>NC_045627.1:91456609-92140016 GCF_009829155.1 Mustela erminea | reverse complement strand
CTAACCCTAACCCTAACCCTAACCCTAACCCTAACCCTAACCCTAACCCTAACCCTAACCCTAACCCTAACCCTAACCCTAACCCTAACCCTAACCCTAACCCTAACCCTAACCCTAACCCTAACCCTAACCCTAACCCTAACCCTAACCCTAACCCTAACCCTAACCCTAACCCTAACCCTAAACCCTAACCCTAACCCTAACCCTAACCCTAACCCTAACCCTAACCCTAACCCTAACCCTAACCCTAACCCTAACCCTAACCCTAACCCTAACCCTAACCCTAACCCTAACCCTAACCCTAACCCTAACCCTAACCCTAACCCTAACCCTAACCCTAACCCTAACCCTAACCCTAACCCTAACCCTAACCCTAACCCTAACCTAACCCTAACCCTAACCCTAACCCTAACCCTAACCCTAACCCTAACCCTAACCCTAACCCTAACCCTAACCCTAACCCTAACCCTAACCCTAACCCTAACCCTAACCCTAACCCTAACCCTAACCCTAACCCTAACCCTAACCCTAACCCTAACCCTAACCCTAACCCTAACCCTAACCCTAACCCTAACCCTAACCCTAACCCTAACCCTAACCCTAACCCTAACCCTAACCCTAACCCTAACCCTAACCCTAACCCTAACCCTAACCCTAACCCTAACCCTAACCCTAACCCTAACCCTAACCCTAACCCTAACCCTAACCCTAACCCTAACCCTAACCCTAACCCTAACCCTAACCCTAACCCTAACCCTAACCCTACCCTAACCCTAACCCTAACCCTAACCCTAACCCTAACCCTAACCCTAACCCTAACCCTAACCCTAACCCTAACCCTAACCCTAACCCTAACCCTAACCCTAACCCCTAACCCTAACCCTAACCCTAACCCTAACCCTAACCCTAACCCTAACCCTAACCCCTAACCCTAACCCTACCCTAACCCTAACCCTAACCCTAACCCTAACCCTAACCCTAACCCACATCTCTGCTGTTAAATTGGACCTGCTGTGCCCGTTGGACCTAATTCTAACCTTATTTTTGCTATACAGCCTTCCATACTCCAAGGCCTTGCCCCCAAATTCACCGCTTTGTCGTTACCTCGGAATCCCACAAGCACCTACCAGGCTCCAAGTGCAAAGTGTTTCCATTTAGATCTGTACAGGTTCCTGCATGCCGCCTGGCGCCATGCCCAGCTTCTGTGATCCTCTGAACTCGAACCTGGGATCCGACCCCCGCCTTGTGGATGCCTTCCAATCAGTCCACCATGGAGTCAGCCTCCTCACCGGCAGTTAGGGCCTGCCACACCCTTAGACCCTTACCTTAACCCCCGTTTGGGTTTTCAAACTTCCATCCTAAAAGATCCGGCCCCCACGTCCGCAAGATTACAGATTACTTAGCGAAACCACAGGATTCCAACCACCACATGGGAAGACTTGTGATTTGCGGCTGCACCAAACCTTCAGATGGGGAGAAACCTGTCAACCTCCCTAATGCCACCCCCACCGCAAGAGGACCCCATGGCCATAAAATCGGATTCTGCTGTGCCACTGGACACATGCCATAAAATCAGCCTTGAGGGGAGCCTGTATCGGCGCGGGCACATGGGGCGTAAGGGCATGGCAGGCCCAAACCCTAATCCTAGGTGGGATGGACAGGCATCCATACCCAGAGGCAAGTTCCCCAAGCTCGCTGATAGGCACTTCTGAGACTCATGCCGGCAAAGATTAAAGGTGCCTCAGGGACACCCCAGGACTGTAACCCACACACATGAGGAAACCGTGGTTTTTGGAAATCTGCAGAACCATCAGACTGGGAGACACCTGCGTGCCACTCTGAGACACCCACAGTTTCTGGAGCCTCCCTGGACACAACTCGGAGTCTAACGTGCCACCGGACGACCACCCTGATGTCAGCCCACTGGGGAACCCGCCTCAGCAGCAGCAGATCGAGCCTGCCGTGCCCCGAGGCACTTGCCATAACTCTCGTTTCTGTTTTCAGACTTCTATCCCAAGAGGCCTGGCCCCCAAACTCCCCAGATGAAGGGCCCCTCTGTGAAAACCCAAGAATCTGACTGCTACGTATGCGGAAACCGTGCCCTTGGAAGCTCTACAGTTCCCTCAGAGAGGAAGAAACCTGCACGCCCATCTAAAGTAACCCCCACCATCAGCGGACCCTGGACAACAACCCTGATTCCGCTGCAAGGCAGGAAGCATTTCCTCAACTCAACCCCGAGGGGAGCCTGCTGCTGCCCCTCAGAACAATGTGTTACTTAAACAGCAACCCCTGGAGGATTTTACTAGTTGCCAAGCACATTTAGATATGGCCTTAAGAAAAACGTATACTGGAAACAGGTCTTTGGGGAGAAGGATGATATACGACCGTGAAGCTGGGCAGCTGAGGATGCCTGGCTCAGGGCGGAAGGCCCCCCCTTCACAGAAGCTGGGCAGCTGGGAACACCCCGCCCGCCCAGGGTGGAATGCCGCCTACTTCAGGGAAGCCCAGCACCCAGTCAGCTCAGGGATGAACAAAAAGCGCCTGCTTCCCTTTTCCGTTCTTGCTCCTTTCTCTTCCCAGAAGTGCCCGTTGTTAGTTAGATGAGTCCTTTGAATGTGCTTTGTTGACTATAAACTTGATCCTCCTCCTTGCTTGTCTGAAAGACAGGATTAACGTTTGACCTTCCTCAGTCCTACTGTTGGCTATTATTTCTATGCAATAAAAGTGAGACTGTGGAGTGCTTCGTGGCAGCAGTCCTTTTCGACTGTTGTCCCCTGCTCGCAATCTCTTGCAGCTGACTTGTTTGTTGCCTAATTCTTCTCCCGTCTTCTCTCGCGGACTGGAAGCGGCAGGAGCCCGCATCAGAGCCGGGGATCCGTTCGGTTCTGCCATTCCCCAGGCCATAACTCTAACCCTAAGTTGCATATTCAGATTTCCTTACACAGAGGCCTGTCCCGCAAGCCCTCTGGGTTGGGAACCCTGGAATCACAGCATAGGAGTCACCTGCCACCGAGCAGGAAACCAGTCCGTTCGGAGCTGCGCAGAACCCTCAGAGCCAGAGAAACCTGTGTGTCCCCATGAGGACTCCCCCATATTCTGCAGCCCCCTGGAGCCTGATGTGCCGCCTGACCCTCATCCTCAACGTGGCTCCTCAGGGAACCCACCTCCAGACCAGCAGTTCGGCCGGCCACACCGCTGGCTCCCCTCTCCTCAGGGACCCCTGTCAGCTCTAGACAGACCTGGAACCTCCCTGCCTGCCGCAAAGCTCTGGGATCCCCTCTCCTTCTTCTCGATGAACACCGGCCCAAGGCGTTCGTGACAAAGGGGGAAGGCGCCCTCCTGACTGCTGCACACCTCCTCACCTCTTCTGCCCAAGTTCTCTCCACTCACCATTGTACCTGGGCAAACTGGAAGGAACATACCCATGGAACGTGACATGCTCTGAGACCTAAATCTTTCCTGGCCGCTTTCTGGGGGCTCCTTATGCAAACACAACCAAATGTATCCTACCACAGTGTGTTGGAAAAGGATCATCGACAGAACGAGAGATCGAAAATCACTCCATGTTTACCTCACTCTTCATGAAGTACAACATGGTCTTCTTTCCTTGTCTTCCATTCCAATTTCTTTCCAAGCAGTGTTCATTCCTTGGCTTCAGGGATAAGATTTCATGATTTCTCACCTGCATAGAATACCCAGAGCTCATCACAGCAACGACCCTCCCTGCCTGCCACCAAGGAGGAAACCGTGCCATGGGAGGCTATGCAGAACCCTAGGAATGGAACAACTTGCATGCCTCCCTGAGGACACCCCCAAACTCAACGCCAACCTCCCCAGTCACAAACTCACAGCCTGACATGCTTCCTGACCCCTGTGTTTGACTCAGCTCCCAGAGTTCTTGCCTCAGCATGGGCAGATTGGGCCTGAATACCCCTAAACCCTAAACCAAACCCTACTTTGTGTGTTCAGGCTTCTATGCCCAGAGAACTGGCCTACAAGCCCTCCAGATTGGGAACCCCTGAGTCACACCTGAGGACTCCGCCAGCCATCCGGGAGGAAATCCTTCCATGGAGAGCTGTCCAGAACCCTCGGACCATGAGAGACCCACATGCATTCCGGAGGCCACCCTCACTGCAGAGGACCCGCACAACAAATCCGAGCCTGACGTGTCGCTTGAACCCATTCTGGACTCAGCCCAACAGGGAACCTGCCTCAGCAGTGGCAGGTTGGGTCTGCTGTGCCCCTAGGCCATAACCCTATATTGGCTTTTATGGATTCCATCCACAAAGAACTGGCCCCCGAGCCCTCCAGACTGGGGACACCGGAGCCACACCCCAGGACTCTGGCTGCCACCGAGGAGGAAACGGTATATCAGAGCTCAGAACCGTAGATCGAAACCCTCAGAGCAAGAGAAACTTGCATGCCCCCATAATGCCACTGGCCCCCATCCATAAAGCTGGATTCTGCTGCAGTGCTGGACAGATGCCCCCCACTCGGCCCTGGGTAGACCCCTCCTTAGTGCAGGAAGAGCACGACTGTAATTCCCCAAGGCCCTGACTCTACCCATACTTTGTCTTTTCAGGCTTCCATTCTGAGGTGCCCACGGATAAAAGACCCCTCTGAGTGACATTCCAAGACTCTGCCAGCCATGGGGTAGGAAACCATGCTGTTTGGACGTGTGCTGAACCCACGGAGGGGGAGAAAACTGCATGCCCCCTAAAGCCAACCCCATCATCGTTTACCCCCATCCACTATGCCCGATTCTGCTGAAGCGCCGAACACATGACCTCATTTCGGCCCTGAGAGGGGACCACCTCAGCGCCAGCAGATAAGAGCTGCCACACCCCTAGGCCCTAACCCTAACCCTAGGTGAGGAGTATAGGCTTTCATGCCCAGAGGGCTGGCTCCCAAGCCCACCAGTTCTCAGGCTTGGAACGCCTGAGACTCATGCCAGTAATCTGCCAGCCCCCTAGGGAAAAATGGTGACCTTGGGAGGTGCAGAGAGACCTCGAAGCAGGAAAAACCTGCAACCCACTGGGACCACCCCCAGCATCATCACCCACTGGACCCAAACCCTGACTCTGACCCACCCCGTGAGGCCCGCCCTCCACTCGACAAACAGCGGAGCCCGACAAACAGCGGAGCCCGCGTCAGCACTGAGAGATTGGGCCTGCCATGCCCATAGGCCCTACAGATAACCCTAGTTTAGGTTTTCAGGCTTCCATCCCAAGAGGCCTGCGCCCCCAAGCCCACCAAGAACCCCTGATTAAGGACCCATGAGTGACAGCCCATGACTCCGCCCACCACACAGGAGGAAAACTGCGAGTTTGGAGCTGTGCCAAACCCTCAGAGGGGGAGAAACCTGCATGCACCGCTAAAGCCGCCCCTACCATCCGCACCCCCCCCCCGTCATAAAGTTGGATTCCGCTATTCCACAGAATGCCTGTCCTCAAGTCAGCCCTGAGGGGAGACTGAGTCAGTGTCATCAGATCAGTCGTGCCATGCCCCTAGGCCCGAACTTGAACACTGCTTTGGGTGGACAGCCTTCATTCTAAGGGGCCTGGCCATCAAGCCCCATGGATTAAGAACCACTGAGCTACCCCACATGACTCCACCCGCCATGCGGTAGGGACCTGTGCTGTAGGGAGCTGCAATAAACCCTTAGTAGGGGAGAAAACTGCATGTTCCCCTGAAGCCACTCCCACCAGCTGTGTACCCCCTGTCCATAAAGCCGGATTCTGCAGCACCACCGGACTCATGCCCTCAACTCAGCCCTAAGGGAAGCCTGCCTCAGCACCATCAAATCAAATCTGCCATGCCCCTGCGACCTAACCCTAACAGTAGTTTGGGTTTTCAGTCTTCCAGCCAAAGAGGCCTGTCCCTCGAAGCCCCCAGATTAAGGACCCCTGAGCAACACCCCAGACACAACCCCCACGTGGAAGGAAACCTTGCAGTTTGGAGCTCACGGAACCCTCAGAATGGGAGAAAACTGGATGCCGCCCTAAAGCCACCCACACGTCGGCTGCACACCTGGCCATAAAGCCGGAGGCTGCACTGGAAAAAACTCCCTCAACTCAGCCCTAAGGGGAGCCTGCCTCGGGGCTGGCAGATCAGACCTCTACTGCCCCTGGGCCCTAACCCTAACCCTAGTTTGGGTTCTCAGGCTTCCATCTGAAGAGGCCTGGCCCCCAAACACCCGGATGAAGGACGCCAGAGGGACAACCCGTGACTCCACCCACCACACGGAAGGAAACCTTGTGGTTTGGAGCTCGCCGATCCCTCAGACTGGGAGAAAACGACATGCCCCCCTAAAGACACCTCCACTATCAGTGGCACACCTGGCCGAAAAGCCGTATTCTTCCGAGCTGCCAAATGCATGCCCTCCACTCAGCCCTGAGGAGCCTCCATCAGCACCATCAGATAGGGCCTGCCATGCCCCTAGGACCTAATGCAAAGGCTTTCATTTCAAGAGGCCGGTCCCTCAAACACCCTGGATGAAGGACCCATGAGGGACACCCCAGGACACCGCCCACCAAGCGGGAGGAAACTTTGCCATTTGGAGCTCGCCAAACCCTCAGAGTGGGAGAGACCTACATGCCCCACCTTAAGCCACCCCCACCATCGGCGGCCGACCTGGCCATAGAGCCGGATTCTACCGTGTCCCTGGACGAATGCCCTCCACTCAGCCATGACCGGGCCTGCCACAGCGCCAGCAGATCGGGCTTCTAATGGTCCTAGGCCCTAACCCTAACCATAGTTTGGGTTTTCAGGCTTCCATTCGGAGATGCCTGACTCCCAAGCCCCTGGATAAAGACCCCTGATCAACACTCTAGGACTCCAACAGCCAGGCGGTAGGAAACTGTGCCGTTTGGAGCTTCGCCAAACCCTCAGAGGGTGAGAAACAGACACGCTATAAAGCCAGATTCCCCGCACCACCAGATGCATATCTCAACTCAGACCTGAGGGGAGCCCATCTCAGTGCCGGCAGGTCAGGCCTAACATGCTCCTAGGCCCTAACCCTAGCCCCAGTTTGGGTTTTCAGGCTTCCATCCAAAGAAGCCTGGTCCCCAAGCCCCCCAGATGAAGGACCCATGAGGGATGACCCTTGACTCCACCCATCACATAGGAGGAAACCTTGGGGTTTAGAGCTGCACCAAACCCTCAGAGGGGGAGAAACATGCATGCACCGATAAAGCCACCCCCACCATCGGCAGCCCCCTGGTCATAAAGCCGGATTCCGCCACGCGACCAAACACATGGTGTCAACTCAGCCCTGAGGGGAGCCCGCCTCAGTGCCAGCAGATCCGTTGTGCCATGTCGCTAGGCTCTAACCCTAACCCAAGTATGGGTTTACAGGCTTCCATTCTGAGGTGCCTGGCCACCAAGCCCCAAGGATGAAGGACCCCTGAGCTATACATGAAGACTTACCCCACCACAAGGTAGGAACCCGTGCCTTTTGGAGCTGCACCGTACCCTTAGTGGGAGAGAAAACTGCATGCCCCCTTAGCAACTCCCACCATGGTCAGCCTTCCTGGGCATAAAGCCAGTTTCTGCTGCGCCGTCAGATGAATTCTCTCAATTCAGCCATGAGAGGAGCCTGCCTCAGTGCCGTCCTATTGAGCCTGTCATGCCCCTAGGCCCTAACCCTAACCATAGTTTGTGTTTTCAGGTTTCCATTCTGAGGAGCCCGGCGCCCACGCCCCCAGATAAAGGACCCTGAGGGACACTCCAGGACTTTGCCAGCCACGTGATAGGAAACTGTGCCATTTGGAGCTGTACCGAACCCTCAGAGGGGGACAAACCTGCTACCACCCTAAAGCCACCCCAAACATCAAAAGCCCTCCTGCCATAAAGCCATATTCTTCCACGGTGCTGGACGCATTCACTCAAATCAGCCCTGAGGGGAGCCCCCCTCAGCGCCAGCAGATTGGGCCTACCATGCACCCAGGCCCTAAGCCTAACCGTAGGTGGGGTGCACAGGCTTCCCTGACCAGAGGGATGGCTCCCAAGCCCGCCAGACTGTGGACACCTGAGATGTATGCAGGCACTCCGCTGGCCGCCTAGGGTGCGAGGGTGCTATTTGGAGCTATGCAGAATCCTCTGAGTGGAAGGCCACCCTCAGCATCTGTGCCCCCCATGCCCAAACCCAGACACGGATGTGTCGCCTGACATTCGCCCTCATCTCAGCCCACCAGGGAGAATACCTCAGCACAGGCAGATTGGGCCTGCCATGCCCCTAGGCCTTAAGCTTAACCCTAGTTTGAGTTTTCAGGCTTCCATCCCAAGAGGCCTGGTCCCAAGGCCCCTGGATGAAGGACACTTGAGTGACAACCCATGACTCCATCAGTCACAATGGAGAAAACCTTGTTGCTTGGAGCTGTGCCTAACCCTCAGAGGGGGAGAAACCTGCATGCCCCTGAAAGCCACCCCCACCATCATCGGCAGCTGGCCATAAAGCCAGATTGCCACGCCACTGGATGCATATCCTCAACTCATCCCCAAGGGTAGCCTGCCTCAGTGGCAGCAGATCAGTTGTGCCATGCTCCTAGACCCTAACCCTCACCCTAGTTTGGGTTTTCAAGCTTGCATTCCAAGGGGATGGGCTACCAAATCCTGAGGATTAAGGACCGCTAAGCTATACTCAGGACCCTGCCCACCACGCGGTAGGAACCTGTGCCGTTTGGAACTGCCCCAAACCCTTAGCAGGGGAGAAACCTGCATGCCCTCCTAAAGACACTCCTACCATGGGTGTCCCCCCTGGCTTGAACCCGGATTCTGCCAAGCCCCCGGATGCATGCTGTCAACTCATGAGGAGAGCCGGCCTCAGCCCCATCAGATCAGACCTGCCATGCCCCTAGGCCCTAAACCTAACCATAGTTTGGGTTTACAGGCTTTATTTGCAAGAGGCCTGGCCCATAAGCCACCCAGATTAAGGACCCATGAGTGACCACCCATGACTCTGACTGCTACACGGGAGGAAACCTTGCAGTTGGGAGCTGCCCTGAACCCTCAGAGGGGGAGAAATCAGCATGGACCCCTAAACCCCCCCCAACATCGCCAGCCCACCTGGCCAAAACCCGAATTCGGCCATCCTGATGGACACTGTCCTCAATGCAGCCCTGAGGGAGCCTGCCTCAGCACCAGCAGATCAGTCGTGCAATTCCCCTAGGCCCTAAGCCTCACCCTAGTTTGGGTTTTCGGGCTTCCATTTTGAGGGCCCTGACTCCAAAGTCCCCCAGATAAAGGACCCCTGAACAACATTCTAAGAATCTGCCGGTAACACCATATGAAACATTGTGTTTTGAGCTGCACCAAACCCTCAGAGGGGGAGAAAACTTCATACCCCCATGAAGCCACCCCAACCATCAGTGGCCCCTGGCAATAAAGCCAGATTCTACCGCAGTGCTGGACAAATGCCCTCAAATCAGCCCTGAGGGGAGCCCACCTCAGTGCCAGCAGATCGGACCTGTAATGCCCCTAGGCCCTAACCCTAACCCTACTTCGGGTTTTTAGGTCTCCATGCTGAGGGGCCTGGCTCCCAAGAGTCCCAGATAAAGGACCCCTGAGAAATACTCCAAAACTATCCACACACTAGGAACCCATGGTGTTTGGAGCTGCACCAAACCCTCAGAAAGGGAGAAACTGGATGCCATCCAAAAGCCATCCCAACCATCAGCAACCCTCTGGCCATAAAGCCGGATTCTGATGCGGTGCTGGAAAAATGCCCTCAACTCATCCCTGAGTGGAGTCCGTCTCAGCACTGGCAGATCAGTCCTGCCATGGCCCTAGGCCCTGACCCTAACCCTAGGTAGGGTGTATAGGGTTCTGTGCTGAGGGCTGGCTCCCAAGCATGCCAGACGGGGGATACCTGAGACTCCCACCACCACTCCGCCGGCCTCCTAGGGTGAAATGGTGCCACTTGGAGCTGCACAAAAACCTCAGAGCGGGAGAAACGGGCATGCCCCCCAAGGCCACACGCGCCCTGGAACCAAAGCCAGACTCCGACCCTTCCATCTGACACCCGCCCTCAATTGGGGATTAATTAGGATGAATCCTAATCTTAACCCTAGTTTGGATTTCCAGGCTTCCATCTCAAGAGGCCAACATGGCGAAAAAGCCCTCTAGGAATCAGGCGCACGCGTGGTCAAAGCCTCCTGCTACTCAGCCCCCTGGGATGCCTGCAATGGCGCTGGTGGATCCAGCCTGCCGTGCTCCTAGGCCCTGGCCCTAACCCTTGGTTGGGTTTCATTCTTCTGTCCCCAGAGGCCTCCAGATTGGGGACCTCTGAACCACACCGCATGACTCTGCCTGCCATGCCGCGCCATACAGAGCTGCAGAAAACCCTCAGACCTGGAGAAAGCTGCATGCCCACCTTGAGATCATCCCCCACATTCGGCTCCACGCTGTGCTTCAACCTCGGAAGATGAGGCCCAGCAAGAATCCCTCCTTCAACTCTGTCCCTGGAAAGCTACGTTGTACGTGGGTTCTTGGTGGAATCGCTTGGCGCAGGCCCACTTTTCTAGATGTCCATGACACACACCTAGCGAGAAAGCGCTCTAGACCGCAGGCGCCAGCATGGCCTGAATGGCCACCCAATGCGGGGCACTTCTCACGAACCTTCTGCTTTCTTTCCAAATTGACGTAAAGATTTGGACAGAAAGCTCATGAGAACTGCCCAGAAAACACCCAGTGAACTCGCTTCCTGTGGCACAGGTCCACAGGGCCGCCGACTGGGCATAGCCCCGGGTACAGAGTGGTCAAGGATGGAACCCGGTGAGAAATCCCTCTGTAAACCATGCACAGGCGAGGCCAAGGACACCTACTACTCGGCCACCTGGGATGCCCACCCTGGCGATGGAATTTCGGGCCTGCCATGCCCCAGGCCCTGCCCCAAACCCTCAGGTGGGTGTTCAGGCTTCAGGCCCTAGGGGTCTGGCCTCGAGACCTACAGATTGGGAACCTCTGAGCCACATAGCAGGACTCCACTTACCACCGAGGAGGGAATTGTATCGCTCGGAGCTATGCAAAACCCTCAGAGCGGGAGAAACTTGCATGCCACCCCTGCAGCCATCCCACACATTCTGCTCCCACCGGGACACAAACGCGGAGGCTGACACCCAACCATACCCCCTCCCTTAACTTGGCCCCCCAGAGAGCTTCCCTGTGTGGGACACACAAGGAAGCCCTGTGGATCCGGCCCATGTTCCCAGATGGCCACAACACACACCTAGTGAGAAAGTGCTCTAGACCACAGCTAACAGCGCGGCCTGAGTCATAGCCCACCACTGGCCAATTCTCATGAGCTTTCTGCCCATTTCGATTTGGACAGAAAGCTCAAGAGAATTGGCTGGAAAACCCCCGGCAAACTCACTTCCTGTGGCGCATGTCTAAAGGGCCACTGCCTGGGCCTGGCCTGAGGTCCCGAGTGTTTGCGGCCCGAACTCTGTGAGAAAGCCTTCTATGCCTCCTGCTACTCAGCCCCCAGCAGTGCCCACCACGGCGCTGGCAGATTGGGCCTGCCATGCCCATAGACCCTGTCCCTAACCCTCGTTTGGGTTTTCAGGCTTCTAATCCCAGGAGCCTGACCCTCGAGTCCTTCAGATTGGGGACCCATGAACCATACCGCATGACTCCACCTGCCACCCAGGAGGAAACCGTGCTAATTGAGCTGCACAAAACCCTCAGAGCGAGATTAACCTGCACGAACCCCTGAGACCAACCCCCTCCTCTGATGCCCCACCATGCCTCAAACACGTAGACTGACACCCATCCAGAACCCCTCCCTCAACTCTGCCTCTGGAAAGTTCCCCTACGTGGGAGACCTAGGGGGAGCCATGAGGGACCGCCCTGTGTTCCAGATGGCCGTGACACGCACCAAGCAAGAAACTGCTCTAGACCACGAGAGCCTGTTCGGCCTGAATCGCCACCCAACGCCAGCCAATTTTCACAAACTTTCTTCCCAAACTGATATCCATTTGGGCAGAAAGCTCCTGAGATTTGGCCAGAAAACCCCCGCTTCCTGGGGCACATGTCCACAGGGCCTTCACCTGGGCCTGGCCCGGGATCCTGAGAGGTAGCGGTCTGAACACTATAAGAAAGCATCCTACAAATCAGGCACACACGAAGCCATCACCTCCTGGGACTCATCCCCCTGGGTTGCCCGCCCCAGCGCAGGTGGATTCGGCCTGCCATGACCCTAGGCCATGGCCCCAACACTTGGTTGCGTTTTCAGTCTTCCTTCTCCAGGACCTGTCCCTCGAGCCCTCAAATTGGGGAACCCTGAAGCATACCCAATGAGTCCGACTGCTGGGCAGGAGGAATCCGTGCCCTTTAAAACTGCAGAAAACCCTCAGGTTGGAAGAAACCTGTATGCCCCCACCCCCGAGGCCATCGGCCACGTTCTGCACCACACTAGGCCAAAAACTCCCAGGCTGACACCCAACTAGAACCCCTTCCTCAACTCTGCCCCTGGAAAGCTCCCCTGCCCTGGGGCCCTCGGGGGAGCTGCATGGAACCGGCCCGTGTTCCCCGATGCCCGTGACACACACCGAGCAAGGAAGTGCTCTAGACCACGAGCGACAGTGCGGCCCGAATCGCTGCCCAATGCCGGCCAATTTTCATGAGCGTTCTTCCCAGATTGATATGGATTTGGGAAGACAGCTCATGAAAATTTGCTAGAAAACCCCTGGCGACCTCGTTTCTGGCAGCGCATGTCTGGAGGGCCTCCACCTGGGCCTAGCTTGCGGTCCTGACTGGTCACAGCCCGAACCCTGGGAGAAAGCCCTCTACAAATTAGGCACACATGAGGCCAAACCCTCCTGCTACACAGCCCCCCAGAGTGCCCACAATGGCAACGAGTACTCAGACCCAGGGATGTCTGTCCCTGCACTGGTGGATCAGGCCCAACACGACCCTAGGCCGTGGCCCTAACCCTCGGTTGGGATTTCAGTCTTCCTTCTCCAGGGGTATGTCCCTCGACCGCTCAAACTGGGGAAACCTGAAACACACCCCATGACTCTACCTGCCACCCATCCCATCCCATTGGGAGCTGCGGAAAACCCTCAAAGTGGGAGAAGCCTGTATACCCCCCTGAGGCTATCGCCCACCTTCGGCACCACACCAGGACAAAATTGGAGGCGGATGCCCAGCCAGAACCCCTAGGCCGTGGCCCTGACCCTCGGTGGGGTTTTCAGTCTTCCTTCTCCAGGGCCTGTCCCTCAAGGCCTAAAATTGGGGAACCCTGAAACACACCCCATGAGTCTGCCTGCTGCCCAGGAGGAAACCACGCCCTTCGGAGCTGCAGAAAACCCTCTAGCGGGAGAAACTTGCATGTCCCACCTGAGGCCATACCCCACATTTGGCACAAACCCGGGCTGAAAACCCCCAGGCTGAAGTCCAGCCAGAACCCCTCTCTCAACACTGCCCCCAAAAAGTTCCCCTAAGTGGGGGCCCTCGGGGGACCCATGTGGGCCCAACTTGTGTTCCTAGATGGCCGCGATATGCACGGAACGAGAAAGCACTCTAGATCACAAGCACCGGCGCGGCCTGATTTGCCGCCCAACGCAAGCTATTTCTCATGAACTTTCTGCCCAAATCGATATCTATTTGGCTGGTAAACCCCTGGTGAACCCCTCCCTCAACTCTGAACACAGAGAGCTCCCCAGCGTGGGGGCCTGACCCCTGTTGCTGGATGGCCGCAACATACACCTAGTGAGAAGCACTCTACACTGCAGGCACCAGCATGGCCCCAATCACCACCCAACGCTGGCCAATTCTCATTAATTTTCTGCCCAGAAATCTCATGAGAACTAGCCAGAAGACCCGGGGCCAACTCGCTCACAAAGCCTCAGGCACGCGGGGCTGCTGCCTGGGTCTGGCCCAGGGTGCCAAGTGATCTCGGCCTGAACCCTGCGAGAAAGCCGTCTGAGTCGGGCGTACACAAGACCAATGCATCCTGCTCCTCAGCCCCTGTAGTGCCCACCCCAGAGCTGGCCAATCAGGACGGCCATGCCCCTTAGGCCCTGGTCCAAACCCTTGGTTGGGTTTTCAGTCTTCCATCCCCAGGGGCCTTTCCCTTGAGCCCTCAGATTGGGGATACCTGATCCACACCCCATGACTCTGCCTGCTACCCAAAAGGAAACTGTGCTGTTCGGAGCTGCACAAAATCCTCAGAGTGGTAGAAACCTGCATGCCATCCCTGAGGCAACCCCGACTTTGGCTCCCCACCAGACCACAGGCATGGAGGCTGACACCCAGCCAGAACCCCTCCCTCTACTCTGCCCCCAGAAAGCTCCCCTGCACAGGGGCCCTCGTGGGAGCCTGGCCCATGTTCCAGATGGCCAGTATAAGCAGCTGGCAAGAATGCATTAGAGACCACAGGTGCCACCGTGGCCTAAATTGCCAACCAACACCAGACGATTCTCATGAGCTTTCTGCCCAAATCGATATAAGGCCACCACATGGCCGTGGCCCAAGATCCCGAGTGGCCGTGGCCAGAACCCTGTGAGAAAGTCCACTAGGACCCCGGGTGCACATGAGGTCAATGCCTCCGACTACTTAGCTTAGACCCCTGGGGTGTCCAAACAGGCACTGGGGGATCAGACCTGCCATGCCCCTAGACCCTCACCCTAACACGCATTTGGGTTTTCAGCCTTCTGTTCCCAAGGGTCTGTCCCTTGAGTCCTCCAGATAGGGGACCCCTGAACCACACCCCATGACTCTGCCTGCCACCCAGACAGAAAACATGCAATTTGGAGCTGCGAACAACCCTCAGAGTGGGAAAAAAGGACATATCCCCCATGAGTCGATCCACATTCAGCTGAACACTGGGCAAGAAACACAGAGATTGACCTGTTAACTCTGACCCTGGAAAGCTCCCGGCGCCGGGGCCCTCGGGGGAGCCACGTGGGATCGGCTCATGTTCCCAGATGGCCACATCACACACCTAGCGAGAAAGCGCTCTAGACCGCGGGCCCCAGGGCCCCAGTGCAGCACCCAACACCAGCAAATTCTCATGAGCTTTCTGCACGAATCAATATCATGTTGGGCAGAAAGCTCTTGAGAACTGGCTGGGAAAACCCCAGCGAACTTGCTTCCTGCAGCGCATGTCTACAAGGCCTCTGCCTGGGCCTATCCTGTGGTCCCGAGTGGTCGAGTCCCCAACCCTGCAAGAAAGCCCTCTAAAATCTAGGCGCACATGAGGCCAAGGCCTCAAATTACTCAGCCCTATGGGATGCACAACCAA
This sequence comes from Mustela erminea, assembly GCF_009829155.1. Classification (NCBI taxonomy): domain Eukaryota; kingdom Metazoa; phylum Chordata; class Mammalia; order Carnivora; family Mustelidae; genus Mustela; species Mustela erminea. Next base: position 92,124,772 of record NC_045627.1, on the reverse strand, counting down.
GCACTGGAAGATATGGCCTGCCATGCCCCTAGGCCCTAGCCCTAACCCACTGTTGGTTTTCAGTCTGTCCCCTGGAGTCTGTCCCTCGAGTCCTCCAGATTGGGGACCCCTGATCTACAACCCATGACTCCACCTGCAATCCAGGTAGAAACTGTGCCATTCGGACCTGCGCAAAACCCTCAAAGTGGGATTAACCTGCATGGCCCCATGAGGCCACCCCCCACCTTCAGTCCCCTACCAGGCCCCGAACATGAAGGCTGATGCCCAGCTGTACCCCCTCCTCCTTAACTTGGACCCTGGGAAAGCTCCCCTGTGTGGGGGCCAACGGGGACCTATGTGGGCCTTGCCCGTGTTCCCAGATGGCCACAATATGCACCTAGTGAGAAAACATTAGACCAAGGGCACCAGCGCGGCCCGAATCGCCACCCAACACCAGCCAATTATCATAAACTTTCTGCCCAAAAAGATACCGATTTGGGCAGAAAGCTCCTGAGTATTGGCTGGGAAACCCAGCCCTGGGAAACCCAGGTTTGGGAAACCCCAAACCTGCAGGGCCTCTGCCTGTGCCTAGCCTGGGGTCCTGAGTGGTCACAGACCTAATCCTGCGAGAAAGCCCTCTATGAGCCAGAACCGCGGGATAACGATGCCTTCCACTAATCAAGCCCCTCGGATGCCCGCTCTGGTGCTGGCAGATCAGGCCTGACATGCCCCTAGGCCTTGACCCTAACCCTCTGTTGGGTTTTCAGGCTTCTGTCCCCAGGGCCATGTACCTTGAGTCCTCCAGATAGGGGAACCCTGAGCCACACCCCACACTTTCTGCCTGCCACCAAAGAGGAAACCATGCCTTCATAGCTGCGCAAAACCCTCAGAGCTGTAGTAACCTGCATACCCTCACTGAGGCCAACCGCACCTTTGGCGCCCCACCAGGCCGCAAACTCGGAGGCTGAGGCTCAAAAGGAAACCGTCCCTCGACTCTAACCCTGGAAACCTCCACTGTGCAGGGTCCCTTGATGGAGCTGCCTGGGCCCAACCCATGTTCTCTGATGGCTGTGACATGCACTTAGCGAAAAAGTGCTCTAGATCACAGGCGCCTGTGCAGCTGGAATTGCTGCCCAATGCCAGTCAATTCTCATGAGCTTTCTGTCCAAATTGATATTGATTTGGGCAGATAGCTCATGAGAATCGGCCAGAAAACCCACAGCGAACTCGCTTTCTGGGGTGCACGGCTGCAGGGCCTCCACCTGGGCCCATCCTGGGGTCCCAAGTAGTCTAGGCATGAACCTGGTGAGGAAATGCTCTACAAGGCAGGTGCACATGAAGCCGATTCCTCCTGCTACTCAGCCCTCTGGGGTGCCTGCAGCGAAACTGGTGAATTGGACCCATAGGCCCTGGCTGTAACTTTTAGTTGGGTTTTCAGGCTTCCAGTCTCAGGGGTCTGCCCCCCAAGCCCTCCAGATTGTTGATCCCAGAGCTGCACCCCAGGACTCCACCTGCCACCAAAGAGAAAACAGTGCCATCCACACCTTCCCAGAATCCTCAGAACGGAAACAAATCTGCATGCTGCCCTGAAGCCACCCCCACATCCGGCACCCCCCCAGCCCGACCAAAAAACCAAGAGCCTGATGTAGCAATGGACCCCCATCCTAAACTCAGCCACCCAGGGATCCTGATATGGCACCGGCAGATCTGTCCTGCCACGACCCTAAGCCCTAACCCTAACCCCAGGTTGTCTTTTCAGGCTTCTGTCCCCAGATACCGGGCTCCCAAGCCCTCCAGACTTGGGACCCCTGAGCCACACCCCAGGACTCTGCCTGCCACCCAGGAGGAAACCGTGCCGTTTGGAGCTATGCAAAACCTTCATACTGGGAGTAACCTTCATGTCCCCCAGAGGCTAACCCCACCTTTGGTGCCCACCGGGCCGCAAACATGGAAGCTGACACTCAGCCGGACACCCTCCGTCGACTCTGCTCCCAGAAAGCTCCCCTGCAAGGAGGCCCTCGGGGGAGCACTTGTGCCCAACCCATGTTCCCTGACAGCCGTGACACACACCTATTGAGAAAGCGCTCTGGACGGTGGGCTCCAGTGTGACCCTAATCACCACCCAACGTTGGCCCATTCTCATGAGCTTTCTTCCCAAATGGATATCAATTTGTGTCTAAAGCTCCTGAGAGTTGACAAGGAAACCCCGGTGAACTCACTTCCTGTGGCGCATGTCTGCAGGACTTCCACCTGGGCCTAGCCTCAGGTCCTGAGGGGCCGCGGCCCAAACCCTGCAAGAAAGCCCTCTACAACGCAGGTGCATGCAAGATAAATGCCTCCCATTACTCAGGCCCCCGTGTCTGCCCAATGGCTGGCGAATCGAGTCTGCCGTACCCCTAGGCCCTGGCCCTGATCCTCAGTTGGGTTTTCAGGCTTCCATCCCCAGGGCCTGTCCCCTGAGCCCTCCAGATGGAGGATCCTGGAGCCACAGCGCAGAACTCTGTCTGCCACCCAGAAGGAAACCATGCCCTTCGGGGCTGCGAAAAACCCTCAGAGAGGGAACAACCTGAATGCCCCCATGGAAGCCTCCCCCACCTTCAGCACTCCACCAAGCCGCAAAAACGGAGGGTGACGTTCAGACGGCCCCCTCCATCCAATCTGACTCCAGAAAGCTCCCCTGCACCGGAGTCCTCGGGGGATCCATGACGGCCCAGCCCAAGTTCCCTGATGGCCACAACATGCTCCTAAAGAGAAAGCAATCTAGACCGCAGGAGCCAGTGCGGCCCAAATCACCACCCAACACCGGCCAGTTCTCAAGAGCTTTCTGCCCAAATTGATGTTGATATGGGCAGAAATCTCGTGAGAATTGGCCAGAAAACACCCAGCGAACTTGCTCCTAGGGGTGCAGCCCCGCAGGACCACTGCCTGGCCTGGCGCCCAGTCCCAAGTGCTCACGGCCCTAAGGTTGGAAGAAAGCGCTCTATGAAGCAGGCACATGCAAGGCCAATGCCTCCTGCTACTAAGCCCCTGGGGGTGCCCACCCCGGCACTGGCAGATCAGGCATGCCATGACCCTAGGCCCTGGCCCTAACCCTAGGTTGGATTTTCAGGCTTCCGTTCCCAAGGGCCTGTCCCACAAACCCTCTAGATTGGGGACCCCAGAGCCACACCCCAGCAGTCCACCTACCCCTCAGGAGGAGACTGCACCCACGCAGAACCCTCAGAAAAGAACAAACCCGCATGCTTCCCTGAGACCACCCCCACCTCAGGCAGCCCACCCCGCCACAAAACCAAGAGCCTGATGCACCGCTGGACCCCTGTCCTCGACTCAGGTACCCGGGGATCCTGCTTCAGTGTGGGCATATTAGGACTGTCATACCCCTAGGCCCTAACAGTAACCCTAGGGTGGGTCCTCAGGCTTCCATCCCCATAGAACTAGCCACCGATCCCTCCAGATTGTGGACCTCTAAGCCACAGCCCAGGACTCTGCCTGCCACCCAGGAAGGAACCATGCTGCTTGGAGCTGTACAAAACCCTCAGAGTGGGAGAGACCTGCATACCCCTCCTGAGGCCACACCCACATATGGCTCCCCACCAGACCACAAACATGCAGGCTGGTGCTCAGCTGGACCCTCTCCCTCAACTCTGCCTGTGGAGAAGGGGAGCTGCATGGGCCCAACCCATGTTCCTGGATGGCCACAACAAACACCGAGAAATAAAGAGCTCTAGACTGCATGTGCCAGCATGGCCTGAATCACCAGCCAATGCTGACCAATTCTCACAGCTTTCTGCCCAAATTGATATCAATTTGGGCAGAAAAAAAATGTCAGATTTAGCCAGAAAAACCCAGCGAACTTGTATTTGGCAGCAGAGGCTGGCAGAGCCACTGCCTGAGCCTGGCACGGGGTCCCAAGTAGTTGTGGTCCAAACCCTGCTAGAAAGCCCTCTGTGAGGCAGTTGCACGTGATGCCAACCACTCCCGCTACTCAACCCCTGAGGTGTGCGCCCTGGCACTGGCATATCAGATCTGCGATGCCCCTAGGCCCTTGCCCTAAGCCTTGGTTGGGGTTTCAGGCTTCCATCCCCAGGGGTCTGTCCCCAGAGCCCTCCAGATTGGGGACCCCAGAGCCACACCCCAGGAGTCCACCTGCCACCCAAGAGGAAACCGTGCTATTTGGACCTGTGCAGAACCCTCAGACCGTGAGAAATCCCCATGCCTCCCTAAAGCTAACCCCACCTCTGGTGGCCACCCCTGGCCACAAAAACCAGAGTCTGACGCACTGTCTGACCCCTGTCCTCTACTCAGCACCCCTGGGATCCCACCAAAGAGCCATCATTGGACCTACCATGCCCCTAGGCCCTAATCCTAACCCTACTTTGGTTTTTAGACTTCTGTCCCCAGAGACCTGGCCCCCACCACATTTGAACCCTGAGCCACACCCCAGGATTCCACCTGCCACCCAGGTAGAAAGCATGATGTTTAGAGCAGCGTAGAACCCTCAGAGTGTGAGAAACCTGCATGCACCCCGGAGACCACACATTCGGCAGACCCCCGGCCACAAACCCGGAGCCTGAGGTGCCGCCTGACTCCCATCCTCAACTCAGTCCCCCGGAAATCTCACTTCAGCACGGGCAGATCAGCCCTACCATGTCCCTAGGCCCTCACCATAACCCTAGGTTGGGTTTTCATGCTCCTGCCCCAGAGGCCTGACCCCTAAGCCCTCTACATTGGGTACCCCTGAGCACATCCTAGAACTCCACCTTCCCTACAGGAGGAAACCATGCTGCTCAGAGCTGCACAGAGATCTCAGAGCGGGAGAAAACTGCATGACCCCTGAGACCACCCACTTGTGCCCCCCCCCCCAGACCACAAAGCCAAAGCCTGATGCCCAGCCTGACCCCCTTCCTAAACTCTGCCCCTGGGGAGCAAATCTCAGCAGGGACCCTCAGGCAAGTCCTGTGGGTCTGGCCCTTGGTTCCAGATGGTCGCAACATGCCCTTGGCAAGAAAGTGCTCCAAACACCATGCACGCACACCCCAAATCACTGCACAATGCCAGACAATTCTCTTAATCTTTCTGCACAAATCGATATGTACTTGGACAGAAACCTCGTGAGAATTGGCCAGAAACCCTCCGGCAAACTTGCTTCTGGCACTAGAAGCCCTCAGGAGAGCTGACTGGGCCTATCCGGTGGTCCCAGGGGTCACGGCCTGAACCTTCTGAGAAAGCACTCTCAATGACAGGCACTTGCTGGCCTGAATCACCCCAGAACACTGGCAACCCCTGCCCTCTACTCAACCCCCTGAAAAGGTCATTTCAGCGCTGGCAGATCAGGCCTTCCAGGTCCTTAGGCCCTAACCCTAGGTTGTGTTTTTAGGCTCCATCACCAGAGGCGTGGCCCCCAAGCCCTCCTGACTGGGAACCCTGAGCCAAACCACAGGACTCCACACATTCCCCAGGAGGAAACGGTTCTGTTTGGAGCTGTGCAAATCCCTCCAAGTAGGAGACTTGTGCATGCCCCCCTGAGATCACCCCCACATTCGGCGCCCCCCCCCCGAAGTAAAGCCTCATCCTGACGGTCCACTTGAACCCTGACCTCAACTTGGCCCCCCAGGGATCTTGCCTCAGTGATGACAGATCAGGCCTGCCAGGGCCCTAGGCCCTCACCCTGACCCTATGTTAAGTTTTAAGTCTTCCATCCCCACAGGCCTGCCCCCAGTCCCTGCAGATTGGGACACCTGAATCCAGAAAGAACTGTGTCATTTGCAACTCCATAAAGGCTTCAGAGCGGGAGAACTCCGCATACCCACATGAGACCACCATCCACCTTCAGCCGCCTCATGGACACAGTCCTGGAGCCTGACACTCTGCCTGACTCACGCCCTCAACTCAGCCCCCTGGGGCCCTTGCCTCTGAGCAGGAAGATCTGACCTTTGTGCCCCTACACCCCAACCCTTTCTCTAGCTTGGGTTTTCAGGCTTCTCTCCACAGAGTCCTGGCCCTCAAGCCCTCCAGACTGGGGACACTTGAGTCATTGCTGTGGCATCCGCCCACCACCCAGAAGCTAAGCGTGCCATTTGGAACTGCGAAAACTTCGTGGCAGGAGAAGTCAACATGCCCACCAGAGGCCACCCCTACCTTCACTGGAACCTGAGTACGAACCTGGAAACAGACATTCAGCCTGACCCACGGCCTCAACTCAAGCCCTTAGGGTGCTCCCCTCAGCACCAGCAGACCTTAACAGTCTGTGGTGTTCTTAAAGGTCTGTCCCCAAACACCTGACTCCCAAGGGACTGCATACACAGGAACGATACCAGTGGACACCTCCTGCCACCCAAAAGGCATCCATGCCATTTGTTGTTCCAGAAAAGATTCAGAGAGGGGGAAATATGTATGCCCACTTAACCCACCACACCTTCAGCGTCCTCCTCTAGACACAGAGCCTGATACTCAGCCTAACCCTTGCCTTCAACTCAAACCATCGGAAGTGTCACCTCAGCACTGGAAAATCAGGCCTGCCATGCCCCTAGGCCCTAACCCTAACTCTAGGTTGGATTCTAAGGCTTCCCTCCCCAGAGTCCTGGCTCCAAATCCCCAAAGCCTAGAACATCTGAGCCATGCCAGAGGCCTCAGCATGCCACCCAGAAGGACACCGCGCCACTTTGAACTCAGCAACAGATTCAGAGTAGGAGTTATCTGCATGCCCCCTTGAATCCACCCCCCATTCAGCAGCCCCCTGGACACAAACCCTAAGCCTGACACTCCTGTTGACCCATGCCTCAATTCAGCCCCCTGGGAAGTTCACCATACTGATGGAAGATCAGGCATACCATGCCACTAGACCCTAACCTTAACCTTGGGTTGACTTTTTCAAGAACCACTCCCACTGGTCTGGCTCTAAATCCCAGGGAATAGGACACCTGCAGGAAGCAGAGGACTCACCCCACAGCAAGGTAAAAAATCATGCCTTTTCAGAATTCCAGAAAGGATTCAGAGCAGGAGAAATCTGAATGAAATCTTGAACCGATCCCTGCTTACTTCTACTTTAATACCATACTGACCATAATATGGAGACTCATACCCTCCTTATCTCTACACCTCAATTCAGAGCTTGAGAAGGTCTCCGTACCTAAGCAGATCACACCTTCCATGATACTGGGCCTACCCCCATCCCAGCTTAAAACATGGGTATATACGTGAACACACCTTTCCACAAAGAGGACATTCGAGTGACCAGCAGACACACGAAAGAGTGCTCAACATCAGTGGCCATGAGGAAAACGCACATCAAAACCACAATTAGATACCAGCTTACAACATTCGGCATGTTTAAATTTATCAAGACAGGGAGCAACAAATGTTGGCAAGGATGCAGTGAAAGAGTAGCCCTCTTACGCTTTTAGTGAGAATGCAAGCTCATACAGCCACTCTGTAAAATGGTACTGAGTTTCCTGAAGAAGTTAAAAATAGAGCTACTCTATGAATTGGCAATTGCACGACTAGGTATTTACTCTGAAGATACAGATTTAGTGAAAAATGGTTACACCTTCTCACCAAGGTTTCTAGCAGGAATATCCACTATAGCCAAACTACAGAAAGAGCCCAGATGTTCACGGGCAGATGAAAGCATAAAGATGTGGTTCATATCTACAATGGAATAGTATTCAGCCATCAGAGAGGATGAATACTTACCATCACATCGACCTGGATGGAACTAGAAGGAATTATGCTGAGGGAAATAAGTCTATCAGAGAAAGATAATTATCATATGGTTTCACTCATATATGAACTATAAGAAACAGCACAGAGGGTCATAGGGGAAGGGAGGAAAAACTGAATGGGAAGTCATCAGAGAGGGAGGAAAACCATGAGAGACTCTTAACTACAGAGACAAGCTGAGGGTTGCTGGAGGAGATCACTGGGTTATGGGCATGAAGGGGAGCTTAGGATGCAATGTGCACCGGGGGTTATACACAACCGATATATTATTGACCACTACATCGGAAATGAATGACATACTATAAGTTGGCTAAATGAATTTAAATTAAACAGAGAGAGCTCAAATAAACACTCTTAAAAATTTGTAGGGAACCACAAAAGATACTGAATAGCTAACACAATGTAGAGAATAAAAAGAAAGCTGGAAGAGTCATGATTCCAGATTTCAATTTCTACTACAAAGCTGTAGCCATCCTAACAGTGTGGTACTGGCACAAAAATACAACGACCAAGGGAATAAACCCACAATTATGAGGCCAACTAATCTTCCACAAAGCAGGTAAAAATATCAAAAGGGGAAAGGACAGTCTCTGTAACAAAAAGTGTTGGAGAAACTGGACATCTATGCACACAAGAATGAAATTGGACCACTTTCTGACACCATACAGACAAATAAACTCAAAACAGTTTCATAAAACCTCATTGGGAGACCTGAAACCATAAAAACCCTACAAGAAAGCACAGACAGTAACTTCTTGACATGGAATAGCAATATTTTTATAGACTGTCTCCTGAGGCAAAGGAAACAAAAGCAAGAATAAACTGTTGGGACTATATTAAAATAAAAAGTTTCCCCACAGTGATAAAACAATGAAAAAGTAATAATAAGATGACCTACGGAAAGGGAGAAGATATCCTATGCAATAAAGACATACTGTCTAAAATATATAAAACTGATACTACTCAACACCAAAAAACCCAAATTGTCCAGTTGAAAAATGGGCAGAAGATACAAACAGACATGTCTCCAAGGAATACAGATGGCCGACAGAAAAGATGTTCACCACCACCCATCATCAAGAAGATGCAAACCAAAAGTACAATAAGATATTACCTCATACTGTCAGAATGGCTCACATACAGCACAAGAAACAACAGATGTTGGGAGGGTGTGAAGAAAGGAGAACTCTCATGCTCTGTTGGTGGGAATGAACCTAGTGCAGCCACTCTGGAAAACAGTATGGAGGTTCCTCAAGACGTTGAAAATAGAGCTACCCTAGGATCCAGCAGTCACACTCTTGGGTATTTACACAATGAATATGAAAACAGTAACTCAAAAGGATGTATGCACCTCTATGTTTCTTGCAACATTATTTACAAGATCACAATATGAAAGCAACCCAAGTGTCTGTTGATAAAGCGATAAATGAGATGATAGATGCGTACACACATACACACACAGAGACAGTAGAATGTTATTCAGCCATAAAAAGAATAAAATCTTGCCACTTGCAGCCACATGGGTGGAGCTAGAAAGTATTATCCTAAGTGAAATCTGTCAGTCAGAGAAAGACAATACCATAGGATGTCCCTCTGGTGTAGAATTTAAGAAACAAACATACATAAATAAAGGAGAAAGACAGAGTACAATAGAGTAGAAACTGATGGTTACCAGATGGGAGATGACTGGCGGAATGAGTGAAACAGAGGAAGGGGACTAAGAGTACACTTCTCCTGATGAGCACTGAGTAATATATGGAATTACTGAATCACACTACTGTACACCTGAAACTAATACAACACTGGGTTAACTCAACTGGAGTTAAAATAAATAATTTTTTTTAAAAAAAGATTTTTCTTCCAGTAACCTATTTGAAAGAGCTGTTGCTACATAATGTTCCTAAGCCCTACTTGGGAGTATTTACTCTACAATAATTATTTGCTCTATGCCTGGAATTCAAATTTCACTGATTTCTTATACGATTTTTAATTTTTTTTTCAATGTTCCAAGATTCTTTGTTTATGCACCACACCCAGTGTTCCATGTTATACGTGCCCTCCTTAATACCCATCACCAGGCTCCCCTAAACCTCCACCACTTCCCTTCCAAAACCTTCGGTTTGTTTCTCAGAGTCCACAGTCCTGCATGCTTCATCTCCCCCTCCATTTTCCCCCAATTCACTTTTCCTTTCCTTCTCCTAAGGGCCTCCATGTTATTCCTTATCCTCCACAAGTGAGTGAAACCACATGATTGACTCACTCTTCTTGACTTATTCCACTCAGCTTAATGACCTCCAGTCCCATCCATGTTGATACAAAAGTTGGGTATTCATCCTTTCTGATGGAGGTATAACATTCCCTTGTATATGTGGACCATATCTTCTTTATCCATCAATCTGTTGAAAGCATCTCAGCTTTTTCCACAGATTCGCGACTATGGCCATTGTTGCTATGAACATTGGGGTATGGATGGCCCTTCTGTTCACTACACCTGTATCTTTGGGGTAAATACCCAGTAGCACAATTGCAAGGTCACAGGGTAGCTCTATTTTTAATTTCTTAAGGAATCTGAACACTTATTTCCAAAGTGACTGCACAGACTTGCATTCCCACCAACAGTGTAAGAGGGTTCCCCTTTCTCCGCATCCTCTCCAACACTTGTTTACTGTCTTGTTAATTTTGGCCATTCTAATTGGTATAAAGTGGTATCCCAAAGTGGCTTTGATTTGAATCTCCCTGATGGCTAATGTGTCTGTTAGCCATTTGTATATCTTCTTTGGAGAAGTGTCTGTTCATGTCTTCTGCCCATTTTTTGATGTGATTATCTGTTGAATTCTTCTACTTTGCCTGTTAAACCTAGCCCATGGAAGCCATGGTCCCTTTCTCTCCAGTCTCAGCACCTATGCATTCAAGAGTGTAAGTAGAGACAGATGCCACTTCATATCCAGAAAGATAATACTGTTACTGGTTTAGTATGAGATAGTCACAGAGTGTGAGATAGGCTTCAGAGCAGGTTGGTTATACATCCTGGATATCTAATTCGGTGGTCTTCACCTGGATCCATTTGGCTAATAGTTTCCCTGTGGATGGGTTTGCTTCCAAGCACATACATGGAAGATACAAATGTGGATGGCCTCAGTGCAGGACAGGAAGAAGACCAAGTACAGACCAGGGTACAATCCCTCCCCTGATGGAGTAAATGCCATGAGTGCGGGTACAGGAGGCATTAGCAATGTGAAACACCAAGGTCGCCAGCTGAAGGCAGGAGCACAGATCAAGGCCTCTCCAGATACGGGGCTTGGAGGCGGCTCTGAGCTAACTCTGGGAAGAAGAGAGGGTAAAGAGTGATAAGGAGAAAGTATCTGCCCCTGCACTGGTCCATGCCAGCTGCCCACCACTCCTGGCCACATCAGTCTACACAGATGGCACAGCCTGGTCTCAGGATGGGCTGGCTCAGGTCCTGCAACCATCAGTGGGACAGCTGGCTTCAGGGCTCAGGGACATGCTGAGGGAATTGAGAAGGAAGGCTTCCCCTCTAAGGTCATCCCCTCCTTGAACAGACAGCCCTACAGGACTGCTAAAAACCCACTAACAGGTTCAAAAGACGTGGCATGGTTGAACCAGGGTGATGAGAAATTGAAAACAATATTCATTTTTTAACTTCAGAGCTGTAAGCTCAGGAAGTGGGGAGAGCATCCCTGAGGAAGACTGAGGGGAGGGCAGGCCAGGCTGAAAAGGGAGATGGCTCTCTTGATTGGGGACCTGCAGCCCCCTTTCAGGGCAAGGTATTATCCTCACCTCACAGGGGATCCATGGAAGTGTTCCATCAGGGTACTGACAAGGGCTGCCTCTTTAGAAGGCTACCCTGGCATCAGGTTTCACAGAGCAGAAGAGGAGGACCAAATGGAGGGAAAGCAATACCCCGAAGGTCATGGACAAGAGGGCAAGAGTAGAGGCTCATGACCATGAAGATGATGAAAAGTAGGAGGCAACAGCATGGGAGCCCGCCGGCACGAAACTACCATGGGCACAGTGTCCACAGCTACAGTGACTGGGTGTCTTCGGGCCAGGCATGACTGACCTCGTGAGCTCCAGATTAGTCCTGACCACAACCCCGGGAAGTATGCACCACCACATCCGTCCTCTCCCCGTGTTGCTCGTAGGAATCACAGTCCCCAGATCCCAGTCAGCTTTCATGGAAGTCAAATAGTGCCTCTCCCCACACACTGCCCTTCTAGTGGCACTCTAGTGTGACCCTTGTGCCTGGCCAGGGACTGCTGTCTACCTGACTCCACACAACTCAATACACAGGAGGGTGTCCCTGAATTCCACAGGACATGATGAGACAGATCCACACGCACTGCTACCCCACCCACCACCAACACCCAGTGGGTCACTCAGGACCTCAGCTATTGTCATGAAGCTCACCATGCCCTGTTTCAGTCACTTTCAACAGAAAGCCTAGTTCTAATCCCCCACAATACCATACATCCTGGTTGCTGACCTGGGGCCATGCCATGAACTCACATGGCACCTTTCAGTTAGAGAAGGGCACCCCTGCACCTCATATAAAATGCTTCTAATGAAGTACACGTCCATCAGGACTAAATTGTGAACAGTGATGCACAGCCTGCATGGTAGTCAGTACTTCTAATGAGGGTTAACCCCCACCCCGACTCCAGTCTCACAAAACCTCCCTCTGTCCCCACAGAACTCATGCTCTTCCCTCAGAAAAAAAAAAAAAAAAAAAAAAAAAAAGGAAACAAACATTTAATCTGAATGCTCCCTTCACCTTCTAGTTCAGATCTTGTCCAATCACAATGATATGAAACTGGCCATCATTCACAAAAAGAAAATGGGACTGTCAAAAATATGGGGAGATTGAACAACATGCTACTAAACAACCAACTGTCAAAGAAGAAATCAAGAAATTTTAGAGGTACCCTGAGACAAAAAGGAGAACCTACAAAAACTTATGGGATGCAATAAAAGTAGTTCTAAGGGGGAAATTCAGAAATTCAGATCCTTGTCAATCCAGAAGAAGGCTCTCCAATACACATCCATGGGAAAAAAGGAGGGGGGAGAAAAGCAAATCCCCAAATCAGTAGGAATAAGGAAATAACAAAACGAATGTGGAAATAATTCAATGGAGACTAAAAAGACAAAAGATCAATGAAATAAGAGCTGGGAGCCTGGGTGACTCAGTGGGTTAAGCCTCTGCCTTTGGCTCAGGTCATGATCTCGAGTTCCTGGGATCGAGCCCTGCATAGGGCTCTCTGCTCAGCAGGGAGCCTGCTTCCCTTCCTCCCTCTCTGCCTGCCTCTCTGCCTATTTGTGATCTCTGTCTGTCAAATAAATAAATAAATAAAATCTTTCTAAAAAAAAATAACGATGTATTATACCTTGCCTAATTGAATTTAAATTTTAAAAAATGAGGAACTTTTAAAAAAGGAATGAAAGATGATCCATGACGATGAATTCCACAAAAATACAAAGGATCATCGGAATACTATGAGCAAGTAGAGGCCAACACACGGGAAAACCTAGAAGAAATGCATAAGTCCCTACCAACAACCTAGAATGACAGAACCATGAAAGGGAAAAAATCTGAACAGACTGATCACTAGTAAAAAAAAAGATTGATTTGATAATCAAAAACCTCCCAAGAAACATATGTCCAAGACCGAAAAGTTTCACTGAGGAGTTCAGCCAGACTGTAGAAGAATTAATGCAAATCCTTCCCAAACTCTTTAAAAAATAGGAGAGGAGGGCATCCGTTCAAACTCATTTGAGGAACTAAGCACTATCCTGCTACCAAAACAATTTAAGAAAAGGATTCAATAAACATACAAGAAAAGGAAATGCCAATATCCCTCATGAACATAGATGTCAAAATCCTCAAGAAATTAATCAGCAAACTGAATTCAACAATACATCAGGAGAATCCCACAACATGATCCACTGGGATTTATCCCAGTGATGCAAGGACGATTCCACATCTGCACATCGACCAATGGGATACACCACCTCAACAAAATAAAAGATAAAATCATATGATTGTTACAATAGATGCAGAAAGAACTTCTCACAAATCTGGGTATTGGGGAACATACCTCAACACAATAAAGGCTCTATATGTTGCATGGAGCACTGGGTGTGGTACATAAACAATGAATTCTGGAACACTGAAAAGAAATTTTTAAAATAAATATTTTTTAAAGGCCCTATATGAAAGGCCCATAGCTGACACCATACTCAAGAGTGAAAAGCTGAAAACTTTTCCACTAAGACCAAGAACAAGACAAAGATCGCCACTTTCATTCAACACAGCACTGAAAGTCTTAGACAAAACATTTAGACCAAAAAAATATATGAAATCCAAATAGGAAAAGAAAACAGTCACTATTTGCAAATGACACGATACTATAAAAAGAAATCCCTAATGATTCCACCAAAAAAACTGTTAGAGAAAACAAATTCAGTAAAGCTGCAGGATACAAAGTTGACATACAGAGACCTGTTGCATTTCTTCTTTTAAAAGATTTTATTTATTTGACAGAGGAAGTATGAGCACAAACAGGGGGAGCAACAGAGGGAGAGAGAAAAGCAGGCTCCCCACTGAGCAGGGAGCCCAATAAGGGGCTCCATCCCAGGACCCCAGAATCATGCCCTGACCTGAAGGCAATTCTTCAGCAACGGAACCACCCAGGTGCCCCAACTTGTTGTGTTTCTATATACTGAAGACAAACTTTCACAAAGAGAAACTAAGAAAGCCATGCCATTTACAATTGCATGGAGAAAAAATATCTAGGAATAAGAGTAAGCAAGAATAAGAAAGACCTGGTACACTGAACACATGGTGGAAAATAAAGGAAGTGCATGTGTGCGTTGGGATGGGGAGGAATGCGTGGGTCAAAGGAATGGAAGAAGATGACACAGATAAACAGAAGCGTATGCCATGCTCATTAACTGGACATTAACATGTTCATCATAGCCAAAGCAATATAGAGATGTGAAGGAATCCCTATCCGAATCCCAATGACATTATACAAAGAAATAGAAGACAGTTCTAAAATTCATATGGATTCACAAAAGATGCCAAATACCCAAAGCAATCTGGGGAAAGAAAGCTGCAGTCGCCGCACTCCCAGATTTCAAACTAGAATACAATGTTATAGTCATCAAAACCGTATGGTACTGGCATAAACACACAGACACAGAATAGAATAGAACAAAATAGAAAGCTCAGAAACTAACCCACATGTATATAGTCTTAACTTACTATACAGGAGCAGAAAATGTACAATGCGGAGAGGACTGTCTCTACAGTGAACGATACTGAGAAAACTGGACACTAAATGCAGAAGAATGTAACCAGATCACAACACCGCACACAGAAATTTTGAACGGATGAATGACTTGAACATAAGACCTGAATCCATAAACCTCCAAGAAGAAAACACAGGTAGTAAGTTTCTTCACATTGGTTTTGGCAAAGTCTTCAGATCAGACACCAAAAGCAAAGGCAACAAAGGCAAAAATAAACAAGTGGAACAACATCAAACTGAAATCTTCTTCTTCACGGCAAAAGAAACCATCAAAACCTTAAAAGGCAACCTACCCAATGACAGAATCATCTGTAAATCATACATGTGAGAAGAGGCTAATATCCAAAATACACAAAACACACATACAAATCTAAACAAAAACTAAATTAAAAATGGGAAGAATAGGGGCGCCTGGGTGGCTCAGTGGTTAAGCCGCTGCCTTCGGCTTGGGTCATGATTCCAGGGTCCTGGGATCGAGCCCCGCATTGGGCTCTCTGCTCAGTGGGGAGCCTGCTTCTTCCTCTCTCTCTGCCTGCCTCTCTGCCTACTTGTGATCGCTGTCTGTCAAATAAATAAATAAAATCTTTTTTAAAAAATGGGAAGAATATGTGACTAGATACTTTCCAATGATAACATACATGTGGCCAACAGACACAGAAAAAGTTGTTCAGCATCACTAATCGTCATCAGGGAACTGTAAGTCAAAACAGGAGTCAGCTGTCACAACTTTTGGAACGGCAATTATCCCAGAGACAGATACCAGGTGTGGTCAAGCATGTGTAGATGAGGGACCCAATGGGCTGTTGGTGGAAATGTACATTGGTGCAACCACAGTGGCAAACAGTAGGGAGGTTCCTGAAAATAATAAACGCAACTACCATGAGACCCAGTAAATGCTCTATCAAATATTTTTTGGAGGACACAAAAACACTCCCTCAAAAAGAGAGATGCACTCCCAAGTTCACTGGAGCATCGTTCACAATAACCAGACATGGAAACAAACCTTGAGAGCATTATGCTAAGGAACGTAGATACAGAATGACAAACCAGATGCTCTCATGTCCAGTCCACATGGACACAAAAACATAATGAACACATACATACTAAAAACAAATTGGTGGTTTCCAGATTCAGGGAAGTTGGGGGCAGGAAACAGATGAAGGTGGTCAGAGGCGCAATGTTTGAGTGATAAAATCTGCAAGTCATGGAACGTTCTGTGTCACTAGGAGACTAAAACTAACCCTGCGCAATGTTTGAGTGATAAAATCTGCAAGTCATGGAACGTTCTGTGTCACTGGGAGACTAAAGCTAACCCTGCGGGAGGGGTCCAGGTTCCCCTGTTCTTTGAAAGTACATTTTTCCTAGGAGACCTTTCAAAGCAGAAATTGTGTAAAGAAGGAATTACCATTAAATTGTACAGAAAAATTAGTGAGTATGATCGGACTCTAAAAATTTCTTCTCCTTGGCCTTTCTTCGGCCTCAGGACACAAATTCCTAATGGATACCCAAGATAAATGGAGATAAAGCACAATGGATGCTCACAGACACAATTCAAAACAGTGGTGGCTGGATACGGAGAGCAGTGCCCAGGAAGGAGATGGTTGGGTTCACGCTGCCTCTGTAGGGGTTCCCCACAAAACAGATGCTGAACGCAATGTCCACTCTTTGACCTTTTTCATAAGAGGGAAATCCTCTTCAGGTTTCTTCCTGCTACTGAAGCTGGGTGAAAATGTAGATCTTTCAAAAGAGTCAAGTGTCTTACCATGAACTTTGAAAAAGTGGGGGAGACTTGTACTTGAAAGTTGCTGAGGGGGTAGAAGTTCAGAGTTCTCCCAGACACGAACATCGGCAGGTCCACTGTGAAAGGCTCCTTCCTCGGCATGTGGAACACAGACTCCCTCCTACTCCCAGAAACCTCCTCCTTCCCCTCACTTGGGGCAACCAACAAGAGCTGGGAGTTCTCTCAATTCCTCCTTTCTCCCATTCCCAATATCCAGGCCATCAGCAAATCCTGTGAACTCCGTCTTCGAAATGTACCCAGAATAGGATTAACTACTCCTTCCAAGGCCACCTGTCTGGTCCACACTAGAACCTATCTCTTGCCTGAGTTCCTAGAAAAGCTTCATTATTGACCTCCCTTGTCTATCCCCAACACTGTGTTATCTATTCTCAACACTGTAGCCAGGATGGCCCAGTGAAACAAGGTCCCATGGGATCAAAGCCCCATAATGGCTTTCTATCACCCTACTGTCACCTCCCGGAGGTCACGTCCTAAGCTGTCTCCTGTGGCCACAGGGCCTTCTTGCTGCTCCTGGACATACCTGGTATGCTCCTGTCCCAGGGCTTTTGCACATGCTTTTCCTTCCATTTAGAAGGCTCTTGATGTGCTATCAGTCACCTTCTTTAGATCTTGATTCAAGTATCACCTTCCTAGTGAAATACCACCTTCCCCCATGTGAACATTGACCACCACCCCACCTCCCTTTCATCACCCCGGCCCTGCCTCCTGCTTTGTATTTCCAGAGCAGTTATCATAGTCACCAGTCCATCTTGGCAAGGGAGAAACAGAGGCCTACATGGATGGTTTCACTTCTGACTCACTCCAATTTCCTCCTCCAGAGTCCTGGGGGAAAAGGTGACCAGAGCTCTTGCACAGTCAGGATGCCTGGGCCAAGGAGTCCACCTAACGCACCCTCCACACACCATCAGGGAAATGAGCCATAAGGGGAATCCACTTGCACATGAAACCTGAAAACAGACACCTTCCTCGATTACAGGTGAGCACACACACTTCCTCCCCTTGCCTGATGAGCTCACCTGAGAAAGCGGAGCAGAAAAGCATCCCAGAGCCCCAATCTCCCTCTGGTCCACGTCCTGGGAAACAGACAGCTCTCTCCCTACACCGGCTACCTGTGACGGACGTCCGGCGCCCCCCTGTGGTCAGGCAGAGCGCTGCACCTATCCCTCTTTCCTGGGATGTCGTCACAAACCAGACTTTGGTGCACAGTTTTCAGGAAGGAACCTGCAGCAGTAGCAGCAGCAGGCTGCCCAGGTTTGGCCTCAGTCTTGCACATCAGGTCCCAAGCGGAACTAGAGCTTCCTGGAGACTGGTGTGCTGTGTGGCCTTGGAACCTAATAACGGGAGCTGAGATTTCAGTTCCAAATGAAAACTGGCCTCTTCCACATAGCACAGGAAAGTGGAGGATTTCTCAGGGGTGTGGCTTTGGAAGAAGTTCTTCTGCTGGTTGAATTCATAGACACCAGGCAGAGGACACCTGCTGCACCTCGTTCAAGAAAGCAAGGGGTACTCGGGCAGGATCAATAAGGTTACCTGAGGACTACTTCCCACCAACCACCCTGCTGAGCCGAGGGCATGAGAACCAAAGAGAAAGTAGCTTTCGTGGTACATCTGCAGCAGTAGGGCTGGCCAGGAAGCAGAGCCCTGTCCCTGGAGCAGGATGGCCTGCCCTCAACAGTGATGGTCCACCACCACGGCCTCACAATCTCCCAGATATCTGATCTGACAATGCTTCCAGTCTCAGACCTGCTCACATGATGAGTCATAAGATCCAGAGACTGCGTTTCACCCCGGCTCAATGCTACTCACAAAGAAGCAAACTCCAGCCTCAGGAATGTATTCATCATTAGCTCTGGGATTCCCTGGGTTTGTCTACACTGGCCCACCCAAGTGTCCCATCCGATCATTCCTCAAGTGCCTTAGGGTTTCAAGCCACTTTCAAGCTGCCCTTATAAAGGCAGGAACTGGTCCGAGTAGAAAGACCAGCCAAGTGACTCTGCGTGCTGGAAACTAGGACAACATCCTCCCTGTACACCACCACTTCCAAGTCCAAGCTTCAAACCTTTGTTCACTGTGCACTGAGGACCATGTCAGCATGAACACTGCTCTGTCAAATCTCTTATCTCCCATTTCTTCACATCAGAAACCAGGCTCCAGTCACCACTTCCTTTTCCCTTCAGAGAAGTAAGGAAAAGGATAGAATAAAACACTACATGTGGGGGCACCTGGGTGTCCCAGTGGGTTAAGCCTCTGCCTTCAGCTTAGGTCATATCTCAGCATCCTGGGATCGAGCCCCGCATCGGGCTCTCTGCTCAGCAGGGAACCTGCTTCCCCCTCTCTCTGCCTACTGCTCTGCCTGCTTGTGATGTCTCTCCCTCTGGGAGACACACGCGCGCAAGATGGCGGAGAAGTAACAGGCTGAGACGACATCAGGTAGCAGGAGACCAGCTAGATAGCTCGTCAAACCATTGCGAACACCTACAAACCCAACAGGAGATCAAAGAGAAGAAAAGCAACAATTCTGGAAACAGAAAATCGACCACTTTCTGAAAGGAAGGACCTGCAGAAAAGCGAATCCAAAGCACAGGAAGATAGACCGCGGTGGGAGGGGCCGGCTCCCGGCAAGCGGCGGAGCAACGGCGCACAAAATCGGGACTTTTAAAAGTCTGCTCCACTGAGGGACATCGCTCCAGAGGCTTAACCGGGGTGAAGCCCACGCGGGGTCAGCACGGCCCCAGGTCCCGCGGGGTCACAGAAGGATCGGGATGTCTGAGCGTCACAGAGCTCGCAGGTATTAGAGCGGGAAAGCCGGCTACAGAGACAGAGCCGACAGTGAGCTCTCAACTCGGGGTTACCTTGGACCGGTCGCAGGCTGGGTGAGCTCGGAGCATGGCTGGAGACCAGGGAGACGGGAGTGATTGAGCGCTTTTCTCTGGGGGCGCACTGAGGAGTGGGGCCCCGGGCTCTCGGCTCCTCCAGGCTGGAGACCGGGAGGCCGCCATCTTCGTCCCTGTCCTCCGGAACTCTACGGAAAGCGCTCAGGGAACAAAAGCTCCTGAAAGCAAACCCAGCGAATGACTTAGCCCGGCCCCTGATAAGGGCGGTGCAATTCTGCCTCGGGCAAAGACACTTGAGAATCACTGCAACAGCCCCCCCACTCCCCCCGACCCTCCGCAGAAGATCAACAAGAAATCCAGCCAAGACCAAGTTCACTTACCAAGGAGAACAGCAGAATTCCAGAGGAGGAGAAAGCAAAGCAAGAATTCATGGCTTTCTCCCCATGATTCTTTAGTCTTGCAGTTAATTAATCTTTTTAAATTTTTTTTTCTTCTGCTATTTTTTTTAACTTTTACCCTTTCCTCTTTTAATGTTTTTTAACTAGTTTATCTTAACAATACCTTTCATTAAAAAAAGATAATCATAATCTTTTTTTTAAAGATTTTATTTATTTATTTGACAGAGATCACAAGTAGGCAGAGAAAAAGAGGAGGAAGCAGGCTCCCTGCCAAGCAGAGAGCCCAATGCAGGACTCGATCCCAGGACCCTGGGATCATGACCTGAGCCAAAGGCAGAGGCTTTAACCCACTGAGCCACCCAGGCGCCCCAATCATAATCTTTTTGAACCTTTGTTATTATAGTCATATTTTATCCTTCATTGTATCTAACTTTATTTTTTTTTTTTACACATAAGGTTTTTTCTTCTAAAAAAATTTGGGGTACAACTTCTAATAGATCAAAATATACCCTAAATCTAGCTCCAGGCCTGTTCTAGTCTCCAGCCCAAGCAAATTCTCTCCACTTTCTTTTTCTTTATTCTCCCAACCAACTTACTATATCAACTCCTTTTTTAGAAATTAAAATTTTTTTCACCTTTATGGGCATGTTCCATCCCTTCATTGTGTTTACCCTTAAATATGTTCTTCATTCTTTAAAATTTGGGAAGGTAGTTTCTTCTAAGAGACCAAGATACTCCCAAAATTAAATGGGTGACCCTGTTCGAGTCACCAGTCTAATACATATATATTTTTAATCCAGCTTCCAGGCCCCCAACTGGGGACACTCCTGCAGGATCCTGACCGGCTATGACCACCAACCCCAGGGCATGAGGCACAGTGCTGAAGTTGGGGGACTACTCTGAGGATTGTTGCCACCACACCTGTGCCTGGGGGAACAGGGACCTGGAGGACCCTTATGCACAATCCTGACAGCCTATTGCCACCATCCATGAGGGACACAGGGAACAATGCTAAAATTAGGAGATGCCTCTGGGGCATCTACACCTGTGCCTGGGGCGGGAGACAGGAACCTGGAGGACCCACCTGCATGATCCTTGCAGGCCTTTACCACCATCTCCAAGGGACACAGGGCACAATGTTGAAGTTGGGGGTTGGCTCTGAGGCTTGGTGCTGCCACACTTGTGCCTGAACAGGGGGACCCTGCTGAGCTGGAAATGCTGCTCAAGGTCCATTACCTGCACTGTGTCAGGGACCGGGGTGCAACCCACTGACGTGGGGACTGTGTGCCATCCTGACATGCAGTCTTCCAGGGGAACACTGGGAAACCTGAAATGTCCACAACTCATCCCACAAAACCAGGAGTGAGTGGGCGTCCTAGAGTTCAAGGATCTGGGGGGTATGGCCAATTAACGGATATAGGGCAGAAGGGACTTTCAAGGGAAAAAGGAGAACTCATCTGAGTTCCCAGGATTAGCTCATTCCATGCCCCCTTCCAGTACCCCCACTTCCCACGTGGAGCTCAACCTACCACCCGGGTCCCCACCCCGGCCCACAGCGTGTTCTCACCCACCAGGGAACCCCCACAGGTCAATCTCGCTTTCTCCTGCCTCACTGCTGTATCCAGGGGCAGCTGGGGGCCCACCCACAGAGAGGTAGCTCCACCCCCACATGGTGACTGGTCAGGGAGGGTGGTGCCCCAAGCCCATTGGTGGCTACACCTGCCTGCATCCAAGCACCAGAACTTATACCGGTGCCTCCCTGTAACTGCAGGGGGTCCTGGAGGCCCTACCCACCTGTACAGCCGGCTGCAGCTGGCTGGGCCACACAGGCATTGGCGGAGTTTGGGGCGGGGCCCCCACAAACAGGGCCCCTTCCCCGGATTCCTCTAGCTGCAGACCACCCTCAGAGCCTTGCCCCTTCCCTTCCTGCACCAACACTTCCTGAGGAGTTGTGCCTGGCTCCTGACAAGGTCAACTGTTCTCAGACCTTCTGAGGCTTGGGCTTCAGGAAATGCAATGGTTTCCCACATTTCCAAGACAATTTTAAGACCCAAATAGTAATGCTCCAAGTGGAAAGAACTTCATTTTCTGGTCTAACCCATGGAGTGGATAGTGCTTCTTAGACCTTCAAAACACCCTTCTAGGATGAGCCCATTTGTGATGGAATATATATTCCCAATTAAAACTCTTCAGAGTGTAGGGATAGAGGAACATTCCTCAATTTCATAAAAAACACCTATGAAAAGTCCATGGCACATGTCATTCTCAATGGGGAAAAGCTGAGAGCTTTTCCCTTAAGCTCAGGAACACAACAAAGATGTCCCATTCTTGCCACTATTTTTCAACACAGTACTAGAAGTTCTAGCATCAGCAATCATAAAACAACAAGAAATAGAAAGCATTAAAACTGACAAAAAAAGTCAAACTCTCTCTCTTCACAGATGACATGACACTATATGTAGAAAACCCAGAAGACTCCACCCCCATATTACTAGAACTCATACAGCATTTCAGTCATGTGGCAGAATACAAAATCAATGCACAGAAATCAGTTGCTTTTCTATACACTTAAAATGTAACTGTAGAAAGAGAAATTAGGGAATCACTTCCATTTACAACAGTGCCAAAAACCATAAGATACCTAGAAATAAACCTAAGCAAAGAGGTAAAGGCTATATACTCTAGAAACTATAGAACACTTATGAAAGTAATTGAGGAAGACACAAAGAGATGGAAAAATATTCCATGTTCATGGGTTGGAAGAATAAACATTGTCAAAATATCTATGCTGCCCAGGGCAATCTACACGTTCAATGTCATCCCTAGCAAAATACCATTGGCATTTTTCAAAGAGCTGGAACAAACAGGAACCAGAAAAGACTCCACATAACAAGGGAAAGGTTGAAAAAGAAAACCAAATCTGGGATCATCACATCACGATGCCCAACGTCAAGCTGTATTACAAAGCTGTGAGCATCAAGACAGCATGGTATTGGCACAAAAACAGAACATAAATCGATGGGACAGAGTAGAGAACCCAAAAATGGATCCTCACTTCTATGGTCAACCCATCTTTGGCAAATCAGGAATGAATATCCAGTGGAAAAAGAACAGTCTCTTAAATAAACTGTGCTGGGAAAATTGGACATCCACATACAGAAGAATGAAACTGGACCATTCTTTTACACCATACACAAAGATAAAATCAAAATGGATGAAAGACCACAATGTGAGACAGGAATCCATCAAAATCCTAGAGGAGAACATAGGCAGTAACCTCTTTGACCTCAGCCACAGCAACTTCTTTAAAGACACATCTCTAGGGGCACCTGGGTGGCTCGGTCATTAAATGTCTGCCTTCAGCTCAGGTCATGATCCCAGATTCCTGGGATCAAGCCCCACATAAGATTCCCTGTTCAGCAGGAGGCCTGCTTCTCCCTTTCCCACTCCCCTTGCTTGTGTTCCCTCTCTCCCTGTGTCTTTCTCTGTCTAATAAAAAATTAAAATCTTAAAAAGAAAAAGACTTGTCAAGGGAAACAAAAAAAGAAATAAATTTTGGGGACATCATCAAGATGAAAAGCTTCTGCACAACAAAGGAAACAGTCAAAAAAACTAAGAGACAACCCATGGAATGGGAGAAGATATTTGCAAATGGCATTACAGATAAAGGGCTCGTATCCAAGATCTATAAAGAACTTATCAAACTCAACACCCAAAAAAACAAATAATGAAGTCATGAAATGGACAGAAGACATGAACAGACACTTCTCCAAAGAAGACATACAAATGGCCAAAAGACACATGAAAAAGTGCTCCACATCACTAGCCATCAGGGAAATTCAAGTCAAAACCACAATGAGGTGCCACCACATTCTAACACCAGTTAGAATGGCAAAAATTAACAAGACAGGAAACAACAAATGTTGGCAAGAATGTGGAGAAAGGGGAACCCTCTTACACTCCTGGTGGGAGTGTCAGCTGGTACAGTGACCTTGGAAAACAGTATGGAGGTATCTCAGACATTAAAAATAGAGCTACCCTACAACCGACCAATTGCACTACTGGGTATTTACCTGAAACATACAGATGTAGTGAAAAGAAGGGACATGTGCACCCCAATGTTCATAGCAGCGATGTCCACAACAGCCAAACTGTGGAAGGAGTCGAGATGCCCTTCAACAGACGAACGGATAAAGAATATGTGGTCCATATATACAATGGAATATCGCCCCGCCATCAGAAAGGATGAATACCCACCATTTGCATCAACACGGGGAAGAACTGGAGGGGATTAAGTCCAGAACTGGAGTGAAGTAAGTCAACCAGAGAAAGACAACTATCATACAGTTTTACTCATACGAGGAACGTAAGGAATAACATGGAGGACCATAGGGGAAGGAGGGAAAACTGAGTGGGAAAAAATCAGAGAGGGAGACAAACATGAGAGACTCTGGATTCTAGAAACCAAACTGAGGCTTACAGAAGGGAGGGGAATGGGGTACCACGGTGATGGGTATTAAGAAGGAAACGTGTTGTGATGAGCTCTGGGTGTTATACACAACTAATGAATCATTGAACACTACATTGAAATCTAATGTACTATATGTGGCTAACTGAGAATAATAAATAAATAAATGTGCTTTCTACATGAAAAACAACAATGGGAACAGAAATTCAGATTTGTAAGATGTAATGTTCAGATTATAAGATGAAACGTTCTCAAGATCTGTTTCACAGCAGTGTAAACACACTTAACACTGCCAACTTTATACTGAAAATGCTTAAAATGGCAAAATCAATGTTCAATTCTTTATAATTTTTTAAAAGTACATTCTGTATGATGCCATTTTTATATTTTACTCATTTATTTCGGAGAGAGAGTGTGGGGCATGAGAGTGGTGGGAGAGGCAGGAGGGGGAAGAGAGAATCATGAGCCCAAACTGCACTGAACACACACCCTACACTGGGCTCAATCCCACATCCTGAGCCAAAATCAAGACTCCGTGGCTTAATTGAGCCACCATCCACCTCCATAGGCACTAGCATTGTTTACTCCGCTGCTATCGCCACCACTGCTGTGTTGAACTCTGTTGAAAATACATGTATGAGGGGCACGTGGGTAGCTCAGTGGGTTAAAGCCTCTGCCTTCAGCTCAGGTCATGGTCCCAGAGTCCTGGGATCAAGCCCCATATCGGGCTCTCTGCTCAGCAGGAAGCCTACTTCTCCCCACCCCACCCCCAACTGCCCCTCTACCTACTAGTGATCTGTCTGTCAAATAAATAAATTAATCTTTTAAAAAAATACATCTATGAAAAACTGTGCCAGAGCTTCCAGGGGTGAGTCGGAGTATAAGCACTGCCAGGTGACGGGTGCACCTGTGGCCTAGGAAGGGTGCTGCTCATCATTCTCCCAGACAGGGGTGTCCGTCACCCTTCTCTCCAGGGGAACTGCAGGAGACCCCCTGTCCTCAGGCACCTGAGGTCCACCTGACCCAGGAATTCACCTTCTCTAGCAGAGGACAGATGGGACTTCCTTCTCTGGCTAAGAATATGAACCTTGGGGGCGCCTGGGTGGCTCAGTAGGTTAAAGCCTCTGCCTTCAGCTCGGGTCATGATCTCAGGGCCCTGGGATCGAGCCCTACATCGGGATCTCTGCTCAGCAGGGACCCTGCTTCCTCCTCTCTCTCTCTCTCTGCCTGCCTCTCTGCCTACTTGTGATCTCTCTCTGTCAAATAAATAAAAATATTTAAAAAAAAAAAAAAAGGATATGAACCTTGATCCTGCGAAAGGAGAGCTCTGCTGGGACTCCTGGCCTAGTAAGGAAGCTGTGCCCACTGTGTATGTGACAGAGCCAGAGCAGCTGGGCATGGAGGGAATGAGTGCCTTAAATCAGCCTTGTGTGGGGCAGTGTGGGAGAAGCAGCCCCTGCTTCCTGGGTAGCAGTGATGTGTGCAAAAGGAGGGAGGCAAGGGTGGAGGCTTCTAAGCCACACCAGTCTCACCCTTGGTCCTGAAACCAGCAGGAAGAGAACGCTGAAGACAGAGACTCCAGGGGGATTCCCATCCAGGGAACGGGGGTCCACTGGAGGGCACTGAAGCTGCCAGCCCCGCCGACCACAGGCCATTGGCACAGGATCACCTCTGGCACTTCCTTAGCATGTTGTCCATGTTCGTGTGTGGATAGTGATTGACCCACTGGTGCACTTCCAGAGTCAGACTGGAAAACTTCCAGTGCCTGCTCATGGGTCAGAGGACCCCATGCCCAGAGAAGCAGAGGATGTCCCTCTTTCTCCAGAGCTGGAGAAGGCAGCCACCATCCTGGGGCAGGACCCGGTCCAGGCATATGTTCTTTCTGAAGCTCCCACTTTCGGTGGGCATTGCTGCACCTGAGAAAGGCCCCCTCAGCCCCAGAGTCAGGAGCCTTAAGGGGCTGTCTCCCATTCTGGCCCAGGATCATGACTAGAAACAATCCTGACTTTGAGATGAGGGGTCTTCTTCAGGAGCCAGAGAGAGGACTGGCCCCTCCCCCTTCCCAAGTCCAGGACGCCCAGGACCCTGCGAGAGCTCTTCATTCAAGGAGGAGTCATGGAGAGCGTGTGTGTCTTGTCAGCCCAGCAAGTGAAAGAACCAAACCCCAGTTCTCAGGTTCTAACAGAAGCAGAATTTCAATGTACTGCTTGGGGGCACCCACCTCCCCTCTTACATGGCCTTGGGGAACCCCAGAGAAAGTCTTCCTTGCTCTCCTGCCCTCAGAGTGAGGAGATGACCCCGTGTTCCAGGGTTCCACCCTGTCCCACTGCTGAGGAAGAGCCACACATAGGGACCTGGTGTCAGGAATGTGGTCTCTCAGGGCCTGACAGCTGCGTGGAAGGGCTGAATGGCTTTGGGAGGAGGGGTGCTCACTGGCAACACGGTGCACCGTCCCCCGCAGCACTCTGCAATCCAGACTCTGTGCCCACAACAGGTCAATCACCAGCATCCCATATGTTCCTGCCACGGGAGTGATTGATCATTCGGGATCACTGCATTGCACAGAGGCAGAGAGTGAGGCCCAGAGAGGGGAGGCAAATGACTCCAGTCACAGGGCTGCTCAGCAGAGGGGCTGGAAGGCCAGCCCTCCCGAGCCACCATTAGCCCAGCCAGGGATTCCCTGAGCCCAGGGCGAGCTCTCCCCTGCCTGCCCAGCCACACACTGGCCCCTGAGCTGGATGATGGGCTGTTCTTGGCTCTGAGGGTGTTGCTGACCAACTAGGAGAGGGAGTCCAACTGGCAGGACAGGCTGTAGCTATAGGACAGAGTGACAGTCTGAGCTAGCACAAGCCACACTCTGGTTTCCCTCCCAGAGCCTGCCTGGGAGCTGGAGTATGGGTGCCCTAGGGGCCAGCACACAACAGGGTCTGTGCAGACCAGGGAGCCATGGCCCCCAGGGAGAGTCCATTCTGCCCTCTCCCTGCTCCTGTGCCACATAACCTCTCCTCACTGTGGGACTCCAGGACCTAAAATCAGGCCCCATAGGGCTGGTTTGGCTCCAACTTGTAATGAGTTTAAAGCCTCCTGGAGCAGCAGAATTTCCTGGGGCTGGAGGGAGGTCTGGCTGCAGACGAGGACTGGGCTGGGGGAAATGCGGGCCTCATGGAAGGTGACGGAGGGGGCAGGGGCCGAGTCCTGGGGCCACGGCTCATGTCTAAAAAGGGCTGAAATCCATGCGCGTCCACAGGGTCCCTCATTACGGTAACAACACCCTCACACTTGGGCATCCTGGTGGTGACCCCTCCTGCCTGCCATCCTTCCCACCCCTCTGACTCTAGCCAGGGCTGAATCCAGGGACAGGCTAGAGCCCTGTCCCAGGGCACAACCAGGAAGACAAGCAGAAGGAGGAGAGGAGAACTGGAAGGGGCCCACTGATCTCCCTGCCCTGACTTGGCCTCCACTGATGTCGCCAAGTCCTCGTGCTCAACCCCGCATTTAGCTGGACCCTGTAATGGAGTCTGAAATCCAGACCAGCTGGGTGGGGGAAATTCAGTGACTTTCGCATCCCCGGATGTCCAACCCTCCTGGCCTTGCACACTGAGCCTAGCTTCCCAGGATAGGCACGGTTCCGGTGCTCAGCAGACTTTGGGGCCAAAGAGGACTTGGCAGTGGTGAGGGAACATGGGGGACCAGTCGGGGACAGCGCCATGGTGGGTACGCATCCACCACAAGGCTGGGTCAGGGGACAGGTGCTGTGTGCAGGTCTCCTGGGCACACCTGGCCCTCTCGGAATGGAGGTCTGTGTGTCTGATGCACCTTTCCTCCACCTTCACCTACCCCTGGAGGAATGGTCAGGTTCAAGCATTTCCATGTCCAACCCTCAGGGACAGTTGGGAACCTGGGCTCAAGAGAGGCAGCAACTGGCCCAGGACAAAAATCGGGTACAGAGTCCAAGGAGCAGAGCTTCCCTCCAGTCCTAGGCAATTCCTGACCCTCCCATGAGGTTTGCTTTGAGGATGAGAGCTCCTCAGATCCTTGGGGAGAGCTACCCACCCCAACCCATGTAGGGACATGACCTCGGGCATCCCCAGACATCTAGAGGCATATGTGTTTGAGTGTGCGTGTGTGTGTATGTGTGCGCACGCACACATACACACACACGCACACACCCCCACTCTGCCCAGCTAGGGGTCAGAGGGGGAGACACCTTGGGAAAATGGTGGGTAACAAGGGGGAAAGAAGTAAGAGGTTGGAGACAGCTGGGCCATGGGGTCAGGGGCATCAGGGCTCCTGGCAAGGACCGAGATCCAAAGCATGGGGAGGGGAGACAGGACAGGATGATGGTCAAGGGGTCCCCAAGGGGCCCAGGTGCTTTGCCAGGGCACTGGGTGGGGACAGGGTCTGGGGCCTGGTGTCCATCACCACCCTGGACTACTGGAAGTAGGAAGAGGTACCCCCCAGTGTGGACAGGCTACAACAACGAAGGCCTCCCCTTCCTCTTCTATCAGTGGGGCCGTAGAGACAGGGTGTCCCTAGTCTCCCACAGGCTTGTAGAAGAGCCTGTTGGCCTTGGATCTCTGTCCCTGACCCACTGTGCTCCCAGTCTTGGGAAAATGCTTTCTACTCCCTCGAGGTTCTTCTGAGCAGAAGACAGCCTGGGGGCTTGGGGGGCTGACCTTGTGTGCTTGCAGAATGTGGCAGAGCACTGG
Source organism: Mustela erminea (assembly GCF_009829155.1). Classification (NCBI taxonomy): domain Eukaryota; kingdom Metazoa; phylum Chordata; class Mammalia; order Carnivora; family Mustelidae; genus Mustela; species Mustela erminea. Next base: position 92,095,536 of record NC_045627.1, on the reverse strand, counting down.
ACCCCTGGTCTGGGGACCCAGGGCAGGACCCTTCTTGTTGCAGCCTCAGGGTCCCCATTGGGAAGAGGTTCCAGAGTCAGAGCTCTGCTCAGGGTGAGAAGGCCTTACTTAGCAAGGAACCGAGCGACAGCCCAGGAGAGGGAAACAGGGACAAGGGAGACTTTGGAGGTTTCTCCCATCACCCCTGGAGCCCACAGATCCTGCTCCTGGGAGACACCCACGAACAGAGACAGACGCAGGCACAGAGACAAAGACAAAGACAGAGACAGACACTGAACCCAGGAGAGAGGGAACCAGGAGAAGTCCCAGACTTTCCTTCATCGGCTGGGAAATGGCAGCCAAACATTTTGTCCCCTTCTCAGTCCCACACGCCATCCACCCTGGGAGGATGGATTCGGGAATTCCCGGGGTCCCCTGTGGGGGCTGGCCAGCACATGGGCGCAGACGAGGCCCTTGGACCTCAACCTAATGGGAGCCCCGGGAAGCCTGTGTCACCAAGGTCAGAAGCCATGCACTGCAACCTTGCCACGGGGGATGGGACACAGGCAGGAGGAGGGTGGCTTTGCCTGGATCCCAGAGCAGATCCAGGCCCCTCTGGGCTGTGTTCTATGCCCCCGCCCAGCCCCTGGCTCACCCGTGCCCAGCCAAGGGTGTGCACCAGCCTCCTGGGAGAGCGGGGATGGAACGTATGCAGGGGTCCTACCCCTGATGGCATCCCTAGAAGGAGAAGCCAGGACACCCCCAGTGTGCAGATGGGGAGAATGGGGAGGCCCTGAGAGCCACAGGGTGTGTGCGGGCTCACAGTCCTGGGCAGGAGCAGGAGCCCTGTCTGAACCCAGCTCTGGGCCTTCCCAGCAGGGACAACAGCTGCACCCAGGCCTCCCAGGGGCTGTGGGGAGGCTGTGTGGGGGTCACTGGATGGACAGGGCATGGGGTGGAGGGGGAGCCTTGAGCAACTGGGGGAGGGGCGCCCTCAGGGAGCTCTGGTGGGAGCAGGAAGTTGGGTAAGGAGCCCCCAGGCAGTGGTGACCTCACTTCCCTGACAACAGAGCCCAACGGACTTGGAACCCACGTATCCAGGCACCCACGTTCCAGAGAAAACCCCCCTGCCCAGCTCATTTCTGGGCAGATCCTGAAGGAAGCGACATGTTCTGCTGCTGCCTACCGAAGCCCAGAAGATGCAGGCAGAAGAGAGCTCGCCCGCCAAACACGTCCCCTCACTGGGCAGGTCGTGTCAGGCTTCCCCGACGACTCTGGCCCTTTGGCAAAAAGAATCAAAAGGTGACACCGAAAGGCTCAGAGTCAGACAGCCCCACACCTTCTGACCGACCCGTGTAGGCCTAGGGCTCCTCCCCGTTTGTGTGTGTGTGTGAGTGTGTGTGTGTAATGTGTGTGTGTGTGTGTGTGTGTGTAAAGAGAGCTAATCGGGGATGGAGACGGCCCGAGCAGGAGCAGGCTGATGAGGGGTCAGATGCCTGGTGGGCAGGTCATGTTCACACCCCAGGTTAAGGCTGGCTAGGTGGGACGGAGTGTGGGGGCTGCACCCTTCTGCCCAGGGTTGATCCTGAGACCCTGCAGGGACGGGTCACTGACCCAGGTGCGGGGCTGTGCACGCTCAGGTCTGCGTGGGATCTGGGAGAAGCAGGGGCACTGGGCAGGAGCACGGTGGGTACGGCCAGGCAGGGCTCTGACGCCTCTTGCACACTCCCCGTCTCCGCCTTGGCAGGCCACGGATGAACCAGGAAGGAGGTGGGAAGACACGCACTCCTCCCCGACCCCGGAGTCCCCGGTCGTGGGAAGGCCCCCGCTACCTCGCAGACCACTGCCCGCGGTACTCCACTGGACTGCGGTCCTGGACACAGAGCCCACGGAGGACAAGTCCGAGGGTGAGAAGGCTTGGGTGCGGTGCCTGTGGCTGTGTGGGGAGGGGTCGGTGCTGGGCCCCACAGGGAGAAGCCCCCATGGGCTGGTGTGGGGCCAGGAGCCACGACTTGGCTCGGAGCACCCAGGGGGTGGACTGCAGTCGGGGAGACGTCCCAGGGAGGGTTCCTTCGTGGCTGCGGCTTCTCCGGGAGGCCCTGGGCTGTGCTCGGTCTCTGCAAAGCCACAGGGAGAGGCAGGCCCGCGGGTGACCTTCTCTCCTCTCCCAGCTACTCCAGCCAAGGAGCTAGACCCAATTCCAACTTCAGCAGCTCCGGAGGGGCACATGGTGTCTGGAGTCACTTCGGCGGGAGACCGGGAGCCCACAGGTGACCGGGCGCCTGCCCACGGAGATGCTGATGCTGTCCAGGGAGAGCTGGCTCCTGCTCCTGCCCCCACCCCTGCTCCTGCCGCTCCCCCTACTCCTGCCGCGCCCCCTGCCCCTGCCCCTGCGAGAGCGACTCCCACTTCCACTGTCCCTGCCTGTGCTCCTATTCTGGCCCTTGACCCAGATCCTCCCTTGGTCCCACCCCTTCCCCGACCCCTCCCTGGGCCCCTGTTCCTGCCCCAGACCCAGCTCCTGCCCTTGACCTTGCACCGGCCATCACCCCTGCCCTTGCCCCAGCTCCTGCCCCTGCCCCTTCCCCTGCCCCTATCCCTTCCCCTTTCCCTGCCAGGGCCACTGCCCCGGCACCTGCCCCTGCACCTGCCCCAGACCCAGGTCCTGCCCCTGCACCTGCCCCTACACCTGCCCCAGACCCAGGTCCTAACCCTGGTCTTGCCCCTGCCCCTGCCAGGAAGTCCTCCACTTTCCCTGCCTGCGCCCTTGCTCCCGCCCCAGACACAGCCCCTGCCCCTGCGTCTTCCCCTTCAACTACCGCCATCCCTTCCCCTGGCCCTGCCTAGGCCCCTGTTCCCGCCCCAGACCCAGTCCCTCTCATTTGCTCCTGCTCCTTTCCCTGCCCTTGCCTGTGTTCCTGTTCCTGCCTCTGACCCAGCTCCTGCTCTGGACCCTGCACTGGCCACTACTGCTGACCCTGTCCCCGCCCCTAGCCCAACCCCTGCCCCAACACCTTCTCCTGCGGGGTTCCCAGACCCGCATCCGGAACCCACAACTCTGCGGGGAGATCTCCCCAGAAAAATGCCGTCAGTTCCATCCCCTGACCCCGACATCCCCCCAGAATGTTTCATCCCCTCCCCTTGTGTCCTTCCTCTCCTGTATGGAGCCACCGTTGTCGTCGCCGTCCATCTCCTGTATGCCGTGTATTATTTATTTTAAATAAAAGTTCTTGTTTTCCCTTGAACACGTCATGAGCATGAAGTGCATTCCCAACGCTGTGCCACCACGCCCCACAACATCGTTGCAGGCTATCTCCTTCCCCAAAGGAGGAGACCCTGAGCCCAAGCCCCCCTGCCCATTGTTCCCCCCAGCCTGGCCCCTCGCTACCCCTAAGCTGCTTTCTCTTTCTGGTCCCGCACGTGTTCTGGAGGTTTCTGGAAGTGGAATCCCTCAATAGGTGCCTTTGTGTCTGCACCTATTTTCAAAGGGCCCTTGTTTGGGGTTGGGTTGGGTTGGGTTTTTGTTCCTTCTGTCTGTTTGACATAGAATTTCCCTTATTGGATGTTGAGACGCCCAGTGGATTACAGAGGAGATGTCATCCTAGGGACCCCTTTAGGAATCTGGGCACAAGCTCGGGGCCAAGGCTCCTGTTCCTGCTGGGACACCACAGTCGGTCCCCAGACAGGACACGGCTGTTTCCTCCTGTGGCCCACACAGAAACCAGGGAAATGCAGAAAGCTGGAAGATGCTCCGCAGAGGGCAAAAGCATCACTCACAACCCTAGGCCGGAGAAAGATTTCCCATGAGTCTTCTCCAATCCATGCTCCAAGTCACTGGGTCCCACAGGGACAGAGACTAGACACGTGCAAGTTCAAGGGGGAGGAGAGGCACACAGGGAGTATGTGTCAGGAGATGTGGGAGCTCCCGGGGAAGGACTCAGGCAAAGGAAACCCTGGGGAGGCAGTGCTGGTCCCCCTCAGACTGGCAGGTGTCTGGTCTGGGGACCAGCAGCCCTGGGGAGAAGAAGAGGGGAAGAGGGGAAGAAGAGGTCCGATGCAGGGCCCCTGGAAAGAAGGCAGACAGGCACCCCTGTCTGGGACAACAGTGAGCAGCGCCCATCCCAGGCCACAGGTGCACCTACCTCCTAGCAGGGCTCAGCCTGGGACTCACCCCCAGAAACTCTGGCTCGATTGGCCACGGATGTGTTTTCACTAGTATTGGGCACAGCAGTGGTGGAGACAGCAGGGAATGGGACAGTGTTCGTGCCCAAGGAGATGGAGGGGATCCTCATCCCCGTCCTCCTGACACAATGTCCTGGGGCTCCTTTCACAGTGTTGTCTGGGGCACAGGATCGGGCAGCCCCTCTGAGAGCCCACTCCTGCCACCCTGTTCCTGGGGACATTTGTAAGAGTTGAAGGAGGAGGTGGAGAGGATCCAGGATGACAGAGGTCCAAGGGGAAGGAAGGTCAGCCCTGGGAGGACCGAGGGACGTGCCCCGAGCCACCATCCAGGGCCTGAGCTGTGGTTCCCTCAGACCTCACCCAAAATAACGGCTCCTGATGCACAGACTGGCCTCTGCGGTGTCACTCCCTCCCCTGTCATTCAGTCCCTTGCCATCCAGTCCATCCCTCTCCCTCTCTCTCCTTCCTCCCCCTCCCCCCTCCCCCCTCCCCCTTACCCCCCCCTAGTCCTCCCTCCTTCCCTCTCTCCCCTCCTGGCCCCTCCCCCTCCCCCCCATCCTTCCTCACGCCCCCCTCATTCAGCAGAGGATTTGGGGCCCCTGGTCTTTACCAAGCACTGGGGCTTCATCAGTGAGCACCCCCTCAACTCACGTGGTCACGTCCGTCATGGGAGGTACAGGGGCAGTCCTCAGGGCTCGCAGTGGGGACGAGCACCAGGAATCTGCTCCTGAAAACAGAGGCCAGTTGCACAGAAAGAATGGAGACCCATGCTTAGCACTCGCTCTACAAACACCTAGTCCTGAAAAAAGTGACAGTAAATATATCCTAGACTTGATGCAATGTGAGATCTAACAAACAGTAAATCAGCCAGGGTCAACTGGGGGGTTGTGACCAAATGACTGCGTTTCAGCAAACATCTCCAGGACCTCGGAGTTTTCCCAAAGGGCTCTTCGATCCTCTGACTCTTCCCTCGACGTCCTTGGGAAGCTCTGTCCTGTCACCTCCCACCTTCCTACCTCTTCTGGAATTCTCCTGTGGCCTCCCCAAACCCCACCCCTTCCAGAGCCTCCCCCGCTAGGACTTCTCATGCCCTGTGGCCTGGTGCCTACATTCCATGCTGGGTCCCATGAGCTCAGTGCTTTGTGCACAGCCTGAGCACTCCCCTGGGGTCACTTGGAATCTCCCTTGCAGTGGCCTCCATCTTCCAGTGCTGGGTCTCCTCGGATGAGTCTGGGAGGCCAGACTGCGCCCTTATTACAGGCATGGGAGCATGAGGGCAGAAGGTCCACATGACCTGCTCCCACTCCCAGCACGTGGAGTTGAGCCAAGGATGGTCCCAAGCAGAGGATGACTTGGACCCAGGGAGCCTGAGAGGACGTGGCACAGTGAGCCCACACGAGGAGTGAGCACCGTGGGGATTTGGCCTCAGGCCTCCTGGGAGACCATGTCCCACCCGCACCAGCTCTGTCCCCCGGGTATCACCCTCCTAGACTGAGAGCAGGCAGTGGCTGGCAGGAGATGAGGCACCGCTGGTGCAGGAGCGAGCCCTCCCTAAAGAGGAGGAACAGGTACTCCACCAGCAGCTGGGGGAACGTGGGCATCTCTGAGCCATACCAGAGGACTCAGCCTGTCACCCAGAAGGAAACTGTGCCACTTGGAATCTCTCCAAGGACTGACAGCAGGAGAAACCTGCATGCCTCCCTTGGCCACCCCCACATTCTGTACCCCCTCCCGGGACCCAAACCCGAAGCCTGACCCACCCTGACCCATACCCTCCACCCAGTCCCTGGGACGCTCGCCACACAGCTGGCAGATCAGACGTGCCGGAGCCCTCCGCCCTAACCCTAGCCACTGGGTGAGCTGGAGGCGTCCATCCCAGAGGCCTGGCTCCAGGAAGAGCCGTCACCACCAATCAGGTAACGAACTCGTTATGAACCAGGTCTGGCAGAAAGGGAGGAACCTATCAGGTCCACTTGAGCTAAGTTCGCTGCACCTCAGTGTCCGAGAGCACACGAACATACGGACTCTCTGTTCCTTGGGAAGTGCATTCCCTCCCTCTGAGGTGCCTGGTCCCTAATTCAGGTGACATACACGCCTCTTCTTCCTGATGGTGGAGTTGCCACGTCTCTCCGGGCTCTTCGTAGGCACAGAGGCAAATTCACTTTCTCCGGTCACTGTGCGTCCCGCCAACTGGACGCGCGTCCGCCGAGGAGGGCGCCGGCGGGTCCGGGCGCTCCCGCTCCTTCCACATCCACAGCAAACCATCCCAGGAAAAGTTGAGAAAACCGAGTCCCTGACCATGTCCTCAAAATCAATAAAACATCTAGGAACAAACTTAACCAAGATGTGAAAACCTGTCACTTCCCAAGTGGACGACGCTGATCCACCCCCGAAGACGCCAGCGAACCTGCGAGCTTCTCCCACTCTCGTCCGGCCCCGTCGGGAGCTCCAGACTCCGGAGGCATTTTCCGCGGAACAGCAACAGCCTGCGGCGCGTCCGAGAGCGCGTCTGAGGGCACGTCCGAGGGCGCATCTGAGGGCACGAAGGACCGGGCACAGCCGGACCCTCCCGAGACCGGGTGAGACACGGCGGAGCCCGAACAGCCCTGAAAGCCGGACAGAAGCGGCTGCAAGGGTCGCGGCGGCAGAACGAAACGGACCCCAGTCTGCACGCGCGGCGACTTCGCCAGGGAGCCTGCGACCTGGGACAGTCCACGACCGACCGGGGACAGCCCGCGACCGGGGACAGCCCGCGACCGGGGACAGCCCGCGACCGACCGGAGACAGCCCGCGACCGGGGACAGTCCGCGACCGACCGGGGACAGTCCGCGACCGACCGGGGACAGTCCGCGACCGACCGGGGACAGTCCGCGACCGACCGGGGACAGCCCGCGGCCGGGGACAGCCCGCGACCGACCGGGGACAGTCCGCGACCGACCGGGGACAGTCCGCGACCGACTGGGGACAGCCCGCGACCGACCGGGGACAGCCCGCGACCGACCGGAGACAGTCCGCGACCGACCGGGGACAGTCCGCGACCGGGGACAGCCCGCGGCCGGGGACAGCCCGCGACCGGGGACAGTCGGCTGGTCAGACGCCGGACGCGAGCCGCAGAACGCAGCACGTCCCCCCAGCACGGAATCCCGCCCCGCACACTGAAGGCTCCCACCCCAGGCCTTGCCTCCGCCCGGTCCCGCCGCCCCCGCCCCCGCCCCCGCCCCCCGCGGCTGCAAGTGTTCCCGAAGCCGAAGACTCCGCTGCGCCGATCGCGGCCGGGGCGGGGGGGTTCCTACAGCACCGGGAGGGGCGCCGTGCACGGGGCGCGCCGCCGAGCACACGCCGCGGCTCTTCCAGGCCGCAGGCCCCCGCGACCCGCTCCCGTCCGCCGCAGCGGAAGGGCCTCTTCTCGCCGGTTCTGCGGCTTCACCGGGGGTTCGCGTGCGCGGTTGTCCCCGGCCCCGTCCTGATTCTCTGCTAACCCCAAAACCCATCGTTTGCCGGTAGAATAAACAGCACTTTGGGGGCGCCTGGGGGGCGCAGCGGGCCCAGCCTCTGCCTTCCGCTCGGGTCATGGTCCTGGGGTCCTGGGATCGCGCCCCGCGTCGGGCTCTCCCTCGGCGGGGAACCTGCTCCCCCGCACCGCCTCCGTGTGATCTTCAAGTAAATAAATAAGATCTGTAAACACTAAAACCTAAAATCAACATGAAAGTGAGTAAATAAGATCTATAACCCTAAAACTAAAACAAATGAACGTCAGAGCAAGCGGCACTTCGCGGGCAGCGCGGCACGCCACACCGAAGCGGCCCGCAGCGGAGGACCGCGAGGGTCGGCGCTTCCGGACGCGCCCCGCGACGAGCGCCCTGTCGCCCTGTCCCCCGGGGCCGACCGCGCGGGCCCCTCGCCCCGGGCCGCGGCCCGTCCGCAGATCCCTCGCCTCCCCGCCCGCGCGTCGGCCCCGACCCCGTCCGCAAAGCCGCTCCGCCGCCCCGAGGCGCGCAGAGACGCTTCGGACAGAGCCCCCGAGCCTTGCGGGTTCAGCGCGCCCGGCGCACGGGGCAGCCGGAGGCCCCGACGAAGCGCCGCGAGCTCCAGGCGGGGCCGGCACGACGGCAGCCCCACGACGCCCGCGCTACCGGGGCCCCGCTCTCCCGAGGCCGCTCCCCGCGCCGGACGCCCGGAAACGCCACGCGGCGCAAAGCTGACGCCCCAGGACTTCCAGCGCCGCGAGCGCAGAGACGAGCTCCGGCGCCGAAGACCCGACCCCACGCCCGCAGCCGGGCGCACTTTCGCTCGCTCCAACCTCCGCCGCCGCAGCCACGGGGGCGGTTCTTCCAGAGCCGTCTGCGCCTGCGCAGGCCCCGACTTCTCAACTGGCCAATCGCGAGGCTGCAAAGCCCCGCGCACGCAGCCCCACCTCCCCCGAACGTGCGGCCGAAACGGCCTAAAGCATGCGCGTTAGCGCCCGTCCGCGGCGGTTGCGACCCGGCCCGCCGCGCTCGGAAGCGCAGTGCGCAGGCGTGCGGCCGGAAACCCCGCCGCGGGCGCGAGTTTCGGCCAATCCCCACCGAGGTGCCCCCGCCAGGCGCCCGCGAGCGGAGGAGATGGCCGGGCGGCCGGGGCCTTCGGACGCGGAACGGGCAGGAGCCACGGAGCGGGCTGAGAAGGCCGAAGGTAGCGCAGGGGAGCCCGCAGGGACGGCCGTGGGGGCCGACTGACCACGGGCGCGCGCTGTCGAGGGAACGACCCCGGCCGTTTGGGCCCCGGCGGCCAGGCCCCTCGGGAAGCCCCGGTGCTCCGCGGGCGGCGGCGTCGGGACGGCCCCAGACGCGCCCTCAGCGGGGCGTTTCGTTACCGACGTCGGGCCGCACCGGCTCCGCGCAGCGCCCCGCGGGGCCTCCTCCTGACGCGCCCTGCGGACCGACGGCCCCCGGCGCAGGGGACGCGGCTGGGCAGCCCGGCGCAGGCCCTCCGGAGCGCGCTCACCGCCCGGCGCCGAGGGGAAGCGGGGGCTGTCCCCGAGCCAAGCCGTCGGCGGCAGGAACCGGCTCGGACGCGTTCCCGGGAGCCCCCCGCGCCCCCGGGCCCCTGCTCGCAGCGCCGTCCGCGGCACGGGCCTTGCTGGTTCCCTTCACCGTCCTCGCCGGGGGCAGCCTGGGGTCCGCCGCGGCGCCTCGGTGTCCCTGCGCACGCGGGCTCTGAGCCCTGAGCGCGCTCGGAGCGGGGCGGCGCCCGGAGGCGGCGCGGGGCCGGGTACAAGGCGCTCCCCGCCCTCGAGTGCACCGGCCGCGGCCGCGCCGAGGGACCCGTTCCGTAGGGCCGTTGGGCGCCTCTGGTCCGCCGGCCGCTGGGTTACTCCGCCAGGCTCGGCTGCGCTGCTCGCCGCGAAGCTCCAGGCCCACTGGCCCTGCAGACCGCGGCTCGGAGGCCGGGAGGCCGGGAGTCTGCCGCCGGCGGAAACCCGCTCCCGGGGTCTGCGTCCTCGCAGCCGGGCGGTTCTGGCCGTGTCTCGTCGAGGCGCTCCGTCCGCCGTCACGACCCAGTCCCCTCCCGGTGTGGTCACAGCACATGCCGTATTTCTTCCTCCCTCCCTGGGATTTTATTTATTGGGGGCGGGGGCGGGGCACGACCGAGGGGAGCAGGCTCCCTGCTGAGCAAGGCTCCCGCACCGCGGGATCGTGACCTGAGCTGAAAGCAGACCCCTGACCGACTGACCACCGGGCGCCCCCAGACCAGACCAGTTCAACACCTGCTGTTCGGTGGTCACTGCCTGGGGGGGTGTCCGTGTACTTGGCACTTCACACTGGGGCGTCACGGGGTCATGAGGCGTCGTCTGCGACTTCTTCTCGGGTTCAGAGATGTTAGCAACGGGGGATGCGAGCTGTGGACCCTATTTCCACAACTTCTCAGTAAACGCGATCTCACTGGCCATTGTCAGATTTATTCATCTTTACCGATCGGACAGGTACAAGATGTTATTTTTAGCTCATTATGACTGGATTGTGCATCTTTTCAAATATTTAGTGGCCATTTGTATAATTTTTGCTTCACCGTTCGCTCCTTTTCTCCACCCTTTATAGGAATGATTGCTAGCCTGCTTTATATTGATTGAAACATACTATGGAAAAATTTAAGCATACACAAAAGTCAAGAACAAAGTATAATTACCCCGTGAACCCATCTTTCCACTTCAGCAGTTACCAGCTTCTGACCGACCTTGTTTGCTCTGTATCCTCCCCCCTCGCTGCCGCCCACTCCACTGTGGCATTGGAGGATCACGGGCCTCGTAGCCTGGCATCCCTAAATATTTCCATGCGTCTCTCTAACAGGTGTCTAAAGGGTAACGAAACACAGTAGTACGTCAGAGCTGAGTAACTACGACAGTAATTCCTCCGTTTCATCCATTATCCAGTCAGTTTCCAAAATGCCCTGATTGCGTCATCAACATTTTTTAAAGTGCATTTGAATCAAGATCTAAATGTGTCCATTTTTTAGACTGATTTCTTCGTCTCTTTAATCCGTTTCAGTCTGCAAGGCTCTTCTTTCTCCCTTTCCCCGCAGAAGCTGATAGAGGAACTGAGCTGGTTTTCCTATGAAGCTCCCAGTCTGGATGCGTCCCCATGGGTCCTGTGTCCCTGTATTTCCTCTGAGTTAGTATTTAGGTTGAGAGGATTCGCAAGATACTCGTCTGATTTTTTGGCAAAAATTCTATACTATATTTTTACCTCAAGTGGCTCATAGTGTCCAGTTATCTTTACTGTGATGGGTTAGTGCCATGAATAATAATGGCTTGGATCTGCCATTCATGAAGGGATGAAAAATAAGTGCCTGTATTGGTTATAAATGGGTTAACATGAAATATTGTCCTGGGAGGCTTCAGAAGAATGAATGAGTGTACATGGATGAACTGCATTTTTTAAATGAGATGTCTTGAATTTTCTTTTGTTCTTTGTGGGATTTTTCTTATAAGAACTCTAGAACTTTCTAGTTAATTAGCCACGTGCAGTTAGTGATTTTTGACTCCTTGTTTCCGGGGGTCTTTTGTACCCCTTCTTTTTTTTCACTGGTATATCATGAGCTTTGACGCAATCTTGACTACTACAGGCAGTGGGAGTTCACCCCTCCCCTTGGCCTGGGTTTTATTAAGGGGAAATCTGTGGTCTGGCTTCGTCACAGTTTAGAAGTTGACTGTGAAATGGCCTGACTCGTCTCTCACTCAGTATGCACCCACCTCAGGACACGGAGCAGGGGGGGCGTACCTCTCTGGCTGGAGACCTGAGCCCCCCTCGGTTCCAGGCCAAAGCTGCTGGACTCCCACTCCTCGGGATTCTAACATGTTTGGCTTTGTCTCCACAGGGCAAGCCAAATCCTCACAGAAAACGGAAGACTTGCTGGAAATGGTGAAGAAGCTGCAGAAAGGTCACATGTGCCCTCTGTAGCCCCCACAATTCACAGACTTGGGAAATCAGCTCATTTGCTCTGTCTTTTAAAGCTTAATTCCTTGAAGTAAAAATACAGCCCCATGATTCAAAATTCAAGTATGAGTGGATGGAAGGCCAGAGCTTTTCCCAAACCTCCTAACTCGCCGCCCATTTGGCCCCAACTGCCTTGGGTCCAGGTTTTCGCCTGCACCTCCTTCCCTCCCCCTTAGCTCTGCTGCTCTCCGCTTGCTGACCAGCCTCCTTCCAGCCGCGTTCCCACCTCAGGGCAGGCCTCACTGTCTCCACCCGCCCCAGGAACTGCCCTCCCGCGGACGGGGCCCTTACCAGGCCTTCCCCTATCTGAAGGGCAGGCCCCACTCCTTCACTCTCTCATTCTTTGCCCGTCTGTGCGTCTTGGCTGCAGTGACTACCGCCCGACTCAGTACCTGTATTAATTTTTGTCCTCGTCTCCCCTAGCCAGGGAAGCCCCCGCAGGGCCCCCAGCTCCCCCTGCCTGCTCTCCTCTCCACTCAACTTCTCTCCTTCCTGCAGCGGGAAGCCTGGAGCCCAGGGTTGAAGTCCTGATTCATCGGATTAATGAGGTTCAGCAAGGTGAGCTCAGGCACCAGCACCATGATGTGCAGGGCTCCTTGTTCAAAGATGACTGAGTCGGTCGTGACAGCAGCAGCAATCATTAAACCAAGGATGGGACCATCTAAATGCAGCTGCTGTGGTCACATGCCCATGAGCCTGGTGCTGCTCTCAGCTGAGCCCAACAAGAAAGGCTTGTGCTCTGGAAGCCTCATTTCTTGCTTTAAAATCTGCCCCCACCCCAGATTTCCTGGAAGACATGAGAAATGTCAGCTTCCAAGGAATAACGCAGTGGGAGGCTGCACTTACACATTGTTCTGCTTTTCGGCACAGCAAAAAAGAAGGCCAGTGAAGAGCTGGGAGAGGCCCGGGCTGTTTGGGAAGCCCTGCAGAGGGAAATGGACTCATGTAAGCATGCTGGGCTCACCCAGAGGTCTTAAGTGTCAGGCCTTCCTGAACTCAGTATTCCGGACACAACATTGTTGCTGTGACCAAGGGCTCCTACCCCTCTGCAGCCCCACTCTGTGGGTAGGAGTGTTTCCTCCAAGCATAATCCCACCTCAGGGCCTTTGCTAGGCTGTTCTGTCCCAGATAGTGCAGGTTGCTGGTGCCGACATCCTCAGCAGCTCTTACCTTCAGTGTCCCCTTCTCAGGTCAGCCTCCCCCGAGTCATCCCATCTAGAGACAGCACCCTGTCCCCACCTGATCGCATTCCCCTTAACTGCTTGCTGGGTTTCTTCCTAGCCCATGTCCCAGTCCGAGGGATGTGTTTTCTTGTTCCCGTTCATGAGGACACACTGGCCTTCCACAGGGTCCTCACAGTCAGCCTTGATCAACCCCAGGGCCCTCTGCTGCTTAGACGGAGTGTGGGCTCAAGAGGGGAGGGGGATCAACTCAAGGGGTCCACATTTGGGATTGAGGTGGTGCTGTCCCAACCTGCCTGTGTGACGAGGGGCAAATGCGCTCCCTGAGGATGGGGTGATGCCTCCTGATGCCTAAATGTGTTCCTGTGTTTTCCAGTGACTGGAGAGAAAGTACACCTGAAAGAGATCTTGAACAAAAAGCAAGGTAATTGCAGCCACTCTGTCTCCAGGCTTTTGCCCTTGTCACCCCGCAGAGGCCAATCTCTCCAGAGCAGCTGAAGCCCTTTGAAACCCGAATCAGCCTGCAGCCCTCCTGTGGCTTCCACCACACTTTCGGCAAATGACAAAGTCCTATCAGGGGTCCATAAGACCTCACATTATCTGACCCTGTCATGAATGCCCAATCCTGATGCTTCCATGGGTTTTCATGGGGCCCTTGGCTCTTCTCCCTGCAGAGACCCTAAGGATCCTCAGGCTCCACTGCCAGGAGAAGGAAAGTGAGGCACAGAGGTAAGAGCTTACATCTGGGACTTGCTCTGCTCTCCCCTTCCATGAAAGAAGGAAAATCAGTTCTGGATCCACAGGTCACATTGTCTCCAATCTGTGAAACAGAGAGGCCAGGTGCATGGCTTCCCACCTTGGCCCCATGGTGCACAGTAGTGTTGAGGGTACCCGGACTTACGGGGATAATCATTCATTTGCTAGAGCTTTCAGCTCTTTCGTATTCTATGCCTGTGACTCTTCTTAAAATCGGCTCCTTGGCTCACTCTTCGCTCGTCTGCCCCTTCATTTAGGCATCAAGCCACCAGTGTGTCTCTATTTGTCCACTGTCCTTCCATCCACCTCAGTATTTGTGAATCCATCTCTCCACTTCCTGAACCCTGATTTAGCTCATTCTGTGATCTGTGCCCCTAAGCCCTCACACACCAACATTGGAACTATGTGGGAAATTTGGATGAGATCCGTATGTATGTGTGCTTGTGCATGTGTGTCAGCGTTGAGCTCCCTGATTTCGCAACAGGATTCCAGGGTCATGGGCTCATGCCCCACCCCCCACGAAGTTACTAAAGAAGGGCCTCATCCCGGAAAGCCAGAACAGACCCAAGAGGAGGCAGGAGCCCACCCCAGCCCCGTCATTCAGAAACATTGAGAGAATATGACTGAGGGCCGCCTTGCCTCTTCCCAGGAAGCAGACCATGCTGCAGGAGTGCAAGGAGCGAATTTCTGCCCTGAATTCCCAGATTGAGGAAGAGAAGAACAAACAGAGGCAACTGAGGTAAAGCCCAGAGCCCAGTGCCCAGTGCCAGGCAGGATGGGGGCGATGGGTTGGGATGGGTTGTGGATGTGGTAATACTGGGAACGGTGGTTAGAAGAGGAGCTGGCGGGGCTGAGGCTTGGAGGGTCAAGGTGGTGCAGGTGCTTCCTGCAGAGCAGAGAACAGGAGCACGTCTCCCACGGTCTGTGCATGAAGACCCCTGGCCTGGGCCAAGGGGGGGGGGGGCGTCTCAGCCCGTGGTGCCTCATGTTGTGTGACTGGTCCACAGGTTGGATTTTGAGGAGCAGCTGGAGGATCTGATGGGCCAGCACAAGGACCTCTGGAAGTTCCATGTGAGTCACTCAAAGCTGCTCCTACCACTTTCCACATCTTCCTGGAAGTCCCAGGCCCAAAACTCAGGGTTCCACTGCAGGCCTCCTTCCTCACACCTGCCACACCCAGCTCCTGATCCAGCCCTTGTGGTCATACATAAAATGGCCCTCAGCTCAGTCCCTCGGCACCACCCAGTGCTTTCCACTTCACTGATCCTGCCCGTCCATCCCTGCTGCTCCCACCCCGCCCCCCGCCCTCTTCAGTGGCCAGGAGGAACCCTGATAAACCAGGGAGAGGTTATCCATAAGGGAGATCCCTGGGTGTGTTAGCAGCGATGACCGGTACAGGGCAGAGAGTGGGAAACCAAGGGTCCCGGTGCCAAATAAAAGGGGCAGAGAGGATCAGTGTTAGGCCGGAGGGGTTCGGTGGAGAAGCCATGCAGAGGGAAGAGGAGCTGCAGTTGCAGTCTGGTGACTGATTCTCCAGGCACAGACTGACTCGTAAGGTTTTCAGGATCCCCTGTAAGAAATACTTGCCTCAGACCTGATTTCAAGGCTTCCAAACCTCCTGGCCTCCCTAGCGCAGCATCACAGGATCTGGGGTGAGACCGAGACAGTGGTGGAGAGAAGCATTAAGGCCCTGAATCCGGAATGTGCCTTGTGTGCCCAGAGGCCCAGAGTAGGAGGAAGCGAGGCAGGCTAAGTAGGGACCACATCCAGGTAGGGTTCTCTGAGGTGCGTGAGAGGAGGACAGGACACCTGGACAGGCCTCCTCTCTACCTACTCAGAGGCCAGAGCAGATGGCCCAGGAGATAGGCACCCTGGACAGCAGCAAGGAGCAACTGCTCAAAGAAGGTGAGGCCTGGCGGGTGGGGCGACCCTGATGTGTCCTGCCCTGGCCTGCCCTGCTCATCGGTCCCTTCCTGCTGCAGAGAAGCTCGTGGAGGCGAAGCTGGAGGACGTGAAGCATCGCCTGTGCTCCCAGTTTGGGGCTGATGGCTGCTCGGCCATTGCTGAAGGGCTCTTTCTCCGCAGCCAGGAAGCAGCAGCTGCAGTGTAAGATAAAGATGACGGGGACAGGGGATGGGGAGGAGGAGGGAGCTGCCGTGGCTGACAGCTGCACCCTCAGGCATCTGTTTGAGGAGGAGAACAGGAAGGCCCAGGAGCTCCTGGAGGCCTCGGCACGGCACCACGAGCAGCTGCAGCAGAAGTGCCGGCAGCTGCAGCAGAGGAGGCAGAGGTGGGCATGGAGGCCCGGCCCCTAACCCAAGGGGACAGTGGCTGAGGGCATCTCGGCTCCCCTTTCATGGATCTCCTGGTCTCCTCACACCGTCTTGTCCCTTTTCCTCCCCCTGACCCTCCCTTTTTGGTCCAGGCTTAAGGAGGAGCTGGAAAAGCTTGGGATGCAGATCCCTGCTCAAGGCCAAAGCAAACAAGAGGAAGGGGCTGGCCCAGGAGAACCTGTGAGTCCTAGAATTAGGTGGCAGGGAGCAGAGATAGCTCACGAAAGGAACAGGGCACAGAAAAGCAAGGAAGGGGAACCACAGAGTCCTCAGAGGATCTGAGTCTTTGGGGAAGGGTGTTCTCAGGGCACAACCAAGACAAAAGTGCAGAGGTTGGCGGCGTGGGTTAGAAAGAGGCAGGTCCCAGTGAGGGTGTGGTCACAGGGATGCATGGAGGCTTCCCTCCTCAGACCCTGACCTCCCACAGGCCAATCCCAAGCTCCTAGGAGTCATTGAGGAGAAAGACCCAGAGCTGCCCACCAAGCAAGGCCCTGTGCCCTCCTAGGCAAGGACGACTCTCCCTGCCCTGGAGCATGTTCCATGAACTTCAAGAAATAAAAGCACTATTTCAGTACAACTGCCTCAGCAGAGTTTGTGCACGGGTGGAAGGGTTTGTCTGGCCCAAGACCCTTGACCCTCGAGACTTGGTAAAGCCCTGGCCACATCTCCTCTTGGCCTCGGCCAGAGTTCTGCAGCAGGTACTCAGTAAGTGCTTCCCTAACCTTATAGTCTCTGCTCTGCTCATTCCTAGGACTTAACCTGTGGTTCTAGGTCTCCAGGCAGAAGGATTCACATTCTGCAGACTCACCTGTGATTGTTTCAATTCCTTATTCAGGCCTGGATTATACGGGATCCCAGAAATCCCAAAAATGAGGAGCAGGGTGTTGGGGTTCTCGGCCAATCAGTCCTTTGCCCACAGTCCCCACCAATTAGCTGAGAAAAAGAAACACAGTTGGAGGCCAAGTGTAGTCTGTGCTCTTGTGGAACAAAATAGGTAACCGAGACACTACAACACAGTGTGTTAGGGTTCTTCAGTGTCCTGGGACTCAGTCACCCAAGACTGTTGTGTACTTCTGAAGTATGTTTCAAGCCACGTAAATGCACTTGCCCAATTCAGGGTAGCAAGGCTTGTCAGAGTCTGATCCTAAGCCAAAATACAGTGACTATGAAGAAAGAGATGCCTTCTCTTGAAAGGCTCCCGCATCCAGGTAGGACAGTAACGTGGTGGGATGGAGAGGGGTCCAAACAGGCCCCCAGTCTGGAGAGCACCGTTTCTGTGGAAGAATGGAAAAATATGACACACTAAGCATCAACCTCCCGGTGTTCTGAGATGGGGTTCATCAGACCTGTATCATACATGAACTGGTATCATCAAAGTAACTCGTATCTCCTGGAAACTGGTCTATTCCCCTGCACGACAATGGAAACATCACTTCAGAGAACTGCAGTTCAGCTAAGCCCACGATGAGAAATGCTGGCCCTTTCCTTGGAAACCCAAAGATCGTGTCGCCTGGAAAAGGAGGAATATAGCCCCATCACCACAGAGCTGGGCTACCTAGGGTGGGTCCCTAGCTGAGACGAACAGAAAAACGTAGCTGGTGGCGTCACTTACCAGAAGGTATACGTAGAGACAGATGAGCTAAAAGAAACTGTTCAGTCTTAAAGATGAATCTAGACAAAATACCAAGGAGCCAGGACTTCCCAGGTTTGAAAATGGAACTGTTCCTCCTTCCCAGGTTCTCCAGGCAGAAAAAAGGATCCCTGAGATAGGAAATGACTTCAGGCTAAAGATCACATTCAGGACAGTATCAGCAAAATGGAGCCTCAGGGTAAATCTGAGACCAAGGATGCTGCTTGAAGACCCTCTGAGTCTCTTAAGCCTTGTAAATCCTCATGACAGATGACACAGAGGGTTTTTGCAAATCTTAGGGGCATTGTCCCCACATCACTCTGCTTGAGGCAGAGTGGTGGGGGATGGCTTTCATCTAATGGAGTGGATTATAATTTAATAGATGAAAAATCCAAAAACTTTTTAAAGGAAATTAAATCAATTTGAAGTAAGTTTAGAAACAGTTCAAATGAAAAGAGCCCTCTGGGCAGGAAATACCCCTGAAGAAACTAGTTAGTGTAAAAACAAACAAAAAGCTGGTTATGTGTTGGTAGAAGAGAGATGACAGAGTGCAGAACCCAGAGCTTTGGAAGTCACTCTCAGACCCACTGCACCCTGATCGAGGGGCTGATGGGGTGCCCTGCTAGACTTCAGAGTTCGTGGGGACCACGGATGGCTGAGTGCCTCCCAGTTGCCCTCCCCTTTGAGTGGACGGAGTCTCCCCATCTCCATGCTATGCTGTGGACCATCTAAGTGGCCACTTGAGGTCACATGGCTTCAGGCTAAGAGGAACCACACAGAAGGCATGCTCCCAAAGAGACTGTGCTCCTTGTCCTGATACAGATGACGATGTCCTCAATGTTCAGCCAAACAGCTTTATAAGTTGGAATTCTTTGAGTGTTAGTGTAGTGTGCATTTATAAGTGATGTGAACTCTGCAGCCAGAAAGCAGGTGGTGTCCTACTGTATTTTCCAGAGACAGCCACACACTCTTGTGAGATGCCTTTACATCAACAGGTAAAGGTGGACTCTACTTCTCCACCACTTAGGATCTTCGTGGGCCCTGTAACAACCCCAAATAGAAAAATTCAGAAGTGACTGTGCTACTTACCAGGAGTAGCATTGCCAAGTGTCCCCATAGAGGCAAAAATCACCCCAGAGAAAAAATGGTCTATAGTCTTTCAAAAATCTTCTTTAATATAGTATCATTTCTATCTGAAATTTTTTTATCCACATTACCTAAGCTGATAGTTTTCGCTTCATGAAAAACTCAGATACAAAGTTAGACCTTCTGTTGAAAAGTGGACACATTAAAGGTATTTATAAGGTTTTACTTTATCCTCAGTGTTCAATGACCTGTCTCTGCCCAATAAAGTCATTCCTGCATTTATTGAATTTCTTTTTTCCTATGATTTCTTTGATTTTTCCATCCATTGCTTGGGGATGAAAAGTGACAACAAAAGGTTCTTTCCTGTGTGACTCTCTTACACAAGGACTGGTAACGTCTCGCAGAAGCCGACCTCAAATTCGCAAACTGAACTAGCTACAATGGACTCACATTGTTGGAAATAGGTCACACATAGGATCCAACAGTGACTACTTCTCCCTCAGGTAAGTGCAGGTGAAGATTTGTGAGGCAGCGTTGGGAAGATCTTTGCCCTCCCCAGTCAGTCCTTTCTGCCTTAAGTCCTGGTTGCCATCTTCACCATGTGGCTCCAAAAACATACCTGTGGGTAGTATGCATTCCAGGAATGAAAAATCAGCAAAGGCAAGTAAGTTTTTTTGTGGCCAGGCATGGAAGTAATGTGCATAATTTGTGTTCATGATCTCTTGGCCAGAGCTCAATTACGTGCTTCCACCCACAGTAAACGGGAGCCGAGAAATGCAGGCGAACTGTGTGCCCAACACAAAGAGAAAGTGAGTTTTGGTGTACATATCGCCAGTCTCTGCCACACATGGCTTCTCCCCAGTGTGAGTTCTCTGATGTTTGCTGAGGTGTGACTTCTGACAGAAGGTTTTCCCACAAGCATTACATCCATAGGGCTTCTCTCCTGTGTGAGTTCTCTGATGCACAGTCAGGGCTGACTTCTGGTAGAAAGTCTTCCTACATTCTTTGCATCCATAGGGCTTCTCTCCTGTGTGAGTTCTCTGATGCCTATTGAGAGCTGACCTCTCACAAAAGGTCTTCCAACACTTGTTACATTTATAAGGTTTCTCACCTGTGTGAGTTCTCTGGTGTACAGTGAGTTTTGATTTCTGGTAGAAAGTTTTCCCACATTCCTTACACTCATATGGTCTCTCACCGGTGTGAAGTCTCAGATGCACAGTGAGCTTTGGCTTTACACAGAAAGATTTCCCACATTCGTTACATCTATAAGGTTTGTCTCTTGTATGAGTTCTCTGATGTACGGTAAGAGCTGGGCGATGGCCAAAGGGTTTCCCACATTCTGGACATTCATAAGGTCTCTCTCCTGTGTGAGTTCTCCGATGCGCAGTGAGAATGGACTTCTTACAGAAGGTTTTACCACAATCACTGCATTCATGATGTGTCTCTCTATTGTGACTCCTTCGATGTACAGTGAGGGCTGACTTCTGGTAAAAGGATTTCCTACACTCGTTGCATTCATAGGACTTCTCCCCTGTGTGTGATCTCAGATGCACAGTGAGTTTGGTTTTCACAGAGAAAGATTTCCCACATTCGTAACACTCATATGGGTTTTCTCCCATGTGGGTTCTCTGATGAACAGTTAGGTGAGACTTACGGCAGAAAGTTTTCTTACACTCGATACATGCGTAGGGTTTCTCCCCTGTATGAGTTCTCCAACGTACTGTAAGAACTGTTTTACTGATAAAGGTTTCCTCACACTCGCTACATTGATAGGGTTTCTCCCCTGGGTGCATTTTCTGATGTTTACGGAGATTAGACTTTGCGTGGAAAGTTTTGCCACATATGTCACATTCAAAAGTTTTCTCTCCTGAGTTCTTGAAAGCCGAGTAAGGTGTAATTTCTTGCTGAAACTGTCCCCTCTTTGATCACGTTCACAGCATTGCTCCTCCAAATCAGCTCTGTGAAGATTCGATTGGGTTGGTTTTACACAGGTGTTCCCCCATTTGTTACACCTACAGTGAGCCTCCCCTATGTGAGTTCTCTCTCGGACAACGACAGCAGACTTGTCACAGGCTCTCCAACAGTCATCGTAGTTATAGGCAGTCTCTCCCACAGGAGCACTGCTATGTGTAAAGGTGGTTGTCTCCCTGTTCAAGTCATGCCCTTGCCCACCAAATTCAAAAAGTGGCTGCAAAATCTGACCCTTCTGATGAAAACTACGGTGTTCACACCCGAAGGGTTTGCCGCTCACATTACAGTCCTTGGGCTTCTCTCCACCATGCATCTCATCAGGCTCACCAGGGACAAACATGTTCTGACACACATCAAACTCCTCTGGCTTCATTCCTGAACAGTCTCCATTATTTATAACCAGGTCTGAAATGTGGATTGCACTCAAATTAAATGGTTTGCCCAAGGCGGTTCTCTTCGTAGTTGACCTTTTGTTGCTGGAGAACCCAACTTGCCCCACATGTCTGCTCTGATGGTCCTGCCAGGTCTCCGTCAGGTCACCTGCACCCTGGACATCTGAAATGAGACGAAGTAACCATGTTACCAGACACGTCTGGTAACCACCTCTAAGCATTTCTTACGGAAGGTTTGTGCAGGAGTAATGCCGTTTCTTTCCATCACAGTACTGGGGCCGAATCCACGTTAAAACCTGTTAAACCCCTAGGGCCTGCTTGGGCCTGCTTAGCCAGAGTGACTCCATGTTGCCTAGATAGCCATTTGGTTGTTTAATAAATGCCTCAGCAGTTACTAGTATCGGTTCCAGGTAACCGTTACTAAAACACACAGGTAGGAGACATCCAATCAGCCAAAGCCACCTATGCAGATGTCTGCGATTGTGCCCTATAAAAACCAGCCTGTAAGACCAAGGGGCATCGCTCTCTTTGGAGGCGGCCCTGGCCGGTCAGTCTGACTGGCCATTGCTTGGCATAGAATAAGGTTTTGCGTAACTTTGTCTCCGCCTCGTGCCTTTTATAACGGACCCAACAACAGCAGGATATGAATTTTGAAGAATCGATAATGGGTATGTTATGATAAGCATATTATTTTTCTCCCTAACAAAATCATGTAACAAATGACACTAATAGATTATTGAATATCAAATCATGGTTTTATTTGTCGGTTCTTTTTTTTTAAGATTTTATTTATTTATTTTACATACAGAGATCACAAGTAGGCAGAGAGGCAGGCAGAGAAAGGAGGAAGCAGGCTCCCCGCTGAGCAGAGAGCCCGATGTGGGGCTCGATCCCAGGACCCTGGGACCATGACCCGAGCGAAAGGCAGAGGCTTTAACCCACTGAGCCACTCAGGCGCCCTCAGTTCTGCTTTTTTAAGTTTCTTTTTTCCTTACTGGATCCAGGAGGAAGTCCCAACAGTCACCTACTCCCTAGCCGCAGTTTCGGCTGAGTTTTTCATCTGCCACCTGTGTTCCTTCTGTTTCCTGTTTTCTCTCACAATAACTGCGCAGTCCTTTTTGCTTGGCCTTTCCTCATCACTCAGCTTTGAAGGTGACAGGACTGTCCTGGATTGGCTACTTTAGGATGCAGTAGACGGCCATTTTTCACCTAAGCAGGGATACTGCTTAGGGACAAGGATCTGCACCCATGTTTATTTTTTCACTACTTCTTGGGGAATGTCTATGGGCATCCTCTCTCCTTCTCCATGCTAGCCAAAGACAGATTTCTGCTAACTCCTAATGAAACCCTATGCCTTGGCTTCTTACAACCAAGTTCCAATTCTCCTCCCTGGGCTACCCTCCCTGCTGGTCTAAACAATTTAGGTTCTGCAACACAGGCTGCACTCATGAGCTCTGAAAAGTCTTTTTCTGGCTGCTTCTTGGAAAAGCAGTCTCACCTGTTTTGCTGTGCTTTGCTTCCTGCTGGTGCATCCCTACTTGACAATGTGCTGTTTCTAAAGGCTTCTGTTTTGAACTTTGGACTATCAGCTGTGTCCTACTTTCAATGGAAATGGAGTCCATGCATGGACTGGATTCTCTCTGTTATATTTGGGCTACTTAGCAGGAGCAACTGCATCCTAAAACCCCTGGCTCCACTGGCCTTGAGAACGCATGAACTCCAGATTCTCCCCCCATGCCATGGATCACCCCTTTCCACACTGCAGCTTGTGCATGGTTCTCCGCCCCCTGTGACACTGATTCTGCGCTTGACAAGGCTTGGTCCTGCACTCCCTTACTTCCTTAGCAAGTACCTGGGCAACCTACTCTCATCCTGTGCCTCAGATACCAGTCAGGCTAAAGACTGTTCTAGTTTGCAGCTTCTAATAGTGACACCCAATCTCTACTGCAGACACTATACCCTGTATGGGTTATGTTGTCAACACTGGAAAATCTAAATCATCACCTCAGGTTAAAGCTATCCGAAAGTAAAGTCTTGATAATTCCCTCAAAAATACTTTCTCTGGGCTTCCCTACTAAAATAACACACCGCAGTTTTTCTCTCAGAGTGGTAAAACATTATTTCTGATTGTGACCCACTTCTTAGTGTTCTGTGTATTTGCTTCATTCTGACTCAACTGAAAGGAATCTCCTAGAAAGGACGGCATGTATTTGATTACCACTGCAATCCCCACAACTACAAAATGACCCATGCTTTACCTGTGTCGAAAGAATAAATGAGGGATAAATAAACACTCGAAAGGGAACAGTGTATGCAAGGAGGGCACCTCTGAACCCAGAGGCAACGGCTAATGAAGAAAATTCTGGAATGGATTTTGGGTAAGTCTAAGAAAAGAGTGGGCAATTAAGAAAAGAAGGGGACATTTGTGGGTGAGAGCCACACTGTGAGAGAGAAGGCAGGAGCGTGATCCATGCAGACTCCCTCTCCTGAGGTCCGGGCCTGGGAAAAGCACCTGGGAAAACAGCCCGGCACGGCCCACACTGGCTGTGCTCTTCTCTTCATAGACCCCTGCCCAGTATGCACTCACTGACCTGGGAGGCGCCGGGTTGGGGCTTCCCCTACAGCCCACGGCTCTGCTCCTTGCTCCAACTTGACAATCACCTCAGGTTTGGAAATGCAGTGTCCTGTTGATCAGAAATAAGTGGGACTTTTCACCAACTGCCTCAGTTTCAGGGCCTTTGAAGAATGACATGAGCACAGCTCCAAGGACTGTACGATGAAGGGCCAACATGAACCTCCGACTAGAGGGTGAGCACGCACATTCTCCTGGGCCGCGGAGCCTAACCCTGAGCAGCCTTTCACTTCATACACCACTGCACCTTTACCATGAAGAGGAAAGTGCCTGCCCCTGCCGGGACACTCTCACTCACCCAGGGACACCAGGCTCCTGTAGGTCTCCAGCATCACGGCCCTGTACAGGGTCCTCTGAGCATCATCCAGGTCCTGCCACTCCTCCCAGGAGAAGTTCACGGCCACGTCCTCAAAGGACACCAATTCCTGGAATGACATGTGCCTCAATTCAAGGCATCAGCCTGGATCAGAACAGGAAGTCTAGGAGTTCATTCTTTTTTGTGTGTTTGGTCTTGAACAAAATACACCCATGGTTTGTAGTCTGTACTGCCGGGTAAGGTAAAGAGATCCCACAGCAGAAATTTCCTACCTCAGACTGGAAACAACAGCAAAAGAAAGTCTCTGAACTTGGGAGATGGATCAACAGATATTTTCTAATCTTTATGAGAGAGAGAAAAAAATGAAGACAAATAAAGAGGCCCATGAACAATTTAAAAAACAGTCTAACAACATGTAACTGGAGTTCCGTAAGGAAAGGAGGAAAAATAGAGCATTTACAGATTTCAGAAATAATGGCTCCAACCTTCCCAAATTTCGTGAATGATCTGAATATACAGATTTATTAACTTCAGTGCCCATAAGTTAGATTTAGGAAAAAAACAAAAAACAAAAAGCCAACAAACTATTCTAGGCACA
Organism: Mustela erminea; assembly: GCF_009829155.1. NCBI lineage: Eukaryota > Metazoa > Chordata > Mammalia > Carnivora > Mustelidae > Mustela > Mustela erminea. Next base: position 92,071,008 of record NC_045627.1, on the reverse strand, counting down.
TCACAGCCAACCTGCCAACATCCAAGAATAAAGAGAAATCTTGGGACGCCTGGGTGGCTCAGCTGGTTGGACGACTGCCTTTGGCTCAGGTCATGATCCCGAAGTCTCGGGATCAAGTCCTGCATGGGGCTCCCAGCTCCACAGGGAGTCTGCTTCTCTCTCTGACCTTCTCCTCACTCAGCTCTATCTTTCTCTCAAATAAATAAATAAAATCTTAAAAAAAAAAAAAAAAAAAAAAAAAGGAGAGAGAAACCTTGAAAGCAGCCAAAGAGCAAGCACGTTCAGGTTCAAGTACGGGGAAGGACGGGCAACTTATCGGAAACAACGTGGTGAATGTAAATCCTTCGATTCCTTGATTCTGCACCCACTGAGCAGTTATGCTACAAAACTGAAGTGAAATACATACATTTTCAGAGGAACACAAACTAACATAATTCATCATCAGAAGATGGCACTACAATGCCAAAGGACCTTCTCCGTGGTTGACACAAAGTGACACCAGATAATCTGGATCCATAAGACAGAATCAAGATCACTGGAAATGCCAATGTGTAGGTAAACATAAGGAACTCTATATATATATATATATATATGCACTTTTCTTCCTTACGTCTATAAATGACATGATCCTTTAGGGAAAACATTGCAACGATGTACAGGGCACTCATAACGTCTGTAGGCTCAGTATGTACACACGTGTCTACTATCCACAGTACACATGACGGGGCAGCAAATGGATTTATACTGTTCAAAAGTTCCTATTTTCTATGAAGTAGGGCACTACTACTCAGTATGTTTGGTAACGACTTGTGTGGTAAACCCTGTGAGGAGTGAATAAAAAGGTAACGGAATGAAGTGCAGAGTTTTAATTTGCTACGGCTGCCGTAGCGAGGCACCAAAATGGTTTAGCCATTTGGGAGATAGTTTGGTACCGTCTGCACAGGTAAGCACAAACGCCCAACCCACGATCCCTGCCCCGCACCTCTGGTGCGCATCTGGAGGAGCTGAAAACGCACGTCCACGTGGACACCAGCACAGGATGCGTACCGCCGCTTTATTCATAACCATCAAACCTGGATGTGACCCAATGTCTTCAGCGGATGCACGAATCAACTGCGCTCCCCTCTGACAACGGAATGCCACGTGGGGCTGAAGACAAAGGAGCTATCGGGGCAAGGGAAGAACGGGGGAGGAAACGCAAACGCACCCCAGGAAGTGAGAGGAGCAGGCGTCAAGGACCACACACTGTGGGATTCCAACTCCACGCCTGCCTGTCAAAGGCAGCACTACGGAGCCCGGAAAAGCGTCAGCACCGGCCAGAACGAGCGGAAAGAGCACGGGGACGTGGAGGACGTGGAGGACAGTGACGCTGTTCTGTACGACTGCAGTGGGGTGTGACTGACACGGAGGCTCCGTCTCGTGATCCAAGTGTCCAGATCTCGACGCCAGCCGAGGTTCGGGGGCAGAGAGCAGGAGAAGAGAAACTCCATTTTGGTCGTGTCGGTCGCTGGCTAACGAAGAAGGACACGTGAGAGAAGAAAGGAAGATGTGCTTCTCCCACAGGACTCACTCCGCGTGAGGTGCCTTCTGGAACGGCTGCACGAAAACATTCCCCAGGGGCGTGAACTAGTGGTCGAAAGGCTCGGGAAGAGGCCCGAGCTGGGGAGAGGCGCTGTCAGGACCGCCAACCGCAGAGGGCCGGACAAGTGCAGGAAAACCAGAGTGTGAAAAAGGGGCCCAGATCGGAACCCTTGGATGAGCTGCGTTCAGGAGAGGAAACAAGCAGAAGAAACCACCAGGGAGGCCGCCCCAGACGCTAAGAGACGAGAACGTCCAGGAGAAGACCCTGGACGGCACTTTTCCTACGGCAGAAGAGTCGAGTAAGGCACAGCCCACAGCACCGTCACTGAATCAGACATAATCTGGGTTGCTCTGTAGGTTGTAGGATTATTTCTTCACTTAGAAGACATGGATGAAGACGACACGGAGGAGGGTAAGGTGCAAACGAGCCGTGAACTCTCTCTCAGAAACCACCACTCTCCACAGTCAGACACACAGCCTACACAGACCGGCTGACAGAAACACGTGGAGGGTAAGACCTGCAGACACCCCAGGGTCTGACTCTAGCAGGGCTCGGGCCGTGGCTGCAGTGGGGCCGTGGACCCAGCAGAGCCCTCCAGAAGCTGCCTGGGACTCGACTCTAGCAAAGCTTCTCAGGCAAACAGCAGTCCAGCACCAGGTGACCTTCCGGACTGGTGGCAAACCGCTGTCCGCCCCCTCAGCCGTGTGACCAACAAAGGCACCACTTCAGACTTCTGGGCCTACAATGTTCAGGTCCTGTGAGAACGGGACACGTTTCTTCTGAGGGTCCTTTCTGAACAGGCAGCAACACTGTGTGTCATTCTGCTGCGGCGTCAGAAAGCCCAGAGACCAACCTGCACTCACCCTGGATGACTCGAAGGTCATTTAACCTGTCCACATCCGCATGCCACTGTTCCCGTGTTTCCGCGTATCACCCCGAAGCTGCATTTTACCGACTTCTACTTTTCTATTTTACAGTATGAGCCCTTATTAAGGAGGCACGTACCGCATGGAGCACTGGTGCGCTGCATAAACAATGAATCGGGAACACTGAGAAATAAAATAAAATTAAATAAATAAAGCCTGAGCCCTTCCTCTCCGAGCTCAGGAAGCGCCACGTCAAACAAGCGGACAACTCACCAGAGAGGTGTTCATCTTCCGCTGCTCCGGGAAACCACAGAGGGCTCTGGAGGGACCCCTGGGACAGGAGGCGAACGGACTGGCTGCGGGACCAGACGCTGGGGCTCGGCTCCCACTCCTGGACTCTCCTGTCTGAAGCTCTCCACAGTGGCCAGAGAAGACGAGAGGGAGCGAGCGTGCTGCTCCTGTGGGACGAGAGAATTTTCACCTTGAGAAAGGGCAGGAAAGACCCTATTACAGGCCCATTAATTTATACATACAGTTCATCAAAACACACACTCCCTACTGACTTATCAACAGTGAAGAGAAAGAATCAATTTAAGATCTTGAAGATGCTCATTAAAGCAACGACTGTTCATGATCCTATTAGCAGAGACGCAGACGCAGGGCTTCACAGTCGTGCCTCCGTGAGGACACCCGCGGTGTAAATAGCTCGTCTTCACAGAAGCAGACACCCTGCAACAACACTGCTGGCCCGTGACTTTACAGGAAGAGACTCCCGTAAGGGACATGGGACACTGTGCTGCAGGGCACTCTTCCAGTGACGGTTCTCCATGACCTGCTCCCCTCGGCTCACTTCCTCCAACAAGGACGTGGGCTTTGCCACGTGACCTGCTCTCGTCAAAAGGAACGCAGCGCACACCCTGGACACAGGTGGAGGAGCGCGTCTCCGCGGACATCCGTGAAGAGGCCCGGGACTGGCCTGATACGAGGCTCAGCCAACAGCCAGCACCGACCACCAGGAAGGAAACGAAATCCTCTTTCACCAACCGACCCCAGCCTTGGCACCAGAAGATCACGGCCTCTCGTGGGAACCAGGCACCGACGGGACCCGACCGAGTACACCCAGCCCCAAGTGCTGAGCCAGAGGACCTCAAAACCTAAAATGACTGTTGTTTAAAGCCACTGAATGCGGTTGGCCTGTTACCCAGCAAATGCTCACGTGATACACTTGAACCCCCGAACTCAGTATGTACACGGGGAGAGAGTCTTGAATTACACACCGAGGACCATCGACAGAACCTGACAACCCACACCGAACCTCTGAGGGGTGGGAAGACTGCCCGCTCGCTGGACGCCAGTGAGGCCCTGGAAGACCCGCCGTGGGGAGCCCGCAGACACCCGTCTTAACACCGGTACCTGGCGCCGCGAGTCTGTTGGTCACAGCCGGGCGCATGCGGGGTTGGATCTGCAGTCCCGGGAGATGCGTTAGACAAGAACACTGCGGCCGATTTTCCCACTTCACACAACGGAAAATGGAAACCAGGCTGCAGGCATCGCGCTGTAGAATCTTTGCTCTTCGCAGACAGGTCGCTGGCATTCGTGGGAACACCTGCCCCGGAAACGCCTCGAGCCCCGCAGGACAGAGAAGACATCAGGGAAAGTGGGACAGGCATGTCTAAGGCAGTTCCTCTAGGAAGCGGCTGTCCTAAGTGGCCGCCTTGGTCAGAACAGACATGGGCCGTGGCTTCACTGTGGCAAAAGAGAACGCACAGCACCCCCAGGTCGGGTTCCCCGACGCGCGCAAGCCGGGGAGCCCGCAGCCCACTCGCGTCCTGGAACCCCTCCCTCGCCGCACCCGCAGAGCCTTCCCAGGCCACCGCGGGGAGCGCGGGAGGCAGCGCCAGCCGCGCCAGCCGAGGGAGTTCAGGCAACAGAAGCCGGGAGAGGAGAACCGAGCCAGGCAGGGTTTGGGGTGAGCGGCCTCTCAGCCTCGGCAGGTTACCCCTCCCCCTCGCACCAGACCCCTCGGGCGCGGGACCCCTCGCGCCGTCGCCCGCCCCTCTCGGCCTGGCGCAGGTCTCCCGAGGGCAGGTCCACCCTTCCCGTCACTCGCAGCCTCTGGGGCCTCTGGGGCCTCTGGGGAGGTGGCACCCCCAGCCCTGTTCCGTACGCAGAGCCGGGGTCCTCTCCCTGCCGGGACTCTCGCGCCTCCGCTCAAGTCACAGGCGCCCCTTCCAGAGAAGACCGGACGGCCGTCGGGGGCCGCGCCATCGCGCCCGAGCCAGCGGCGCCTGCAAACCGGGTCCTGCACACGGGGCAGAGCCCAGCGCCCGGCAGACCGCACAGCGCTCGGCAGACCGCACGGGAGGCGCGGGGGGCCCGACCCCCGGCCTCGGGGGAGCCTCAAGAGAGCCCGCGCACGACCGCTCCCGCGAGGAGCTTCGCGGACGCCGCCGCGCACCGGGGCCCCCGCACTCCGCACCGAGACGCTCGCGCCACGCCCGAGCGGGAACCCGCACGCGCACGCCTGCAGACCCGCCCCCGCCCTCGCCGCCGCCGGGCCCAGCCCCCCGCAGCGCGCGCCGGGGGCCCCCCGCAGCGCGCCTTCTCCGGCCAAGCGACCGCCGCCAGCACAGCCCGAGGGCGCCCGGCTGGCGCCCGACCCGCGGGCCCCGAAGCCCCGTCGCCCCGCGCACCGGGTCTCGCTCCACGGGTCGCGCCTGCACTTCAGGCCCCGCCCCCGCCGAGCTCCCGCCGGCCGCAGGGCTCCCCTTTCTCCCTCGCACCGACCTTCGGGGACACAGGACCCGACGTACCGGGACCCGCAGCCACAGCTGCCGACACCCGCAGGGAGCCGGATTTCCGGGCGGAAGAGGCGGGGCGGGTCCGCACGTGCGCAGAAGGAACCCGAAGACCCAGGGTCCCGCGCGGGCCTCCGTCGTTGTCGCGGGAGACTACATTTCCCACAGGCCTCTGCGCCCAGTCCTTTAGGAGCCCTGGTGGGTGATGTGTCCCGCTGCGCGGGAGCGGGCGCGGGCCAGGGAGTTGGCCTCTAACCTCGTGAGGATACCGGGGAGATCCTGATTTCACCGAATGAGACACATTGTCCCTAACTGGTCAAATCCTCGTATGGAGGAAACATGAACACTTTCTCTGTAGCATGGGATGGTGTTGGACCGCATCTTACCCACAGACCTTCTTCTAGAGTTGCTGTCAGTCCTCTCAAGCCCCACTGCTACCTGATCAACTAGGTTTATCTAATAAACTAGGTTTCTCTGATATCCCAGTCTTTTGTTGTCATTTCAACAGTGTTCACGGCATCACCACCAGCAGTAGAGTCCTTCTCAAGAAACCACTTTCTTCGTTCACCCCTAAGAAGCAACTCCTGATCTGCTGAAGTTTTGTCATGAAATCACAACAATCCAGTCCCATCTTCAAGCCCCATTTCTGATTCAAGTTCTCTTGCTGTTTCTGCAACATCTTCAGTGACTTCCCGAGGGCACAGGACATCCTTCAGGACCTGGTGTCCATATAGCACGACACTTGGATGGGGGGCCCCAACACAGTGGTTACATGGGGCCATGCTGCTTAGCCAGCTGGGGACAGTGGCAAGGCACACCTGAACAACTGTCCCAACTCCTGGATGCACAGGGGCAGTTGGAAATGGAGACACTCCCTCCCAGCAGCCCCCATGTCTGGCCAGCACCTCTCCATCAGTGTCTCCCAGCCAAGATTCAGGGCTGCAGACGGGGGCCATGCTGACATGAGGGAAGCATGTCTGTGCAGGGACTCACACTCTGGCCTCTCAACCTCTTGTGCCTTTCCCTAATCCCTTCCTTTATTGGAAAGAACAAACCACTTACTAAGCGTTCGACAAATACTAGGTACTACACAGTGTCTCAGGACTGAGGAAAGACAGGGCATGGCAAGAAATTTATCTTCTTTGATACACATTCTAGTGGGCAACATATGACGGTCAAGTCCAGAGTATGCCTCCATGCAGACATGCCGTTGGGAAACACCAGTGAGGAGGGGCGGAAGGCTGGTGGTGCTCTCATCCTCAAGAGAAGGCCACTGGGGAGGGTCTCCTTCGAATGCAGCATTTTAACACCAAGAAAGATGGGAATGCCAGCCAGGTGGATATCTGTGGATATCTGTGGGAACAGTAGTCCCTGCAGAGGGGCCAAAAAAGCCTTGAGAATTGAGGGTGTTTGTGTTGGGAAGAAGTGAGGAGGCCAGTGGCCATGGTGGGCAGCGGAGGACAGGAGAGCATGGGAGATGGTACAGGGGGTTAGGTGGTGGGAGGATGGGTCTGGGGGAGTGGGAGGTCCAGGTCCCGTGAGGCCTTTTGTGTGTGTCAGAGAGGGGCACTGGCTGCTGAGGGAGTGGACTTCCCCCTCCAGGGTCTCCCTGTGTGGAGCATGGACAGAATGGAAGAAAGGGCCTCTGTGGGCAGGAAGCTGTGTTGGATTGATCCAGGTCCAGAGAGACCAGATTCCTGATGTCTTGGTAGAGTAAGGGGTTTGCTGGTGGCCACGATGTGGTGGGAGAGGGGAGTCAGGATGACTCCTGGCCTCTGGTCTGAGTAGTGCCGAGAACAAGAGCATTCCTTCTAGACAGAGGAAAGCCAGGGGAGGTGCAGAGTCAGGAAGCAGGGGCACAGATGCATGCCTGTCAGTGCAAAGAGCCCGTGAGCTTCATGGTATGGAAGCTGAAGAGCTCTGGGCTGCTGGCGTGGAAGCCTCAGGACGTGTTCTCTGACAGCCTGGTTTTCTCAGAGAAATGGAGGTGAGAACCACATGGGGGCCAGGGGGGACACTGATGGAGGTTTGAAGAAATAAGAGCAGGCAGGAAAGGAGAAATAGTCCCCTAGGAGAGCGGGGAAAAGGAAGGAGGGGACATCCTGGGGCTGCAGGAGTATGAAGGGGCCCCGGGAGCTTGGGGACTGTGAGTAGGGCCACCCGTGTCCCTCTGAGCCTGACCTGGCAGAGGCATAGATTCCTGGAAGGGAGAAAGGGGAGGAGAGTTGATGCCAGGGAGAGGAGCACATGACTAGCAGTAGAGTCCCAGCCAGGTTGGGGCAGGAAGGTGCCCAGATGGGCATGGCGAAAAGTGGAGACACTCCAGTGGGCAACACCGAGTGCCCACGGCCTTCTCTCCACCAGTGGGGATGAGGGACTTCATGAAGGCCCTGCAGAAGCTTCTAGACCACAAGGAAGTCTAGGACATGTTCATCCACCTCTCCCTCACTCAGGTCACAATCCACTGCTGTCTGAGGATTCTGATGCCCCTATACCCCTCATAGCCCTTCCTGAGTGGATGCCTTTGATCCCTGGGTCCACAAGGCACTAGACTAACCAAAGGGCAGGGATGTGGCAATAACATGCTGACAGGTCTCCCTGGAGTTGACCTCCAGATCTACAGTTGGAAAGCCAGATGGGTGGTGGGCACTTTGTACCATGACAATGGGGTGCAGCTTTGGCAACGACCACACTGTGCCGTGGATACAATCCTCACTAAACAGGTGCCCCATGTATTATGGGGCTCTTGTTCAGTGTCAGTCTGAATCAAAGCTGGAAGCTTCCTCTCATGTCAGAGACCATGAAAGGGACCTCAGAGAGCCGTCAGTTAGGAATGGAATCATGTTTGAGGGGTCACAACTCCTGGTCTCTTTAAGAGGATCAAATAAACAAAAAATGGGATATTCTAGTACAACTGAAAGAAACAAACTCTCCCCACCAACATTGGCTGGGAAATCTGAGTAAAGCACTTATATCAGCCCAGGGAGCAGCTGGTCATACCTGAGGGGGTCTTACCCTGGAGAGAGAGGTGGGCAGGTCCCGAAGTTCCACCTGCAGGATATTCCCAATGATGGGAAGAGGAAGAAGGCCAGGTGGGCCTCCTCTTCTCCACACAAAGGTGAACAGCAGGAAAGCCCCACAAGCCACCAGGAGGGTGGGCAGACTGAGCAGAGCCATGTCACCACCCTGTGTGGGCCATGGAACTGTCCCTTAGAATGTCAGCCACAGTTGAAGACAGTTTGTTGTAATTGCAAATCAAGTCTACAGGAGACCCACATGCTCCCTTGAGCCACGTTTAGAAATGTGATGGGTTTGGCATCTTCAAAGTCACTTAATTAAGACTCTACACTATCCCCAGGGACAGGACTCCTCCTTGTCCCTTTGTTTGTCCCCCATCTCGTCATGAGTTTGACTCTTCTCCTGGAATAGAAAGGAAACCCCAAAGGGAAAACTTGGGTGTCTCTTGGCAGCCGCCAGACTGAGTCCTACTCCAGCAGACATAGAGCAGGCAGATGGAACATGGTCTTCAACCGGAGGCCCTGAACCTCTCTTCTTCCCAACCACGTCCTGCCTGATCTTCTCCATCTTTGGCATTGGCAGTGCCTTCACCTGTGGCACCTTCTTCTCCCTTCCCGCTGGGTCCCTACATCATGCCTGCCCCATTAGGTCCATTTAGAACAAAGCAGTCAGAATCTCCTTTAAAGACATAGATCAGGGGCGCCTGGGTGGCTCAGTGGGTTGAGCCGCTGCCTTCGGCTCAGGTCATGATCTCAGGGTCCTGGGATCGAGGCCCGCATCGGGCTCTCTGCTCAAGGGAGCCTGCTTCTCTCTCTCTCTGCCTGCCTCTCTGTCTACTTGTGATTTCTCTCTGTCAAATGGATAAAAAAAATCTTTAAAAAAAAAAAAAAAAGACATAGATCAGGCCAGGTCATTCACCTGCTGAAAAACCCTCAGTGGGTTCCCAGGAATTTACCCGAGGGTAAAACCCAAAAACCTTACAAAGACCTTCAAGACCCCCCCACACACACACACTAGCCTGCACCTTGCCTTCCTGTCCTGTGGGGCCTCCCACCACTCAGCTCCAAGAACAGTCCACGCCATGTGGTCTCCAGGGCATTGCCCCAGCCCCTTCCTCTGCTTCTGATGATGCCCTTTCTGCCTCTTCTGCAGACTCACCTGCACCTCCAGCCCGCAGCCTCTCCCGCACAATCGCCACAACGACCTTGTCTTCTCTCATGTCTTAAGTGGTGATTATACATTAACTCTGATGGTCCGCTGGGTTTGGATAGAAACCGTGGAGTTCAGGACAGTGGGCTGGTGCCCACTTCACTGTGGACCTGGGGATTGGGTCCAGCTGTTCATGTCTCTACCATACAGGTGCTCTCCACAACCCCTGGCACCTGCACCTCAGGCACCTCCCCCCTTTCCGTAGCTCTTCCTTCTTTCCGCCCCACAGCAGGCTGCTTCTTCATTTCAAATGGCTGGTATTTGGTTATCAACAAGATTAACAATTAGTATTTTTAGGTTTATGGGTCATTGGTAATATCTGAACTGTTATTTGACCACTTTTCTAAGGAGATATTTACCTTACTGATTTTTCAATGATACAGCCAATTTTCAAAAAAAGGCGTTAACACCATCTACCCAAACAATACACACATTAACTTACTGGACATGTTCCCCAATTATATATCAGTTAGTCAAATTTCACGTCAGGATATTAAGACAATGTTTTACATGAGAAATGTAATGACCATTTATTCCTTTCCTGCATTATAAATTAAAGTCCATTTCTTTGAGATAGATCCTCATTTTAACTGAGGGAACAATGTGAAGGTGAAAAAAGTTACTACCTCTCCCATCTCTCCTCCGGACTCACCCCTGCAAAGTCCCTGGGGTCATCAGCCAGAGACACATTGCTCCTTTTGGCCACATGTATGGCCACATGGAGGTGGGGTAGGGGAGCCAGTGCTGCTGGATCATAAAAAACAGGGCCTTGCTGGACGCCTGGGGAGCTCAGTCAGTGACGCTTCTGCCTTCAGCTCAGGTCATGATGCCAGCGTCCTGGGACCAAGCCCCGCTTAGGGCCCGCTGCTCAGCGAGGAGTCTGCTTCTCCCTCTCCCTCTGCCACTCCCCCCATTAGTAATCATGCTCTCTCTCAAATAAATAGAATCTTTATTTTTATTCTTTTTTTATTTTTCATTATGTTCAGTTAGCCAACACATAGTACATCATAAGTTTTCGTTGTAGTGTTCAACGATTCATTAGTTGTGGATAACAAAATAAAATAAAATCTTTAAAACAAAAAACAGGGACTTGCTATTCCACTCCCCTACTTTTTATAAGACTTTTTTTTTTAACTTCTTTTCAACGTAACAGAATTCATTGTTTTTGCACCACACCCAGTGCTCCATGCAATCTGTGCCCTCCCTAATACCCACCACCTGGTACCCCAACCTCCCACCCACCCCCCGCCCCTTCAAAACCCTCAGGTTGTTTTTCAGAGTCCACAGTCTCTCATAGTTCACCTCCCCTTCCAATTTCCCTCAATTCCCTTCTCCTTTTTTTATTTATTTGAGAGAGACAGTACACACACAGAGGGAGAGGGAAAGTAAGAAGCAGAAGCAGACTCCCCTCTGAGCAAGGACCCCACTGTAGGGCTAGAGCACAGGACCCTGAGATCCTGACCTGAGCCAAAGACAGGCACTTAACTGGCTGACCCACCCAGGAACCCCTTGCCTATTGTGTTTTGTTCCTTCACCAAATATTTCTTGGGCATCTTCTTTGAATCAATAGATGCAGATTCTCGTTATTCCTTTAAATGCTGCATAATAGGGCGCCTGGGTGGCTCAGTGGGTTAAGCCTCTGCTTTCGGCTCGGGTCATGATCTCAGGGTCCTGGGATTGAGTCCCACATTGGGCCCTCTGCTCAGCGGAGGGCCTGCTTCCCCTCTCTCTCTGCCTGCCTCTCTGCCTACTTGCGATTTCTCTCTGTCTGTCAAATAAATAAATAAAATCTTTAAAAATAAAATAAAATAAAATAAATGCTGCATAATATCCCATGGTGTGATACATGAGAAAATAAAGGAAATTTTCAACTTTTAATGTTTTAAAGCCCTGCTCCTGGGTTCCCAGAGAAGCCATCCCTCAACACTTACCAAGGTCAAAATGACCAAAGTCTCAAAACATGGCTCTGTTTCTGCCCTAGCGCACTTTGTACATCTACTTTGTTTAAAATATAACCAAATAGGGGCGTTCCAAACACAAAGATAAGCAAAAGGAAGAAAGCTCTCCTGTGCCCATATAATCAAGGTCACACAGTCCCGCACACACCAGAAGCTGAAAATGAGGTCTGCAACCTTGTCTGATGACCTTTGTCTGATGACTTGTAACTTTCTATGTAAATGTCCACAGCCCTGTGCCAAATGCTGTTTCCTGGGGCGTCCCCTTCTCTGTGAAGTTCATGTTCCCCGGGCAGCTCCCCAGGCTGTCCTCACTTGGGCTCGAACAAAACTCTTCTTTTTAGAGATTCTAAAAGATTTGTTCATTTTTACATTGACATACACCACACTCAATAAATCATTCCCCCAAGAAGGTACATTTGTGTTGTTTCCAGTATTCTTGTTTGCTTTTTGCCCACAGTAAAAGAAGCTGTCTTAAGGATTTTCTCACATAATTTTAATTTTCTGTTGTTGCTATTTCTTTTTTTATTTAATTTTATTTTTTCAGTGTTCCAGAATTCATTGTTTATGTACCACACCCAGTGCTCTATGCACTCCGTGCCCTCCTTAATACCCATCACCTGGATCCCCCAACTCTCACCCCCTGCCCCTTCAAGACCCTCAGGTTGTTTCTCAGAGTCCACAGTCTCCCATGGTTTGTCTCCCCTTCCATTTCCCCCCAACTCCCTTCTCCTCTCCGTCTCCCCATGGCCTCCGTGTTATTTGTTATGCTCCACAAATAAGCAAAACCATATGATAATTGACTCTCTCTGCTTGACTGATTTCACTCAGCATCATCTCTTCCCGTCCCGTCCATGTTGCTACAAAAGTTGGGAGATAGAGAGGAGAAGGGAGTTGGGGGAAATTGGAAGGGGAGGTGAACCATGAAAGACTATGGACTCTGAAAAACAATCTGAGGGTTCTGAAGGGGCGGGGGTGGGAGGTCGGGGTACCAGGTGGTGGGTATTATAGAGGGCACGGATTGCATGGAGCACTGGGTGTGGTGCAAAAATAATGAATACTGTTATGCTGAAAGTAAATAAAAAATAAATAAAAAAAAATAATGTGGTATTTAACTTACTGTCAATAAAGAGATTTCTAATTATGAAAAAAAAAAGTTGGGGATTCATCCTTTCTGATGGAGGCTTAATACTTCATAGTGTATATGGACCACATCTTCCTTATCCATTCGTCCGTTGAAGGGCATCTTGGTTCTTTCCACATTTTGGCGACTGTGGCCATTGCTGCTATAAACATTAGGGTACAGATGGCCCTTCTTTTCACGACATCTGTATCTTTGGGGTAAATACCCAGCAGTGCAATTGCAGGGTCATAGGGAAGCTCTATTTTTAATTTCTTGAGGAATCTCTACACTGTTCTCCAAAGTGGCTGCACCAACTTGCATTCCCACCAACAGTGTAAGAGGGTTCCCCTTTCTCCACATCCTCTTCCAACACACGTTGTTTCCTGTCTTGCTGATTTTGGCCATTCTAACTAGTGTAAGGTAGTATCTCAATGTGGTTTTAATTTGAATCTCCCTGAGGGCTAGTGATGATGAACATTTTTTCATGTGTCTGATAGCCATTTGTATGTTTTCATTGGAGAAGTGTCTGTTCATATCTTCTACCCATTTTTGATATGATTGTCTGTCTATGGTCAAATAATCTTTGACAAAACAGGAAAAAATATACAGTAGAAAAAAGACAGTCTCTTCAAAAAATGGTGCTGGGAAAACTGAACAGCTATATGTAGAAGAATGAAACTCAACCATTCTTACACCGTACACAAAGATAAACTCGAAATGGATAAAAGACCTCAATGTGAGACAGGAATCCATCAGAATCCTAGAGGAGAACATAGGCACTAACCTCTTCGACATCAGCCACAGCAACTTCTTTCAAGATATGTCTCCAAAGGCAAAGGAAACAAAAGTGAAAATGAACTTTTGGGACTTCATCAAGATCAAAAGCTTCTGCACAGCAAAGGAAATAGCCAACAAAACAAAGAGGCAACCCACGGAATGGGAGAAGATATTTGCAAATGACAGTACAGACAAAAGGTTGATATCCAGAATCTATAAAGAACTCCTCAAACTCAACACACACAAAACAGATAATCATATCAAAAAAATGGGCAGAAGATATGAACAGACACTTCTCCAATGAAGACATACAAATGATTGACTTATTTCACCTACACAATCCCCTCCAGTTCCATCCATGTGGATGCAAATGGTGGGTATTCATCCTTTCTGATGGCTGAGTAATATTCCATTGTATATATGAACCACATCTTCTTTATCTGTTCATCTGTTAAAGAACATCTCGGCTCCTTCCACAGTTTGGCAGTTGTGGACATTGCTGCTATGAATGTTGGGGTGCACATGCTCCTTCTTTTCACTACATCTGTATCTTTGGAATAAATACTCTGTAGTGCAATTGCTGGGTCATAGCATAGCTCTATTTTTAATGTCTTGAGGAAACTCCATCCTGTTTTCTAGAATGGCTGCACCAGCTTACATTCCCAACACTGTAGGAGGGTTCCCTTTTCTCCACACCCTTGCCAACATTTGTTGTTTCCTGTCTTGTTAATTTTTGCCATTCTGACTAGTGTAAAGTTGTATCTCTCTGTGTTTTGATTTGTATTTCCCTAATGGCTAATGATGTTGAACATTTTTCAAGTGTCTGTTGGCCATTTGTATGTCTTCTTTGGAGAAGTGTCTGCTCACGTCTTCTGCCCATTTTTTTGATGTGATTATCTGTTTTGGGGATATTGAGTGTGAGGAGTTTTTATGGATCTTGAATATCAGCTCTTTGCACTGTCATTTGTGAATATGACATGATAGTTTATATGGAAAACCCAAAAGATGCCACCCCCAAACTACTAGAACTCATACAGCAATTCAGTAATGTGGCAGGATACAAAATCAATATACAGAAATCAGTTGCTCTCTTTCATACTAACAATGGAAATACAGAAAGGGAAATTAGAGAACTGATTCCATTTACTATTGCACCAAAAGTCATAAGACACCTGAGAATAAGCCTGACCAAGGAGGTAAAGGCTCTGTACTCCATTTCTCCCTTTTGACATGGGAGTGTCTATCAGACGCCTGCCCCACCACAAAACTCCTTTAGCATCATGGGTAACGACTGGAGAGGGGTTTTGCTTGAGAAGAAACAGTGCCTCCAGCCTCACCCCATTTGATTTAGTGGGTATTTAGAGGAGACAGGATTTTGGACTTAAACGCTGACTGCAAGCAGTAAGACTTTGAAGCTGCTGGGATGGAGGGAGTGTATTCTACACTAAGAAGATGTGAATTCGGGGAAGCTAGGAATGGAATGCTATAGACTAAATGTCTGTGTCCCCCAGAATTCCTATGTGGAAGCCCTAATCCCAATGTGATGGTCTTAGGAGGAGGGGCCTTTGGGAGGTGATCTGACCATGAATGAAACCAGTGCCCTTAGGAAAAGAGGCCAGAGAGCTACCTAGTTCCCTTTCTGCGCATGAGAACACAGCAGGAAGTCATCCATCTGCAACCCAAAAGCCATCTGCCCTCTCCAGAACCCCACTCTGCTGGCATCTGGACCTGGCACTTCCAGCCTCCAGACCTTTCAGTCAGTGATAAGCCCTAGTCTTGTGGCACCTCATTACAGCAAACAGACCAAGTCATTCCTCCGTTCCCTTGTCCACCCCACCCTTTCTCTTTCTGTTCTGCCAAAGGTGGTTCAGATCAGTGGAGGGTTTCTTAAGTTCAGACTAATTTTCCAGCTAGTTTTACCTGGCAGTTCATGCTTGCCCTTGAGGGGACAGCAGGGCTCGTAAGAGCTGGAGCTCAGGAGACCACAGCATGGAGGCATTCTGGAATGTGCTGACCAGGAACCAACCCAAGCCTATTGAGAGCTGGCTGCTGCCCGAATCCGTTGAGCGCTCACACCCCAACACCCCCCACTCTCCCTCCCAACGTTTTCCATCACTTTTGAGTACTTTAGGATTTTCCTAGACATTCTCTAGACATTCTCTCACTTTAAATTCCCAGAGAAAATGAAAAGACACGTTCTTATCTTTTTCTGTTGGAAGCAGTATTACCCTGTGTAGGTGTGTCAGGAAAATGACAGACAGCTTTCAGAATGGGGTAGCCATCCCTCAGTTTGTGATTTGCCTGTCTGTCAGTGTTGGTTTTGCTAGTGCCTCGTGATGGGTAGGATGGCACACACGTCCCAATCCCGGAGCCCAGGGCTATGCTATCTTACCTGGAGAAGGGGTTCTGAATGTGCGATGAAGGTAGGAGCTCTAAGACAGGGAGACTATCCTGTGTTATCTGGGGGGACCCATGATCCTCACAGGACCCGTATAAGAGGGAGGCGGGAGGTCAGCCAGAGAGAGACTGAAAGCTGCTACACAACTGGCTTCGAAAATTACTCATTTTATTAAGGAACATTTATGCAGGACTTCTGGTTGCCCCACAGGTTCCAAAGACTCTGCAAGCCTACACGGCCCAGCCCTCATAGGCTATGGGGTAAAGGGGCCTCCACCTCGTCCCACAGGTGGGCAGTCAGAGCATGAAGGCCGAGCACCCAGGGGGCTTTGGTGAGAGCCGACAGGGTGCGGACAGAGTTCTTGTTCCAAACTCCTCTTCTGCTTCACGACATGATTGAGTTCACTGAGCCGACTGATTGTTATCTCCTCACTTCTGCCTTATTCTACCCGGGGTTCCCACGAGCCTAGAATTTTTGTTCCAGGTACAAAGTCACATTTTAATGATAAGAGATAGAAACAGATGTCTATGTTGACTTTTCAGACATATTTTAATCTTAAAATTTCTCTTCTCACCCTTGTTTCCAAGGACCCCAGCACAGACTCAACTAGGTCGCAGTTTGTTTCAATTTGTTTAATTAGCTTTATACATTCTTTTTTGGACTTTGCTGCGAAATTTCATCTGATGCACATAACTGTGGAAAGCAGCATCTCTAGCCCAATTTATTCTCTGTGAAGCCGACTGCTTTCACTGAGACTCTGCAGAAAGGGCCTTCCTGGAGGGGCCGAGAGGGTGTGGGGGCCTGGGTTAACTCCAGGTTTGCCCCAAAGAGCCTGGGGCGGGGGTGGGGGTGGTGTTCAGCCTGAGCGGGGAGTGAGACAGAGTTTGTAATGGGGTGGGATCTTGGCAAACCCGATTGCGACAGGACTGAGGTCAATATCCTTGGGGTCAACAAGAGACTTCAGGTTAAAGTGTTGCAGAATAGCGGTCAAGAACAGGAACAATTCCATGCGAGCCAGGCCTTCTCCAACACACACCCGCTTTCCTGGAAGTGACAATAGTGCTCCTGAGATTCTGAGGCAGCACAGGTGAGGCGGGGTGGGGGGGGACTGGGTGGAGGGGGTTGTGGGTAAACTGTCACCCTCAAGCAGAACGGACCCCTCTCTGCCCCTTAGAAGGAAGCACATGACACCATTCAGTATAAAAATATCTGTGATAGACATATTTGGGGATAGGGCTTCATATGGTCTCCTTCACCAGGACTCAGCAGCATAAACCTATATGGGGTTGGAACAGTGATCTCTGCCCAGTGCTCCCCTAACATCCTGCAGGAAAGAAGTGGGGCCACAGTTGGAAGGTGGCCTCTAACACGGAGTATCAGGGATTTGCTTACATGGACTCCCTCCCACCAGCCGCTGAGGAAGTGCTCTGGGAGAGACCAAGGGTCTGAGAGAGGACGCCAGGACACAGCCTAGGGAAGGCCAGAGTGGTCCCAGTAACCAACCCTGAGGTTTCAGTTACTGGCCCTTGTTTAAAAGTATGGAGAATTAGGTAATAAAGTTTTGAGGCATTTTCACTAAGCACTATTGGATAGGATTTTAGCGCTGAAGAACGGTATCTGCTATGCAGAAGGGAAAATGCCTCTCGCTCCCAGGACCTCTGACGAGAAGATGCCATTCGGCCTCTGTGGATGGGAAGAAGACATCTGGGTCCCCGTACCAGTGCGTGACCACGGCAGAGAGCGGGAATGAAGGACAGTTCCCAGGGAAGACCCTACCTACATCTTCCCTCTTCTCACCTGCGGAAAATGCTTTAAAATAGTCACTATATTTGAACTTCCCGTTTTCGTTCAGAAAGTGCTCTGGCTTAAACGTCTCTGGATCAGGGAATTCTTGCTTGTCAAACAAGAGGGAGTCCAGGGTCGGAATTACAACCGTGCCCTAGAAGGAACAAAGGCTGGCGTCAGTGAAGTTGCCAGAACATGGGCTTTCCACAGGGGCTCCCGGCAGGAGACGTCGTCTGCTCCAGGACTAGATGGGAGGCAGTCAGGGGCCGATTCTAAACAGAAGCGAGAGCTCTAATCTCATCACGGGAGGAGCTCACCAGCTAGATGGTACTATCCGTGGTTCCTGGGGTGGAAGTACCACAAAGCCAGGCACTGGCCCAGGGGTCCCCTTCCATTTCCTCCACGGCTTGGTCACCAGGTCCATGTGAGGACAGCTGGGGAAGCAGCACTCCAGGGGGCAGAACACTGGCCTGCCCCCCCCCCATTCAGCCACATCTGTCAAGGGACCCTGCCTTCCCGTGGGCCAGCAGAAGGGCTGGCGGGTGGTGCTCAGACATGCATGCCAGGCCCCATCTGACCTTGGGGATGATGTAACCTCTGAACAGCGTGTCCCGGTTTGCTTCGTGGGGCAGGTTGGAGGGCAGGAGGTCGATGAACCGCTGAATCTCATGTACCACGGCGTCCATGTAGGGCATCTCCAGCCTGTCCTTGATGGCAGGGATGCGGCTTGGCCCGATCACCCTGTCGATTTCTTCATGGAGTTTCTCTGCCGAGATGTGAAGAGGACAGATGCAAAGGACCCGCTCCGGGCCGGCTCACACCCACCCACCGCCCAGCAGAGGCTTACAGGGCACCCTCAGCAGTGCTTGGGGGTGTCCTGGATGCTGGGGACCCTTGGATAATTCCTCCACGAAGGCCAATGAGAGTCACGCTCTGTGAGGCTAGGGCCAGCTGCTAGCTGATGGCAGCTAACCCAGTGCCTGACCTGACGCCCGGAGTAGAGGGTAACAAAAAGGTCTTAGAAATTTCAGTCGGAGGGAAATCTCTGTATTAATTATTACCCCAGGCTGGTTTACTGCATGCTTCAGGAGCTGTGGAGGTGAGAGGCAGAATAGAAACAGGTGCATGTGGCCTTCTGCATGAAGAATGGAGGAGCAGAGTCTGGGACCCCCTTACTGACAAGTTGCTGGGGCCTTTGCAGTATGCTGAGTGAATGACAAAGTCGTGTGCTGTATGGTTCCCAGGTAAAAGTGTGAAACTCATGCTGACACTGAAGCAGCACTAAGGGTACGAAGCTGAGTGCAGAGATGACACACAGTCCTGGGACAAGCCTGGGGTGGGCAGGGCTTTGGCAACAGGTTTCCAAGAGCCCCAAAGCAGCTCCTGTGAAGGCTAACACGTGTCAGATCTGGCAATGGTGTGTGGGTGTCAGTCCTATTTACTTTCTGTCTTTTTCTCTATATGGGAGATTGCTCACAACTAATCACAGTTTCTCAGGCTATAGTCCCCCCAGTCCAGACTGGTCAGAAGTTCTCAGATCTGTGGAAGGCTTTGCTCCAGAGACTTGGGCTCCTTCACCCCTAACCCTTCTGTGAGACAGAAAAAGCAATGCCTTTGGGGCCAGGTCTGATCCTGCACAGGTCACAGTCCGCATCCCTGAGGGAAATTACCTCATATCCAAAATACCTGCCCTTAAGAACACAGTGTATTTCAGGGCTCCTACCCATGCCTGGCACACAGCAGGAGCCAAGTTATTATGGGCAGCAGCAGCAAGCTTGCCTCAGGGTGATGAGTGTTCCCGGAGCAGAGCCCAGGGGCAGCCGGGACGCTGGGGCAGGTCTTAGGCATGAGGACACCCTCACCCCATCCTGCCCTCTCTCTCTGTGCTATGTGTAGCCAGCCAGGTCTTGTTCCGGGGCAAGGTAGACATTATTTTCACTGTCAAAAGTAGGTTATTCTGTGGAGCAGAATGCAAAAGGCATGGCTTTTCCACACGCTGCTGCAGGCTCTTCCGTTCTGAAGTCAGGTATGTGTCAGTGGGACGCGGGGCATGGCATCCCAGAGCGCCAGGCACCCATCATACAGCAGCGCTTCCGCCGAATCCAGGCGGTGACCCCCGTGTCACTGCCATGAGGCTTAGCAAGCACGGCCAGCCTTTCATTTCACAGGCAGAAAGCTGCACCCCGAACACTCCGGCCTGACAAAGTGTGGCCCCAGAACCCTGTCTCCTATGCAGCATACCTTCGACCTCTGGATATTTCATGAGAACCAGGAGCCCATATCTCAGAGTGGTGCTGGTGGTCTCTGTGCCCGCAAAGAACAGGTCAGCCACAGTCACAGCGATATTGTCCAGGGTGAACCAGGGCTCCGAACTGTATCTTTCCTGCAGACATCAGAGACCCACAGGGACCCCATAAGAAGAGCTCTTTGGTGGGTGAGAAAGAGACCCCTGTCTCCTCCACCTCAAACACACCCAACAGCCTTGCCGTCAGCTCCACAGAGAGAAGAGGGAAGATGTGCATGAAGTGATCCTGTGGAGACATGATCATCTCCATGGCACAATTAGGGAAGCCAAAGCTCCCAGAAGACCGGCCACAGGCAGGACTGTGCTCCTCCCTTGGGCTGTGCAGCTTTGGTGTTCCTCCTACAGAGCGGAGTCATGGGGCGTGGGGGAGCAAGGAGTGTAGTAAGAATCTCCCTAGTCCTGAGCCATGACCTCCAGCTGCCCGGGACTGAGCTGTGGGGTCCATGCTAACAACCCAAGGGCCACACGCTTCCCTGGGCCTTCTCCACACCTATAGTCAGCACCACTGGGTCTAGGAGGCAGGGAAGTCACCAGGACGCCAGACACCCAGGAGGGGCAGTGAGGAGCCCCACTCGTGGAAGAGCTTCTCAGACAGCCCCCCGCAGTTGTCCAGGAATTCACATACTGTTCTAGAAGCAAAGAGATGTCAAAGGAGAGAGGAGAAGCTTCACCATCTGGGTGGGGGTCCCAGAGGGCTGTCAAAGAGATGATGCTGGAAGCCCGTGAAGTCATGTACAATTTGGGGTTTACATGCTGATGAGGAGGGTGGAGGGCTTCTCCCCAAAGGAGACACAGTCATCAAAGTCTGAAATGGTGAGGAAGTACAGCCTGGAAGGAATCACCATGAGGGGCCCACACACCCGCCTGGCAGCCACTGAGGGCGTCCCCAGCAAAGCCACCTTGCTGCCCAGCGTGTGGACAGTGAGGCCAGCTGGGCAGGCAAGGTCTGCGTCCCCACACTTCTAGCACAGGTGGGATGGTCACATGAAGCCAGGGTGCGGTCAGACCAGGAACATCAGAACATGCCCCCGGGGGCCGCAGGAGTGTCACAGCGTCAACCACCATGTGCACTGCACGCCCCTGCCCACGAGCAAACGTGTCTAGCTGGGTGGGGTCGGGGGCCGGCGTCCGCACCGCACCTTCTGTAGCTCCAGGAGCAGGCAGTCCGTGAAGTCCCGGGGGCAGCCGGCGTCCAGCGACCGCTGGTGTTCCCTCACTCTTGCCGAAGTGTAGTCTTTGATTTCAGACACGTTTCTTAACAGTTTCCAATGGCTTCCAGGCAGGTAGTGCAGATAGCTTGGGAAAATGTTATAAAGCTAGAAAAAGAGAGGGAGGGATTTCTATTTTCTTGTCCAGATGCAACATGGTTTTATGTACTGGGCTATTTATTTCCTCTGACTTGAACTCATGGATGTCATATTGTGATATTTAGAACATTTGGGCTCACAGTTATCTTTTCCGCACCACGCTGTGGGTGTGTGGGGTCGCATGTTAGCAGGGTCCTGTTTTAAAGGGTAAAACGGTCTCCCGTGGTCAGCAAGGCAAACACTGGGCCCATGGATGCCTCCAGAAGCAACATCCAGGCTCTCAGATGGTGAGTTGCACCAGCCCTGGGTGTTCCCTGGCTTTTGTGGTCCTGTCTTCCTGTCCCCAGATCCCGTCCCCATCCTTTTCCTAACCTCAGAGGAGCAGACATGGGCAAGTGCAGACTAAGGGGCCTCACTTGGAGCCAGCCGGTGCTGAGCAGCCTGAAGTTCTCGTTGAAGAGCCTCTGGATCCTCAGACCCGTCTCGTCCGTGTAGTCGAAGTGCTTACGGAAGAGGATGTCAGCGATGACGTTGCAGGGGGCAAAGCCCAGCAGAAAGGTGGGGTCGAAGGGCTGGCCTGCAACACAGTGGAGTGGTCAGGCTGGCTCCCACCCACTCACACTTTCCAGAGTCTGTGATCTGTCATCCTAAGCATCCCCGTAATTCTACAAGGCTTGTGGGAGGCTATTGCGGTGCGGGGGGGGGGGGGGGGTGTTCCCTTTACGTTCCAGTTATTCCAGATAAACACACCGGACATGGAGAGGACCAGAGCTGCAGACAGTGTCTGTGGATTAGGGCAACCCCCTCAGCTCCAACTGCTTCGGTTCAGTCCGGGGTCTCGCAGGCCCAGCAAGGCTGCCCCCAGACCATGTGTGCAAAGACCCGGCGGCCACACGCACCCCGGGTGCCCCTGAGCGCCCCCAGCAGGAAGGGGATCTCCCTCTGGATCCGCTCCTCGTTGCCGCGCTTCCCCATGCCGAAGTCCCGGAGCACCGTCAGGGAGAGTCTCCGGGTGTCCTTCCAGCCTGGCCCGTTGTTGAAAGTAATCCCTGGGGAAGAGGGGACAGCAGAGCACTTACTGCACGCCCTGCGGCAGAGGGACAAGGTGAGCGGCTCCAGGCGGGAGACCCAAGTGGTGAACTGACCGGCCTGGGCACCCAAGCATCTGGGTGTCCAGATGCCTGGCTGGTGCCCCGAGGCTGGCTTTCCACCTGACACCTCACCTCCCCCGGTGCTCTTCCCACCATCAGTTTACTGCCTTTGTCCACTTTGCCCAGAGTCTTCCCACGTGAAACAAAACCACAGCTGCCCACCAGTGAAAGCCCCTGCCCCTTTCCCAGAAGCTGTGCTGTTTCCACTGGTTTCGAACTTCCACACTACAAATTAGAAAGTGTCCTTACTGAAACCTGAGCTGTCATTCGGCTCCCAGACTCTGCCAGCCTCTGGATATGGGGAGACCCCGTGCACATGCCCCTCGGAGGGGCAAGCAGAGGTCTGAGGAAGGCCGAGGCACTGCGCGTCCTAGAAGGAAGCCTGGAGGGTCTGAGAGGGACCGGGAGGTGCGAGATGAGGCGGGCAGGGGGCACTGGACACACCGGGGCCCAGTTCCACCCGAAGGGAACATGAGGTAGAGACAACAGCTGGCTGGACAGCATGGCCCCTGACTGGGTGGGAGTGCTGGGTGGGTACATGGCACCCAGGGTCCTCCTTAGAGGGGCCGTCCATCGAGGGATGGCATTTGGGTTCCTGCATTTGGGTCTGTGCATGAGGAGCTTTGGGTGCCTGCAGGGCCCTATGGAGCCTGCTAGGTGGATGCCAGGGACACAGCTGGGCAGCCCAAGAGGAATCCCAGACATGTGTGACCATACCCCCACGTGTCTGTGGGGTCCACTGACGTCTCAGCAGTGGCTCCAGTGGCTGCAGCAGACAGATCCTGCCCCAGGACGTGGGGCAGACAAGCGGGGGTCACTAGAGAGTGTGCCCTTGGCAGGCCAGAGGCCAGAGCTGTGGGCTAAGCGTTGAGAAGCTGGCAGGGAATGCAGAAAGTGGGAGTGCCCTGGACCTAAATGGCTGTGACATGGGGGATGGACGGGGTGGACAAGGAGACAGACAATTTTAAGATGGTTCTGGAAAGAATTGTGTAGCAGGGGGAAGGTGGGAGAGGCCAGAAAATGTGAGCAATGGACAGAGAGACAGAGAGACAGAGACAGAGAAAGACAGAGGGACAAAGGGGAGACAGAGAGAAAGAGTTGGAGACTGAGACAGAGACAGAATGACAGAGACAAAGAGAGATAGAGACAAAAAGATAAGACAGAGACAAAGAAACAAGACACAGAGAGATGAGAGAGAGACAGAGACAAAGAGAGACAGAATGACAAGACAAAGAGAGAGACAAAGACAGAGACATAGACAAAGAGATAAAACAGAGACAGAGAGACAAGACACAGAGAGACAGAGGAATAAACAAGGAGAAGAAAGAAAAACACTGACAAAGACAGAGAGACATATGAACAAAGACAGAGACAAAGAGACAGAGAGGGACAGAGAGACAAACACAGACGCAGAGAGACAGACAGAGATAGAGAGACAGAGAGGGAGATCCCAGAGGAGCTAAGACTTTGGAACCCAAAACAGTCTGAAATAGAGACAGTAATGCTTCTGGGTCAGAGCCTCATAAACATTCACTGAAGTGAAATTTATTGGAATTAATGTGGGCCCTGTGCTCAGTATAATGTTGACAGTTAACATTTGCATAATTATGTCTAGGGCATCAGAGGTGTCCCATGGACAGGGTCTGGGCCATGTGGCACATGTGAAAATAGGACTTGGGAACCACAGCCAGGACAGGACAAAGCCCCCTGAGTCCAACACACAGAATGTGAATATGGCCCCTGCCTGGCTGCATTCAGGGGCCCATGACTTGGACCAGGGGTGGCAGATAAGGGCTCCCTGGAACCAGGATGGAGCTCCTTGACCCCACAACTCCTGCTCTTGTGGGGCAGCAAAGCTCCTCTTGTGTTAATGATAAAAACTGAGGAAGTTAACTTTGCTTTCGGCAACCCCAAAGATGTAAAACCAGCCCACAACGTCCAAAAAAGAAAATCAAATGTCACTGACAGTGACAGGGTTTGACCTTGTGCATGTCGATGGGAATGAGGGGACAGCACATAAGAACAGCAGACACAGCTATAAGCACATCAATTGGAAATTTCTGCATAAAGTGGATACAGGTATTCTAGAGATTTGTCACCAAAGTTAACTAAGGAAAAACTAGAGGCTTCTGAGTTTTTAGGGTAGATGGGAGACTGCTTTCTTCCTCGTCTACTTTAGAATCTCACTAAAACTACATGAGCCAGCACCATGCTGTCTTGGTGATCACAGCTTTGTAGTAAAGCTTGAAATCTGGCAACGTGATGTCCCAGTTTTGTTTTTCTTTTTCAACATTTCCTTAGCAATTCAGGGTCTCTTCTGATTCCATACAAATTTTAGTATTGTTTGCTCCCGTTCTTTGAAAAACGTCGGTGGAATTTTGATCAGAATAGCATTGAGAGTATAGATTGCTTTAGGCGGTATAGACATTTTAACAATGTTTATTCTTCCAATCCATGAACATGGAATGGTCTGCTATCATTTTGTGTCTTCTTCAATTTCTTTCATGAGTGTTCTGTAGTTCCTCGAGTACAGATCCTTTACCTTTTTGGTTAGGTTTATTCGCAGGTATCTTATGGGTTTTGGTGCTATAGCAAATGGGATTGATTCTCTAAGTTCCTTTTCTGTATTTTCACTGTTAGTGTATAAGAAAACAATTGCTTTCTGTGCATTGATTTTGTATCCAGCCACATTATTGAATTGCTGTATGAGTTCTAGTAGTTTGGGAGTGGAGTCTTTTGGGTTTTCCATATAAACTATCATGCCATCTGCAAAGAGAGAGAGTTGGACTTCTTCATTGCCAATTTGAATACCTTTTATTTCTCTTTTTTGTCTGATTGCTATTGCTAGGACTTCTAATACTCTGTTGAACAAGAGTGGTGAGAGTGAACATCCTTGTCATGTTCCGGATCTCAGTGGGAAGGCTTTCCCCTTTTCCCCATTGAGGATATTTGCTGTGGGTTTTTCATAGATAGATTTTATGAAGTTGAGGAATGTTCCCTGTATCCCTGTACTTTGAAGCATTTTAATCAGGAATGGATGCTGTATCTTGTCAGATGCTTTTTCTGCATCAGTTGAGAGGACCATGTGGTTCTTCTCTCTTCTCTTATTAATTTGTTCTATCACATTGATTGATTTGTTAATGTTGAACCACACTTGCAACCCAGGGATAAATCCCACCTGGTCATGGTGGATAATCTTTTTAATGTACTGTTGGATTCTATTAGCTAGGATCTTGTTGAGAATGGGTACAGAAGGACACTACATCATTCTTAAAGGGTCTATCCACCAAGAAGATCTAACAGTTGTAAATATTTATGCCTTCAATATGGGAGCAGCCAACTACATAAGATATCTGTTAATCAAGATGAAGAGTCATATTGATATTAATACATTAATAGTAGGGGATCTTAACATGCCACTCTCAGTAATAGACAGATCATCCAAGCAGAAAATCAATAAAGAAACAAGAGCACTGAATGACACATTGGACCAGATGGACCTCATAGATATATATAGAACATTCCACCCTAAAACAACAGAATACTCATTCTTCTCAAGTGCACATGAATACTTTTCCAGAATAGAACACATATTGAGTCACAAATCAGGGCTCAACTGATACCAAAAGACTGAGATTATTCCCTGCATATTCTCGGATCACAATGCTTTGAAACTGGAGCTCAACCACAAGGAAGAGTTCAGAAGGAACTCAAACACCTGGAAGCTAAAGACCACCTTGCTTAAGAATGTTTGGATCAACCAGGAGATCAAGGAAGAACTGAAACAATTCATGGAAACTAATGAGAATGAAGACACTTTGGTACAAAACCTATGGGATACAGCAAAGGCGGTCCTAAGGGGGAAATACATAGCCATCCAAGCCTCCTTCAAAAAAATTGGAAAAATCCAGAAAACAGCAGCTCTCTTTACACCTTAAAAAACTGGAGAATCAAAAACAAATTAAGCCAACTCCACACATAAGAAGGGAAATAATCAAGATTAGAGCTGAGATCAATGAGGTAGAAACCAGAGATACAGTAGAATGTATCAATGAAACTAGAAGCTGGTTTTTTGAAAGAATCAATAAGTTCAATAAACCATTGGCCACACTAATCCAAAAGAAAAGAGAGAAAGCCCAAATTAATAAAATTATGAATGAAAAGGGAGAGATCACAACTAACACTAAGGAAATAGAAACAATCATCAGAAGTTATTATCAACAGTTATATGCCAATAAGCTAAGCAACCTTGATGAAATGGATGCATTCCGGAAAACTATAGACTCCCAAAATTGAACCAGGAAGAAATTGACAACTTGAATAGACCAATATCTAGTAACGAGATTGAAGCAGTGATCAAAAACTCCCCAAAAACAAGAGCCCAGGACCTGATGGATTCCCTGGGGAATTCTACCAAACTTTCAAAGAAGAAATAACACCTATTCTCCGGAAGCTGTTTCAAAAAATTAAAGCAGAAGGAAAACTTCCAGACTCTCTCTATGAAGCCAGCATTACCATGATCCCTGAACCAGGCAAAGACCCCACCAAAAAAGAGAATTTCAGACCAACATCCCTGATGAATATGGATGCTAAAATGACAGTGAGCAAGTGGGAAAGAATCAGCATACACGGTCGGGGGACAGGCAGTGGTGGGCAGCAAGTTCACGGGGCTGTGAGCTGGAGGAGCTATGAGCAGGTGCCCGCAGGGGCTCCAGGATGTCCCAGGAGACACAGGAGGTTGGCACTGTAGTCGGGAGTCCGATAAACACTCAGACCACCAGATCCCTAATACGAGGTAACTGCCTATTCTCGATATGGGAACCCAGGCTCTGGAGACACAGGCTGCCAAGAGAGGTGAGGCCGGCAAGACGGGATCCCGTGGAAGTCCCTTTGCGAGCCGGGGCTTCTGTGCTCAGAACAGCACAGGTGGCGTATCAGAGGCCTCCAGGGTTAGAATGTGAACTGCAGCTGCCCACCGCCCCACAGACCTCGGGGGCATCCGTGCCTGGTCTTAGGTGAGGGGCCTCGGGGCACGGAGCACCAACACCCAGAAGCAGGGGGCGCTGTGAGTGAGAAGAGCTTCCCAAACTGTGGCCCCAGGAGGCTGGGAGCTCTGGGAGGAAAGCACAGCTCATCCGCAGGGGCATTTCCCTCTGTGGTATTTCTCTATAACACACCTGTCCTGCTGGTCAGAGCGATGGTGCGGGAGGGCCTGTTTTTTTGGTTACAAGTCTGTCATGGAAGCTTTCAGGAAAGTCTGTCCTAAGCACCTGAACTGCTGAGGGTCTCTTTCCTCTTCCATTTGGTTGTACGCTGTGCTAGGTGGTCGTCTTCCCTGGTATTTCCCCGGCTCCCACCCACCACAGGGTCCTCTGAAAAGTGGGGCTCACCTCTGTCTTTGTGCATCTGGAATGCGAATATTTCTCCTCTGCCGGAAAGGTCATTCTTGTGGTCAAGCAGAGCTTCCTTCACCGCCTTGTAGCCGTACAGGACCACAGTGCGCTGGGAGCCCAGGTACAAGGTGAATACCGGCCCGTACCGCTCTGCGAGCTGCAGAGACGAGCAAGGAGCCAAGTGAGACCACTGGGAACTCAGGGAGGAGGTGGGCCACGCTTAAAACCCAAAGTTGTTGTTGACCAAGAGAACACAGAGGGATCTGGAAAAAGACACTCTTTGTCCAGCCTGACTAGGGAAGACCCTTCGCATAGAAACTTTCTTCTGCAGGGAGCAAGGGTCCAGAATGCCTGGGCTCCTTGACAAAATTAACTTGGTGGGCTGGCTCCTGTCCCACCCCTGAGGATCCTTTGCCAACATCTGCCCCATCACCCCCACTGTCTGCTATCCCCCCGAAGTCCCCCCCCGCGGTGCTGCAGGAGGACCCTGCGTCAGCACTGTCCTGACCTCCACAAGTCCATCCTCCATGGTGCACAAAGCACTGTCAACATCTCCCTTACCTCAAACACTTTCCCCACATGTAAGGTGATTTATGGCATTCTTTTATTAACTCATGGAATAGATTTAGCAACTCATTCAGTTTTTAGATTCGTTAGCTCATTCACTATTCACAACAGCTGTGGACAGTGGTACCACACCAGAGGTGGGTCAACACCACTTTGTACCCTGTAGTTTGGCATCTACAGTGTGCATCTTGTGGGAACACATGGTCCTCCTTACACTGGGATGGTGACCAGCAGCAGCCCCAGACACACTGGCCTCACCTAGCCATCCACTGACAAAGCATTTAACCCACGACTCAAGCAGGCTTCTGGGGCCAGCCACGGCCAATGCCCACTCAAGAGCTCAAGGTCCAATCTGTACCACTAACGAAATATCGTTAATATCCCTCTTGGATGCTACTGTTAAATCAGTTCACTCCTAACAGGCTGGAATTGAATAACAACTTGTCTGACAGTGAATTGAATGCACACACACTATGTCTAATCTCTGAATTCTCCTCCCCTAACCAACAACAATTCTCTTACCTTGGCGAAAGACTTTGGAACATTCTTCATATCTAACTGAAGAAGATTCCCAATAATGGGCAGTGGAAAGGGGCCTGGGGGCAGTTTCCAGCTGCTGTAGATCTGTTTCCAGATAGATATAAGCATTAGTGTGGCCATCCACACCAACAGGGCAACTGTGATGCCCAAGGCCGCCATGGTGCCTTTGGGGTCACTGCTGACTTGTGTGAGTGCTGTGAAGCCACAGCTTTTATAACGCACCCTCGGGAAGGAGGGCGACCAGCCAGCCAATGCCATCTTCCTTTTCTTCTCGCCCAGCGTATTAGTTTATTATTAGCTACTGTTGGCCATCATTTCCAGAGCTGACTCCTGAGGTGGTTGCATCAGAGAAACTCTGTCCTGGCACCCACCTTATGATGTTCAGTATCTATCAACCCTGGGTGCTGGCACCTGCACCAAAGTCAGCCAACAGCATCCAGGGAAATACCACGCTGGACCTTGGGTCAGAAGATCACCCTGGTTTGGACAGGGGGGTTCAGATTATGTTTACAGGGGTGGCTTAGGGGCCAGATCTAAGGCAGCATTGATTATGTGCTGGTGAGGGCCTCCACGGCAGAGTACTGGATCTCATGCATTAAGAGTCTTCACGTCTGCTCAGGCTCCCACTGGCTGAGAACAGCTGTGTCTGTACACATTTCCTGAGGGTGTAAATGTGGGGAGGGAGCCCGAGGGCAGGCGCTGGTGAGCCTGGACCACACAAGGGTGCAGCTGTGCTCTGGGGCAAGGTCCCACTGTTCCAGGGCCTCTGGCCATAATGGTGCAGAGCGCCCAAATAACATCAAATTCTAAATACAGGAATACGTATCTTTTGAAAATAGTGACATTTTTGAGTACTTCTTTTCAGAAGCAAGGCCTTTTTGTTTGTCTTGCATCTTATTCAGTTGCCTGGACCTTCTAGGACGATGCTAACGAACGGTGATGACAGGGCTGGTCTGGTAGGAATGAGGTCCTTCGGCAGGCTTTCCATCACATCTGCTGTTGGTACTTTGTGGCAAAGACTCAGTCACACTGGAGCTACCTTCTTGTCTCCCCAGCTAACTAAGAGGACCTTGGGTGAGTGCAGAGAGGATAAAATAGTTTCTAGCTGAGACAATCCTGTGACTTTTCTCCTTGGGTCTGCTGCACGGTGCTGGCTGCGGACAGGGTCTCATGTGACAGCACTCACAGCGCGACATCACCCCCAGTGTTTTCATGGGGTGACCCTCTTTTCACATGCTGGTGGACTCAACTTATTAACAGTACTTTTGGTTATTTTGTATCTGTGTCTGTAAATAGAATTGGGGGGCAGATTCTTACGTTTTATTAGGTTCTTGCATAAGAATTGTGGGTGAGCAGGGTGGTGGGTATTAAGGAGGGCACATGCTGCACGCAGCGCTGGGTGCTATATGCAAACAATGAATCTTGGAACACTGCATCAAGAACCAACGATGTACTGTATGGTGACTAACATAACATTAAAACAAACAAAAAAAAGAACTGTGCTAACTCAAGAAAACAATTGAAATACCCTTCATCTTTCTTTATGTCTGAGATGCTTTAAACCATCAAGAAATTATCTGGACTTGGAAATGTTGTTAGAACTCACTAGTGAAACAACATGGAGAGACTTTATTGAAGTTAAACAATTGTTTGTAAATATTAAAAGACCATCTTAATTAAGAAAGTAAAACATGTTCTTTGTAACAAATTCAAACAATACAAAACTGGATAAAGCGAAAAGTGGGAGTCCCAGATTCTCCCTACAGAGGTGGCTTTCTTACTTTAAGACTTATTAAGAAAGAAAAATTGCTACCAATTCTTTTTTGTTATTTCTGATTTTTGTTAGACTTATTGAAAGATTTCCTTTGAGGGCATCTGGGTGGTTCAGTTGGTTAAGTGTCTGTCTTTGGCTCAGATCAGGATCTCAGGGTCCTGGATAGAAAGAACTTCATGCCTAGTTCCCTGCTCAGCAGGAAGTCAGCTTCTTTTTTTTTTTTTTTTTAAAGATTTTATTTATTTATTTGACAGAAATCACAAGTAGGCAGAGAGTCAGGCAGAGAGAGAGGAGGAAGCAGGCTCCCTGCCGAGCAGAGAGCGCAATGCGGGGCTTGATCCCAGGACCCTGGGATCATGACCTGAGCCGAAGGCAGAGGCTTTAACCCACTGAGCCACCCAGGTGCCCCAGGAAGTCAGCTTCTTTCTCTGCCATGCCCCCTGCTCATGCTCATACACTCTCTCTCAAATAAATAAATAAAATCTTTTTTTAAAAGGTTTTATTTATTTATTCGACACACAGAGAGAGAAAAATCACAAGTAGGCAGGGAGGCAGGCAGAGAGAGGTGGGGAAGCAGGTTCTCCACTGAGCAGAGAGCGTGATGCGGGGCTCGATCCCAGGACCCTGAGATCATGACCTGAGCCAAAGGCAGAGGCTTAAGACACTGAGCCACCCAGGCACCCAATAAAATCTTTTTAAAAAAAGACATAAAGAGTTCTTTTACACTGACTTAATTCTGTATATCAACTTCATGCGTACACCTAAAAGGGAAGTTAGGGGCGCCTGGGTGGCTCAGTGGGTTAAAGCCTCTGCCTTAGGCTCGGGTCATGATCTCAGGGTCCTGGGATTGAGCCCTGCATTGGGCTCTCTGCTCGGCACGGATCCTGCTTCCCCCTCTCTCTGCCTCTCTGCCTACTTGTGATCTATCTCTCTGTCAAATAAATAAATAAAAACTTTTTTTTAAAGGGAAATTAAACAAGTGCCTTGGTTGCCATTAACTTTAAACAACTTCCCGTGTGCTGATAGGACCTCTCACTCCTGGTAAGAGCCTTCAACACTTGAAGAATTAGCAGTAGGGAATTGAAATTAAGTCCTAGGAGACTAGCAGAGCCTTCTTTTTAAAAAGGTTGCCTGCCTGGGTGCCTGGGTGGCTCAATGGGTTGAGCCTCTGCCTTCGGCTCAGGTCATGATCTCGGGGTCCTGGGATCGAGCCCTGCATCAGGCTCTCTGCTAGGAAGGGAGCCTGCTTCCCCCTCTCTCCCTGCCTCTGCCTACTTCTGATCTGTCTCTGTCAAATAAATAATTAAAATCTTAAAGTAAAAAATAAAAATAAATAAATAAAAAGTTTGCCTGCCTAAAATCAACAGCACAGGAAAACAGGTGTTGGTGAGAATACAGAAAAAGGGAACCCACCTACACTGTTGATGAGAATGCAAGCTGGTGCGGCCACTCTGGAAAACTGTATGGAGGTCCCACAGACGAACTACAAATACCACTTCCATATGACCCAGGGCTTGCACGACGGGCTATTTACCCAAGAAATACAGAAACACCAATTCAAAGGGACACACGAACCCCGATGTTTTTAGCAGCATTATTTACAGTAGACGAGAGATGGAAGCCGCCCAAGGGTCCCCTGACTGATGAACGGAGAAAGGAGAAGGGGTCTGTGAGTACAGTGGAGAATTATTAAGCCATAAGAATGAAATCTCGCCCTTTACAATGACAAGGATGGGGCTAGACAGTGTTGTGCTAAGCAAAGGAAGTCAGAGAAAAACAGATGCCATAGGATTTCACCCATATGTGGAATTTAGAAACAAAATGACCCGACAGAAAAAGACAAGCCAAGGGACAGACTGTTAACTCTAAAGAATGGGCTGATGGTCACCAGCGGGGAGTTGGGGGGACGGTTAGGTGACGGGATGGAGGCATGCCCTTGTGCTGAGCTCGGGAGACGTGTGCAAGTGTTGGGCCATGATGCTGTGCACCTGAGACTCGTACAACACTGTGTCAGCCATACTGAAGTTAAAATAAAATATAAATATAAGTAAAAAAAATAAGTAGATGCTACATACAATGCCCCTAACATCACAGAGGACGCAATCATGCAGGGAAACCGCCATGAACATTGACAGCTCAGATGGAAGATGAGCTTGAGCCGAGCTGTACCTGAACAACAGATCCCTTGTCATACATGCAATTTGCAGAGGTTCCCTCCCATTCCAAAGGCTGTCTTTTTACTTCCTCGGTAGTGTCTTCTGAGCACAGAAGGTGCAAATTTTGATGAAGTCCAATTAATCTATTTTCCCTCTTGCCATTTGTGCTTTTGGTTTGTGTACAAGAAACCATTCCCAAATCTAAGGTCACACAGACTTGCTGTCTGGTTTTCTCTGGTCTCTGATCGACTTTGAGGTAAGGGTTTTCATGGCATGAGACGTGTCTCCAACTTCATTCTTTTGCTCCAACACCCCTTGTTGAAAAAACTATTTCAGCAATGGAGAGAGCCCTGAGAGTGTCCTTTGTCTTGTCAAAAACCAATTGGCCATAAATGTGAGTGCTTATTTCTGAACTTTAAATTCTATTCTTCTAATCTATGTGTCTGTCCTTATGTCAGTGCCACATTGTCTTGATTAATGTAGCTTGCCATAAGTTTTTGAGTCAAGAAGTGAGTCCTCCAGGCGTTGGCTGCAGCCTGGCACCAAGGGGGCGGCCCCGGCGGAATGCAGACCCAGTGGCCCCTGTGATTATGGGCCCAGCCGAGGCGGTGCTGCAGGAAAAAGCGCTCAAGTTTATGTGCTCTATGCCCAGGTCTCTGTGGCTGGGCTGCTCCAGCCTGGCGGACAGCATGCCTTCGCTGCGATGCCTGTATAACCCAGGGACTGGCGCACTCACAGCTTTCCAGAATTCCTCAGAGAGAGAAGACTGTAATAATGGCGAACCCCCTAGGAAGATAATACCAGAGAAGAATTCACTTAGACAGACATATAACAGCTGTGCCAGGCTCTGCTTAAATCAAGAAACAGTATGTCTAGCAAGTACTGCTATGAAGACTGAAAATTGTGTGGCCAAAACAATACTTGCCAATGGCACTTCCAGTATGATTGTGCCCAAGCAACGAAAGCTCTCAGCAAGCTATCAGAAGGAAAAAGAACTGTGTGTCAAATATTTTGAGCAGTGGTCAGAGTCCGATCAAGTGGAATTTGTGGAACATCTTATATCCCAAATGTGTCATTACCAACATGGGCACATAAACTCGTATCTTAAACCTATGTTGCAGAGGGATTTCATAACTGCTCTGCCAGCTCGGGGTTTGGATCACATTGCTGAGAACATTCTGTCATACCTGGATGCCAAATCACTATGTGCTGCTGAACTTGTGTGTAAGGAATGGTACCGAGTGACATCTGATGGCATGTTATGGAAGAAGCTCATCGAGAGGATGGTCAGGACAGATTCTCTGTGGCAGAACAAAGAGGGTGGGGACAGTATTTATTCAGAAACAAACCTCCTGATGGGAATGCTCCTCCCAACTCTTTTTACAGAGCACTTTATCCTAAAATTATACAAGACATTGAGATAATAGAATCTAATTGGAGATGTGGAAGACATAGTTTACAGAGAATCCACTGCCGAAGTGAAACAAGCAAAGGGGTTTGCTGTTTGCAGTATGATGATCAAAAGATAGTCAGAGGCCTTCGAGACAACACAGTCAAGATCTGGGATAAAAGCACATTGGAATGCAAGCGAATTCTCACAGGCCACACGGGTTCTGTCCTGTGTCTCCAGTATGATGAGAGGGTGATCATAACTGGATCATCGGATTCCACAGTCAGGGTATGGGATGTAAATACAGGTGAAATGCTAAACACATTGATTCACCATTGTGAAGCAGTCCTGCACTTGCGTTTCAATAATGGCATGATGGTGACTTTGTGCTCCAAAGACCGCTCCATTGCTGTATGGGATATGGCCTCCCCAACTGACATCACCCTCCGGAGGATGCTAGTCGGACACCGAGCTGCTGTCAATGTTGTAGATTTTGATGACAAGTACATCGTTTCTGCATCTGGAGATAGGACTATAAAGGTATGGAACACAAGTACTTGTGAATTTGTGAGGACCTTAAATGGACATAAACACGGCATTGCCTGTTTGCAGTACCGAGACAGACTGGTCGTGAGTGGCTCATCTGACAACACTATTAGATTATGGGACATAGAATGTGGTGCATGTTTACGAGTATTAGAAGGCCATGAGGAACTGGTGCGCTGTATTCGATTCGATAACAAGAGGATAGTCAGTGGGGCCTATGATGGAAAAATTAAAGTGTGGGATCTTGTAGCTGCTCTGGACCCCTGTGCTCCTGCAGGGACACTCTGTGTACGGACCCTTGTGGAGCATTCTGGAAGAGTTTTCCGACTCCAGTTTGATGAATTCCAGATTGTCAGTAGTTCACATGATGACACAATCCTCATCTGGGACTTCCTAAATGATCCAGCTGCCCAAGCTGAACCCCCCGGCTCCCCTTCTCGAACATACACCTGTATCTCCAGATAAATAATCATACAGTGACCTCATATTTGCCCAGGACTCATTAAAGTTGCGGTATTTAACGTATCTGCCAATACCAGGGTGAGCAACAACAGTAACAACCAAACTACTACCCGCTTCCCCGGACTAGCCGAGGAGTGGGGCTCTGAGACCCCTGCTGGGACACAGTTGGTCTGCAGTCGGCCCAGGAGGGTCTGCCCAGCACAGCTGACTGCTTCCGTGCTGCTATCAGAAGATGTCTTTTATCTTCTGTGAATGATTGGAGCTTTTAAACCTCACCTCGCCTCCCTGCTCTCCTCTCTGCACCTGTTTCTCCTCACTTGGTTCCAGACAAAGATGACTTATAAATATATTTAGTGTTTTGCCAGAATCTCTCTGGCTTTGCTGTTAAGCAGAAGAACTAGTTTCCCTATACCTTCTGTGAGACCCAACTTCTAGGGGACAGGGGGTACAACTTCAAGCCAGACAGCACCCAGTTTCTCCCTGTGAACTCCAGGAACGCCCAGCACCTGGCAGGACCAGCCATGCCCCACTGTGCTTAGGAGAAGACAGCTGTCGTATGGCCTTTGGGGCGAAAAAGCAAGAAAAACAATACACAACTGGAAGATCTGGGCCTCTTGCCTTCCATCTCATTCTGTTTCTGTCCCTCCTCCCCTTCCTCCCACCCTCCTTCAACCTGTTTCTCTGCTGCACCTGCGAAGAAAGCCTATGAAGAGAGGATCTCAGTTAACATGAGGCAAATCAGCAAGAAAATGGCCACACTCGGAGGAGTTAAATGCTGTCCAGTCAAAATTTCAAACCCAGGCTTTTGCTGCAAGTGACCCTGTGTGGCAGCAGTGGGTTCTTAGAAGGTACTCTCATCATATTTGCAACTCTTCTCTCTCTCCTTCTAACAACACCCCCCTACAAAAAAGGTGGGGGCAGGGGCAGAAATTGCCTGGGCTCCATCAATGGCCACATCTTTTCTGGACTCAGCAGTCTCCTCGATTCCATGTAGAGTGTGGAAAGGAGTTGCTGATTGCATTTCCTCTCACTAACAATTAGATGTGTAATAAAAAGCATTGTACTTCATTTTAAATCACTGGTAAGGCTCAGCCTCAAGAAAGATTTGAAATGGCCAGAGCCAGTCCTGGGTGCATTCTGCATAATAGTTCCCATCTCTGACTTGCTCATCAGGGTCTCTGGGCACCCAGCTCCTGTGTCTTTGCCAAGACCACGATCAGAGTAGCTGAAGAGGTGGTCAGAGATAAAAGTGGATTTCTCTCTCATTTAGAACAGTAAATATCATCTCTCAGAAAGCAAGCTAATCGCCTCAACCTTGCACTGCAGAACCTTCCTCCTGCTTTTCCCAAACCCAGTATTTACAAAAGGGCAAAGCTGCCAGAAAGAGGATCAGGGTGACGTTTGGCACACAGGGTTTACTAATGGGGCAGAAACTGCCTTTTCATTCCTTTTCTTTCTCCTCTGGCCTTATTTAACTCTCCACTCTCCCCAGCCAATAAAATTTCTCTGGAAGTTGGTAAGCAACAAAACAAGTGGACCTCAGCAAGGGCCAGGCCACCCTGGCCACTTGAAAGGCAGCTGTATGAGCGTCGGGCAGGGCGCACGCATGTGCCTCCCCAACTCGGGAACACAGGGAATACTACCAGCATGGGCTGTGCCAGCTTGTTTCCCGGGAGAGACATGGCACTGCACCAGCCCTCTAGTGTGGCTTGGGCACACCCATCGCAGGTCCAGAGCCACACTGCAGTGTCTAGCTTCCCTCGGAAGCTGAGCAGTCAGTCAGGCCTGTTGTTTCTGTTCCTAAGCAAAGCAGTTGAGTGAAAGAAGAGCCTGTTTTTAATCAGCTGCTGTAAAAACATCAGAATGGAAGCCAGTTGCAGATGACCTCAAAGCCAGACCACCTTTAGTTCAGCAAGGGGGAGAGGGAGAGAAAGCCATCTTCACCTTTCCCTTCGGATTTGACTGAATGTTGTTACTCTGTATTGAGAGGCAAGTTGTGCATATGCGTTTTTCCTTTCCCAGATTACATTCAGAAAATGTTTCGCAGTGTGATATGTCGTTGCCTGGGAAATACTTCCTGAGTATAATTCCTTTCCCAACCACCCAAATGTTACAGAGAAATGTTTTCTATTTAGCTGTCCTCAGAGTTCCTTGTCTATTGTGTTGATTGACTATTTT
This sequence comes from Mustela erminea, assembly GCF_009829155.1. Classification (NCBI taxonomy): domain Eukaryota; kingdom Metazoa; phylum Chordata; class Mammalia; order Carnivora; family Mustelidae; genus Mustela; species Mustela erminea. The sequence continues at coordinate 92,033,728 of NC_045627.1, read as the reverse complement.
TGGCTTTTTGATTGGTTAAGGATTTTGCTACAGGTGAGGCAGAGGGCTGTCCGCCCTGAGTAACATACAGGTCAGGCATTAAAGAGGCATGGATTTCAAGCTGTTTGAAGAAAAAAAAAAAAAAGAAGTGAGTCCTCCAAATTGCTTCCTTTTTTTTTTTTTTTTTGCGTTGCTCATTTTTTAAAATTTTTATTATGCTCAGTTAAATACCGTACAGTACATCATTAGTTCTTGATGTAGTGTTCAATGACTCATTAGTTGTGTACGACACCCAGTGCTCATCACAACAGGTGCCCTCCTTGGTATCCATCACCCAGCTACCCCCTGCCCCACCCCATCCCCTCCGAAACCCTCAGATTGTTGCCCAGGGTCCAGAGTCTCTCATGATTTGTCTCCCTCTCTGATTTCCTCCCATTCAGTTTCCCTCCCTGTGGTTCTCCATGCTATTCCTTATGTTCTACATATGAGTGAAAACACATGATGATTGTCTTTCTCTGCTTGACTTACTTCACTCAGCATCATCCCCCCAATCCCGTCCGTGTCGATGCAAATGGTGGGTATTCGTCCTTTCTGATGGCTGAGTAATGTTCCATTGTATATATGGACCACATCTTCTTTATCCATCCCTCTGTTGAAGGACATCTCGGCTCCTTCCACAGTTTGGCTATTGTGGACATCGCTGCTATGAACCTTGAGGTACATGTGTCCTTCTTTTCACTTTTTAAAGATTTTTTTTTAGTTACTCTGAGTCCCTTGCATTTCCACATGAATTTTCAGCTTGTCAATTTCTGCAAAAAAGACAACTGAGATTTTGGTAGGAATTAATAATAATAAATAATAATAATAAACATAATAAATCTGTGTGTCAGTTTGAGGAGGATTGCCATGTGTTTTAGTTTTCTGGGGCCACTGAAATGAAGCACCAGAGACTGGGGGCAACAGACATTTATCTCTCACAATTCTGGTGGCTACACCTCCAAGATCACAATGTCTGTAGGTGTTTCTCCTGGGTTTGCAGACCACTGTCCTTGTGCTGCTCCTTCACATGGCCTCTCCTCTGCATACAGGCACCTCTGGGGTCTCTCAGTTCTTCATAACCCCCACTTTAGTTCATGTGATATAAAATCTCCTATGCTCAGTCAGGCCTTATACAGAGACGGTGGGCTACAGGGGGGCACGTGTGACTACCCACAGAGTAGTCCTCCCTCTCAAGATGATTGTCAAACCATAGTGCTCCTTGACTGCCTCCCGTTATGCCATTCTCTTCAGTGGCAAATCCTGTGGGGGAAACAGCTTCTGTTAGGCTGACTCGTGTCAAGAGGGAGAATAGAGGGAGAGGGAGAGAGAGAATCCAACATTCCCCACTGAGCATGGAGCCCAATACAGGGCCCCACACAGGGCTCAGCTTTACAACCTTGAGATCATGACCTGAGCCAACATCAAGAGTTGGATGTTTACATAAGTAAGTCACCCAGGCGTCCAATCTCAGAAGTTTTTTAAGAGACAACTTGGGGGCACCTGGGTGGCTCAGTGGGTTAAAGCCTCTGCCTTCAGCTCAGGTCATGATCTCAGGGTCCTGGGATTGAACCCCACATCAGCCTCTCTGTTCAGCAGGGACCCTGCTTCCCCACTCTCTCTCTGTCTGCCTCTCTGTCTACTTGTGATCTTTCTCTGTCTGCCAAATAAATAAATAAAATATTTTTCTAAAAGAGGCTACTCGGTAACCATAAATCCTTAGATCACAGAGGAGAAAGGTAGAAGAATATGATATCTCTGGGCACCGAGAAGGCTCTGAATAAGCAAGAAGGGAATGTCATAGAAATGGAGTTGAAAATGTGCTTGTAAGAGTTAATTTCAGAAATTTCTCCTGAAAGGGCACCTAGTTGGCTCAGTTGGTGGAGCATGTGACTCTTGACCTCAGAATTGTGAGTTCAAGCCCTAGGCTGGGTGGAAAGTTTACTTAAAATAAAAATTAAAAATCTTTAAAGACTGAGAGAGAAATAGAAACCTCCCCTGGAAATTTCCTCTCATTTTGTATGGTGAAAGGGTTGATAACACTAAAATAGAAATTTGTGCAAATAAGTATGTAATGTTTAATGAACTCTTGATTAGAAATAGTGACTTTTGACGAAAGCCAAAAATCTTTTCCAAGTGAAACAAAAGCGGAGAACACACAACATCACAAGGTCCAAAGAGCAAACCAGCTTGACCAAGGATTGTTTTTCCACATCAAGGGACTGGGGACAACATGTAAGTGTTCTCTTATCTGTCAGTTGGCTCTGATTCCATCTGTGAGCTGCCATTTAAGGTTCTGGGAGCAAGGAACACTGTTCTCTGACACGCAAAAGCCTTAGCCCCTCTGAGTGGAAGAAGAAGCCTCTTGGACTTCATATGTGTAGCTTCAACTGACCAAGACTCCAAAGGAGATGCCAACACACCAGTGACCAGTGGTGGGGAGCGGGGCAACAAAAGGGTCCCCAGAATACATGATGCCCAAGGAGGGCCGGTAGCTATGGTAACCACCAGAGGACAGCAGAAGGAAAGAGCAAGAACAAAGAATCTCTGAAGCAACTGGGTCCTTTATTATCTTTAAAAACATGTTTGAAAAGAATGTTGAAGGGACACCTGGGTGACCCAGTCAGGTAAGCACCCACCTTCAGCTCAGGTCTTGATCCCAGGGTCCCTGCTCGATGGGGGGTCTGCTTCTCCCTCTGATGCTCCCCCTGCTTGTGCTCTCTCTATCTCTCTATGACAAATAAATAATAAAATCTTTTAAAAAGTGTGAGGTATCTCTTTTATAAAATATACAGTATTATAACATCGTGAACACCAAGCAACCCATCCTAAATCCAAAAACCACAACCCTGCATTCTAAACTTCACCTGCCTGCACACTTCTCTCACACGTGACTGCCTCCCTCCAGAGGCAGCCACTGTCCTGACTTCACTTCTAATACTCTCAGTGATTTTTCTTATGTTTTTATACTGTTTATTTTTTCTTACTTTTAAATTTCTAAAAGATATTTCATAGCATTTCTATTATCTGAGGCCTGAATTTTTTACTCATCTTTACCTCCATGTGCCTGTTGTCAGATGTGGTTGCACCAACTGCATGACTTACCCAACACCCTATCATATTATTCTCAAGTTTTTGCTGTTGCAGAGGGTTGCTTGGAACATTTTCATGGGTGCTTCTGGAACACCCTGCAAGAATATCTCTAAGCCGTTATGTTCACCAACATAACACATGATACCATATCATTTCTCAGTATTTGAACACGTTTATACTCTTACCACTATGTCTGCATGGTCCTGTTGGTTCACTATCCCTCCAACACTTAATATAGACAGGTTTCTTAATTTGTGCTCATCTAGTGGGTACAAGATGATATTTAATTGTGGTTCCAATTTGCATTCCCCTGATTATGAATAAAGCAAAGAATCTCTTTATATGATTATTCATCATACTTGTGTCCTTTTCTATAAAGCGCCTACTCATGTACTTGGCTCCCCTTTCTTCTTGGGATTCCTGTTTTTATCTCACTGTAGGAATATTTTATGTCTTCTTTTTTTAATTTTTTATTTTTTAAGCATAACAGTATTCATTATTTTTGCACCACACCCCGTGCTCCATGCAATCCGTGCCCTCTCCAATACCCACCACTGGTTCCCCCAACCTCCCACCCCCCGCCCCTTCAAAACCCTCAGATTGTTTTTCAGAGTCTCATAGTTCACCTCCCCTTCCAATTTCCCTCCATCCCTTCTCCTCTCTAACTGCCCTTGTCCTCCATGTTATTTGTTATGATCCACAAATAAGTGAAACCATATGATAATTGACTTTCTCTGCTTGACTTATTTCACTCAGCATCATCTCTTCCAGTCCCGTCCATGTTGCTATGAAAGTTGGGTATTCATCCTTTCTGATGGAGGCTTAATACTCTATAGTGTGTATGGACCACATCTTCCTTATCCATTCGTCCATTGAAGGGCATCTTGCTTCTTTCCACAGTTTGGCGATCGTGGCCATTGCTGCTATGAACATTGGGGTACAGATGGCCCTTCTTTTCACTACATCTGTATTTTTGGGGTAAATACCCAGTAGTGCAATGGCAGGGTCATAGGGAAGCTCTATTTTTAATTTCTTGAGGAATCTCTACACTGTTCTCCAAAGAGGCTACACCAACTTGCATTCCCACCAACAGTGTAAGAGGGTTCCCCTTTCTCCACATCCCTCTGGTGTAAGGTGGTATCTCAATGTGGTTTTCATTTGAATCTCCCTGATGGCTAGTGATGATGAACATTTTTTCATGTGTCTGATAGCCATCTATAGGTCTTCATTGGAGAAGTGTCTGTTCATATCTTCTGCCCATTTTTTGATATGATTGTCTGTTTTGTGTGTGTTGAGTTTGAGGAATTCATTATAGATCCTGGATATCAACCTTTTGTCTGTACTATCATTTGCAAATATCTTCTCCCATTCCGTGGGAGAAGACTACAAAGCCGTGATCACCAAGACAGCATGGTACTGGCATAAAAACAAACACATAGACCAGTGGAACAGAGTAGAGAGCCCAGATATGGACCCTCAACTCTATGGTCAATTAATCTTCGACAAAACAGGAAAAAATATACAGTGGAAAAAAGACAGTCTCTTCAATAAATGGTGCTGGGAAAACTGGACAGCTATATGCAGGAGAATGAAACTCGACCATTCTCTTACACTGTACACAAAGATAAACTCAAAATGGATAAAAGATCTCAACGTGAGACAGGAATCCATCAGAATCCTAGAAGAGAACATAGGCAGTAACCTCTTCGACATCAGCCACAGCAACTTCTTTCAAGATATGTCTCCAAAGGCAAAGGAAAAAAAAGCGAAGTTGAACTTTGGGGACTTCATCAAGATCAAAAGCTTCTGCACAGCAAAGGAAACAGTAAAAAAACTAAGAGGCAACCCACGGAATGGGAGAAGATATTTTATGTCTTCTGGTTAATGATCCTTTTTCAGTTTTGTATGTTGCAATAATTTTCCACTCTTTGGGCTACCTTTTCATTGTGAAAAAAATACTTTTAAATTATTGATATTTTATTTTGAGGTTAACACTTTTGGGGTTTTTAAAAAAAAATCTCTCTTTGTCCCAGAAATATCAGATGCTTGCCCATTTTTAAAAATTGTCTTTCACAGACAAAAGGTTGATATCCAGGATCTATAATGAATTCCTCAAACTCAACACACACAAAACAGACAATCATATCAAAAAATGGGCAGAAGATATGAACAGACACTTCTCCAATGAAGACATACAGATGGCTATCAGACACATGAAAAAATATTCGTCATCACCAGCCATCAGGGAGATTCAAATGAAAACTACATTGAGATATCACCTTACACCAGTTAGAATGGCCAAAATTAGCAAGACAGGAAACAACCTGTGTTGGAGAGGATGTGGAGAAAGGGGAACCCTCTTACACTGTTGGTGGGAATGCAAGTTGGTGCAGCCTCTTTGGAGAACAGTGTGGAGATTCCTCAAGAAATTAAAAATAGAACTTCCCTATGACCCTGCCATTACACTACTGGGTATTTACCCCAAAGATACAGATGTAGTGAAAAGAAGGGCCATCTGTACCCCAATGTTCATAGCAGCAATGGCCATGGTCGCCAAACTATGGAAAGAACCAAGATGCCCTTCAACGGATGAATGGATAAGGAAGATGTGGTCCATATACACAATGGAGTATTATGCCTCCATCAGAAAGGACGAATACCCAAATTTTGTAGCAACATGGATGGGACTGGAAGAGATTATGCTGAGTAAAATAAGTCAAGCAGAGAGAGTCAATTATCATATGGCTTCACTTATTTGTGGAGCATAACAAATAGCATGGAGGACATGGGGAGTTAGAGAGGAGAAGGGAGTTGGGGGAAATTGGAAGGGGAGGTGAACCATGAGAGACTATGGACTCTGAAAAACAATCTGAGGGTTTTGAAAGGGCGGGGGGGTGGGAGGTCGGGGTACCAGGTGGTGGGTATTATAGAGGGCACGGATTGTATGGAGCACTGGGTGTGGTGCAAAAGTAATGAATACTGTTATGCTGAAAATAAAAAATAAATTTAAAAAAAAAGAAAGAAACCAGAAACCAAATGGGATTACCCAAAGTAGTATTAAGGAGGGCACGTACTGAATGGAGCTCTGGGTGTGGTGCAAAAACAATGAATACTGTTACACTGAAAATAAAATAAAGAAAGAAAGAAAACAAAAAAAATTGCCTTTCACAATTATATCTTTTTTAATCAGTGTTCCAAGATTCACTGTTTATGCACCACACCCCATGCTCCATGCAATACATGCCCTCCTTAATACCCACCACCAAGCTCACCCATTCCCCCATACCCCCACCTTCCAAAACCCTCTGTTTGTTTCCAAGTCCTAGTCTCTCATGCTTCATCTCCCCCTCTGATTTACCCCAATTCGCTTTCCTTTCCTTCTCCTAACGTCCTCCGTGTTACTCCTCATGCTCCACAAGTGAGTGAAACCACATGATAATTGTAAGTCAAGCAGAGAAAGTCAATTATCACAATTACATCTTAAATCCATGTGAAACTTATCTTTATGTATGGTAAGGGCTAAGGATAAAATTTGTTTTTCCCATATAGATATAAATCGTCCCAGGACAAATAACTAGTCCTTGCAGCTTGCAGCTTGGTACAGTGCTGCTTACCATGTGGTACACAGACCAGTGCTGTCTGCAGTGAGGACTCACAGAAACAGAGAAAACAGAAACCCATGCACATTAACACCACTGTGATTTCTAAGCACATGGTCCTTTTTCTAGTAATTCACTTTATTCTAATTTTAAAATATTGGCCTATATTGGACTGGAAAGCAACTGAAACCACAAAACAAACCAACTCTTTACTACAGACAGTTTGAGAAGTACTGGCCTAGATGAGGCCCATCTAGTAAATGTTCAGCTAATGGTTGAAAAGTTGCATGTTCAATAATGGTAGGGTTATTCAAATGTCTTTCCTCCCTTAAAAATATTTTTTTTTTTTTATATTGGAGCAAGATGGTGGAGGACTAGAAGACCTAATTATCATCGGGTCCCAGGAGTGCAGCTAGATAGTTATCAAACCATTCTGAACACCTACAAATTCTACAGGAGATCGAAGAGAAGAAGAGCAGAAATTCTAGGAAAAGAAAACCAACCACTTTCTGGAAGGTAGGATGTGCGGAGAAGTGACTCCGAGGTGACATATGGAAGATAGACCACGGTGGGGGGGGGGGGAGGGCCAGCTTCTGGCAAGGGGCAGAGCAGCGAGCACAAAATCAGAACTTGTAGAGTCTCTTCCACCAAGGGATTTCGCTCCAGAAGCTAAGAAGGGGGTGGAGCCCTTGTGGGGACAGTGTGGTCTCAGGACCCACAGGGTCACAGAAAGACTGGGAATGCCTGAGTGTGGCAGAGCCCCCAGGTATTGGAGTGGAGAATCCAGCAGCAGAGACAGAGCTGAGGATGGGCTCTCAACTTGGGTTTACCTTAAACCATGATCTGAGGTACAGCCAGGCCACTGCTCTTCAAGCAGGGACCCCACAAGGGGTAGATCCGGAGAGACTTACCTTCCTCTTCCTGGAGAGGCAGTGTGGAAGTGCTTGGCAGGAATCTGCTGGGTTTGGAGACACCAAACGGGGCCATGCTTCATAAATAGAACAGTCACAGGATGGGTGAACTCGGAGCACAGCCAGAGACCAGAGAGATGGGAGAGATTGACTGCTTTTATCTGAGGGCACACTGAGGAGTGGGGCCCTGGCTCTCAGCTCCTCCAGGCCAGAGACTGGGAGGCTGCCATCTTCATTTTTTTTTTTTTTTAAGAAACTGTCTTTTTCTCATTGGACATTCTTTCTTGCTTTGTCGAAGATTATCTGACCATAAAGTTGAGGGTCCATCTGGGCTCTCTACTCTGTTCCACTGGTCTATGTGTCTGTTTTTGTGCCAGTACCATGCTGTTTTGGTGATGACAGCTCTGTAGTAAAGCTTGAAATCAGGCAACGTGATTCCCCCAATTTTGTTTTTCTTTTTCAACATTTCCTAAGCAATTAGGGATCTCTTCTGGTTCCATACAAATTTTAAGATTGTTTGCTCCAGCTCTTTGAAAGATGTCAGTGGAATTTTGATCATAATGGCATTGAAAGTAAAGATTGCTCTAGGCAGTAAACAACATGCGTTAGAGAGGATGTGGAGAAAGGGGAACCCTCTTACACTGTTGGTGGGAATGTAAGTTGGTTCAGCCACTTTGGAAAACAGTGTGCAGATTCCTTAAGAAATTAAAAATAGAGCTTCCCTATGACCCTGAAATTGCACTATTGGGTATTTACCCCAAAGATACAGATGTAGTGAAAAGAAGGGCCATCTGTACTCCAATGTTCATAGCATCAATGGCCACAGCCACCAAACTATAGAAAAAATCAAGATGACCCTCAAAAGATGAATAGACAAAGAAGATATAGTCCATACATACTATGGAGTATTATGACTCCATCAGAAAGGATGAATACCTAACTTTTGAATCAACATGGACAGGACTGGAAGAGATTATGCTGAGTGAAATAAGTCAGGCAGAGAGAGTCAATTATCATATGGCTTCACTTATTTGTGGAGCATAACAAATAGCATGGAGGACATGGGGAGATGGAGAGGAGAAGGGAGTTGGGGGAAATTGGAAGGGGAGGTGAACCATGAGAGACTATGGACTCTGGAAAAGAATCTGAGGGTTTTGAAGGGGCGGGGCGGTGGTGAGGTTGAGGGAGCCAGGTGGTGGGTATTAAGGAGGGCACATATTGCATGGAGCACTGGGTGTGGTGCAAAAGCAATGAATTCTATTAGGGTTGCTGAAAAGAAATTTTAAAAAAATAAAAATCATTTTTTTTAGGTTTTAAAAAATTTATTTTTTAAAAGTTAACATGTGCATAAAAGGAAATTGAAAAACACAAGAAGCAAAGAACAAAGTCATCCATAATCACAAGCAGTTTACAGTTTGACTTCTAGGTCCCATGTGTGTATCTACAAAAGTAAGCATTTTAATGTAATTAAGATCGTAGTGATGTATTGTGCTTTTTTACACACCATGAATATTTACCATTTCAAAGTCCCCAAACTATGAGTATTTCAATAACCAAGAATACACTACACAAACTCCATCTGAAAGAAAAAAGTGTAATCCTGCCTTTCTCAGCGACAAAGTTTTCAGAGAAGACAAAAATGGCAATAGGCCTCTCGATAAAGATCCTGGCAGGGTTACCATTAAAATACTGCATTCCCTTAATGTTCAATTAAAACAGACATAAGAGTACACAATGTATAATGCTTCTAAAAGAATTCATTATCCAATCTATACTATTCAAATATTAGCAACGGAGTATGTTTCCATTGAATCACTTAATGTATTCCTATAGTACAGCCAAAGAGACGCACACATATTAACAGTTATTATAATGTATGTATGAACGCATCCGCGTACAGCTCTCCCTCTATACTTCCTCCATCTTCTGCCCATTTCTTTTTTTTTATTTATTTTATAAATTAATTTATTTATTTTCAGAAAAACAGTATTCATTATTTTTTCACCACACCCAGTGCTCCATGCAATCCGTGCCTTCCATAATACCCACCACCCGGTACCCCAACCTCCCCCCCCCGCCACTTCAAACCCCTCAGATTGTTTTTCAGTGTCCATAGTCTCTCATGGTTCACCTCCCCTTCCAATTTCTCCCAACTCCATTCTCCTCTCTAACACCCCTTGTCCTCCATGCTATTTGTTATGCTCCACAAATAAGTGAGACCATAGGATAATTGACTCTCTCTGCTTGACTTATTTCACTCAGCATAATCTCTTCCTGTCCCATCCATGTTGCTACAAAAGTTGGGTATTCGTCCTTAAAAAAATAAAAATAAATTACAAAAAAAAGAAATGGGCAGAAGACACAAACAGATATTTCTGCAGTGAAGACATCAAAATGGCCAACAGACACATGAAAAAGTGTTCCACATCACTCAGCAAAAGGGAAATACAAATCAAAAACACAATGAGATACCACCTCACACCAGTCAGAATGGCTAAAATTAACCCATCAGGAAACCACAGGTGCTGGCGAGGATGTGGAGAAAGGGGAACCCTCCTACACTGTTGGTGGGCATGCAAGCTGGTGCAGCCACTCTGGAAAACAGTATGGAGGGTCCTCAAAAAGTTGGAAATAGAGCTACCCTTTGACCCAGCAATTGCATTACTGGGTATTTACCCTAAAGATACAAATGTAGTGATCCAAAGGGGCATGTACACCCAAATATTCATAGCAGCAATGTCCACAATAGCCAAACTATGGAAAGAACCTAGATGTCCACCAACAGATGAGTGGATAAAGAAGATGTGGTATATATATGCAATGGAATACTATGCAGCCATCAGAAAACCCGAAATCTTGCCATTTGCAATGATGCGGATGGAACTAGAAGGTATTACGTTAAGCGAAATAAATCAATCAGAGAAAGACAATTATCATATGATCTCTCTGATATGAGGAATTTGAGAGGCAGGGTGGGGGTCATAGGGAAAAGGGAGGGAAAAATGAAACAAGATGGGACTGGGGAGGAGGTCCCTTCTTGTCCCATAAGAGACTCTTAATCTCAGGAAACAAACTGAGGGTTGTTGGAGCGGTGGAGGGGAGAAGGGATAGGGCAGCTGGTGATGGACACTGGGGAGGGTGTGTGCTATGGTGAGTGCTGTGAATTGTGTAAGGCTGATGATTCACAGACCTGTACCCCTGAAAATAAAATCCATTATATGCTAATAAAAAACAATAAATAAAATTTTCCTTTTGATGTTTCTCAAAAGGCAGATTTGGTTTGGCCCTGACCTATTTTATTGTGGAAAAAATGACAGAAAATTGCCTTGCTCATGGCTTTCACTGCTTCAGTTTGAAACTGCAAAGTCCTCAGAGACCTCCAGTGCATCTGTGACCTATCTGTGTGCCACATCAGGAGGAGGGAGGAACCCAGCAGTGTGGTTTGATTTCTAAGTAGGTCAGGCTCTTTAAGAGAAAGAGGCAGTGAGCCTGCAGCTGGGGTTTTGTGAATCTAGGAGGGCAGCCGGCCACGCAGGCAGATAGGTATGCCTATCTGCCTATCTGGACTGCCAGAGGGAAGCTCAGGCAGCTCAGATGCTGCAACCAGAAGAGGCCTTAGGAATTCCTGCTTGCACGCGCTGGTCCTGGGTGACTGCTGAGAAGGGGTGTGTGTGGCATCTGGCATGGGACAGGGCCAGCGGTGACAAGCAGGTGGGAAGCCCTATCCTTCTGACTCAATGGCACCTCAGCCCTGCAGGGGAAGGAGCTGAGAGGGGAGATGGTTAGATATGCAGCAGGGGCTCTCAGGAGCCCAGAGCTCTACAGCATTGGAGTTCCACCATGACTGACCGCAGCTGGTGACATATTTCTGTGAACTGGCATGTCTTTGTTCAGATCCCACCTGGGAAAGGACAAACTTTCTCTGTTTTTGAGACGCACCATGTTGTTAACTTGTGCCTGGTAGCCCACAATCCGTGTGAGCCCAGAGCGCAGGCCATGGATGCTCCCACCTGACGCCCCTGGGACTGCAGGGGGTTGTCCCCAGGGAAGGAGGTCAGGCTGGCCTTGTTTTCCTCATGCACCATCTGATTGTTCCATGGGCATGAGGAAGATTCTCTCCTCAAATGAGCTAGGCCCTGTCCTGCCCAGGGAGACTGGGTGTCCCCAGAAGGGTTGAGGGCTGCTGGCACACAGGCCTGGGAGCTAGGTGGGTGTGTTGGCCAAGGTTGTGTTGCTGCACTGAACTGGGTCTGTGCCTTTCTTCGTGTATCCCAGTCTCTGGCCCAGAGAAGGGACAAGCTTCTTGTCCATCCCAGGAGCAGGAGCTGGGGTTAGAACCAGGAATCTGGGTGACCTACATTTGCCCATCTCAACCCAGAGGTGCAGCCTAGACTGGCCCAGGCAGGGTTTGGCATCTACATCTTCAACTAAGTGCTGGGTCCAGTCAGTCTGGACCCTGAGGTGACCTTTTCAAAGCAGCCAAACCCTGACTAGGCTGGGGCCCAAGCCACTCTCCCCTCCAAGACCCCGTGCTCCCCCTGAATCCCCAGCTCGAAGACCCCCCTAGGTGAAAATCCCATCCTGTCCTTAAGGCCCCAGCTGACTGGGTTCTCCTTCTGGGAATCTGGAGTCCAGTGCCTGGCTTGCTGATGGAGATGCGCCCCCGCCCACCACAGTGCCAGGCACACATGCAACAGTGAGCCTCTTGTCCCTGGATCATGTAGATGTTTGAATTCAAAGTGAGGAAAGTCTCATGTTGAGCTTTCTGTGTAATGTGTGGTGTGATGCCGGCCCAGCCATGGGAAGGGGTGTCTGCAGGGCTAGGAAGGACTGGAAGGGAGTCCAGGAGGAGAGTTAATTCTCCGTGAGCCTGGGGACCTTTGTTGGCATCTTCATTATGTGCTTTGTGCAGCCGTTTCGGGGAGCAAGCATTCCCACCGAGGCTGCCCAGCCCACCCTGTGCTTCCCTTTGCAGGCAGGGCTGAACCCAAGGGCCAGAGGACCAAACAACCCCACAGCTGTGGAGGGGTTTGTCCTGTAACACTTCTCAGGGGACCCTGGGCTGCGGTGGCCCTTCTTGGCTGTGTCCTTCCTCCTGTACCTTGGGGCTTTCACAGGAAATGCCTTCATTGTCAAGGCCATCCGCCTTCATCCAGGCCTCCAGGCCTCAGTGAACCTCTTTTTCACCAACCTGGCCCTTGTAGACACTACCCACACACTCACTATTTCCCCCAAATTGCTGGAGAACTTGGTAGTCAACCAGGCTGACAGCATGGTCCAGCTCTTCTTCCTGATACAGCTCCTGGGAGCCAAGCCTCTGCTGCTCCTGGCTGTGGCCTGTGACTGCCATGTGGCCACCTACCACCCAATGCACTACAGCATGCTGAGGAGCTGGCCCATCTGTGCCCTACTCTCAGGCGGCATGTGGGCAGTCACTGCGGTCAGCACATCTGTGCACACAGGCATGATGATCAGGTTAACATTCCATGGTCCCTGTCAGATCCATCATTTTCTACATGAAGTTCCCAAGCTGCTGCTGCTCTCTGGTAGATGAATGACCCTGAACAACATTATGATCGTCACTGCGGACATTTATTCTGGAGTAGTCAACTTCCTATTCACCCTGGCGCTCTACAGCTACATCATCACCAGCATCCCAGGCACCTGCCAGGTGTGGGCAAGTGGTGGGCATTTCTCCACCTGCTCCTCTCACCTCCTGGTGGCCGCCTGGTACCACTCCACCGTCATCTATACATACATCTGCCAGGCTTCAGCTCCTCCATGGAAAACGGCAAAGTGGTCCCTGTGCTGGACAAGACAATCGGCCCCACCTTGGACCCCCTCATCTACTCTCTGTGGAACAAGGATGTCAACGTGGCCCTCAATAAAGTATTTTCCTGTGTCTAATAAATGAAGGGAAATGGCCAATACGGAATTTTAGGGTGTTAACCAGCTAATCTTAAAATAGGACTGATAGAATCTATTTTAAGTGGAAAACTGCAAGAAAGCAATAGATTTGTACATAATGTGCTTTCCCTATAGTCACTGCAATGTTCCACATGCCACTTCAGCTAAGCTGTCCAAAGTCCTAAGAGCAGGTACTCTCAGAGATCCAGGGAGCTGGAAAAGCCAATGGGCAGCCTGCCCACTGTCCTGCCCCTTTGCCCTGCTTGAACCTTGGTCTTACTCAAGCCTCAGATGAAATGTCACCCACAGAGCCTCAGTGTGTTCCCTTATCTGAAAGTTCTCTTACAGCTATTCACACTATATTACTCTGTTTATTTTTTGAAATCTTATTGTTTATTTACCCAGGTATATTTTACTAGAACACAAGCCGCATGAGTTCATGGACTTTTGTCTGTTCCATTCCGTGTGCTACTCCCAGCATCTAGAACAGTAATGTGGCAGTCATCTGAAGTCAGTTGAATGCATGAATGCCTCACATTCTTGAATGTGGACTTTGTGTCCTCAAAGTTTCCATCTGCTTCGTTCAAGCTGAGCACAGCACAGTAATCATGTCCTGAGTGAACAATGTACCCATGTCCTGCTGGAGAACCACAGTACAGGACTTTACCCTGTATATGTGGCTTTGAGGAGTTTAGAATTGGCCAAAAGTTTGTTTGGGTTTTAGGGCTGCTATGACAAGCTTTGCCTGTAATTAAAAAGTCAAGAAGCTAAGTGCAGTTTCCAAAGCCCGAACTACATGTCCAAGCATGTCTGCATGCAGTCCTCTCCAGGAAGACCTGTCCCCAGGAGGCTCCAGTGGACAGGGAGGGAACCTTCCAGTGGCATTGAGGGTGAAGATTGTGAGGGGATATTTCTGAAAATAAGACTTAAAAGTCACAGCCATCCCTTTATTTTTAAAAAAAATTTTTTATTTCTTTTCAGTGTTCCAGAATTCATTGTTTATGCACCACACCCAGTGCTCCATGCAATACATGCCTTCCGTAACAACCACCACCAGGCTCAAACAACCTCTCACTTGCCCCTCCCCCTCCAAAAACCTCAGTTTGTTTCTCAGAGTCATCCCTTTAAATGGAACTTCCGGGAGGAAGGAATTGTGTGGAAGTCTTGGAAGTGCTGAGTCTGTTTTGGTCCTTGGTGAGCTGGTGCTGCTTCTTCTGCAGTGGCAGCCCCAAGGGCTCCCCATTATACATGCTCCCCACAGGTGCTCTTGTTTGCTTGAATTGTAGCAGCTCCTCAGCCTGATTACATGTAGCCAGCCATTGCTGACTGCCTTGGGGGACTTCCTAGAAGTAGGCCCTGAGATAGCACTTTGTGGAAGTGATTTATGAAAGCCAACATAACCAGGTCACAAAAAGAATAGGAGTGCCTGAGTACAGCAGAGCTCCCAGGCATTGGACCAGGGAAGCTGGTTGCAAACAGTGAGC
The DNA here is from genome assembly GCF_009829155.1 of Mustela erminea. Classification (NCBI taxonomy): domain Eukaryota; kingdom Metazoa; phylum Chordata; class Mammalia; order Carnivora; family Mustelidae; genus Mustela; species Mustela erminea. The sequence continues at coordinate 92,018,719 of NC_045627.1, read as the reverse complement.
CCAGGCGCCAGCTTTCTGTTTGGTATTGCCATAAACTGGGAACCACTGCGTAGTCAGCGGTCACAGTGAGTGACCACTCTCTGAGCAGGGGCCCAGCAAGAGGCAGAACTTGGGCGGGACCCCCTCCATCCCCTTGGAGGAGCAGCTCTGGTCCACCCTGAAGTAGTCCATGAAGTTTGGAGACTCAAAGTGGGGTCACGAGTCTGATATAAAACACTCAGTCACAGGGTGAGTATACACAGAGTGTGGACAGAAACCAGAGAGAGAAGAGTGATTGGCTGCTTTTCTGTAAGAGTACACTGAAGAGTGGGAGGTGCTAACTGTCAGTTTCAGGGCTAATGATGGGGCACCACCATTTCTATACCCCCCCCACCAGCTCTGGTGCCACTTACACTGAGCTCAGCCCCACGGACAAGGGGCAAAGACACCTGAGAATCAGCTCAATAGGGCCCTCCCCCAGAAGAACAGGAGGAATCTTGGGTGAATACAAAATTTACCCATCATAGAGAGCTGCAAAACTTCAGACTTGAGGAAAATGGTATATTTGTGCGTTTTTTTAATTATTCTTTGGTCTTCCAGTTTTATTTTTTCTTCTCTTTTTTTTCCCATTATGTTCAGTTAGCCATCATTAGTTTTGATGTAGTGTTCAGCAATTCATTAGTTGCTTATAACACCCCGTGCTCATCACCACATGCACCCTCCTTAATATCCATTTGGCTATTTTCTTATTTTATCAATTCTTATTTAAGCCCTTTTTAATTTTAATTTTTATATTTATGCCATATAGATATATTTTTTAATTATGGATTCTTTCACTATATTCAATTCTATTTTTGCATACATATTTTCTTTCTTTCTTTCCTATTGTGGGATCTAGTTTCTTCTAATAAACAGACTAAAATACAGCCTTACACCAGATAGAATGGCCATAATAAACAGGACAGGAAACAACATGTGTTGGAGAGGATATGGAGAAAGGGGAACCCTCTTACACTGTTGGTGGGAATGCAAGTTGGTGCAGCCACTTTGGAGAACAGTGTGGAGGTTCCTTAAGAAATTATAAAATGAGGGCGCTTGGGTGGCTCACTGGGTTAAAGCCTCTGCCTTTGGCTCAGGTCGTGATCCCAGGGTCCTGGGATCAAGCCTCATATCGGGCTTTCTGCTCAGGAGGGAGCCTGCTTCCTCCTCTCTCTGCCTGCTTCTCTGCCTACTTGTGATCTCTGTCTGCCAAATGAATAAATAAAATCTTTTTTTAAAAAAAGAAATTAAAAATGAGAGACTGTGGACTCTGAGAAACAAACTGAGGATTTTGGAGGGGAGGCGGTGGAAGGTTGGGTGAGCCTGGTGGTAGGTATTATGGAGGGCACATATTGCATGGAAACGGGTGTGGCGCATAAACAATGAATTCTGGAACACTGAAAAAAAAGGTAAAAATAAAATTTTTAAATTTTTTTTTATTTATTTATTTTCAGTGTAACAGTATTCATTGTTTTTGCACCACACCCAGTGCTCCATGTAATCCGTGCCCTCTCTAATACCCACACCTGGTTCCCCCAACCTCCCACCCCCTTGCCGCTTCAAACCCCTCAGATTGTTTTTCAAAGTCCATAGACTCTCATGGTTCATTTTTTAAAAAGGACTTAAAAATAGAGCTTCCCTATGACCCTGCAATTGCACTATTGGCTATTTACCCCAAAGGTACAGATGTAGTGAAAAGAGGGTCCATCTGTACCCCAATGTTCATAGCAGCAATGGCCACAGTCACCAAACTGGAAAGAACCAAGATGTCCTTCATCGGACAAATGGATAAAAAAGATATGGTCTATATATACTACGGAGTATTATGCCTCCATCAGAAAGGATGAATACCCATTTTTTGTATCAATGTGGACAGAACTGGAAGAGATTGTGCTGAGTGAAATAAGTCAATTAGAGGGGCACCTGGGTGGCTCAGTTGGTTAAGCAACCGCCTTCGGCTCAGGTCACGGTCCCAGAGTCCCAGGATCGAGTCCCCCATCAGGCTCCCAGCTCCACGGGGAGTCTGCTTCTCCCTCTGACCTTCCCACTTCTCGTGCTCTCTCTCACTGTCTCCCTCTCAAATAAATAAATAAAAATCTTAAAAAAAAAAAAAGAAAGAAGTCAAGCAGAGAGAGTCAATTATCATATGGTATCACTATTTGCGAAGTATAACAAATAAAGTGGAGGACATGGGGAGATGGAGAGTAGAAGGGATTTGGGGGAAATTGGAGGGGGAGATGAACCATGAGAGACTGTGGACTCTGAAAAACAAACTGGGTTTTGTTTTGCAGGGGGCCTGGGTGAGCCTGGAGGCGGGTATTCAGGAGGGCACATATTGCATGGAGTACTGGGTGTGGTGCATAAACAATGAATTCTGGAGCACTGAAAAGAAATTTTTAAAAAGAAATTTTTAAAAAACAGGTAGGATAGGGGAAAAATAAAAACAAAATAAAATACAGCCAGGACCTAGTTTATTGTTTGTTCTGTTTTACTTTTTATTTGATTTCTCTCCCTCTCCCTCTTCTCTTCTCTTATCTCTCTCTCTCTCTCTCTGTCTCTCTCTCATTATCTCCTCCTCCTCCTCCCCCTCGTTGTTGTGGTTGTTCTTCTTCTTCTTCTGATTTGTTTTGTTTCTCTTTTTCTGGTGTTGTTATTGCTATTTTTGTATTTTCTCTCTCTTTCATTTGTTCTTTTCTGTACATAATGATGAGATGGAGAAACTCATCCCAAAAAATAAACAGGAGGCAGGCATTTAATCAATATGAATATAAGTAAGATTTGGAACTAGAATTCAAAACAATAATTATAAAGATACTAGCTGGCTGCACCAACTTGCATTCCCACCAACAGTGGAAGAGGGTTCCCCTTTCTCCACATCCCCTCCAACTGGAAGAGATTATGCTGAGTGGAATAAGTCAAGCAGAGAGAGTCAGTTATCATATGGTTTCACTTATTTGTGGAGCATAACAAATAACATGGAGGACATGGGGAGATGGAGAGGAGAAGGGAGTTGGGGGAAGTTGGAAGGGGAGGTGAACCATGAGAGACTATGGACTCTGAAAGACAATCTGAGGGTTTTGAAGGGGTGGGGGTGGGAGGTCGGGGCACCAGGTGGTGAGTATTGGAGAGGGCACGGATTGCATGGAGCACTGGGTGTGGTGCAAAAATAATGAATACTGTTATGCTGAAAATAAAAAATAAATTTAAAAAAAGATACTAGCTGGGCTGGAAAAAAGCATAGAAGACACTAGAGAATACCTTACTGGAGAAATAAAATAACTAAAATCTAAACAAGTCAAAATCAAAAGACTACACTGAAATCAAATATAGGCTCTAACTGCTAAGATAAATGAAGCAGAAGAGAGAGCCAGTAATATAGAAGAAAAAATGATGGAAACTAAGAAAATGAAAAAAAGAGAGATAAATAATTACTGATTCCTGAGGGGATAATTCAAGAGATAGGTGATACCATAAAGTGAAATAATATGGAGAAGAAGGAGGAGGAGGGGGCAGAAGGTTTATTTGGATAAATTATAGCGAGAACTTCCCTAATGTGGGGAAGGAAACAGTATACAAGTCTAGGAGGCACAGAGAACCCTCAACCTCAAAATCAAGAAAAAAAAATGGTCAATGCCTAGACATATAACAGTGAAACTTCAAAATTTCAGAATTAAAGAGAAAATCCTGAAAGCAGTTCAGGGCAAAAGGGACTTAACCTACAGAGGCTGACAACAGACCTCTGACAGAGACCTGGCAGGCCAGAAAGGACTGACATGATATATTCAATGGGATAAATGAGAAAAATATGCAGCCAAGAATACTTAATCCAGCAAGGCTGTCCATCAGAATACAAGAAGAGATAATGAGCTTCCTAAACAAACAGAAACTGAAAGAATTTGTGATCAGTAAACCAACCCTACAAGAAATATTAAAGGGGATACTATAGGCAAAGAGAGATCCCAAAAGTAACAGAGACCAGAAAGAAACAGACAATCTACAAAAACAGGACTTTACAGGTAATAAAATGTCACTAAATTCATATCTTTCAGTAATTACTCTGAATGTAAATGGGCTAAATGCTCCGATCAAAAGACACAGGGTATCAGATTGGAATTTTTAAAAAATGACCCATTGATATGCTGTTTGCAAGAGACTCATTTTAGACCCAAAGACACCTCCAATTGAAAGTGAGGGTGTGGAAAACCTTTTATCATGCTAATGGACATCAAAAGAAAGCTGAGGTAGCAATCCTTATATCAAACAAATTTGATTTTAAGCCAAAGACTAAAATACAAGATGAGGAAGGACACTATATCATACTTAAAGGGTCTCTGCAACAAGAAGATCTAACAATTTTAAATATCTATGCCCCTAACATGGGAGCAGCCAACTATATAAACCAAATAATAACAAAATCAGAGAAACACATTGACAATAATACAATAGTAGTAGGGGACTTTAACACCCCATTCACTGCAATGGACAGATCATCTAAGCAAAATATCAACAAGGAAACTAGGGCTTTGAATGACACACTGAACCAGATGGACTTCACAGATATATTCAGAGCATTTCATCCTAAAGTAACAGAACACACATTCTTCTCACATGGACATGGAACATTCTCCAGAATAGATCAGAATAGATTTGTACTGGGTCACAAATCAGGTCCCAACTGGTACCAAAAGATTGGGATTATACCCCACATATTCTCAGACCATAATGCTTTAGAACTTGAACTCAGTCACAAGAGAAAATCTAAAGGAACACAAATACATGGAGGCTAAAGAGCATCCTACTAAAGAATTAATGGGTCAACAAGGAAATTAAAGAAGAATTTTAAAAATTCATGGAATGTTCCCTCTATCCCTATACTTTGAAGCATTTTAATCAGGAATGGATGCTGGATTTTGTCAAATGCTTTTTCTGCATCAATTGAGAGGACCATGTGGTTCTTCTCTCTTCTCTTATTAATTTGTTCTATCGCAAATTGATTGATTTGCGAATGTTGAACCATCCTTGTAGCCCAGGAATGAATCCCACCTGGTCATGGTGGATAATCTTTTTAATGTGCTGCTGGATCCTGTTTGCTAGGATCTTGTTGAGAATCTTAGCATCCATATTCATCAGTGATATTGGTCTGAAATTCTCCTTTTTGGTAGGGTCTTTGCCTGGTTTGGGGATCAGGGTAATGCTGGCTTCAGAGAAAGAGTCTGGAAGTTTTCCTTCTGCTTCAATTTTTTGAAACGGCTTCCAGAGAATAGGTGTTATTTCTTCTTTGAAAGTTTGGTAGAATTCCCCAGGGAATCCATCAGGTCCTAGGCTCTTGTTTTGGGGGAGGTTTTTGATCACTGCTTCAATCTTGTTACTAGATATTGGTCTATTCAGGTTGTCAGTTTCTTCCTGGTTCAATTTTGAGAGTCTATAGTTTTCCAGGAATGCATCCATATCATCAAGGTTGCTTAGCTTATTGGCATATAACTGTTGATAATAACTTCTGATGATTGTTTCTACTTCCTTAGTGTTAGTTGTGATCTCTCCCTTTTCATTCATAATTTTATTAATTTGGGCTTTCTCTCTTTTCTTTTGGATTAGTGTGGCCAATGGTTTATTGATCTTATTGATTCTTTCAAAAAACCAGCTTCTAGTTTCATTGATACAGTAGAATTACTGTATCTCTGGTTTCTACCTCATTGATCTCAGCTCTAATCTTGATTATTTCCCTTCTTATGTGTGGAGTTGGTTTGATTTATTGTTGATTCTCCAGTTCTTTAAGGTATAGAGACAGCTGGTGTGTTCTGGATTTTTCCATTTTTTTGAGGGAGGCTTGGATGGCTATGTATTTCCCCCTTAGGACCGCCTTTGCTGTATCCCATAGATTTTTGTTTTGTTTTGTTTTGTTTTTAAATTAACTTATTTTCAGAAAAACAGTATTCATTATTTTTTCACCACACCCAGTGCTCTATGCAATACATGCCCTCTATAATACCCACCACCTGGTACCCCAACCTCCCACCCCACCACCACTTCAAACCCCTCAGATTGTTTTTCAGAGTCCATAGTCTCTCATGATTCACCTCCCCTTCCAATTTACTCCAACTCCCTTCTCCTCTCTAACACCCCTTGTCCTCCATGATATTTGTTATGCTCCACAAATAAGTGAGTCCATATGATAATTAACTGTGGAAAGAACCAAGATGCCCTTCAATGGACGAATGGATAAGGAAGATGTGGTCCATACACACTATGGAGTATTATGCCTCCATCAGAAAGGATGAATACCCAACTTTTGTAGCAACATGGATGGGACTGGAAGAGATTATCCCATAGGTTTTGTACCAAAGTGTCTTCATTCTCATTGGTTTCCATGAATTGTTTCAGTTCTTCTTTGATCTCCTGGTTGAACCAAACATTCTTAAGCAAGGTGGTCTTTAGCTTCCAGGTGTTTTAATTCCTTCTGAAGTTTTCCTTGTGATTGAGCTCAAGTTTCAAAGCATTGTGATCTGAGAATGTGCAGGGAATAATCTCAGTCTTTTGGTATCAATTGAGTCCTGATTTGTGACCCAGTATGCGGTGTATTTTGGAGAAGGTTCCATGTGCACTTGAGAAGAATGAGTATTCTGTTGTTTTAGGGTGGAATGTTCTGTATATATCTATGAGGTCCATCTGGTCCAAAGTGTCATTCAATTCTCTTGTTTCTTTATTGATTTTTTGCTTTGATGATCTGTCTATTTCTGAGATAGGTGTGTTAAGATCTCCTACTATTAATGTATCCATATCAATATGACTTTTTATCTTGATTAAAAGCTTTCTTATGTAATTGGCTGCTCCCATATTGGGGGCAAGGTATTTACAATTGTTAGACCATCTTGGTGGATAGTCCCTTTAAGAATTATGTAGGAGAGGATGTGGAAAAAGGGGAACCCTCTTCCACTGTTGGTGGGAATGCAAGTTGGTGCAGCCACTTTGGAAAACAGTGTGCAGATTCCTCAAGAAATTAAAAATAGAGCTTCCCTATGACCCTGCCATTGCACTCCTGGGTATTTACCCCCCAAAATACAGATGTAGTGAAAAGAAGGGCCATCTGTACCCCAATGTTTATAAGCAGCAATGACCACGGTCGCCAAACTGTGGAAAGAATCAAGATGTCCTTCAACGGATGAATGGATAAGGAAGATGTGGTCCATATACACTATGGAGTATTATGCCTCCATCAGAAAGGACGAATACCCAACTTTTGTAGCAACATGGATGGGACTGGAAGAGATTATGCTGAGTAAAATAAGTCAAGCAGAGAGAGTCAATTATCGTATGGTTTCACTTATTTGTGGAGCATAACAAATAGCATGGAGGACAAGGAGTGTTAGAGAGGAGAAAGGAGCTGAGGGAAATTGGAAGGGGAGGTGAACCACTAGAGACTATGGACTCTGAAAAACAATCTGAGGGTTTTGAAGGGGCGGGGGGTGGGAGGTTGGGGGAACTAGGTGGTGGGTATTGGAGAGGGAAGAAACAATGAATACTGTTACGTTGAAAATAAATTTAAAAAAATCTAGAAATATTCATGGAAACAAATGAAAATGAAAACACAACATTCCAGAACCTTTAGGATGAAACAAAGGCAGTCCTAAGAGAGAAATAGATAGCAATACAGACCTTTCTAAAGAAACAAGAAAGGTGTCAAATACACAACCTACCTTTATAGCTAAAGGAGCTGGAGAAAAAAAACACCAAATAAAGATTAAAGCCAGAAGAAGAAGGGAAATAATAAAGATCAGAGCAGAAATCAATGAAACACAAATCAAAAGAATAGTAGAGCAGATGAACAAAACTGGGAGCTTGTTCTTTGAAAGAATAAATAATATTGATAAACCCCAAGGCAGACATCAAAAAGGAAAGAGAAAGGACCCAAATAAATAAAATCATGAATAAAAGAGGAGAGATAACAATCGACACTGAAGAAATACAAGTATGAGAGAATATTATAAGCAATTATATGCCAACAAATTAGGCAACTGGAAAAAAATGGATTCATTCCTAGAAATATATAAACTTTATCTACCCATCTGTTGACGGACATCTTGCCTCCTGTGGAAAGAGCTGAGACGCCCTTCAACAAATGAACGGATAAATAAGATGTGGTCCATATGTACAATGGAATATTACTCAGCCATCAGAAAGGATGAATACCCAACTTTTGTATCAACATGGATGGGACTGGAGGAGATTATGCTGAGTGAAATAAGTCAAGCAGAGAAACTTAATCATATAGTTTGACTTACCTGTGGAACATAAGGAATGACATGGAGGATATTATCAGAAGGAAAGGAAAAGTAAAGGGGAGGAAATTGGAGGTGGAAATGAACTTTGAGAGACTATGGACTCTGAGAAACAAACTGAGGGTTTTGGAGAAGAGGAGGTTGCGGGTTGGGTAAGCCTGGTGGTGGGTATTAAGGAGGGTACATATTGCGTGGACCACTGGGTGTGGTGCATAAATAATGAATCTTGGAACACTGAAAAAATAAAATAAGTAAATAAATAAAATAAATGCACAGAAGTCAGTTGCATTTCTATATACCAACAACGAAGCAGAAAAATAGAATCAAGGAATTAATCTCATTTACAATTGTAGCAAAAACTATGAGATACCTAGAAATAAACCTAACAAAAGAGATGTAGGATCTGTACTCCAAAAACTATAGAACATTCATGAAAAAAAATTGAGAAAGACATAAGGAAAAGAAAAAACATTCCATTCTCAAAAATGCCATTGACATTTTTCACAGAGCTGGAACAAACAGTCATAAAATTTGTATGGAACCAGAAAAGACCCTGAATCGCCAGGGGAATATTGAAGAAAGAAAACCAAAGCTGGTGGCATCACAATTATGGACTTCAAATTGTATTATAAAGCTGTAACTCATCAAGATAGAATCCCATCACCGGAGAAGAAGACAGAAAAGGGCAAAACCTACTTGGAAAAATAATGGCTGAAACTGACCCAAGTTGGGGGTTGGGTAACAAATGAACATGCAGATACATGAAGCTCAAGAGAACCCAGGCAAGGTCAACCTGAAGATTACCCTGAGACACATCATAAACAAAGTGTCAAAAATCAAAGACAAAAGAGTTTTGAGAGCAGCAAGAGGAAAATGACTCATCATATACAAGGGCTTCCCTCATCCCTTGTCTGAGGCTGTCACTGCATTGTTCAGCAGAAACATTGCAGGTTTAGAAGGAGGTGGGATGACAGATGCAAAGTGCTCAAGAAAACCTGCAACCAAACACTAAAGAAGTCCTTCAGAAACAAAGGAGGGATAAGACATTCCCAGACAAATAATAGTTGAGGGAGTTTATCACTACTATATCTGCTTTACAAAAATTACTACTTGGAGTTCATCAAGTTTGAATGAAAGGAACTTATTAACATTATGATATCTTATGAAAGTAAAAACTTTAAAAGGTAAATATATAGTCAAATTCAGAATACTCTAATGCTGTAATGGTAGTGCTCATATTATTCTTTTTTTCATTCTCAGTTTTTTTTTTAATTTCTTTTCAGTGTAACAGTATTCATTGTTTTTGCACCACACTCAGTGCTCCATGCAATATGTGCCCTCCCCAATACCCACCACCTGGTTCCCCCAACCTCCCACCACCCGCCCCTTCAAAACCCTCAGGTTGTTTTTCAGAGTCCATAGTCTCTGATGGCTCACCTCCCCTTCCAATTTCCCTCAACTCCCTTCTCCTCTCCATCTCCCCATGTCTTCCATGTTATTTGTTATGCTCCACAAATAAGTGAAACCATATGATACTTGGGCTCTCTCTGCTTGACTTATTTGACTCAGCATAATCTCTTCCAGACCCAACTTTTGTAGAAACATGGATGGGACTGGAAGAGATGATGAACATTTTTTCATGTGTCTGTGAGCCATTTGTATGTCTTCATTGGAGAAGTGTCTGTTCATGTCTTCTGCACATTTTTTGACATGATTATCTGTTTTGTGTGTGTTGAGTTTGAGGAGTTCTTTATAGATCTTGGATATCAGCCCCTTGTCTGTAGTTTCATTTACGAATATCTTCTCCCATTCCGTGGGTTGCCTCTTTGTTTTGTTGGCTGTTTCCTTTGCTCTGCAGAAGCTTTGATCTTGATGAGGTCTCAAAAGTTCATTTTTGTTTTTGTTTCCTTTGCCTTTGGAGATGTATCTTGAAAGAAGTTGCTGTGGCTGATATCGAAGAGGTTACTGCCTATGTTCTCCTCTAAGATTCTGATTCATTCCTGTCTCACATTGAGGTCTTTTATCCATTTTGAGTTTATCTTTGTGTACGGTGTAAGAGAATAGTAGAGTTTCATTCTTCTACATATAGCTGCCCAGTTTTCCCAGCATCATTTATTGAAGAGACTGTCTTTTTTCCACTGTATATTTTTTCCTGATTTGTTGAATATTATTGGACCATAGAGTTGAGGGTCCAAATCTGGACTCCCCACTGAGAGCAGGAACACGACAAGGATGCCCACTCTCACCACTCTTGTTCAACAAAGTATTAGAAGTCCTAGCAACAGCAATCAGAAAACAAAGAGAAATAAAAGGTATCCAAACTGGCAATGAAAAAGTCAAACTCTCTTCACAGATGACATGATTCTTTATATGGAAAACCCAAAAGACTCCACCCCCAAACTACTAGAACTCATACAGCAATTCAGTAACATGGCAGGATACAAAGTCAATGTACAGAAATCAGTGGCTTTCTTATGCACTAACCATGAAAATACAGAAAGGGAAATTAGAGAATCGATTCCATTTACTATAGCACCAAGAACCATAAGATACCTGAGAATAAACCTAACCAAAGAGGTAAAGGATCTGTACTCGAGGAACTACAGAACACTCATGAAAGAAATTGAAGAAGACACAAAAAGATGGAAAAGGATTCCATGTTCGTGGGTTGGAAGAACAAACATTGTTAAAATGTCTATACTGCCTAGAGCCATCTATACTTTTAATGCCATTCCGATCAAAATTCCACCAGTATTTTTCAAAAAGCTGGAACAAATAATCCTAAAATTTGTGTGGAATCAGAAGAGACCCCAAATCGCTAAGGAAATGTTGAAAAACAAAAATAAAACTGGGGGCATCACGTTACCTGATTTCAAGCTTTACCACAAAGCTGTGATCACCAAGACAGCATGGTACTGGCAAAAAACAGACACATAGACCAGCTCATATTACTTTTAACTGCAGCATAAATGTTAAAAGACAAAAGTGTTTTAAAAAAAACAACTATAGCTACAGTCATTTCTAATAGATATGCAATATGAAAAGATGTAAAGTGAAATATCAAAGCATAAATGTAGAGGGAGATGAAGGAAAATGTAGATTTTTTTATAGGCTTCGAACCTAAGTTGATCTAAGTTTAAAGTAGACTTTTATAACTATTATATGTTTTATGTAAACCTCTTGGTTTAAAAAGGGTGAGAACTACTAGTAGATACACAATAGATAGAGAAAAGGATAAAAGCAAACCACAAAAACAACAACAAACTAACAAAGCACAAAGGAAGACAGCAAGAGAGGAGAATGGGCCAAAGGAACTGTCAGTCAAAATAACAGAAGGGCACTTGTAATTTCCTATCTTCCAAGAATCACTTTAAATGTACATGGATTAAGTTCTCATGCTTGAGTAGATTTAAAAAAAAAAAAAAAAAAAAGACAGGATCCAACAACATGCTGCCTAGAAGAGATTCGTTTTAACTTAACCTCACCCATAGGCTGAGAATGAAGGTATGGAAAAAGGTATTTTGTGCAAATAGTACCCAAAAAAGTGAAGGTGGCAATACTTACACAAGACAAAATAGACTTTCAGTCAAAATCTGTCTTAAAAACAAAGAGTAAGACTATGTATATATAAAAGACTATTTAACAATAAAGGGGTCAATTCATTAAGATAATACAATAATTATAAACTATATGCACCCAACATTGGAGCATCTAAACACAAAGTGAACATTAACAGAAATGAAAGGGGGAATAGAAAATAACAGGATAACCGTAGAGGACTTCAATACCTCATTTTCATAAATGCAGAGATCACCCATACAGAACCAATTAGGAAACCAAAGTAAATAATGCTATGGACCGAATGGCCTTAACAGAGATATTCAGTGGGTTCTATCCATTAGCAGTAGGATACACATTCTTCTCAAGTATATAAGGGACTTCTCCAGGATAGATCATATATTGCCATATATTGGGCCACAACATGGGTTTTACCAAATTTAAGATTAATATTCTACCAAATATATTTTCTGGCCACAATTATATGAAATTAGAAGTCAAGAGCAGTAGGAAAGTTGGAAAATTTGAAAATGTGTGAAATTAAATAGCACACTTCTGAACAGCCAGGGAGTCAAAGAGGAAGTCAAAACTATCTTGAGACAGAAGGGAAGGAAAAAATAGAACAAGGTGAAAACAGAGATGGAGAGAAACCATAAGAGACTCTTAACTCTAGTGAACAAACTGAGGGTGCTGGACGGGAGGTGGAGGGGTGATGGACATTAAGGAGGGCACTTGATGTAGTGAGCACTGCATGTTATATGCAACTAATGAACCACAGAATTCTACCTCTGAAACTAATTTTTTAAACTACCTTGATTTTCTTTTTTAACATTTCCTTAGCAATTCAGGGTCTCTTCTGGTTTTATACAAATTTTAGGATTGTTTGTTCCGGCACTTTGTAAAATACTGGTGGAATTTTGATCTGAATGGCATTAAAAGTATAGATGGCTCTAGGCAGTATAGACATTTTAACAATGTTTGTTCTTCCGATCCATGAGCATGGAATCCTTTTCCATCTTTTTGTGTCTTCTTCAATTTCTTTCATGAGTGTTCTGTAGTTCCTCGAGTACAGATCCTTTACCTCTTTGGTTAGGTTAATTCTCAGGTATTTTATGGTTCTTGGTGCTATAGTAAATGGAATCAATTCTCTAATTTCTCTTTCTACAGTTTTATTGTTAGTGTATAAGAAAGCCACTGATTTCTGTACATTGACTTTGTATCCTGCCATGTTACTGAATTGCTGTATGAGTTCTAGTAGTTTGGGGTGGAGTCAGAATTATGAATGAAAAGGGAGAGATCACAATGGACATCAAGAAAATAGAAACAATCATCAGAAATTGTTATCAACAGTTATATGCCAATAAGTTAAATAACCTAGAGGAAATGGATGTATTCCTGGAAACCTAAAAACTTCCAAGACTGAAACAGGAAGAAATTGACAACCTGAATAGACCAATATCTAGTAATAAGATTGAAGCAGTAATCGGAAACCTCCCAAAAAACAAGAGCCCAGTACCTGACAGATTCCCTGGGGAAATCTAACAAGCATTCAAAGAAGATATGATACCTATTCTCCTGAAGCTGTTCAAAAGATAGAAACAGAAGGAAAACTTCCAGACTCTTTTTATGAAGCCAGCATTACCCTGATCCCCAAACCAGGCAAAGAACCCATCAAAAAGGAGAATTTCAGACCAATATCCCTGATGAATATGGATGCCAAGATTCTCAACAAGATCCTAGCTAATAGGATCCAATAGTACATTAAAAAGATTCTCCACCATGACCAGGTGGGATTTATCCCTGAGATGCAAGGGTAGTTCAACATCCACAAATCAATCAATGTGATAGAACAAATCAATAAGAGAAGAGAGAAGCACATGGTCTCTCAATTGATGCAGAAAAAGCATTTGACAAAATACAGCATCTGTTCCTGATTAAAACTCTTCAAAGTCTAAGGATAGAGGGAACATTCCTCAAATTCATAAAATCTATGAAAATCCCACAGCGAATATCAATCATTCTCAATGGGGAAAAGCTGACAGCCTTCCCTTTGAGATCAGGAACATGACAAGGATGTCCACTCTCACCACTGTTGTTCAACATAGTAGTAGAAGTCCTAGAAACAGCAATCAGAAAACAAAAAGAAATAAAAGGTATTCAAATTGGCAAAAAAGAACTCAAACTCTCTCTCTTCACAGATGACATGATACTTTATATGGAAAATCTACCAAACATTTAACGATTTACACCCATTCTTTCAGAATCTTCTGAAAATATGAAAAGGAGGTCACTTAACCAGGCCCACATTACCCTGTTACCAAAGCCAGGAAATGACACAACAAGGAAAGAAACTGTGGGCAAATATCTCTGAGGAACATAGATGCAAAAACCTCAACACACCTGAATTCAGCAGCTCATTAAAAAATAATGAATACTGTTTTTCTGAAAATAAATAAATTAATTTTAAAAAAGGAACACAGACCTTTGGTGAGCACTGTGAATTGTGTTAAGACTGATGAATCACAGAGCTGTATACCTGAAACAAATAATACACTATGTGTTAATACAATAGCATCAAAAAGAAAAAGTACTTAAGATTAAATTTATGATGGTTGTGGAAAGGGAGGTGAGTGGGGGGATGGGGTAACTGTGGCACATGATGTGGGGTAATGGGCACATGATGTGATAAGCACTGGGTGTTATAAGCAACTAATGAATCATAGAACATTACATCAACAGTGAATGATGTGTTATATGTTGGCTAGTTGAATTTAAATAAAAACATGAACAGAAAAAAAGGAGCATACACCAAGATCAGGTGGGATTATCCCTGATATAGGGATGTCTCAACATATTCAAATCAATCAACATGATGACCACATTAACAGATCCAGGATGAAACCATATGATTATCTCAATAGAAGCAGAAACAGCATTAGACAAAATTCAATATCCTTTCTTGATGACAATCTCTCAGCCATTAGGTAGAGTAAGAAGACACCTCAGCACAGTGAGGTCCATTCACAAGCCCTCCAGCTAACATCATACTCAATGGTGGAAAACCACCAACCTTCCCTTGAAGATCAGGAATGAATCAAGGGTGCCCACTCCCACACTGTTATTCAACAAAGCAGTGGAAATCATAGCTAGAGCAAACAATCAAAAGAAATAAAAGGTTCCAAAGGCAAAGGAAACAGAAGTGAAAATGAACTTTTGGGACTTCATCAAGATCAAAAGCTTCTGCACAGCAAAGGAAACAGCCAACAAAACAAAGAGGCAACCTACGGAATGGGAGAAGATATTCGCAAATGACAGTACAGACAAAGGGCTGATATCCAAGATCTATAAATAACTCCTCAAACTCAACACCCACAAAACAGATAATCATGTCAAAAAATGGGCAGAGGACATGAACAGACACTTCTCCAATGAAGACTTACAAATGGCTCACAGACACATGAAAAAATGTTCGTCATCACTAGCCATCAGGGAGATTCAAATTAAAACCACATTGAGATACCACCTTACACCAGTTAGAATGGCCAAAATTAACAAGACAGTAAACAAAATGTGTTGGAGAGGATGTGGAGAAAGGGGAACAGCCTTCCACTGTTGGTGGGAATGCAAGTTGGTTCAGCCACTTTGGAAAACAGTGTGCAGATTCCTTAAGAAATTAAAAATAGAGCTTTTACGAAGATGGCGCCGAAAGCTAAGAAGGAAGCCCCTGCCCCTCCCAAAGCCGAAGCCAAAGCAAAGTCTTTGAAGGCCAAGAAAGCAGTGCTGAAAGGCATCCACAGTCCCAAAAACAAAACAAAACAAGATCCGCACATCACCTACGTTCCAATGACCCAAGACTCTGCATCTCCGAAGGCAACCTAAATACCCTTGAAAGAGCGTCCCCAGGAGAAACAAGCTTGATCACTATGCCATCATCAAGTTCCCCCTGACTACTGAGTCAGCCATGAAGAAAATAGAAGACAACAACACACTTGTGTTCATTGTAGATGTCAAGGCCAAGGAGCACCAGATCAAACAGGCTGTGAAGAAGCTCTATGACACTGATGTAGCCAAGGTCAACACCTTAATCAGGCCTGATGGAGAGAAGAAGGCATACATTCGGCCGGCCCCTGACTATGATGCTTTGGATGTTGCCAACAAAATTGGGATCATCTAAATGGAGTCCAGCTGGCTAAATCTAAATACGGTTTTTTTCATGATAAAAAAAAAAAGAAATTAAAAATAGAGCTTCCCTATGACCCTGCAATTGCACTACTGGGTATTTACCCCAAAGACACAGATGCAGTGAAAAGAAGGGCCATCTGTACCCCAATGTTCATAGCAGCAATGGCCACGGTCGTCAAACTGTGGAAAGAACCAAGATGTCCTTCAACGGATGAATGGATAAGGAAGATGTGGTCCATATGCACTATGGAGTATTATGCCTCCATCAGAAAGGACGAATACCCAACTTTTGTAGCAACATGGATGGGACTGGAAGAGATTATGCTGAGTAAAATAAGTCAAGCAGAGAGAGTCAATTATCATATGGCTTCACTTATTTGTGGAGCATAACAAATAGCATGGAGGACAAGGGGTGTTAGAGAGGAGAATGGAGTTGGGAGAAATTGGAAGGGGAGGTGAACCATGAGAGACTATGAACTCTGAAAAACAATCTGAGGGTTTTGAAGGGGCGGGGGGTGGGAGGTCGGGGTACCAGGTGGTGGGTATTATAGAGGGCACGGATTGCATGGAGCACTGGGTGTGGTGCAAAAATAATGAATACTGTTGTGCTGAAAATAAAAAATAAATTAAAAATAAGTAAGTAAAAATAAACAAATCAGAAAAAAAAAAGAAATAAAAGCTATCCAAATTGGAAAGGTGGAAGGAAATTGTGTCTGTTTGCAGATGACATGATCTTACAGAAAGAGAACAATTACATAGAAGATTACCTGAAACAACCCCTCAAAATGCACCCTGATATATCCAACATGGATAAGACTAGAGGACATTATGATCATGAAATCTGCCACACAAAAGTGAAAAACAGTGTATAGTATTACTTACATGAAGAATCTGAAAAAAACTTGAACACTAGAAACAGAGTAGAACAGTCTGCCTGGAGCTTAGGGTGTGGGGAAATGGAGAGATTCTGAATGGAGTACAAGCTCTCGGTCATAAGATGAGTGAGTTCTGAGGACTGAGCATACTACACGGTGACTATATACTGTACTTACACTTGTATTTGCTAAGACAGCAAATATTAAGCTTTCTCACCAAAACAGTAACTCTATGAGATGATGGATGTGTTCTTTAACTCGATTGTACACACGTATCAAATCAAATCATCACATCACATGCCTTAAAAACCTTATGTGAAGAGAAGTATATACAACTTTAAGTGTCATTCATTCCTAAGTGAAACTAGGGGAAAACCTGGGCCCACCCCAAGTGAGAGGCTAATCCCTTCTCTGAAACCAAGCAGTAGAGGGTTAGGGAGAGTGAACCCTAGATTACACCCAAACTGGTAAGTACTCTGACCAGGAACTGAAGATGTCCAGCCAAGATCAGCACTTTGGACAGGTCTGACAAGACCTGGTGACCAGCCAGCCACTGCTTTCACAGTAAATGTCCTAGATGTCTGAAAAGCCACCCACCATCAGAGGCACCTTTTCCGGGAGCAGGGGCAGCCTATTGTCACTAGCCTGGGTCAGCATGGTTTGACCAAGGCTGGGCAGCTCCCATTCCTCCAGGTTTGTTGAGTAGGGAGGGGAGCATTGCCAGACTAGTTGAAGCTGCACTCACTCTTTATGTGAGACAGGTGGCACTGAGTACACAAAATGCTGTGAGCAATGCCCACTGGCCACTGACACCTGGCCTTTAGCTACTCCTAGGTCGGAGGACCTGGCAGTGTCCAGCAACAGCCCAGAGCCATTGACCAGCTTGGGGGTTGGCCTTGATTTTTTTTACACACTTCTACCTGGGAAGGAAGGACAATGTCTACCCGTGGCAGAAATGGTGGGTTGGTGTGTTCCCTGGCTCAATGCCATGACAGTCTCACTGTCTGACATATCCATCATCTTTTCCTGATGTTGCCACTGGTCAGCCAGTCCCTGGGTGATTACTGTTGAGCACCAGTCCCTGTTGGAGCCTAGAACACCATCAGGTGCCAAGAATATCTTCTGTTATTACTTGGTTGGTGATTAGATCTGTCCCCCAGGTGCTGGTCAGCTTCTCCAGAGAGTCCTGAATCCATAGGCTGGTTCTGCCCAATCAGGAGGAGCTGGTTTTGTGTTAATTGGTCCCTCAGGGTGCACCAGCACTACCTGTGAGCAGTGTCTACCTATTTCAGATGACACAGAGTATCTCTAGCCCTAGGTTACACATCTCCCGCTCTTTACTACAGGTGTCATTCACTGTACTTTTTCTTTTTTTTAGGATTTTATTTATTTATTTGAGAGAGAGAGAGAGCATGAGAGTAGAGAGGTCAGCAGGAGAAGCAGACCCCCTGCCGAGCAAGGAGCCCAATGTGGGACTCGATCCCGGGATTCCAGGATCATGACCTGAGCCGAAGGCAGTTGCTTAACCCACTGAGCCACCCAGGCACCATAATCATATTTTTTAGAAAGGAAAATGAGCAACACGGACAATACGTAGTATAAAATCCACTTCTGTCTCCTTCTCTCTCTCTTCTTTCCCACCCCCAGTCGTTTTTTTTTTTTTAAAAGAACCAAGATTTTTGGTTGAAATATATCAGCATTTTCTACACCAGTGAGCAGATTCCAGTGGGCAATCTGGGTCGTCATTCCTAGACCACCCCTCACAGGGACATGTCCTGTAATGTTTAGTGAAAGTCAGACACCCCCACAATGACTGTAAAGCTGATGGCTGGGGAGACAGATCTCAACCAACATCAGCAAGTAGAGTGCCAAGCCCCTGGTTTTATGCAGATGTATGAAAGTCTTCTTTTTTTTTTTTTTTTCATTGAAGGGCTATGACATAAGTAGTGAAATACTTTCAAGATGCACTGTTTTGAAATACACACAGTGCCTCCACATTGACATAATAACTGATAAAGAGCCATACCACCAGCACTGGCATCATTGCCAGAAGCTGGCATGGATGAGCCTGAGTCCCCAGTACTCCAGGTTCAGCTTGGTGGACTTTTTGATGCAGCTGAAGTGTTTGGTGGTGAATTGCCTCTGACTTGGGGGGGACCCTGTTGTGGGCTGTCCTGCACCTACAGAGAGGCCTGCCCCTGTGCCCAGTGACCATGTGTGTGAGGACACTTGGTGCCTCTCAGCCAGTGCTGCCTGGAGATGGTCAGTCCTGGAAGAAGATAGCTGGGCTTTGGAAGCAGGTTCTTTCCCATTTAATATGCTCCCTTTTCCCCCCTCTCTCCCATCCCCCCTCTGTTCCCAGACTCTATCTGAATGGATGAGTGGGCTGTAAGCACAATCTCTGTGGTCTTCATAGAGCTCAGGTCCCCTGGTTCTCTCTAAGCCCCACAATGCCACACATAATCAGTGCTCTGTGTGGCTGGGAGACCAGCCCTCAGTGACCAGAGCTCCAAGTCTGGTGACTTTGTGAGTGGCCGTCACAGTCCTGCACCAAGAAGAGAAGGGTGAGGACTAGGGTTTCTCAGCACATCAGGGGGCAGCTGCTTTCTCTGTGATGCCCCTGATCTCCAAAGTTTTCAGGGATACAAAGCTCCATTTTTATTACCAAAATAATATTTGACGTTCTCTTCCTAAGTGGGTCACACACATATTTGCAGGACAGGATGCTTGGAACAAACTGTGACTACCTCTTTCCTTCACAGCCAGGCTCAGAGCTCCCCTCCCCAGGGCTGCAATGAACCAGACATGGGTCACTGAATTCCTCATTCTGGGATTCTCAGAAACACCTCAGCTGCAAATGCTGCTCTTTCCTGCCTTCCTCCTCCTCTACATGGTGGCCCTCTCTGGAAACCTGCTCATCGTGGTGGTCATTGTCTCCAGCCCTGCCTTGCACACTCCCATGTACTTCTTCCTGGTGAACCTGGCCATGGTGGACATCCTCTGCACCTCCACAATCCTGCCTAAGATGCTGAGCAGCATGATGGCCAACAGGAGCATCTCCTATGGAGGCTGCATAGTGCAGCTTTTTTTCTTCACCTGGTCCCTGGGGGCTGAGCTACTGCTCTTCTCTGCTATGGCCTATGACCGCTATGTGGCCATCTGCTGGCCCCTGCGCTACAGCGCCCTCATGGACCCCAGGGTGTGCAGGCTCTTGGCCATGGCTGTGTGGACAGTCAGCCTAGCCAACACCAGTGTACACACTGGCCTCCTGCTGCGCCTGCCCTTCTGCCACTCCAACGTGGTCCAACACTTCTTCTGCGAGATCCCCCCTCTGCTGAAGCTCTCCTGCGCCCCAACACACCTGAATGAAGCGATGGCCTTCACTGCAGACATTATCCTGGCAGTGGGGAACTTCTCTGTGATCATGCTCTCCTACGTCTGCATCATCGCCAGCATCCTGCGCATCCGCTCCGCAGCGGGCAAGCGGCGGGCCTTTTCCACCTGCTCCTCCCACGTCCTGGTGGTCACCTTGTACTACTCCACTGTCATCTACACCTACATCCGCCCAGCGTCCAGATACTCACTGGACAAGGACAAGGTGGTCTCTGTCATCTACACTTCGGTGGCCCCCTCCCTGAACCCCCTTATCTACTCCCTGAGGAACACGGATGTCAAAGCTGCCCTCAGGAGACTGTTCTCCTGAGCTGAGGTCTGTGTGTCCAACGCCCAGGCCCCACCACCTCTCCTGGAGGGTGTGGCAGCAGGCATGGCCCCAGGTGCAGGTTTCCCTAGAGTGGGGTGTATCCTGGCATCTGGGAGCCCCATCCTCCTTCCAGAAGACACACTCTGGTGCACTATGCAGTGTCCATGGAGCCCAGCTCTGACACCACTTCACCCTGACACCTCAGGAAGCCCCTCATCCTCCCAGATCCTGGGTGTCCTGCCCTGTAGGGTCAAGAAATGACCTGTGTGGCAGCTCTGTGAACTGAGAGGCATGAAGTAGATTTAAGAAATTCTCATGGGGACATGGCCCTGTCCCCAGCCCTGGCTAGCAATTTTCTCTCCAACATGCCTCTGCTCATTCTGCCCAGAGGCAGAGGCTTTGGGTGAAGCCTGTAGCCGCTCCTCCCAGCACACTCAAGGCTGCCTCTGTTGCAGGGCGTAGCGGGTGAGAGGCAGCAACCCGGAGGGCAGTGGGCGGTGACACTTGCGGAAGTGTTTCAGGAGAATAGGTTCTTCCTGGAAGCAGAGGCTCCAAGAGCGGTCTTTTTAAAAAAAAAAAAAAATTAGCACTTTTTAGGGTAATAATTTGGCAAGGCTTTTTCAAGTCTAGGATGTGAAGATGCTATAGGCATCACTGTGGGAAAGTAAACCAGGGCTGCTGGGCCCTGTCCTCCCCTACCACACATGATGAACCCAGTCGTCCGCTCTCCATGGACCCTGGATCCAGGGAGATTTGGGTTCAGGAGGATTTGGGCATGGGAAATGCCTGGCGTAGGGAAGCTCCTTATGGCCCAAACACTCTGTTCCCCCTCAGGATTTAACTGTGCAGGGCTGGCGGTGGGATGTAGGAACATATTGCTTCAGAAGTACGTGGAGAGAAAGGTCCCTTTGAGGGAATAGGGCTGCCATCTCACTTGCAAGCTCTCTCAATGTGTTTCCTGGCCTCCCCTCCTCCACCTCGCCTTGTCTGTCTTCCTCTACAGACTCGAAGATCTTTGAGGACAAGGACAATGTCTTGTTCACCTTCTTACTCATTCCCACCAGGGGTTATTTGTCTAAATCAATTCATTTGTAAGCGTTGTGCACCAGGCACATGGCAGGAACCCAGTAAATACTAGCTGACAGAGAAAACAAATGATCCAGAGATGATTTCTACCAATTAGAACTAATTTTGGAAAGGCTGCACAGAAGTGTTTTTGTGACATGGTTAGTCAGGGGACAGTGACCTCTCTTTTTATTTTTCCCTGATTGGAAGTGAACCTCACATTTATGAGGTTTATAAAACCTGTGGAAATTGGGCACAGTATTAGGATGGTGGCCAGGAACAGAGTTTGCAATATACTCCTAGAGCTTCTGAGCTTCACACAGGAGGTCACCGGAAGGTGTCCGGTCAGCAGAGTTTTGCTGGGACTGGCTGTGGCCACAGAGGTGTGGGCTTTTCCTGCCTTGCCTCCCTGACCCCAGAGGGAGAGAGTTGTAGGAAGTGCTTCCAGAAATTAACTCTGGGGCCAGAATTCTGCACGAGGGGTGCCCACGCCCCCTCCTCAGGTGGGGGTAGGCATTCTACTGAGCTGAGGATCTAGAACCACCATGGAGGGCCACCAGCCCAGGAAGCTCCAGTATGGCCTCCACCCTTCACTTGTGTCTGCTCCCAGGTTCTCTGTTGTTCTGTGTTGTAGGAATTCCCTGAAAAAGATCCATGGGGTTTCTTTTCTTTACAAATGTGTGTTTTATGCTAATAGAATTGGGAAACAAGGATATTAAAAGAAGAAAGTAAGAAAGCAAATCCTTGTGCCAGTACCATGCTCTCTTGGTGATCACAGCTTTGTGGTAAAGCTTGAAATCCGGTAGTGTGATGCCCCCAGTTTTATTTTTGTTTTTCAACATTTCCTTAGCGATTCGGGGTCTCTTCTGATTCCATACAAATTTTAGGATTATTTGCTCCAGCTCTTTGAAGAATACCGGTGGAATTTTGATCAGAATAGCATTTTAAGTATAGAGTGCTCTAGGCGGTATAGACATTTTAACAATGTTTATTCTTCCGATCCAAGAGCATGGAATGGTCTTCATCTTTTTGTGTCTTCTTCAATTTCTTTCATGAGTGTTCTGTAGTTCCTCGAGTACAGATCCTTTACCTCTTTGGTTAGGTTTATTCCCAGGTGTCTTATGGTTCTTGGTGCTATAGTAAATGGAATCGATTCTCTAATTTCCCTTTCTGTATTTTCATGGTTAGTGTATAAGAAAGCCACTGATTTCTGTACATTGACTTTGTATCCTGCCACGTTGCTGAATTGATGTATGAGTTCTAGTAGTTTGGGGGTGGAGTCTTTTGGGTTTTCCATATAAAGAATCATGTCATCTGCAAAGAGAGAGTTTGACTTCTTCATTACCAATTTGGATACCTTTTATTTCCCTTTGTTGTCTGATTGCTGTTGCTAGGACTTCTAATACTATGTTGAACAAGAGTGGTGAGAGTGGGCATCTTTGTCATGTTCCTGATCTCAACCGGAAGGCTGCGAGCTTTTTCCCATTGAGGATGTGATTCTATCCAGTGGATGCCATTCTGGTGTGAGCAAGTTTTGTTTGATATGTATTTGTACATATACACAGGCTTTAATAAATATAGAATAACTGTGATTGTTTTATAAGATGCTGCTTCAGTTTAGAAAACACTGTGTAATTCCTTCCATGTCATTCCAGGTTCTTCCACGTTAGTTCATATTGGAAGTGCTCAGTTTCATTACTCGCTTGTGTATGCAGGTGTCAGGAGTCCATCAGAGCCTCAGATACATGTCCTAGAATGTTGGCCTTCTTCCTTTTCTCAAGCCCTATATTCAAAATCTCAGCAAGTCCCTATTCTTTTCGTCCTTCATAATAAAATGTATCTATATTTAAGGATTTTTAGAAAACACGGATTTAAAAAGGACACAATGGGTTGCTTCTAGTTCTATAATCTTTAAGTAGATTTTTTTAAAGATATTTTTTATTTATTTGACAGAGAGAGAGAGAGGTCACAAGTAGGCAGAGAGGCAGGCAGAGAGAGAGGAGGAAGCAGGCTCCCTGCTGAGCAGAGAGCCCAATGCAGGGCTCGATCCCAGGACCCTGGGATCATGACCTGAGCTGAAGGCAGAGGCTTTAACCCACTGAGCCACCCAGGTGCCCCTTTTTAAGTAGATTTTGTCAGTAGCCCTCACACAGATGACAATTATAATCTCCATAACAAATGTTATTTTTTTCTGTCACAACTCTTTCTAGAACCTGAAGGTGACCTAAACCAGGCAAAACTGGATAAGAATAAACCTCAAAAGAATGGACTCAGTGTAAGGCTCTGTGTCTAAGCTCAACTATGTGCCACATTCAGGCACTTATGACTCATCACAGAGCCATAGGCCAGTTGGTTTAAGGACAGAAATTGTGGCCACCAGGCATATAGAAATTAAGGATAAATGAGGAGAAAAAAGAAAAAAGAGGAGGTGGCAAAGGTCTTCCAGCCATTGGCCATACCTGAACTGTGGAAGAGAAGGGGCACTGAAAGGAGACAAAGGAGTGTTGGTAACTGGAAAGCTCAGGGGGCTGATATGTGAGCTACTTCTCATCATGGGACAGACAGAGTTTGAAATTTAAGTCCCACCTTGGTAGAGGGGCTTGATAAATACCTCAGGATCTCCATGAAAACCCAAGAAGGGTCACACCTAAGGAATAAAGTCTATGTCACAGAACCAAAAAAATTATCTTAAGACTAAAATCATTCAAATACAAATCAAAACCATAATGAGGTGTCACCTCACACTTGTCAGAATGACATCAAAAAGACAAAAGGTAGTATATATTGGTGAGAATGTGGAGAAAGGGGAACCCTCATGCACTGTTGGTGGAAATGTAAGCTGGTACAGCCACTCAGGAAAAGAGCATCCAAAAATTAAAATAGGATTACCTTATGATGCAACAATTGTACTTCTGGGTACATATCCAAAGGAATTGAATCAGAATCTTGTAGGGATATCTACAGTCCTATGTCCATTGCAGCATTACTCATAATAGCCAGGTTATAGAAACAACCTAAGCATCCATCAGTGGGTAAATGGATAAAGATGTGATTTATATATGGTAGAATACTACTATCCAGCCATATGGAAGGAGATCTGTCATTTGTGAAACTCGGATGTACCTTGAGAGCATTATGCTAACTGAGATATTTAGACAGAGAAAGATACATACTGTATGATATCTCTTACATGTAGAATCTAAAAACAAATAAATAAAGAAAAGAAAACTAGAAGAAACAGGAAGTAAGGTGATGATTAACAGGGGCTGGGACTTGTGGAGTGGGAAAATGGGGAGATATTGGTCAAAGGGTACAAACTTTCGGGTATAAGATTAACAAGTTCTGGCGATCTCACATACATCATAGTTATTACAACTAATAATACCATATTATACACTTGAATGTTGCTAAAAGAATAGATGTTAAATGTTCTTTACACACATACAAAAGAAATAAATGGTAATTATTTGACATGATGAAGGTATTAGCCAATGCTCTTGTGGTAATATTTCTACAATACACAAATTTTTCAATATAAAAATATACCAAATCAACACGTTATACACCTTAACTTACAAATGCTATACATCAATTATGTCTCAATAAAGCTGGAAAAATAAATTTAAAACAATGAGAAAAAAAATGAGGTTAAAATGGAACAGAATAGAGACTCCAGAAATGGACCCTCAATTCTATGGTCAACTAATCTTTGACAAATCAGCAAAAAAAAATATCCAGTGGAAGAAAAAAACAGTCTCTTCAATACGTGGTGCTGGAAAAATTGGACAGCCACATGCAGAAGAATGAAACTGGACCATTCTGTAACACCATACACAAAGATAAACTCAAAATGGATGAAAGGCCTCAGTGTGAGACCAGAATCCATCAAAATCCTAGAGGAGAATATAGACAGTAACCTCTTCAACACCAGCCACAGCAACTTCTTTCATGACATGTCTCCAAAGGCAAAGGAAACAAAAGCAAAAATGAACTTTGGAGACTTCATCAAGATAAAAAGCTTCTGCACAGCAAAGGAAACAGTCAACAAAACTAGGAGACAGCCCACAGAATGGGAGAAGATATTTGCAAATGACATTACAGATAAAGGGCTGATATCCGAGATCTATAAAGAACTCCTCAAACTCAACACTCAAAAAACTAATAACCCAGTCAATCAATGGGCAGAAGACATGACAGACACTTCTCCAAAAAAAAGACTTACAGATGGCTAACAGACATATGAAAAAATGTTCAACATCATTAACCATCATGGAAAAATACAAACCAAACCAAAACTGCAATGAGATACCACCTTGCACCAGTTAGAATGCCAAAAATTAACCAAACAGGAAACAACAAATGCTGGAAAGGATGTGGATAAAGGGGAACCCTCTTACACTGTTGTTGGGAATGAAAGTTGATACACCCACTCTGGAAAATAGTATGGAGGTTCCTCAAGATGTTAAAAATAGAGCTACCCTATGACCCAGCAATTGCACTACTAGGTATTTACCCCAAAGATACAGATGTAGTGAAAAGAAGGGGCATGTGCACCCCAATGTTTACAACAGCAATGTCAATAGCCAAACTGTGGAAGGAACCAAGATGTCCTTTGACAGATGAATAGATAAAGAAGATGTGGCTCATATATACAATGGAATATAACTTAGCCATCAGAAAGGATGAATACCCACCATTTACATCAACATGGATGGAACTAGAGGGGATTATGTTAAGTGAAGTAAGCCAAGAAGAGAAAGACAATTATCATATGGTTTCATTCATATGTAAAACATAAGCAATAGCACAGAGGACCATAGGGGAAGGGAGGGAAGTCCAAAGGGAGAGAAATCAGAGATGGAGATGAACCATGAGGGACTATGGACCCCAAGAATCAATCTGGGGGATTCCGAGAGGAGGATC
The DNA here is from genome assembly GCF_009829155.1 of Mustela erminea. Classification (NCBI taxonomy): domain Eukaryota; kingdom Metazoa; phylum Chordata; class Mammalia; order Carnivora; family Mustelidae; genus Mustela; species Mustela erminea. The sequence continues at coordinate 91,992,119 of NC_045627.1, read as the reverse complement.
ATGGGGGAAGGGGGTAACAAGGTGATGGGCATTGTGGAGGACATATGCCATGCTGAGCTTTGGATGTTATACTTAACTAATAAATCACTGAACACTACATCAAAAACTAATTATGCCTGGAGCACTGGATATGGTACATAAACAATAAATCTTGGAACACTGCATCAAAAACTAATGAGACAGCTTCAGGAGAATAGGTGTTATTTCTTCTTTGAAAGTTTGGTAGAATTCCCCAGGGAATCCATCAGGTCCTGGGCTCTTATTTTTTGGGAGGTTTTTGATAACTGTGTTGGAGAGGATGTGGAGAAAGGGGAACCCTCTTACACTGTTGGTGGGAATGCAAGTTGGTGCAACCAATTTGGAGAACAATATGGAGATTCCTTAAGAAATTAAAAATAGAGCTTCCCTATGACCCTGCAATTGCACTACTGGGTATTTACCCCAAAAATACAGTTGTAGTGAAAAGAAGGGCCATATGCACCCCAATGTTCATAGCAGCAATGGCCACGGTCGCCAAACTGTGGAAAGAATCAAGATACCCTTCAATGGACAAATGGATAAGGAAGATGTGGTCTGTATACACTATGGAGTATTATGCCTCCATCAGAAAGGACGAATACCCATCTTTTGTATCAACATGGACAGGACTGGAAGAGATAATGCTGAGTGAAATAAGTCAAGCAGAGAGAGTCAATTATCATCTGATTTCCCTTATTTGTGGAGCATAACAAATAACCCAAAGGACATGGGGAGATGGAGAGGAGAAAGGAGTTGAGGGAAATTGGAGGGGGAGACGAACCAAGAGAGACTGTGGACACTGAGAAACAACCTGAGGGTTTGGGAGGGGATGGGGAGGGGGCATGGATTAGTCTGGTGGTGGGTATTAAGGAGGGTATGTATTGCATGGAGCACTGGGTGTGGTCCATAAACAATGAATACTGTTACGCTGTAAAGAAATTAAATTTAAAAATACTTGCAGCAAAAAAGAAAAAAAGATGTATTTTGTGGTGACTAATATAACACAATAAAAAAGAAAATTTTTTTAAATGGGAAAAAAACTAATTATGGACTACTATACAGTGGCTACTGAACTTAAAAATAAAAACTGAGCTCAAAACCAAAAAGACCTAGCCTGACAAAATAAAAAGTAATCCCTAACAAATAAAATAAAGCCTCCATAAAAGCTCCCAGTAATTTAACTCTGCTAGAACAAAAAGTCAACCCTCTTCACAGGAAGGTAACATAATCAGAAGGTAACATAATCAGAGTCTTTGTAAAGTATCATTTACAATGTCTAGGAATACAGTGTTATACATAAAATAAAAAAGGTGTGACCAAAAGACAAAGAGAAAATATAGTTAATAGAACTAGACCCTGAGACAACCCAGATGTTGGTATTATCAGACAAGTACTCTAAAGTAGCTATTGTCTCTGTCATTGTTGCTTTAAATATTTTTGCCATTCCTTTCTCTCCTTTTTCTCCTTCCAGTATTCCCATTATATGTATGTTTCACCTTCTGTAGTTGTCCCATAGTCTGAAGATATCCTGCTTTTATTTGTTTCAATGTTTTTTCTCTTTGCTTTTCAGTTGTTGAGGACTCCACTGATTTATTCTCTAGCTCAGAGATTATTTTCTCAGCCATGTCCCATCTACTAATGTGCCCCTAAAAGGCATTTTCCATTTCTGTTATGGTGATTTTTATATTTAGAATTTCTTTTTTGTTCTTTCTTAGGATTTCTCCTCTCTGCTTACATCATCCACCTATTAATTAGAGGGTTTTTTTTAATTGTTGGTCTGATAATTCCAACATCCCTTCATGTCTGGTTCTGATGGTTTTTCTGTGTCCTCAGTTTGTACTTTTTGCCTTCTGATATGCTAGTAACTTCTTTGCCATAGCCAGCTATGATGGAACGGGTAAAGGGAACTGCTGTAATTAGGTTTTAGTTACATAGTGGTGAAATAGAGACAGGAGAAGCCTTCTACAGGCCTATGATTAGGTCTCAATCTTTTAGGGAGTCTATGTCAAAGGTACAGGCCATGGGAAACTCTCCACCTCCTGTCTGGGTTTGGTTCCATGGCATTCAACTTCTGTGCACCTCAGCTTTCAATTTCCACCCCCATACAATTGATTCGGCTAACATGCACTGAGTTTTTCCAGGCTGTACCAAGATCCATTCTGAGGGGCCAGGATTGAGTGTGAGGGAACCAGTAGCTGGAACCTGGTGGGGCCTCCATTAAGAGAGTCACCTGAGAGTGTATGAGCATGCTTGTGGCTCAGTGACCTGGTTCAGTACATATTTTTCTGAAAAAATCAGACACAACTGCGATGGCTTAGCCTTTCTAGTCTTAGGTAAAATCTATTAAATTAGATAAAAGCAGCAATAAAACACCAATAATGTATAATTTCAGCCTAAAAGTGCCATCTTTAAACTTTCTGGGAGCAGTGCAGTCCTAGATGGAGTTTGGGGTCAGAGTAGTTTAGTTTGTCAAAGATGATGTGAGTTTATAGGCTCCAAGAAGCTGAGCATGGATTTTTTCCATCAGGAACATCCTAGTTACCCTAACAACAGCACCAACAATCCCTTGTTCCTCCCTGTGTCAATAATCATGCTGCTATGAGACTAAACATTATTTCCTCATCAACCCTTGAGCTAGTATGAGTAGGTGTTCTACCTTCAGATCCTTTTACAGATGGTGTGTGCCTTCCATTTTCCCCACCACCACCACCACCACCACCACCACCTCTGACCTGCAGATGTACACTGCCTGCCTGATCAGCCCACACTCTGTGAAGGAGGGTGGTCAGACATTCTATGCAGAGACCCTACTCTAGGAATTTTAATGCTCAGGGCAGGTGGGTTGCCTTTATACAACAACAAACAAAAGAATGAGAAGAGTGATGCCCTTGCACCTCTATAAAAGTTGGACATAAAATACCTGGATTTCAGGGCTGCGTGACAGGGAATCTAACCTGTCCTGTGAGGCTGTGGGTAGGGAGAGTGCAAGGTCAGAAGACAAAGGGCTGGATTAGCACACTCTTGGCAGAGCAAAAGGGAGGAGCTGGAGGGAGGAGCCCGGGGTGAGGGGTCTTACAGAAGCAGGGCATGTGACAGGAGACTGCAGGATGGGCAGTCTGCCCATGACTGGCAGATGTCTTAGACCATCCACTCCCATCACAGTGATGGGAGCAAGAGCCCCTTCCAAGAGGTGCCCCAGTGCAGGCAGGAGCGCGAGAGAACAAGGCAAGGAGTGCCTTTGAAATGAAGGTCTCACAGATGGTCCTTCAAAACCTCAGGCTGTGAGGGCATGTGACTTCCAGGAAAAATTGTTTGGTCTTTTTGCTTATTTGCTTTAAATATGTGAGCAGTGTGAGAAGGAGTCAGCAAGGGGGGAAACGCATGTTGCAGGGGAAAGAGGGCAGAGCCAAAGAGCAGGTCTCTGAAAGGGTGGGAGAGAGGCATCCAGTGCAGAACAGGGGAGAGACCAGGAGGGCGGGAAAGCCAAAGTCAGAGGGTGAGGGACTCTGCCAGACACATGGGGATGAAAGGCCCAGTGCAAGGGGCAGGCTGAGTGGGTCCCTAAGTCTCTGTGCATATCCCAGGAGCGTGGTGGTTGCAGGAAGCCTGGGTGGAAATGCAGTGAAGATTGGACAGGCCCTCTGTCTCTCCCAAAGCCTATGCTCTCACCACTTGGCACTCTCACCTCCCAAGCCGCATGCCCACTTCTTAAACACTGGGAGTTAGAACTGGTGGCAAGTCCCCACTGTCTCTCCAAATTAATCTTTATACCATTTCTTTGGGTAAGTTTATCCACACTTTATGAATAAGAGAATCCATCAGTGAAGTCACTTTCCAAATACTCTCACTACTGTCAACTCTTGACACGGACCCTTCATGACAGAAAAGTGTCTGTTCTGCCTGCAGTACGAAGGCAGAAAGTCCCCACTATGTGCAGTCTCCTTGGACTTGAGCTTCGGGGATGATGAGAAGAGCAATGCTGTGCTCGTGTCTCGAGAACCCATGGGCCCACCCCACGGCCATCCTGGCTCCTCCTCTGTCCCTTACACCTCCTGGGCACCCACCGACCTCCTCAAACACCTCAAGACACATCTTCCCTTCATGCCCCACTCTCCTGCCTTCCCAATTTCTTTCCCTTATTCCTATAAAACTGCTCACTGCTTTCCTTCCCTGCAGCCTACCCTATCTACTTACCATGCTGGCCTCAGGGGAGCTTCCTCAAAGCCTAGTTTTCTCCAGCTCAGGATCCTTCATTCATACCAGTGCTTCTGAAGTCATGGTCTGACTTCTCACCTGACACCCAGAGCACCTGCTTAACCTGGCCGATCTCACCTGGCACACACAGTTCTTGGTTATTTGGCTGACCTTTCTGACATCAAGCTGCCTACTCTTCCTGGGTCCCAGCATCTCCTGATCCCCTGGTCCCCACCAGGGCCCCAGGTATGCCATCAGGCTGCCATGCACTCACAGTAATTCTCACCTCTGCTCTGGTGATGCCCTGAGCCCAGACACTCAGTTCCCTGTGGATGGAAAACAGAATGCCAGGAGTAAGAAAACCTCATCAGCTATGTATGCAGGAACTTTGCCAGGCCCCTCAATGTGTTATTGGTTACAGACACAAATACACACAGTGTTCCACAATTTGTTGATTAAGACACCCATCAGACCTCCCAGATTGCTAGTCTACTGCCTTGTATCTTCCTCTGCAGTCAGCTAATGTGTGAGGACCACTGGGCACCAGGCAAGGCAGAGGCCAGAGTCTCTGCAGGGTGGGTGCTATACATGACAGACATGGTGACCATCATGTCCATCCTGACATCCCCAGAGACAGGTGTTTTCCACCCTCTGACCAGGTCACTTTTTTCCTAACCCCCACCTCCCTGCCTAGGACTGAGTCTGGCTGATCCCTGCCAGCCTTTTCGGACTAGCCCTCTACAGTGCTCGCTTCGGCAGCACATACACTAAAATCGGACTAGCCCTCTACATGCCTCACAATTCCCTCACCTCCAGCCTCCTCAGCCACAATCTTGTGTCCATCCCGTAGGCAGGATAACATCAGAGTTTTGTCTGTGGGATTTGTGTTCAATCTGGGCTGGAAATATCATCCATTCTTAAACAGACCACCATGATTCTGAGTGGACATGTCCCTGGGGCCTGGAGTGAGGGAGGTAGTGGGGACTGTGCACCAACAAGAGCAAAATTCTCTATTCTCAGGGGCCTATGGAGGGGCCTTTCTGACAGCAGAGAGCAGGTATGTGGTAACAAGAGTGATGCTGCTGAGGGCCCGGGGTGAGGGAAGGCAGGAGCTGCTGGAGGCACTTAGTCCACACTGGGGTGGCTTTGGCACCCATCCCGTAGGTTTGCTTTGAGAAATGGAATGAAACTTGATTAAACTTGGAAATTTTTCTCTGAAATCTAAACACTGCTTCTAGAGTAAGACTCAAAACAGCAGTTTCATTCTGAACTGGCCTCTGGACTTTGCAATGCTGGGACCAGCCCGTAATCACCAACCTTCAGCTTATCACTCACTGGAATTCCCACTCTCACACACCTCATGCTGCAGATTGCTGAATCACAATGGAATATTACTCAGCCAAGAAAAAGAATGAACTCTTGCTATTTGCAATGACATGGATGGATCTAGGGAGTGTCATGCTAAGCGGAATAAGTCAGTCAGAGAAAGACAATTGTCACAGGATCTCACCCATATCTGGAATTTAAGAAGCAAAACAAATGAGCAAAAAAAGAAGGAGAGAAACTAAGAAACAGACCATTAACTCTAGAGAACACACTGATGGTCAGCAGAGGGGAGGAGGGGGCAGAAGGAGTGTAATTGTTGTGGTGAAAAAAATAAAATTAAAAACAAAGCAGTCCATGCTGTCTGGCTCTGAAGAGAGGGGGGCCTGGCCAGCTATTCCTCAAGGTGTCCCAATGCCTCTGTCTCTCTGTGGGCTGCCCTTCCTGCCTTTTACTTGTCACATTGGTCCCTCTCTTCCACTTTTTCTGTTTTCTCTCCGTTCAATTCATTATATGGACACAGTCCACAAACACATTCTGCTTGGAAGCTGAAACATTACCAGACAAACCTGAGGCCCTTTGATCACGCCCCCAGCACCACTGTTGTGTACTTGTTGTGCGTCCGTGCAAACTGCTGCCTGTGCATTTGTGTGCCTGTGTTTATATAAAGAATGATACCCCTGCCTCATAACTTTTATGTTAACAATAGGATATGCTTTTTGTTCTGTAACTTGCTGTTTTCAACATCTGGAAGATGGCATCTGGATACCTTGATTCTAACAGATGCACTGCCCTGGCAAGAGGTGCTGTGGCTTAGCTGTGGCCCCACAGTGGTCTTCAGTACATGTCTTGTTGCTGTTTCTCCTGCTACAGTGAGGATAGAAAGTGTCCATGACAAGAAATACCACCACATGCCACAGTGCAGACTGATGGTTGCCCGGCCATGGGAGGTGATATGAAGTGACCACTTCATAGCTCCAGGGTCTCTATTTGGGCAATGAGAAATCTCTGGACCGAGACAGTGATGAGGAGTAGTCAATGCCACTGAATCGTTTACTTTAAAATAGTTAAAATAGTAAACTTTTTGTTATGAGTATTGCACCACAAGAAAAAAAAAATGTAGAAATCCTTAGAAGAAAACATTAAGTAACACACCTTGAATAGATATAATTTTTATTTACTAATTTTACTTTTAAAAGGTGGGGAAATGCAAATAAGATGTCAAAAAAACCCACAGACAGCATAGACATTTTCAAAATGTTCATTCTTCCAATCCATGAGCATGAAATATTTTTCTATCTCTTTGTGTCTTCCTCAATTTAATTTCTTCTGTAAGCGTTCTATAGTCCCTAAATTGTAGATCATTTACCTCTTAGGTTAGGTTTATTCCAAGGTATCTTAAGGTTTTTGATGCTATTGTAAGTGGAATCGATTCCTTGATTTCTCTTTCTTCAGTCACATTATTAGCATATAGAAATGCCAGTGATTTCTGTGCATTGATTTTGTATCCTGCCACGTTGCTGAATTCCTGTTGAATTCTAGTAATTTGAGCGTGGAGTCTTTTGGGTTTTTCACATAAAGTACCATGTCGTCTGCAGATAGAGTTTCACTTCTTCTTTGCCAATTTGAATGCCTTTTACTTCTTTTTATTGTCTGATTGCTGAGGCCGGGCCTCTAGTGCTATGTCGAACAACAGAGGTGAGAGGGACATCTATGTCATACTCATGACCTTAAGGAAAAGCTCTCAAATTTTTTAAATTATTTTCAGTCAGCCATTGTATAGTGCAACATTAGTTTTTGATATACTGTTCAATGATTCATCAGTTGCGTACAACAGCCAGTGTCCATCACTACATGTGCCCTCCATAATACCCATCACCTTGTTACCCTATCTTCCGGCCCCACTCCCCTTTGAAACCCTCAGTTTGTTTACCGAGTTCCAGAGTATCTCATGGTTCATCTCCCTCTCTGATTTCTCCCCCTTTAGATTTCCCTCCTGTGCCCTTTGGCCCTCCATGTATTTCTTATGTTCCACATATGAGTGAAAGCATGTGCTAATTGTCTTTCTCTGCTTGAGTTACTTCACTTAGCATAATCCCCTCCATTTCCATCCATGTCAATGCAAATGGTGGGCATTCATCCCTTCTGATGGCTGAATAATATTCATATAATATATGAACCACATCTTCTTTATCCATTCATCTGTCGAAAGGCATCTTGGCCCTCATTTTTTCCCCACTGAGAATGATACTCACTGTGGGCTTTTCGTAGATGGCTTATAAGACATTGTCATATCTTCCCTCTATCCCTATATTTTGCAGAGTTTTAATCAAGAAAGGACGTTCAGATCAATCCACATATTCAGTGCAATCCCTATCAAAATACCATCAACATTTTTCACAGAGCTGTAACAAACAATCCTAAAATTTGTGTGGAACCAGAAAAGACCCCAAATCGTTTAGGGGAATACTGAAAAAGAAAACCAAAGCTATGGTATCACAATGCTTGAATTTAAGCTATATTACAAAGTTGTGATCATCAAGACACATGGTATTGGCACAAAAGCAAACATATAGACCACTGGAATAGTATAGAGAGCCCAGAAATGGACTCTCAACTCTATGGCCAACTAATCTTCAAAAAAGCAGGAAAAAATATCCAATGGAAAAAAAGAAAGTCTCTTCAATAAATGATGCTGGGAAAATTGGACAGCCAAAATGCAGAAGAATGAAACTGGACCATTTCTTTACACCATACATGATGATGTACACAAAATGGATGAAAGACCTCAATGTGAGAAAGGAATCCATCAAAATGCTAGAGGAAAACATAGACACTAACCTCTTTGACCTTGGCCACAGCAACTTCTTCCAAGACACCTCTCTAATGGCAAGGGAAACAAAAGCAAAAATGAACTATTCAGACTTCATTAAAATAAAAAGCTTCAGCACAGCAAAGGAAACAGTCAGCAAAACCAAAAGGTAACCTACAAAATGGGAGAAGATATTTACAAAAGACATGACAAATAAAGGGCTGGTATCCAAGATCTATAAAGAATTTCTCAAACCCAACACCCAAAAAAAACACCAAAGGCACTGGAAACAAAAGTGAAAATAAACTTTTGGGACTTCATCAAGATCAAAAGCTTCTGCACAGCAAAGGAAACAGCCAACAAAACAAAGAGGAACCCATGGAATGGGAGAAGATATTCTCAAATGACAGTACAGACAAAGGGCTGATATCCAGGATTTATAAAGGACTCCTCAAACTCAACACACACAAAACAGATAATCATGTCAAAAAATGGGCAGAAGACATGAACAGACACTTCTCCAATGAAGACATACAAATGGCTATCAGACACATGAAAAAATGTTCATCATCACTAGCCATCAGGGAGATTCAAATTAAAACCACATTGAGATACCACCTTACACCAGTTAAAATGGCCAAAATTAGCAAGACAGTAAACAACATGTGTTGGAGAGGATGTGGAGAAAGGGGAGCCCTCTTACACTGTTGGTGGGAATGCAAGTTGGTTTAGCCACTTTGGAAAACAGTGTGCAGATTCCTTAAAAAAATTAAAAATAGAGCTTCCTATGACCCTGCAATTGCAGTACTGGATATTTACCCCAAAGATACAGATGTAGTGAAAAGAAAGGGCCATATGTACCCCAATGTTCATAGCAGCAATGTCCACAATAGCCAAACTGTGGAAGGACCCTAGATGTCCTTCAACAAATGTTGGATAAAGATGTGGTCCATATACGCTATGGAGTATGATGCTGCCATCAGAAAGGATGAACACCCAACTTTTGTTAACACCATGGACAGGACTGGAAAAGATTATGCTGAGTGAAATAAGTCAAGCAGAGAGAGTCAATTATCATATGGTTTTACTCACATGTGGAGCATAAGGAATAGCATGGAGGACCATAGGGCACAGGAGGGAAATCTGAAGGGAGAGAAATCAAAGAGGGAGATGAACCATGAGAGACGATGAACCCCGGGAAGCAAACCGAGCATTACCGAAGGGGGGTGGGGGACGGGGTAGCCGAGTAATGGGCATTAGAGGAGACACGTGCTGTGAAGAGCACTGGGTGTCATATGCAGCTGTGAATCATTGAACACCACATCAAAGACTAAGGATGTACTATATGTTGGCTAACTGAGCTGTAAGGAAGGAAGGGAGAGAGGGAGAGAGAGAAACCCCATGGAATCGTCATGTCGTAAGTGCTCAGACGGGCTCAGCCGCCCTCACTGGCTGCTGCTGTGTGGCTGTTATTGGCCTGTCCTGCCTATGCCCAGCCATGGCCAAGCCTCCTGCCCCCACACCCACTGGCACACCTGTCCCTGCCAGTGTTGCCCAGAACTCCCGCTGTTCCCTATTCTGCTTCCTGGACAGCCTCCCAGCCTAGTGGCCGGAGGAGTGTGTGGTGCTGTGTTGAGCCTTGTCATCCACGGGCCTGTGACGTAGGCTGATACCCCCCACCGCCCGCACCTGTGGTCCCATTTGTACACTAAGGGTCAGTGTCGTCACCTCCAAGGAACCCTCTAGTGCTGTGTTTCCGGGAGAAACCAGCGCTCAGAGTGGGCACTGGGGACGCTGGTGTCTGGCAGACACTGCCCGTCACAGCCCCGTCGGAGGAAGTAAGTTTTCTGTCTAACTTGGAGTGGCGGCTCCCCGCCAATACCGCTTGCCTTGTCCCTCAGTACAAGTCACTCTGCGCTGAGGCCAGAGGCTCAGGCTCCAAGGCCCCCAGGGCTCCTGAATCCCTCTAAGTGACAGAATCTGGAGCTGGATCCCAATGGGTTAACACTTTCACTCATGACATCACACAGCAGAGCCGCCTGGCTGAAAGCAGGCCACGCTGGGCTCTGGCTGCTGTCCTCAGCACAGACCCCACCGACCCCACTTGCCACTGAACGAGGCCTCTGAAGAGCCAGCACAAGGTCACGTGTTTGTTTCTTCTGAGTCAAGCCCGAGGGGACTCCCTAGGCAACTTAAGGGCCATCTGCAATGCTTCCGGGACTCAGAAAGAAGCTTTCATCTGCTCCACAACTGTCTAAGTCGTGCTGTGTATTATTCTTGATAACGGATCTCTTGCTGTTATTATTAGATTCATTTCACAAAACAAGTGGAACAAAATGACTTAGGGCATGAAACTTTTTGTTTGCTAGGTCATAAATTATTATTATAGCAATTTTTAATTTTAGGGGTAAGTTTTCATCATTTTCAGGGGCCACAGAGAGAGCAGGACAGGGAAGGAGGGAGGGGCTAGGACTTTGTGGCCAAGGCCCACGTCCCTGCGTTTTGCAGGTCAGAGCAGGTGTGAGTGTGGGGCTGTGCACCATCCTCTCCAGGACACCAGCGGACACCTCCGAACACCTGTCCGGGAGGCCCGGGGCAACGCGGATCCCCTCTGAGGTGGGTGCTGCTCCACTTGTCCCTTCTCCTGACCCCGAGGATGTAAGACAGATCCGAGGCTCGAAGGTTGTTCCCTTTTCCCTCTGGGTGATGCACCTTCTGTGAGGTCTTGGGTGCGAGCGTGATCGTGTCTGCAGTGACCTGATGCCTCCCGGAGCCCAGTGTCCTGAAGGGCTCCCATGTCTGCTTGGAGGGGTCCGTGTACCCTGGCTGTGCCCTGGTGTTGCGTGCAGGTCTGTCTGGTTTAAACACAACTGACTTCTGCTTTTTGAGAGTACATGTTGTTATAATAAATTGCCATGTCATCAAGTTTTTAAGCCGATTGCTGACCACACAGTGTCCGGGCTCAGACTGTGACGGGGAAGGAGAGCACGGTTCTCCACCAGATGCTTCTGTGCTCCCCCGGCCCTCCTCTGACGCTCCGACTGCGACCTCTCTGCTCCTCGCGGGCCCCACATGCTCACAGCACAGCCCAAGCCAACGGCAGCAGCAGAAGAGCGTGCTCTGCGCAGTGTTCTCTTCTGGGAAAAGCCTGGGAGGGTCTGACTTTGGGTCCAGTCACCAGAATGGTGTATTTAATAACACTTCCAGGAGTGCCCCTATTAATACATGACTGCACAGGACACGAGCAATTGACAGGCTCTTTCAGAAGATGGGGTGGCTTCCCCTGTGCCTGCCTTTCCAGCATGAAGGTCTCTTGGGGTTGTAAAAATGAAGATGCTGGGGACCCAGTCACATGTGCTATTTCAAGCAGAGATATTTTTTCCTTTTTTTAAGATTTTATTTATTTATTTGACAGAGAGAGATCACAAGTAGGCAGAAAGGCAGGCAGAGAGAGAGGGGGAAGCAGGCTCCCCGCTGAGCAGAGAGCCCGATGTGGGACTTGATCCCAGGACCCTGAGAACATGACCTGAGACGAAGGCAGAGTCTTAACCCACTGAGCCACCCAGGTGCCCCCAGAGATATTTTTCTTAAGTCTGGGTTGCCCCTGTGAACTTGGGGCAGGTCTGTACCTTTATAGTACCAAGTCAAAATTAAAACAGTGAAGATACAACCTGTCACTCATTTGTGGTGGAACCCTTAAAAAGGTGCTTTACTCACAGATGTAAGTGGCAGGCACACAGAGTTGGGCTGTCTCTGGCTCCCGATGGACTTCCCCGGAGGCTGATCTGGGCTTCGGTTGGAAGATGTCCCCACTCAGTAGTAACACTGTCATCTGTTCTGCAACCGCTGCACAGCTTTCTCGGAAGTCCCTTGCTGGCCATCTGAGAAGGGCCAGTGCATCTGCAGATACGCAGAGTGTGCTTGTGGCCGGGTGCGGTCCTGACCACAGGACCACGATGACTCTATCTGCTGTGTGACTGTGTGCCTGCCTTCTCAATGAGCCCTACATATCCCCTTGTCATTTACAGGTTCATCCTTGAACTGTTACCCTGTGTCTGTTTTCATACAAGAAACATGACTGAGAAATATAAAACACACCAAAAATCGTGCTAATCTCTGTTGTGCCAGCACAAAACCAGCCGGAATAAGGGCTATGGACAAGGTCACCCCTGCAGAAGCAGCTGGGAGTTGCCATCAGGCTCTTTGATGCCTGCCCTGGACTGGATGCCCCCTTCCCAGGACGGGGAAGTCACGGGGACAGAATCAGCGACACTGCCCTCGGGGAAACCCTCCGTTCTGCTCTCTTCTGGTGGGACTGCCCTGGACCCTCAACCTGTAAGATCCTCCCTGCTTCCAAGAAGGCCTGTATCCCCTCTGACCTTCCCAGGCTGGTCCCGACTGTACCTCCCAGCCTGCACCTCATGTTCGTCCCCCTCGGTGACTTAGGTCTCCCACCAGCCCTCCTGCCTCCGTCATCCTCTGCCCCCCTAAGCAGAGCCCAGGCTCCATGTCGGGTGTGACGTCCACTGATGTCCACTGCCTCATGTCTGGGGCAGCTCATCAAGGAATGTGAAGGGACCCGGGGGGACCGGGCAGAGGAAGGGGCGGAGGGTGGAAGAGCGGGTAATGCCTGGTACTCCCAGGCCAGGACAGGACATGGAGATACTTTCAGGCCGACCGTGCACACTGGGCATCGTCTCCTGAAGGGCCTCACAGGGACATGGCATGGTCGGGGGACCACTGCGGGAGGCCGTCATGCCGCGGTGGGGTGTTTGTGGGCAGGGGTCCCGGGTGCCGTGGCGGCAGGAGGAAGCAAGGGCGAGCACACCGGCCCATTTTCCTGCGAGGAGCTTGTTAGCCAGTGATGTCTGAGTCTAATGAAATACGAAAGGATTAAATTCTGGGAGAGTCTGCATATTCACTTATTCCACACTTAGACCACTAATTCCACACACTTTTCCAGCCCAGCTGCCGAACAGGAAAGAGCTTGAACAGACGGGTCAAAGGCCATGAGGAATCAGACGCGGGTGACGGAATTCATCCTGCAGGGCTTCTCGGAAGGGCCACAGCTCCATGTTCTCTACTTCATCCTCTTCCTCTGCCTCTACGCCACGGCCCTCTGTGGCAACTGCCTCATAATTGTGGCCATCGCCTTCAGCTCCAGGCTCCACACACCCATGTACTTCTTCCTGGTCAACCTGTCTGTGCTGGACATCATCTGTGCATGCACCGTGGTGCCCAAGCTGCTCGCGATCCTGGTGGCAGAGAAGAGAAGCATCTCCTACAGAGGCTGCATGGCCCAGATGTACTTCCTGTCGTGGTCAGTGGCCGGGGAGGTGCTGCTCTTCACCGCTATGGCCTATGACCGTTACGTGGCCATCTGCCAGCCACTGCACTATAGCTCCATGATGGGCCCCGGGGTGTGCGCCGTGCTGGCTGGAGCCGTGTGGGGCATCAGCGTGCTAGGAGCTGGCGTCAATGCCTGCCTGATGTTGCGGCTGAACTTCTGCGGCCCCAACGTGATTGATCACTTCTTCTGTGAGATCCCCCCTCTGCTGTTACTCTCCTGCTCCTCCACATATGTGAATAACATCATGGCGGTCATGGCCGACATCTTCTTTGCCATGCTGAACTTCCTGCTCACCATGGTGTCCTATGGCTTCATCATCGTCACCATCCTGAAGATTCGCACAGCCGAGGGGAAGCAGCGAGCCTTCTCTACCTGCTCCTCCCATCTCACCGTGGTCACCTTGTACTACTCCACCATCATCTACACCTATCTGAGCCCCGGCTCCAGCTACTCCCCCGGGATGGGCAAGGTGATGGCTGTACTCTATTCCACGGTGAGCCCCACCTTGAACCCTCTCATCTACAGCCTGAAGAACAAGGATGTCAAGGCAGCCCTCAGGAAAGTCTTGATACTCGTGGTCAAAAACCTGTAAATTGGCAGTCTCTAAAGTTGTGTTCTTTGTTGTTCTCTGACCACTGACCCTTATGAGATGTATCCCACCTGTTACAAATACCCTCTTTCTATGTGACTCAAAACACAGCTTTATTGAGAAAATATTCCTGTATGAGTTCTCTCTAACATCGCAGTGACTTGTGGCTTTTGCCCACCTGTCACTGAAAGTTTGGAGTTCCTGGAATATAACACACGGTAAGGTACAAGGGATGTGTTGGTTACTTCTCAGACCCCTGGACCACACACCAAACCAGAGTCTCTATCTTTGTCTTGCTGACTTTCATGAGGTGGGAGCCAGCTCAACTCCATCATAAATGCCCCTGCAAACAAACAAACAAAATGCCCCTGAAAACCTACCCGAAGCTCTGCTCAGGCCACATGGGTCTCAGCTCCAGATTGCAGAGGAGGAGGCTCCTGCCGTGGTGGATCTCGTGTGTGGACCTGACTGCGCTCTGGGACACACAGACAGCCGGTCGGACGTTATTTCTGGGTGTGTCTGGGAGAGATTAGCATCTGAATGGACAAACTGGGTAAAGAAGGTCATAGCTCTTCCTCCCCAGTGGGGGTGGGCATCACGAGGGCCCTGAGGGCCAGATGGCACAAAACAGGGAAGGAAGGGTATGTTTGCTTCCTTGGCTGTGAGACTCAGAAGAGGACTACAAATTGTCCCCGGTTTGTAAGTCTGGTCTTGGACTGAATGGCTCCATCAGGTCTTGTGGTTCTACAGTTTGCAAACGGCTGGTAGTGGGGCTTCTTGTCTTCCATAAATGCATCAGCCACTCCCCAATAATAAACCTCCAAATCTATGTATATATGAACATAAGTAGATACATACATATATGCACACCATATTGTACCATATCATGCGTGTAATTACATGTGCATATGTGTATATATGTGCATGTTATCTTGTGTGTGAATGTGTGTGAATAGATATAGATACAGATCACCACAAGTCCAAGGTACGTGTACCTCCTACTGGTGGTTTCTCTGGAGAGCACGGACTACACCCTCTCCCGTCCCGTGCAATGACTGCCTTGGAATCCCCGGCCCAGGGACGCGACAGAAACCTCATGAGCCACAGCAACACCCCCTTCGAGTCTCGTGTGCACATTGCTCCTTCCACGTGGGACACTATTTACTGCTTAACACATGCTCTTTTCACACCCCTGCTGCACATTCAATCCTGAGTAGTTTTTCCCTAGCCAGCCTGAGTTCGGTCTCTCCACTATCTGCTCTCCTAGTGCTTTCTTATTTCCCTCACAGCTAATCATTCAATCGATTACGTAATTAATATCTGTTGCACTGGGTTTCATTAAGAAAGGGGCTCTGGATTTTGCACACCACTGCATCCTCACAAAACACGGGACCTGGAGCACAAGAGGTGGTAAATAAATGACAAATGATGCACAGCGCCTCTGACTTGTCACATCTGTCCAAGACGAAGACGCACAAACCCCACTATGGGACAGTCTCCCTGCTGGCTGCTCCTGCCTACAGACACAGGACACGGGCTCACCGTTGTCCGTTCCATCACTTCGTGTGGTGGCAAAAAGTGGAAACTGCCTAAGTGCCCATCAGTGAGAACATGAGGAAGCGAGCCGTGGATTTACCACACCTGGGCTATCATCCCGAATCCATCCATTTAATGTGGAAATACATCACACATGGAATTTCCTGTTGGGTGTTTTATCCATGGGGACAATATAATAAAAGCATAATGTAAGGAAGAAAAACAAGTTGGAAATGAATATATGTAGGTGGCAAACATAGCCATATTTATAAAAATACTGAAATAATGGGGCACCTGGGTGTCAGGCAGTTAAGCATCTGTCTTGGCTCAGGTCGTGGTCTCGGGGTCCTGGGGTCGAGTCCTGCATCAGGCTCCCTGCTCAGCTGGGAGTCTGTTTCTCCCTCTCCCTCTGCCAGCCGCTCCCCTGCTTGTGCTCACTTTTGCCCTCCCCCCTCACACTTGCTTTCTCCTAAGTAAACAAATACAAAAAATTTTTTTAAATCACTGAAGGGTGCCTGAGTGGCTCAGTCAATTAAGCGTCTCCCTTCAGCTCAGGTTATGATCCCAGGGTTCTAGGCTCAAGTCCCACATCCGGCTCCTTGCTCAGCAGGGAGCCTGCTTCTCCATCTGCATGCCCCTCCCCTTTTTTGTTCTCTCTCTCTCTCTCTCTGATAAATAAATAAGAGGTTTTTTAAAAACTAATGAATCAGAATTTTCATTTTAACAGGTTCCCTGGGGGGTGCTTCATAAGCTAAGGTATGAGTACACCTGACTCAGGATAAAATCAAGACTTTCCTGTCTCCCACTATGTGCCCATCATGGTATCTGGTATTCTTCCTCAACACAGAGAAAGCTATAGGAAGCCCTCAATGAAATTCCTCTGTTTAGCAGATAATTCTAATTCATATCCTGTTTGTTTAAAGAAAAGTTGTCATAGCAGCAATGGCCACAATCACCAAACTGTAGAAAGAGCCAAGATGCCCTTCAACGGACGAATGGATAAAGAAGATGTGGTCTGTATACACTATGGAATATTCCTCAGCCATCAGAAAGGATGAATACCCAACTTTTGTATCAATGTGGATGGGACTGGAGATTATGCTGAGTAAAATAAGTCAAGCAGAGAGAGTCAATTATATGGCTTCACTTACTTGTGCAGATTAAGGAATAGTGGAGGACATTAGGAATAAGAAAGGAAAATTGAATTGGGGGAAATCGGAGAGGAAGATGAACCATGAGAGACTGTGGGCTCTGAGGAAAAAATTGAGGGATTTGGAAGGGAGGGGTGGGGGGTTGGGTGAGCCTGGTGCTGGGTATTAAGGAGGAAACGGATTGCAGGGAGCACTGGGTGTGGAGCATAAACAATGAGTCTTGGATCACTGAAAAAATAAGATAAAATAAAAAGATGTCAGTATCATTGATCAGAATGGCTAAAATTAACAGCACAAAAAAAATTAACAACACAAGAAACAGCAGGTGTTGGCGAGGACAGGAAGAAAGGGGAACTTTCTTACACTGCTGCTGGGAATGCAAGCTGGTGCAGCCACTCTGGAAAACAGTGTGGAGATTCCTCAGGAAGTTAAAAATAGAGCTACCCTATGACCCAGCAATAGCGTTACCGGGTATTTATCCAAAAGATACAAGCATAGGGATCTGAAGGGACACCTGCACCCCGATGTTTATAGCAGCAATGTCCCTGGTAGCCAAACTCTGGAAAGAGCCCATCTGTCCATCGACAGATGAATGGATAAAGAAGATGGGATAGATGTACAATGGGATGTTACTCAGCCACCACAAGAGTGAAATCTTGCCAACAACATGGATGGAACTAGAGGGTGTTGTGCTGAGCAAAATAAGTCAGTCAGAGAAAGACGGTTATCATATGAGCTCACTCATGTGGACTTTAGGGACAAAACAGAAGATCAGAGGAGAAGGGAGGGAAAATAAAATAAGATAAAAACAGAGAGGGAGGCAACCATAAAAGACTTTTAAATCCAGGAAACAAACGGAGGTTTGCTGGCGGGGGCAAGCGGGGAACAGGGTAACTGGGGGAGGGGCACCGAGGAGGACACGTGACGTGAGGAGCGCCGGGTGTTGTGTGCGACTGATGAATCACTGAACTTTACCTCTGAGACTAATAATATAGCATATATATGTTAACTAAATAGAATCTAAGTAAGTACGTTTTTAAAAAAGAAAAGTTGTCAGTATCATAATCTGAGTTTTTGAAGGTACCGTTTTTAGTAAATATGGGTAGTTTAGCCAGCTGGGCTGTGCTGTAGTCCCCCCGAACACGCCGGTGGTCTGTAGGCCATGGGTCACCTCTCTATGGCATGGCTCAGCCACAGGCAGTTCCCAGGGGCTCCATGGGACAGACACCACACAGCACACGGGTCCCCCCGTGACCAGGTCCTGGATACACCATTGGCAGGCTGTGGGAAGCACCATAGGCTGCTTTGAAGGGTGACACTGTCCTTGAGTGCTGAAAACAGTATCGTAGGGAAAAGAGTTCTTCTAAATCCCCTCAAAATAGTAACCACATGAATGTTTCCAACCAGCCAGCCAGCATCTGAGTTTCTGTCATTCTCATCTTGCCTGACTCCAGGAGACAAATGAACTGACCACAGGATGTTGCTTGGCACTAGCCGCTGGCGACTCAGCACAACAAAATGGCTTCAGTTGCTCCCTCTGGGCACTCTACCACTTAGAATTCATCTCCCAATTTTGCAAGCACTTAGTCGTATTTCTAAATTGTAACTGATTTTACCACATAAAGCTGTGAAGATCCCTAATTTAGCACATCACCTCAGTGGGTTAGGACAATCAAGCAAAAAATCTGATTATAATTAACCTTGAATAATTTTTCCCACTTCTTCTATACAAGAGTAGATATGTATTTATCATCACTGTGAACTGTTACATGAAGACAGTGGGAACAGTTCCAACAGACCCTTGGTCTTCCCTGGACCTGCCCTCCCCCTTGCACACACACCCCATTTCTATCCCCAGAGTAGTCCCTGTTAACTTATTCTTTTATGTTCTACCAGAAAACTTTTGTTGTGCATTGCTAAACAAATACTGGATAGCTATTTATCATAGCATTTATAGATTTTTATAATTTTTTTCTTTTATAAAGTGATTTTATTTAACCAGGTATTTATTGGCCACAGCGACTTTCAAGACACATCTCCAAAGGCAATGGGAACAAAAGAAAAAATGAAATTTGGGAGCTTCATCAAGATCAAAATCTTTTGCACAGCAAAGGAAACAGCCAACAAAACAAAGAGGCAACCTACAGAATGGGAGAAGATATTCGCAAATGACACTATAGACAAAGGGCTGATAAAGAAGATCTGTAAAGAACTCCTCAAACTCAACCCTCAAAAAACAGATAATCATGTCAAAAAATGGGCATTAGACATGAACAGACACTTCTCCAATGAAGACATACAAATGGCTAACAGACACGAGAAAAATGTTCAACATCATTAGCCATCAGGGAAATGTAAATCAAAACCACAATGAAATACCACCTCACACCAGTTAGAATGGCAAAAATCAATAAGACAGGAAAAACAAATGTTGGAGAGGATGTGGAGAAAGGGGAACCCTCTTACACTGTTGGTGGGAATGCAAGTTGGTTCAGCCACTTTGGAAAACAGGGTGGAGATTCCTTAAGAAATTAAAAATAGAGCTTCCCTGTGACCCTGCAATTGTACTACTGGGTATTTATCCCAAAGATACAGATGTAGTTCATAGCAACAATGGCCACAGTCGCCAAACTGGAAAGAGCCAAGACACCCTTCAGTGGACGAATGGATAAGGAAGATGTGGTCCATATATAGAATGGAGTATTATGCTTCCGTCAGAAAGGATGAATACCCACCATCTGCATCAACATGGATGGGACTGGAGGAGATTATGCTGAGTAAAATAAGTCAGGCAGAGAAAGACAATTATGACATGGTTTCACTTATATGCGAAACATAAGGAATAGAGCAGAGGACCATAAGGGAAGGGAGGGAAACTGAAGCGGGGGAAATCAGAGATGGAGTCGAACCATGAGAGACTCTGGACCCCGGGAGACAAACAAGGGTCGGGGCGAGAGGGGTTGGAGGGGCGTAACAGGGTGCTGGGCATTAAGGAGGGCACATGTGATGAGCACGGGGTGTTGTACACAACTAATGAGTCGTTGAACACTACATCAAAACTATGAGGTGCTATACCTGCCTAACTGAATTTAAATTGTTAAGAAGTTAAGCATGGGGCGCCTGGGTGGCTCAGTGGTTAAGCTGCTGCCTTCGGCTGAGGTCATGATCCCCGGATCATGGGATCAAGTCCTACATTGGGCTCCTTGCTCAGTGGTGAGCCTGCTCCTCTCTCTGCCTCTGCCTCCACTCTGCCTACTTGTGCTCGCGCTCTCTCTCTCTCTGACAAATAAATAGATAAATAAAATCTTAAAAAAAAGAAAAGCTGGGTGAAGTAGAATAGACTGAAAAGTGAGCATCTCAGGTGACCCATAAGGCAATATTGAGCCATCTGTCAGATATGTAAATGGATTCCCAAAACTGGAGTGGGGGGTGGAAACAACAAAGAAAATTGGTCAAAAGTTTTTCAAAGATTTTCTAGATACAGGAATCTCCACAGTCACCACAAGCAGCATGAACACACAGCAACACATCACAACTCACCATTATGAAATGTTTGACAATCAATAGAGAATCGTAAGAGGAATCAAAGGCGTAAAGAAAAGTCACACATGAAAGAACAAAGATAGAAAATCGCAAGCAGATTTCTCGTTGGAAAATGTGTGAGCCAAGGGCGCCTCGGTGGCTCGGTCGGTTGAGCATCTGACTCCGGCTGTCAGCTCAGGTCCTGATTTCGGGGTCCTGGGATCGAGTCCCGGTCTGGCTCCCTGCTCCACAGGAGGCCTGCTTCTCCCTCTGCCCCTCCCCCACTTGTGTTCCTTCCCTCACTCTCTCCCTGTTAAGTAAATAAAATATTTTTTGAAAAGGTAAATAAAATTCACATTTATGTAGATTGACCATGAAAACATTAGAAAAGCCTCAAGTTCCTAAACTCAGAAACAGAAGTGGAGGCATTCCAACCCAACAGAAGAGAAGCGAACGTGGTGCGCCAGGACTGGAAGTCTGGGGGTGGGGCGACCCGTGCACTAGGAGGACCGTCTCGTCCCTCAGCGTCTCCCAGGTCCCAGCCCCGCGCAGACTGTGACAGCAAAGGCTCCCCTCCCACCTCCTCAGGCCACGTGGGGGCCAGGGATAGAGGAACACAGCACCCTCAGCTCTGTCCTGGGGGCCTAGGGCCCCTTCCCCAGGCCGGGACTGCGTGCCTGACTGGAACGTGCACCGCCTGGTCAGTCTTCAACCCTGGTGCCTAGTCACAGCCCGACCAGGGCACTCAGAGCCCTTGTGGGGGCAGGGGGCATATGCGCCAGGGCCTCCCAGTGGTGTCTGCTCCCTAGCAGACCCAGTGACCCCCAGGCACGGCCTCCGGAGCGAGAGCACAGGAAGGCTATACATGGCAAAAATGCACTCAAGGACCCTTGGTCCAGAAATTTCAAGAATTAGAGACCAAATATTCACCTTCCGTCTCAATTTGGATCCTTAATTTTAATTTTCCTAAGTTTGCTCACACTTTATTTCGATGGTGTCCATGACATTAAGAAATTAAAGATTTAGCAAAAATGAACGCCCAAGGATCCTTTCCTGAGGAATCTCCACAGAGTGAGGGTCTCGGCTCTTCACCTGAACACAGACGGTTCACTCTGCCTGCAAAGGGCTGAGACAGCCCGTCTCTCTGGGGCCCAGGTGCTGTGGTCCCCTCCGCTCGGGGACCTCTTGGAGCCCAGGGCCCTGTGGACAGCAGCACACTCACCTGGAGGGGGCATCCAACAGGCCAGGAGGAGGGGTCTCCCACCGCTGCAGCCCCCTGGGCACGGAGAGGGGGCCCCATGCCCCTGCAGGAGGTGGGCTGCAGCTCGGCAGGGAGCAGTTCCGGAAGGAAGCGCCGCCCACCTCCCAGCCGCCCAGGGCCACCCTGCCACACCCACACAGCGCCAGTGGCAGGTGGGGAGGCCTGGGCTGAGCTTCCCACACACCCAGGTGTGAGGCTCCTGGAGGCTTCCTGGAGGCCCCACCTTCCCTTGCCCCGCGCAAAAGGTCAATCCAAGCTCCGGGGGCGTTGTGGACAGACAGCAATCTGCTCGGAACCCTTAAAAAATGCCTGACTGTGGTCAGCCATCATGAAGGGTGCACACACCTCTCTTTGTGAGGACGGGGGCTTCGGAAAGCCGTCACAAGTGCAAACGGAGTGGGGATAAATGATAGAAGACACGTGTGGAGGGCTACTCGGCAGACATCGGACACTTAACACGGACACGTCTGCACGTTTCCGGTGGGAAACACGCAGGACACGGACCATGCACCGCGTCAACCGCACTCATAGCTGCGCATCAGTGCATAGAAAAGGTCTCGTGGATGTCGATCAGGATGCCGAGGTATTCATTTCTGGATGTAGAACAAGTGTTTTCCAACCTCTTTCTTGGTTCTATAAGCTTTTGCATTTGTGGTAAGAAACGCGTATTGTTTTATAAACAGAATCAGATCAGTAATGGCTGCCATCCAAAGCTTTGCCAGATGACCAGTTTTCGAGAGGGCCGCTCAGGTTTTCAGAGAGTACGGAGGAGGCAAGGAGAGCCCGGAGAGGGCAGGAGGCCCCCATCCGCAGAACCCTCTGGGCAGCAGCTCCTGAGCCACAGCCTCTCCCAGCACTAAGTGGCACCCCCAGCTCGGGTCTCAGGGCACCAGGGACCCGCAGTTGCTTCGAGTGGGTCCCCCAATGCACTTCACTCACAAGCCGCCTAATCAGAACCCTACAAAGGGACTGAAAGGGCGGGGGCCCCTGGGAGAGAGCTCGGCACATAGCCGGAGGGGGCACCGTCCAGCCCGGGCAGCACTAAGCACCGGGGAAGCGCGGCGCACGTGGGGGAACCTTGCACACTCCCACCCTCTCTGCTCAGCTGACACCCTTACTCTGCTCTCCGCGTCTTCCAGGTCCCCTGTCCCAGGCCCAGACCCCCAGAGGGATGTCCCCAGTTCCTGCCAGCTCCCTTCTCTCCCTCCTGACCCCAGGGACGCACTCCTGCTGCACCTTCCCCCAACCCCCAGGCCCGCGGGATGTCCAGTGCAAAGATGCAGAGGGGGTGGCCAGCGTGTGGTCAGGAAGGGTGTGGTCAGGGCGTGGTGGGGTGTGGTCAGGGAGAATGTGGTCGGGGTGTGGTCGGGGACCTGGTTGGGGAGGGTGTGTCGGGGGGAAGGGTGGGAGGGAGCGAGGGTGGGAGGCTATGGCCAGAGTGGGCGCGGTCACAAAGGGCTGCGTCCCTCTGTGAGCGCTGGGGACCCCGACACGGCAGAACACCGGGGCCGGTTCCTGCGCTCTCTGCGAGGCGGTGCTCCAGGAGCTGGTTCTTCCGGGCCCCGCTCCGACAACGCCCCACGCCGACGATGCACGCCCGAGACCCACGTGAGCAGGACGCTGAGGGTGCGGATCGCGGAAGACGCGCGCCCACACGGGACCACGGCGAAGAGGGGGTCGCTGAGAACTGCACCTGGGCTGGGAGAGGTGGTCTGAGGAATGCTCCTGAGATGAATTAATGCATGAATGAGTGAGTTCAAAGGGACTTTAATGACATCTCCTTTTGAAGTGAGGACAATGAAAGCCCCCCAGGGCCTGGGCTTCCTCCCCAATCCCCCCCCCACCCTGTGTCACTGATGTCGCCATGGCCAGCTCACTGTCATCACGTCCCAGGGCATGCTGTGTCTTCTGTCTCAGGCCAAGCTTTGGGGCCGAGGCTACAAGGAGCCCCACCTGTGTTGAAGGAGAAAGACGCACGTTGGGCCCCTTGGCCACCCCTCCGAGCCCCCACCACTTCTGGGCCCTGGTGTGTCACTTGAAACCAAAGGCCAGACGAGGACTAGAGTGGGTGAGCCAGGGTCACACTGTACCCCCTCCCACCCTGTCTGCTCAGGCCCCCTGCAGCCGAACAGGACAAGGCACTAGAGGGACCCTGGGGGCAGCCATGAAAAGAAACCCAAGGGAAACTGCAGGACCCTCTCTAAACTCCACATCCCCCACAAGAAGATTCCTGTCGAGGGAGCAGCTCTGAAGGGACATCCCAGCCTGTGGCGCAGGAGTGAGGGACATGGACACACGGGCAGACGGCTCTCAGGGTCTTTAAATGTAGGCACTGGCCAGAGCAGAGCCCCGCACATAGGAGCAGTACAGAAGGAAGAGCGCGACAGATGCCAGCATGCAGAGGTGCACACCGGTGGGGCTCAGGGGTGCCTCCTCCTCTTCCTCCTCCTCCTCAGGGCCCAGCTCCGGCTCCGCTGCATCGTCATACTCCTCCTCCAGGGCCAGGTCCTGGGACACTCTGGGTCCCTCGTCTTTCTCCCCCATGGGGACAGCTCCAATGTCCTCATAAACAGCTTCCGAGGCCAGACTCCCCAACATTCTGGAACCTGCAAAGGCCACACCAGAGCCCCCTAGAAGAGACCCTCCCTCCGTCTGAGCCCAACCCCTGCTGGCCCTGTGGGGTCTCCCGTGTAGCCTGGCCTACCAAGAGCAACGTCTCCCACAAGGGGCCACACATCTCCCTGGGCTCCCATGGCTGTTCAACCCCACCACACAGATGGCATAAGGAATCGGGACAACCCTGGGGACTTGTTTTCACACCCAGGCCACCTCTCAGAAGCAGAGCAGGGTCCACAGTTCCCTGACCCCGGAAACTCATGGGCCCAAGGGTGTCACTGAGAAGTCACCATGCAGTGGGGTTCTGGATGAGACCAGACATGCAGAGCAGTTCCCAGGAAAGAAGGGGCCTGTGAAGGGCTAGGGTCTCGGAGTGTGCACCCCCGGCATCCCCATCCCCAGAGCACATGCTCCCAGCCACACCCACCTACCCCTGTGGGCTCTGCCACGGTACCACTGCACCCCCAGGACCAGGGAAACGATGACCAGAAGGGTGCCGAGGACAAGGCAAAACGTCATGGGCAGGTTCCCGGTCTTGAGGGCAGGCGAAGGGGCTGAGGGGTGGCCTGTGGGGACAGTGAGAGGTGGGGTCTCCCCTGTGTGCCTGGGGTATTGTGACCTTGGGTCTGGACCACCTGAGCCTCTCAGGAAGGGGGAGGACACCCACAGGAGAGATGGGCCTTGTGCTCCTCTCCTAGAGATAGTCCTGAGGTCACAGGGCAAAGGTTAGGAAGGAGGGGACACAGGAGGGAGGGGGCCAGAAGGGAGTGAGAGTGTTCCCAGGTCAAACCCCCCCAGCCGGTAAAAGAAAGACCCCAGAGAAATGACTGGTCAAGGCCTGGGCTTGGCTTGGCCCTCCATATAGGCTGGCCCTCTTCCTCAGAGGAGAGGGTGTTCCTGGTCCTCCAGACCTTGGCCCAACCAACCTAAGGAGGGGCTGCCTGGGGCCTTGGCACCCATAGGAAACTCCAGGGCACCCCTCTGTGCAGAACCCATTGTAGGGCCCCTCTGAGTTGGGACCAGACAGGAGGGCATGAGCTGAGACTTGGGGGAGAACACACTTACCCGATGTCCGTGCCAGTGCCGGTGGCAAGGCCGTGGTTCCCCTGTCACCTGCAGGAGAAATCAGAGGGATCCGAGGGCAAAGGAGGGGAAGCAGCCACAGCCCTGGGCAGCCCAGACCCTCAGCCAAGTGTCCCAGTCCCACTCAGCCTGAGCCCAACATGCCATGGGACAGCCACAGAGGCAGCCAGAGGAACCCAGCTCAGGTACAGCCTTAGGGCCACGTTCTGGGGGATATTCCAAGGACCTCTTCTGGCAACGCCCACCCCAGCCCCCAGCAATCCCTCCCACCCTGCCTGGCCCACTGCCCCCTGCCCACTCACGGGAGCAGTGCACACCAGCATCCTCCTTGTGTCCACAGTCTCCAAGTCCCCATGGCTCTGCAGGACAGCTCCACAGGGACGACTCGCTGCCACGGCACCCCACCTCATCCAGCCACACAGGGCCCGAGCCTGGCCCGAAGGCGGCCCCTGCAAGGGCACCCAGAGCTGGGCCACAGCCCAGCTGGCGGCACACGACCTCTGCATCCGCCAGGTCCCAGGAATCATCACACACAGTGCCCCAGGAGCCGGCATGCCAGAGCTCCACACGGCCAGAGCAGCTGTCCTTGCCCCCACGCACACGCAGCATACCCTCCTCTGGAAAAGGGAGCTGTGGTCACTGCAGGGCAGGACCAAGATGAAGGGTGGACAGGGAAATGGGCGAAAGGGTACCTGGGCAGCTGTGGGTGGATGAGCAGTTGAGGGTCTCCCCGGAATCCTGTGTCATTTTCTCTGACAATCCTATTGGATTACATAGTCACCATCCCATTGTAATTGCCCTGAAAAGCTTCAGAATGAAGTCTGTAGAACCCACAGGATGCCAGGCCCTGAGTCAGGATCAGTGCCAGCTCCTGTGGGTGAGCTCTCAGAAACCGCCCATGTCCCACCTGCACAGGTGATCCAGACCTCCTCTCCAGGGGCACAGGAGTGTGGGTGCCATGGCGCCGAGGGGCACTGCCACAGCGTGGAGTTCCTCAGCCTGCGGCACTCGATGTCATCCACCCAGGAGGTGCCCAAGCTGCTGTGGACAGGCTTGTTCTCTAGCCAGCCCTGATCCCCACAGCCCAACTGCTTGCAGATGATGGACAAGGAGATGTCCTTCAGGGCATTACTGCACACGGCGCCCCATGTCCCATTGTAGAACACATCCAGCCACCCAGCACAGTGGTGGATGCCACCTCGCAGCCTCAGAGCCACTGACCCTGGAAGAAAAGAGCAGTCAGGCCAGGGGAAATTTCCAAGGGAGGAGCCAAAACGTAGAGGGTCGCAGCACCGGGATCAATGTTGCTCACGGGCATCTAACCCCTCAATCACACGTCCCCATGACAATCTCCCACCCCAGGGAGGCAGGGAAATGTTAACCTCAGGGGACCAGAATGAATCCCCAGCTGTAGGATCTTAGCGGGTGTCAGTTAATTGTCCAGAAATCCGTCCTTGGAAATCGTTCAAAATACAGAATAATCCAAGTGCTAAATGAGAAAAATTTAGCAGCCCATAATACTTTATCCCTCAAGACTGTCATTCAGAGTAGAAGAAAAGATCAAAATCGTCCAGGACAAACAGAAACTAAAAGAATTTGTGATCACTAAACCAGCCCTGCAAGAAATATTAAAGGGGATCCTTTAAGCAAAGAGAGAGTCCAAAAGTAACAGAGACCAGAAAGGAACAGAGACAATATACAGAAACAGGGACGTTACAGGTAATACAATGGCCCTAAATTCATATCTTTCAATAGTTACTCCAAAGGTAAATGGACTAAATGCCCCAATCAAAAGGCACAGGGTATTGGAATGGATTAAAAAAACCACGACTCATCGATATGCTATCTGGAAGAGACTCATTTTAGACCCAAAGACACCTGCAGATTGAAAGTGAGGGCATGGAGAATATTTATCATGCTAATGGACATCAAAAGAAAGCTGGAGTAACAATCCCAAATCAGACAAATTACATTTTCAACCAAAGACTGTAAAAAAACATGAGGAAAGACCCTATATCATAATTTAAGGGTTTATCCAACAAGAAGATCCAATAATTATAAATATCTATGCCCCTAACATGGGAGCAGTCAATTATATAAACCAGTAAATAACAAAATTAAAGAAACACATGAGTAATAATACAATAGTAGTAGGGGACAATGGACAGATCATCTAAGCAGAAGATCAACAAGGAAACAAGGGCTTTGAATGACACACTGGACCAGAAGGACATTACAGACACATTCAGAACATTCCATCCTAAAGCAACAGAATACACATTCTTCTCCACTGTACATGGAACATTCTCCAGAACAGATCACATATGGGGTCACAAACCAGGTCTCAACCTGGGTGCCAAAATATTTGGATCATTCCCTGCAACAGTCCATCAAAAGGATTATTCACCACGACCAAGTGGGATTTATTCCTGGGCTGCAAGGTTGGTTCAACAACCACAAATCAATCAGTGTGATACAATACATTAATAAAAGAAAGAACAAGAACCATAGGATCCTCTCAATAGATGCAGGAAAAGCATTTGACAAAGTACAGCATCCTTTCTTGATCAAACTCTCTGCAGTGTAGGGAGAGAGGGAACGTACCTCAATATCATAGAAGTCATATTTGAAAAGTCCACAGTGAATATCATTCTCAATGGGGAAAACTGAGAGCTTTTCCCCTAATGTCAGGAACATGACAAGGATGTCCACTCTCACCACCAGTGTTCAACATAGTACTAGCAGTCCTGGCCTCAGCAATCAGACTACAGAAAGAAGTAAAAAGCATCCAAATTGGCAAAGAAGAAGTCAAACTCTCATTATTTGCAGATGATATGATACTTGACGTGGAAATCCCAAAAGACTCCACTCTAAGACTGCTAGAAGTCATACAGGAATTCAGCAAAGTGTCAGGATATAAAATCAATGCTCAGAAATCAGTTATATACTCTAATAATGAAACTGGAGAAGAAGAAACTAAGGAGTTGATCCCATTTACAATTACACCCAAAACTGTAAGATGCCCAGGAATTAACCCAACCAAAGAGGTAAAATACCTAAAAACTATAGCACACTCATGAGAGAAATTGAGGAAGACACAAGGAAATGGAAAAATATTCCATGCTTATGGATTGGAAGAACAAATATTGTTAAAAGGTCTACGCTGCCCAGAGCAAGCTACACATTCAAAGAAATCCCTATCAAAATACTGTCAACTTTTTCCACAGAGCTGGAACAAATAATCCTAAAATTTGTATGCAACCAGAAAAGACCCCAAATAGTCAAAGGAATGTTGAAAAAGAAAACCAAAGCTGGAGACATGACAATTCCAGACTTCAAGCTCTATTACAAAGCTGTCATCATCAAGACAGTATGGTACTGGCACAAAAACAGACACATAGATCAATGGAACAGAACAGAGAGCTCAACTCTATGGTCAACTAATCTTCAACAAAGCAGGAAATAATGTCCATTGGAAAAAAGACAGTCTCTTCAACAAATGGTGTTGGGAAAACTGGACAGCCACATGCAGAAAAATGAAACTGGACAATTTTCTTACGCCATACACAAAAAATAGACTTAAAAGGGACAAAAGTCCCAAATGTGAGATAATAATGCATCAAAATCCTATAGCAGAACACAGGCAGCAACCTCTGTGACCTCAGCCATAGCAACTTCTCACTAGACACATCTCTAAAGGCAACAGAAACAGACAAAAGTGAACAGTTGAGACTTTATCAAGATAAACAGCTTCTGCACGGCAAAGGACAAAACCAAAAGACAACCAATGGAATGGTAGAAAGGATTTGCAAGTGACATATCGATAGTATGCAAGATCTATAAAGAACTTATCATGGGGCACCTGGGTGGCTCAGTGGGTTAAAGCCTCTGCCTTCAGCTCAGGTCATGATCTCAGGATCCTGGGATCGAGCCCCGCATGGGGCTCTCTGCTCAGTGGGGAGCCTGCTTCCTCCTCTCTCTCTCTCTGCCTGCCTGTCTGCCTGCTTGTGGTCTCTCTGTGTCAAATAAATAATTTTTTTTAAAAGAACTTATCAAACTCAACACCCAAAGAACAAATAATTCAGTCAAGAAATGGGCAAAGGACATGAACAGACATTTCTCCAAAGAAGACATCCAAATGGCCAAAAGACACATGAAAAAAATGTTCCACATCACTCGGCATCAGGGAAATACAAATCAAAACCACAATGAGATACCACCTTATGCCAGTAAGAATGGACAAATTGACAAGTCAGGAAATAACACATATTGGTAAGGATACAGAGAAAGGGGAGCCTCTCGCACTGTTGGTGGGAATGTGAACTGGTGCGGCCACTCTGGAAAACAGCAGGGAGGCTCCTCAAGGCGTTAAGAATAGAGCTGCCCTATGGCTCAGCAATCACACTGCTAGAGATTTACCCCAAACATACAAATGTCGTGATCTGAAGGGACAGCCGCACCCCAACGTTCATAGTAGCAATGTCCACAATGGCCAAACTATGGAAAGAGCCTAGATGTCCACCAACAGATAAAGAAGATGTGGTTCATATATACAATGAAGTATTACTCAGCCACCAAAAAGAATGAAATCTTGGCGTTTGCAACAACACGGATGGAACTAGCGAGTATTTTGCTACTCGAAGTCCATCAGAGAAAAACAATAATCACATGATCTCACTCGTATTGGCATTTAGGAAACAAAAGAGATGAACACAGGGGAAGAGAGGAAAAATAAAACAAGACAAAATCAGAAAGAGGGACAAACCATGAGAGACCGCCAGCAGCATCAGAGCAGACCCGCCCTGGGGTTCCCTGTCCCGCCCTGTCCCCCACCCCCTTCCCGCGCCCCTCCGGCAGCAGGGTGAAGAGCGCACGCAGTATCGCCGCCGCCTGAGCGCACCCTCGGGGGCGGGGTGGAGCTCTCCAGCCGGGAAGAGGGCGAGCGGAATCCGAGGAAGGCAAGTGTGCGCCGTGTCACGCCCTCGGGCAGCGCGGACATTTGGTACCCAGCTGCCCCAGGAAGACACTGGACGAACAGGACCGACCTGAGCAGACGACGCCCGCGTCCTCCTTGTGCCCGCAGTCCTGCTGGCCCCAGCCCCGCGACGGGCACTGCCACAGCGCAGACTCGCGGCCGCTGCAGCCCAGCTGGTCCAGCCAGATGCGCCCGGAGCCCGCACCGAAGGGCGCGGCCCCCAGGGCGCGGAGGGCTTGGCCGCAGCCCAGCTGCCGGCAGACCACGTGGGCGTCCCGCAGGTCCCAGCCATCGTCACACACGGTGCCCCACACGCCTCCGTGCAGCACCTCCACGCGCCCCGCACAGCGGTGGGGCCCCGCGGCCAGCCGCACCCGCCGGCTCCCTGCAGGGACACGCGTGGAGTCAGGGCGGCCGGCCCGAGGGCAGATGGGCGGGAGGCCCGGGCACTCACTCACCCGAGCACACGACGCCCACGTCCCGCGCGGCCCCCGCGGGTACCAGCAGGGATGCGGACACGTTGCACTGGGTCAGGCGGGTCTCGGTGCCCTGACAGCGCGCGTGGCTCAGCCCCACGGGGACGGCCCCGCGCCGGGGCGCAGGTGCATCGTAGGCCCGGTCAGCCAGTCCGCAGCCCAGCTGCCTGCACACCACTTGGGCGCCGCGCAGGTCCCACGCATCGTCCAGGACGCGGCCCCACACCCCGTCCAGGGAGACCTCCACGCGGCCATCGCAGCGGCTCTGTCCGTCCCTCAGCCGCAGGGCGTGGAGGAGACCTGGGGAGGACGACCAGACAGGGGGTCGGGGGAGGGACTCTCCGCCTGTGAAGGGGAGGGGACCACCACCTCCTGGCAGAACCCCGCCCAGTCCCAGCCTCCCTCTGCCCGCCGGGCTCCTGCAGACCCACCTGAGCAGACCACGGCAGCCGCGTTCCCCAGGGCACAGGCCCCGCTCCCAAGGGTGCCTACTGCGCAATTCCACAAATAGGGTTCTGTCCCCACACAGTGAAACACATCAGGCCAGATGGGAGCGTCCCCGCCCCCAAAGTGGCCTCCTGGGGGTGTGGCCTCCGCGCTGCCACAGTTGAGCTGGTGGCAGAGGACAGTGGTGTCTGCTAAGTCCCAGTGGGCCGCGCAGATGGGGGCCCAGGCCCGCTGCACCTGGAGCTCCACGCGCCCCTCACAGCTGCTGCTGCCGTTAACCAGCCGGAACTCTGAGGAGGGGAGCGGGTGTCAGCATCCCCCTCCCCCACAGACCTGATTCCGTCCTTTGTACCCAGGGCGGTGGCCACGGCCATGCCCTTGCCTGCCTCACTAGCTCCCTCCCCTCCTCACCCTCAGCAGCCAGATCACGCCTCTAGGCACGGGCTGGAAGACTGTGGTGTGCAACTGGGGGCAGGGGGTGGGGGCACAACCTTCTCCTCCCCTTCCTTCAACCCAGAGGCGACACTTCCTCAACCAGAACACGCACACCCTCCTGGCCAGAGGCATCTTTGTGAGCCTAGCTTAGAGCCCCCAGAGGGAGTCACTGAGGGGGGCCGGCAGGGAAGCCTACTGGAGGCTGGCCCTCCTAGTCTCACCTGAGCATCTGAGCCCGGCATCCTGGCCGTGCCCACACTGGTGCCCCGGCCCCCGAGGGCAGTGAAACAGCAGAGACTCGTTGCCTGCACAACGGAAGGCCTCCGTCCACACAGGCCCAGAGCCCCGACCGAAGTGGGCGCCCCCGGGCGTGGACACGGCCGAGCCACACTGCAGCTCCCGGCACACCACGTGGGCCGTGGCCTGGTCCAGGTCGTCATCACAGACGGTGCCCCAGGTCAGGCCACGCCTCACTTCCAGACGCCCGGCACAGGGGTGCTCACCGCCCACCAGCCGAGCTTCCGTGTGCCCTGGGGGGGGGGGGGGGACACAAACTCTGTTAGGAGTCATGCTCTCAGGCAAACCGCTCAGCCACCTCCCCGGACTGCAACAGGCTCCAGCCAGGGCCGAGCACCTGGGCCCAAGCAGTAGGTCTGCAAGCCCGGGCCAGGAACGGAGAGCCAAGGGCCCAGACACCATCTACCTAGAGCAGAGCAGGGGTCACTGCTCACTTCCCGAGACCAGAGGACAGAGCCACCTCCTCCAGGGGCTCACAGGTGTCACACAGTCTCTGCCTGCCCAGGACAGGGGCCTTAAGGCTCTGTACAGTCTTGGAGGCCCGGTCAAGACACCTCTCCTGCCACAGGTCACTGCCTTCTTGGGGGCACCCTAGACAGGGTCCCATCCACCTCACTTCAGCCTTTCCTCATTCCCAGAACCGAGCCAGCATCTCTGAGGGCCGCTTCACTTGCCCGTTTGAGGCAGGACTGGGAGGGACAGCTACCAGCCAGCCGGCTCGCGTGGCACACGCGACACTCTCAACTCCACCAGCTCAAATGCTGCAGGACAGCCAGGCCCCCCGCCGGCCTGGGGGCTCTGAGCCAGGACACCTCTGCAAGGAGAACACACGGGGCCCTTGGGGAGGCCCCCGTGGGCCATCCAAGAGCATTTTGTGCGCCCTCACCTCCAGGCCTCTGTTCCAAACAGCTCCGAGCCGGAGAACGCCAGATGGTCCCGGCACAGGGCTCTCCTCTCTGCCTGCCAGGCCGCCCCGACCTGATCCCTCTGAGACAGCAAGGGGCCCAATGGCGGAAGGAGATGGGGCGATTGGGCGGGGAGGGCTGAGACCCTTCCCAGCAGCAACTGCCCCAGGGCCCTGCGCTGGGGACTCGGGCGGTGCGCGCGGGGCCTCACCTGTACAGACCACATCCGCGTCCTGCTGGAAGTCACAGCCGCTGCGCAGATTGTTGTTCAGCCTGCAGTTCCGGATGGTGGGCTCGGTGCCCCTGCACGTCATGTACTTCCCGACGACACCCACATCTCGGCGGGGTGCCTGAAGCACAGGCCCACAGCCCAGCTCCCGGCAGAACACAGTGGCCTCCTCCTCGTGCAGGCCGCAGAGGCGATCCACCCCGTTCACATTCCTGATCTCGGGGAGCCCAGAGCAGGGGCTGCGGCCCTTCACCAGCCGGATCTCCCGAAAGGTGCCATCTGAGAACCACAGGCCCATGGGGCTAAAGGTGGGGACCCTGCCGGCCGCTTGGCCGCTCGTTGCCTGTGGCCTGCCTCAACAACCAGACTCCATTTGGGCGCGGCATTCCCTACACTGGGCCTGGGTTCCAGCCCGAGCCCAGCCCTGCTCCTTCCAGGGCCTCAGTGTTGGGCTGCATGGGGCCCTCTCTGAGAGCAGGTGGTCCCAAAGGCCCCCCACCCAGCAGGCCCCCCCGCTCAGAGGGGCCTGGGCCTGTCACTGTCTTGAAAACCTTGCTGCTTTCACAGGTCCCTGCGTTTTCGCTTTATGCTGGGCGTAGTGGGTCAGCCTCACAGACGGGATGCTACAGAGGGACCTCACAGGTTCTCGGCCACCTAAGTGGCCAGAGACAGCAGAAAACCCTCAAGCGAGACCTCCAAGGGAAAGCATTTGCCCCCTCCTCATTTTGGAAATCATGTTTCGGCCTAAAGTGTCTAGAAGACAGGGTAGTCCTCAAGCCCCCACCCGCCCGTGTGTTCCCTGCTCCTCCCACACCACTGCCCTGCTCCTTTGTTCCCTGCCTCCCGGGGGAGAGGAAAGGCTCCTGCAGCAGGGTCTAGTCTGAGTTACGCGCCGCTGCCCGCCCCCCGCATCTAGAATAGTGCCCTGCAAATAAGCATCTGTTGGAAGAAAAGCAAAGGACCCTAAGAGAAGGAATAAAGGACTCACGAGAGATGGAGATCGGAAGGCTTTACAGGTGAGGGCGGTTCTCACGCCCAGTGAGGAGCCCCAGCCAGAGACCCCAGAGCCCCTCCCCCCCCTCAGAACCCCTCCTTCCCCTCCCCAGACTCACCCTCCCCCCTCCCCCAGACCCTCCCCCTTTCCCTGACCCCTTCTCCCCTCCCCCAGACCCACCCTTCTCCCCCTCCCCAAGGCCCCTCCAGCAGACTTACTTGCACACAGAGCCACCACCACCCACTCATGAGGGCACTCGCTCTGCGTCCAGGCCCCGAGGCTGCACTCCCAGAAGGAGGGCTCATCACCCCTGCAGGACACGTTGTGAAGCCACGGCCGCACCATCTCCCCGGGCAACGGGACGTACTTGGGTGCACCCACCGCATGGCCGCAGCCCAGCTGCCTGCAGACCACGGATGCCTCTGCCAACGTCCACTCCTGGTTGCACACGTGTCCCCACTGCTCCTTGTGGCGGACCAGCACCACTCCGTCGCAGGGACTGTGTCTGTACGCCAGCCTCAGGTCGCGTGGTCCGCCTGCAGAAGGACAGGCCAGCATCAGAGGGGCCGGAACCGCCTCTGTGGCCTGGGGGGAGGGAGCAGCTGGGGTCTGAAGACGACTATGTTTGCCTGGAGCCACTTCCAAGGTCTTGCTCTGAGGCCTCAGCGCAGTCAGGTCCCTCAAGGCCCCCAGTAGACGCAGTCCCGAAAGGTGACGGGGTGGGGTCACACGGAGACCCTCCCACTGCCCCCAGGCAGCCTTGTGTCCTCCCCTCCACAGCCCCCTCCAGTCAAGCTCTCTGCTTCCCTCCCGAGCCCTCTGGGGCCCCCCCAGGCAAGAAAGGCCCCTTGTCCTCCACCGTCCTTCCCACCACCCACCACACCTCCCAGTCACCACCCCCACCTCCACGAGAGGGCCTGAGGCCCACCGCACGCCCCGCACCGCGCTCCACTCCCTGCTCACCCCCCCCACCCCCCACCCCACCCCCCCCCCACCCCCCGGCCACCTGCCCTTCCAGTTCTGCCCGCCAAGCAGGCCTCCTCCTCGGGTTTCAGGCCTTGGCAGCTCCCTGGACCAGGACCAAATGGACCACCCTACCAGGACCAGGACACATTTCCAGAAGAACGCCCCGTCTAGGCCTCTGCACCCCGGTTTTTCCTGCACAGCCCTTGATCCCCCATTCTCATGACCCCCTCCTGGGCTGGTGTGGGAGAAACACAACAGCAGCCACCGAGCAGTCTAGGTCCCAGCCTGGGCCACCCCAGACCACATCTAGGGCCCATCCTGGCCTCACAGAGGGAGGAGGCAGAGGGCAGACTCCTGCACACAGACCCAGAGGAAGGCATGTCCCCCTCACCACTCGTCTCACCGACCCTGGAGGGTCTTCATTCAGCGCTGGTACAACCCCAGAGCCTCCGCATCCCCCTCCAAACTGTGCACCGTGTGTCTGCGTCTTTCACACAAAACGAGGTCCCCTCTAGCTTTCCCACGCCACTCCCGCCCGATGGCATCACTGGCCACAGACCCCTGCCACCATCACCTGCGGCGCCTTCACTGGCCGGCTCCGAGGCCACCTGGGCCGGGCCCTGGGACAGCCTGCCCAGTGAAATGTCCTTCCTTCAGTTTCCAGGGCCCTGGACACTGCCACCCTCTCCTGTCTCCCTGCACAACTCACACGCGTGCACACACGTGCGCTCGCACACACCGTCTGACGCCAGCACGACCACTCACCCAGTCAGAGCCCCGTGCTAGCGTGTGCAGCTCCCCCAGGGACTTCTCTCACCAGCAGCCTTTCCGTGCTGGCCCGTCTGGCAGAAGCCCCTCGCTATAGCTTCCTACACATGCTCCTGCCTCTTGGTTTCTGGACCCACTGGACCCACACCACTGTGACCCCCACCTTGCTATTGCAACTCCCTAGAACTGGGTCTCTTCTGTGTCCCAGCACAAGCTGAATGGTCACCCTCATGGCCCAGTACAGCTAGCTCCGCAGCCCCAGGGAAAGCGGATGGAGCAGCCGCTCTGCAAGACCCCTCAGCACCTCTCGTCCATGGGGTCACGGGGACCCTAGCCCTGTCCCCTCATTCCACCCGGGCTCTGGCCCAGCCCTGCACCCCGGGTTCACCATGGAGTTAGATCTCCTCAGTCTTTCTCAGAACAAGAGTCTCCAGGGACACAAACTTTGGAGCCCACATGCCCACTGGCCCCAGGATGACCCATCCCCCTTGGGGCTAAGCAAGCACCCAACAGACAGCCAGTCACAGCAGGAGATCCCCACACCCCAGGGTCTCAGGCTCTGCAGAGCCATGGTTTCCAGAAACTTCCACGGATGTGGGGAGGAGAAACTTACCAATGGGGACTGCCCTGAGAGTGAGGAGAAGGGTCCCCAGTCCCAAGGCCCAGAGAACTGTCTTCATGGCCCTGTGACCCCCAGAGCTCAGCCTGCTCCTGCTGCTCCACAGGGACAATGCAGAGATTATAGTCCAGAGTCAGACATACTGAAGTAGGAGCCACCCAGAGCCTCCAGGAACCAATGGGGACAGTTAGGGCCTTTCTCTCTGTCTCTGAGCAGGGCAACCAATGACCTTGGTAGCCCTGAGCATTGCCAGATCTAAGCGAGGGGCCCAGGCTGTGGGTTTCCTCCCACAGTGCTAACTGCTGACAGGGTATCTTTACTGAGACCTCACAGTCAGACAGGTCTGATCTGCCCACAGCCACAGCGACAGCATAGCCCTGTGTGTCTTGCCCTCCACCCCAGGCCCAGTGGCCTTGGCTCCCCGACACAGTGACACAGTAACACCAGACTTCTGGGGACTAGCAGGGTCTGAGTGGAAGACCCACAGCACCAGAAGAATGAGACAGGCCAGGATAGCCTTGCAAGGCCCCCAGAAGATGAACTGTCATTGGACCTACAGCCACAAAAGTTCATATCCTCTGAACTTAAACAGGATGACAACCTGCTGACAAGGAAGGGTCTCCTAACATCGCAGTCCAGAGTACAAGTGAACATCACCCATCATCTGAAAAACCAGGAGAAAAATAATCTGATGATAAAATACAATGAACTGGTGCAGGTCTCAGAACTATCTGCCGAGGGTTTAAAGTAGCCATCACAAAAGATGCTTCCATGATAAACTGCAAACTCCTTTGAAACAAATGGAAAAAAAAAACAGGAAATCTCAAGAAAGAAATAGAAGTTATAAAAATGAACTGCTGGTGAGGACGTGGAAACACTGGACATTCGTAGGACTGGGAAACGCTGCAGCCACTTTGGAAAACAGTCTGGCAGCTGTTCATAATGTCAGCCCAGCAGTCCCACTCTTAGGCACTCGTCGAAGAGAAATCAAGTCATGTCCACACAAAAACCTGTATATAAATGTTCATAGCAGCATTACTCATAATAAGCAAAAAACGGAAGCAAGCAAATGTACATCAATTGATGAATGCATATTTGGACTGTCCACAGCACAGGCCATGAGTCAGCCATCCTAAGGAGGGAAGATCTGACACTGGCAACAATGGAATGAATCTTGGAAACATCAGGCCAAGCGAGAGCTGTCAGACCGAAAGTTCACGTGTATGACTCCATTTATATAAAATGTCCCAACTGGGCCAATCCACGGACAGAGAAAGGGAATTAGCGGCTGCCGGGGCCGGAAGGAGGACAGAACTGGAAACGACTGCTAGTAGGTGCGGGGTTTCCTTTGGAGGAAATGAAAATGTTCTGAAATCAGCCAGCGGTGACGAGTCTACTAAAAACTACTGATTATAGACTTTTAAAGGATACGTTTGTGATACATAAATTATAGGCTCAATAAAGCTATTATTCTTTTAAAGAACCAAATAGAAATTATAGAACTAAAAAATACAACAGCTGAAGTTTTTTTTAAACTCATTAAATGGGGACGCCTTGGTGGCTCAGTCAGTGAAGTGTCTGCCTTCGACTCAGGTCATGATCCCAGGGTCCTGGGATCGAGTCCCACGTTGGGCTCCCTGCTCAGCAGGGAGTCTGCTTCTCCCTCTCCCACTGCCACTCCCCCTACTCCTGTGCACGTGTGCTCTCTCTCTCTCTCAAATAAATAAATAAAAACCACTAAATGGACTCAAGAGTAGAATGAGAACGCCAGAGGACAGCATCAGTCAAATTGAAGACAAATAAATAGTATTTACTTAATGTAAACAACAGAGAGAAAATAGACAAAAAATTAATACAACCTCAGAGACCTCTGGGACAATAACAAAAGAACTAACATTTTATCACTGAAGATCTAGGAAGGAGAGGAAAGAAAAGAATGGGAAGAAACAATGGCTGAAAACTTCCCAAGACATAGATGTACAGATTCAGGAAGCTGAGCAAATTCCAAGCAGGATTAATCCAAAGAAATTCACACCAAACCACATCATAAGTAAAATTTTGAAAACTAAGAAATAAAAGAATACTAAAAGGAGCCAAAGAAAAATAGCACATTATAAAGGAAATCCAATACGAGTAATAGCAAATTTCTTATCTGCAATGGAGACCAGTAGGTAGCCAAAGACCCATTTTAAGGGCTGAAAGAGAGCATGTGTCAAGCCTGCATTCTTTGTCTGTGAAACTATCCCGCAGAAATTAAGGGGAAATAAAGACATCCTCAAATGAAGGAAAACAAGAGAACGTCATGCTAGAATACATACTGTTACATAATGGTTAAATAAAACCCCCAATCTGAAAGCAGACGATTACAAAAAGATGGGACTTTCAGAAAGGAAAGAACAACAAAATGGGTAAAAGTCGAAGTGACCATAATATACTGTTTACTTTGCAGTTTCTTTAATCACATTTTATGTTATAACCCTACCTGAAGTAGAGTCAGTGAATATGGAGGAAATACTCCAAACAGTTCTGTTTAAAGCAGGAGGGGGAAAAAAAGAAAAAAAAAAAAAAAAAACCTGAATATAAGTAAGGTTTCTATATTTCACTTGAAGTGTTAAAATGGTAACACCAGGGGTGCCTGGGTGGCTCAGTGGGTTAAAGCCTCTGCCTTCGGCTCAGGTCATGATCCCAGGGTCCTGGGATCGAGCCCCGCTTCAGGCTCTCTGCTCGGTGGAGAACTTGCTTCCCCCTCTCTCTCTCTCTGCCTGCCTCTCTGCCTACTTGTGATCTCTCTGTCTGTCAAATAAATAAATAAAATCTTTTAAAAAAATGGTAACACCAGAGGCTGTTATAAGTTACGTAGAATATCATATGTAAATTACATGTAAGTTAACCAATGAGAAAATTACACAAAACTCAAAAATATTATAAATATATCAAACTAGAAGTCTGAAAAATGTTCATGTGACTCATAGGGAGAGAAGGGAAAGAAACAGGCACCTGAGAGGAAGTAAGGTTCCTTACTTACTCGGGTTCCCCTGAGAAATGGGGGAACAAAGAGGAAATAAAAAGTAAATGGCAGGCATGAGCCCCAAGACATTTGTAACAATTTAAATGCAAATGTTCTAAATACACAAAAGACAGATGTTGGCCAAGTAAATTTTTTTAAATGATCCAAATACGTGCTTTTTTAAGAAAAAGTATTTTATGTGAACATTAATCCAAAAAGGCAGGAGTAGCTGTATTGATATCAGAGAAAAATTTCAGATAAAAGAAAATTATAGGAAGAATGGAGAACATTGTGTAATAATAAAAAGGGTGAATCCACCAAAAAGATAGGACAATCCTAAATGTGTATGTGCCAAACTACAGAACTTCAGAATATATGATGAAAAATGGATAAAGCTGAAAAAAGAAATAGACAAGTCCACAATTCTCGCTGGAGACTTCAAGATGTCACTCACAGCAACTGACAAAACTCCTGGAGGTAAGACCAGCAAGATGTGCAAGATCGGAACCCACCAACCAACAGACCTACTGCACATCTGCGGAACCACCCACACACACTAAAGAACACACATTTGTTTCACACACATGGGACATTCACTGAAAGCTGTATCTTGGGTCATAAAACAAACCTTAGAATTTAAATCATACAGAATATATTTTCTGACCATAAGAGATTCAAATAAGAACTCAATAACACAGAAAGACAACAGAAAAATCTGCAAACACTTGAAAATAAAACACACTTCTAAATAAACCATGGGTCAATGATGAAGTCTCAAGGGATATTTTTAAAATACAAAGAAGCAAATGAAAACGAAAACGGCATATCAACATTGTGAGCCACAGCTCAAGTAATGCTGAGGGATGTTTACAGTGTTTAACATGCACATGAAAGGGAAGATCTCCATCCGTACGATAAAGTGCTACCTCAAAAATCTACAGAGAAAAAAGCCAAATAAAACCAAAGTATTTGTAAGGAAAGAAATAATAAAGACAAAAGCAGAAATCAATGAAATTAAAAACAAGAAAAATTTTTTGGAATACTGCATCAAAAACTAATGATGATTTCATGGTGACTAACATAACACAATAAAAAAAAGTAAAAAAATAAAAAATTAACGAAACAAAAAGCTGGTTTTTGAAGAATAAAATAAAATTAATAAACCTCTAGCAAGATTAACAAGAATCAAAAGTGACCCAAATCAATACCAAGAATGGGAAAAGTGACGGACCAAAGACCCAACAGGCATTAGAAGGGCAGGAGGGAAATACTGTGGGCAACTGTAAGTTCGTAACTTCAACATCTTCAAAGAGATGGACCATTCCCTGAAAACCACAAACTACTAAAACTCAGCCAGATGAAATAGATAACAGAAACTATGAAGAAACTAAGTTTTTGTCATTAAAATGCTTCTGAATCCAGAACTCTCACTACTGGAATTGGCATTTACATACCAGCAAGGGCAGGAGGCTGGAAGGACCACACGGTGGTTAATTAGAGGTGGAGATGTCGTGAAGACCTTGTGCTCAACTTGATATGGGTACAGATGTCTCCATACAGAAATACTGTAAAGGTGTGTGTGTACTTCTGTACAGATGTGTGCACAGGTTTGTACATACACACATGTATTTCTTTGTTCTGCCAACTGAGAGGGCCTGGAAGCAGGGGTGTCCCAGTAGCAATGAGCATACCCAAGTGCCCAGAACTTGGCATCTAACATCATCCTCAGTAAAAGGAAACTGGACACCTGGGAGAAGCAGCTGGTTCTAAGACTGGAGCAGGAAAAAGTAAGGTGGCCCAGAGCATCTTCTAATGTCAGAAAATAAAAGTGATCCAAAAAAAAAAAAACAGTAACAGGCGAGCCTGGGTGGTTCAGTGGGTTAAGCCTCTGCCTTCAGATCAGGTCATGATCTCAGAGTCCTGGGATCGAGCCCCGCATCGGGCTCTCTGCTCAGCAGGGAGCCTGCTTCCTCTTCTCTCTCTGCCTGCCTCTCTGCCGACTTGTGATCTCTCTCTCTCTCTCTCTCTCTCAAATAAATAAAATCTTTTAAAAAAACAAATAACAGAAAATTGAAACATTGGTGATGAGGTACAGCAAACGTGCACAGAGGCTGACTGAAGACTTCCCAAAGACCAAAGCTGGGGCAGTTGGAGCAATGACCAGTCGGTCAATACCGGATTATGACCCAAAGGGTAAAATACACACCCACGAGTCATACTGACATAAAAAATGACGGAATACGTGAAGAGGGAGAAGAGACACCGTTCCCACGCAGAAGAATTCCAATTTGTGTAGATACTCTGCTTTCAAAGAAGGAGCACCTAACTTCCCACTCTTAAATGTGGGCCTGCCTAACGTCCTCCTCCAAAGACTGAAATACAGAAGGGGAGAAAAGGAACAGTTCTTCAATGGAAAAAGCCTGACCACACAATTCAGCCATGTGAAAAAAGTCAACGTCACAGCCACGCACCATTTTAAGATGTGCGCTCTGGGTCACGTGGGACAAAAATGGCACTTCACCTTTGCGATCTGCCTCCCGAAACACCTATAACCACGATCTAATGGGGAGAAGATCAGAGAAATTCCAGTAAAAAGGCCTCTTACAACATACCTGAGCAGTACTCTTCAACACTGTCAAGGTCACCAAAACCAAGAACGTATGAGAAACCGTCACAGCCGAGAGGAGCCTCAGGAGACGCCTGCTACCACGGGAGTCCTAGACGGGACCTAAGAGAGGAAAAGGACACTAGGTAAAAGTGAAGGAAATCTGAGCAAACTATGCACTTTTGTTTATAATAACGTGTCGATGTCGGTCCATTAACTGTCGCAAATACAACATACTAATGTAAGAGGTAGATAATGTAAATGTGGTGTCTGTGCTAGCTTCTCTGGTTTGTGCAAATCTAAAACTGTTCTAAAAAATAAAGTCTAAAAATTCCTAAGGAAGAAATCTCTAGGCCTAGATGGTTCCACTAGAGAATTTTACCAGACGTTTAAAAACGAATACACCAACTCCACACAATCTCTTCTAAAAACAAGATGGAACCCTTTCCAACTCGTTTTATAACCCAACCTGAAAGTGCAACGGAAGACAGCACTGAAAATGAAAACCACAGACCTATATTTCTAATGAGTTTAGATGCGAAATCCTCAACAAAACTCCATCAAACATAACCCAGTAGATAGAAAGAATAATTCACTCTAAGTGGGGTTATTCCGGCACACAAGACTGATTCAATATCGAAAATCAATCAGCCGGATGCATCTCAGCAACAGGCAAAGAGGACAAATCTCATGATCGTATCGAGTGTGGGGAAGGCTCTTCGGACAAGATTCACACCCACTCGGGATAGATGAAAAACTCTCAGGTAACTAGGAACAGAGGGGAACTTTCTCAAATAAAGAGCATCTACCAAAAATTCTCAGCAATTAAATCACCCTTAACCCTGAGAGACTGAACGTCCTCCCTTAGGATCAGGAACTCCATGTGGTGATGCCCATTCTCCCTCAGCACAGCCCGGGAAGTTCCAGCCAGAGCAACAGGGCAAGAGAAGAAACTGGAAGCATACAAGTTGGAAAGGAAGAAATAAAAATATCTCTATTTACAGATGACATAATTATGTAGAAATTTCCAAGTCTAC
The DNA here is from genome assembly GCF_009829155.1 of Mustela erminea. NCBI lineage: Eukaryota > Metazoa > Chordata > Mammalia > Carnivora > Mustelidae > Mustela > Mustela erminea. The sequence goes on along the minus strand of NC_045627.1, from coordinate 91,948,904 downwards.
AAAAATAAAACTCGTAGTAGTAGTAAGTGGGTTCAGTAGGCTCAGAGGACAGGACATCAAATACAAACACCAGGGGCATTTCTACACACCAACAATGAGCAGGGGGAAATCTCAAGAAAAAATGCAATACAATTTAAAATTTCTACAAAGAAATGAACTCAACGTAACCCTCGTATCTATACAAGTGCTAATTCGAAAAGTGTCATGGGCCTAAATGTCAAATGTAGAACTACAAAACTTCTAGAAAAAATGGATTAAATCTTTGGGACTTACGATGAGGCAAGGCATTCTTAATTTGACACCAAAAGCAAAATTCTACAAAAAATTAAATTGGACTTTGTAAAAATTTAAAACCTTTGCTCTGTGAAAGAATTGTGAAATATACACTGGAGGGAAATATTTGCAAATCACATATTCAACACTAGACTTGCATTCAAAGTATTTAAAAAAAAAAAAAGTCCCCAAAACTCAACATGAAAAAGTACTCAATTCGAAAATGGGCACGCGGAGTCATTTCACCGTCGAGGACGCACAGCTGCGCCACCGCAGGACATGGCCAGTTGCCCCCCTCGTTAGCCGGTTAAGCGTGAACTAGAAACGCAGTAGGACACCCCTAAGAACCCAGGATGGCTTTTTAAAAATCAGTGAGACGCCGAGAAACTAAGTCCCAGACACGTGGATGTGGGCACCACAGCCACGGCCACTGTAAACCGCGCGGCCTTTCCGACCCTGGAGCTAGAACTGCCGCTGACTCGGTGGCTGCGCTGCGGGCCCGACCCCGGAGCAACAAGTCGTTTCCACACAGAGTCGCGTGCGCTGGTGTTGGCAGCAGCAGGTTCGCCGCGGCTTCCCGAGCGCGTCCGCGGCCCGCCGGCGCGCTGCGGTCCGCGCGGGACCCGCCCCAGCAGCGAGGAAGGAGTCCCTGGTCCACACCAAGCCGCCTGGAGGACCGGACCTCGGGGGTGACGCGGGGTGGAACAGCGATCTCCACGGACACGCACCGCAGGGCCCCACGGATCGGCCCTTCTCAATGCACCGGGACGGAGAACAGGTCAGTGGGCTCGCGAAGGGGGCGGGGGTGCCTGGAAGCGGCCGCTCCGGGGCGGGCGTGATTGCCGGGCCCCGCCTGAACGGCCGCCGCGCGCTCCGCGGACGCACAGCCCAGAGCGCGCGGCCCGCGGGATCCGCGACAGCTCGGGGCGTGACCCGCGCGCGGACTTCCCGCGTGCACAGTCGGGGCCTCCCCAAGCGCGCCGGGACGGGCTCCGGGCAAGTCCTTCGCGGGACGCGCAGGTCCACTTCTGGCAGCAAGGACCTAGGGCGGGCGGCGGGCCGTGCGGTCGGAGCGAGGAAGGACCAGCTTCCCGACGTGGCTGTAGGACTCGCGTCGGTGCCGCCCACACTCTCCACTCACACATTTCTAGGAAACGCGAACCGACAGACAGTGGCAGGTGGCGGCCGCCCGGAGCGGAGGAAACTCCGGGGCATGGAGACGCGCGTTCTGCTCGCTGTGGCTCACGGGTGCGCGTCGACACCAGCCGGACCGCGCAGGTGTGCGCTGTTGGTGCGCACCGGGACACCTCGACGGTGCTGGCTTTGAGGACAGAGCGTCCCTCACCAAGAAAACCCTGTGCCCAGAGCCCACAGAATCGCGACGTGTGTGAAGCGCAATAATGGTGCTGACTTCGCCCCAGGACTGCGGAGCTGGTCGTTCCAAACGCCACCACCGGGGCGCCGGGGGCCTCAGTCTTTGAGCGGCTGCTTCGGCTCAGGTCCATGGTCCCGGGGTCCTTCGGTTCAGGTCATGGTCCCGGGGTCCTGGGATCGCGCCCCGCATCGGGCACCCTGCTCTGCGGGAAGCCTGCTTCTCCCGCTCCCGCTCCCCCTGCTTGTGTTTCCGCTCTCGCGGAGTCTCCCTCTGGCAAATAAATAAATAAATAAAACCAAAAAAGAAAGAAAGAAAGAGAATCCACCATTATAATTTGCCACACTGAAATACTGAGGGAGAAAATGTGTATTATCCTCTTAAGAGAGGCAAAATTTTTTATATTAAAAAATGTATTGGGGCGCCTGGGTGGCTCAGTGGGTTAAAGCCTCTGCCTTCGGCTCGGGTCATGATCCCAGGGTCCTGGGATCGAGCCCCGTGTCGGGCTCTCTGCTCGGTAGGGAGCCTGCTTCCTCCTTCTTTATCTCTGCCTGCCTCTCTGCCTACTTGTGATCTCTGCCTGTCAAATAAATAAATAAAATCTTTAAAATTAAAAAAAAATGTATTGCGTTTACTAAATACTTTGCAAACTAGAAGTAGCAGGGAAGTCCCTTAATCTGATAACAAGCATCAAACCACAACCCACAGCCCATCTCCTGCTCCCCAAAACCAGGTCGGGGACCAGAGACAGCACAGGACTGCCCTCCCCACTTCCAGAGGCTCTGCCCTGCCCTGCCCTGGGGGCCTTCACCAGTGCAGTGGGTTATGAGAAGAAAGTCGTTAGGACTAGAAATGAGGGCAAAGCCCTAATGGCCCACAGACGATGCCACCGGGAATGAAAGGAATCCAGAAGAACCCTCAGATAAGTGAGCAGAATTCACGGCAGTTTGGCAAGCTCACAGGGCACAATTAATAAACAAAAAGCAACAAACAGAAAAGGGATTCTTTTTAAAAAGCTCCAATTTAAAAAGCAACAAAAATATTAAATATCTAATTTAATATTATATTAAATATTAATACCTCAATATCTAATGAAAGACGTGGAACCCTTTACACGGAAAACAAACATCACAGCAAAGTTCGAGGAAGAAAAATACACCCAGTTTATGGGTCAGAAGGCACAATCTTGCAAAGACATAAAATTTCCCCAAATTAACTACTGAAGGAGGGAGGCTGACCCTGACAAGTGACCCTAAAATTTACCTGGAACCCCACAGGGGCGGGAGCACCAGCCCAGTCCGCTAGGGCAGGACCCCGCCGCCCCTGCTGGAGTAGCAGGGGACACCCACCAGCCAGCCAGTGTGGACCGAAGCAGAGGGCACGGTCAGGAGTGGGCTCTCTACTTCTCCAAGGCCAGTGGCAGGTGGGGAGTCCTCCTGCCCAGCTCACAGGGGCACTAGGGTGGGCAAGAAGTAGGGTGAGGACACGCAGGTGCCGCTCCCAGGGGGTAGCGGGGTGGGGGTGCTGCAGGACCGGGGCTTCCTCCCCTTCGGTTTCTAAGACAGGGGCCGGGGCTGTGTCCTTGCTGCTGTTAGGGAAGGTGGGAAGAAAGAAGGCGGAGACCCGGCAGCAAAGTCAGGCAGGGTCCGGGGCTCAGCACAGCCTGGAGCCGGGAAGCCCCCAGGATGCGTGTGGATAAAGATAAGGTCACTGTGGGGGAAGCAGGAAGTCAGAGTCCCTGCCCCTGGCTTGTTTCCTGAGAAGGGGCTGAGGGCTACAGGGTTTGGGAAGCCTGCCTGGGGGGAGGGGGCAGAGGACCGGGGGCGGGGGGGCTGCTGGAGATCACGCTGCAGGGACAGACTGGGGACTCTGCAGGAGTGAACACTGGCCCCGGCGATTGGGAGGGGTGGCAGGCCCGGGTGTGGGCACCCGCTGAGGTGGGACCAGGGCTGGTGTGAGTGAGGTGAGAAATGGGCAGGACCTTCACCTCCACAGCCTGGATCCAGAGGTGAAGTTCTGGGCCACAGGAAGCCAGGGGTGTCTGTGGAAAGGGCTGAGATGATGCAAGGAAACAGGACCCTGGGAAGCAGGAAGCTGGGGAAGTGTGGGGTGTGCTGCCCGCGAGTGCTGGGGTTCCCAAGAAGAAAATCTCCAAGCGGCCACCAAGTCAGCAAACCAGCAAGAGGTCCAGCAGCGCAAGACACTCCCCACTGAACACAGCAGAGTCCCCGATCTCACTACTGCAGAGGGGCTGTGGGGCAGCGCTCCTGGGAGGGTGTGGGGGCGGCGAGGAGGTGAGGACAGATTTAGACCAGGGCAGGGGTTGGGGCACTCACATGAGTAAGAGAGCTGCTTCTCCTGGAAGGCCCCAGGCACCTCTCTGCAAAGCAGCCTGGTTGGCCCAGGTGCAACACAGAGCAGTGAGGCTCAGAGTGTGGTCAGCCCTGCTCGGCAGCCGCAGCGGCCCCCCAGACCCAGGGCCCAGTGGGAAGGGATGGTGTAGGCCTGAGAGTGTGGGTACACGGACCAGCAGCCTAGCTGAGTGTCCTCCCTTGGTCACTTGCTCGGGCCACAGTCACAGTCCCCAGATGGCAGCCCGCACAGCCCAGCTCCGGCTCCAAGCCCCTCCCCCGGACAGCAGTGAAGAGCCTGGCCTGCTCCTGCCTCACCCCACACCTCATCTGCGGGAGGCCCTAGTCCTTGGTCCAACTCTCAGCCTCGCACCCTGGGGGACCCCAAACACCCACCTCCAGGGAGGCTCTGGGGTCCAGATGCATGTGTCCACGCCACCACCTAACCTCCCTCATCTCTAAATCTGCACACCCAGAACACTTACACCTGACGCCCTCTCCTCCAAAACCACCAACCCCACATCCTGCAGCAAATCCAGCGACACCACCCCCCTCGACAGGGCTCACTAGCTCGGACGGGACGGGGCCCCAGTGCAGCCCATCTGGACCCGCCAGTTTGTTCTCCCCAGCAGCCCAGCTCTGCCCAGAAGCCCGCATGTCTCAGGGGCATCCCAGACCGTGCACCCTCCCCAGAGCTCAGCTGCCGACCCCTCCCCAGCTCTCTGAGACCAGGCCCGTCCCAGCATGCCCCTTCCCCCCACTGCCCCTACACGTGGAGCCCGCGCCCCCTCCCCCTACACGTGGAGCCCGCGCCCCCACAACCCGTGCAGTGGCCCTTCCCTCCGCCCATGCTCTCCTCCGGGCTATCTCCAGGACCCTGTGCCAGCTGCAAACCGCACCCCGGACTTCGCCCCGGTCCCTGCCGGCCGCAGCACGCCTCACCACCCCCTTGTCCGTCCCTCCAGCACCAGAGCTCCACACACAGGAGCTTGACTCTTGGGTGCCCCAGAGTCCGGCCCGCCTGAACTGAAGGGTGAATGAGTAAATGAGGCTTCTGTAAAGTGACTCTAGGACCCAGGAACACACGGCCAACCTGTCCACCCTGGGCCCCGAGATGGGGCAGCCCCAGAGATCCGAGTTCCCCTGAGGCCAGGACCCCACCTTTGAGGGGCTGGTCAGCTGTCCCCTGTGGCTGAGCACAGCAGACACAGGACCCCATGTGGCAGGAAAGGACTGCAGGCCGGTGTGGGGTCCTGGACACCCTCCTCCCACGTCCCACAGGACAGAGGGAGCTGCTGCTTGGGCCCCTTCACAGCCGAGGAAGAGGTTTGCCTGTCCACCCCCTGGGCCCTCACAGTGTCCAGCTGGAGGTCAGGGAGGGAGGTGCCACGAGACAGGACTGGAGCCTCAGTCCCACGCACTCAGGACGCGGCCTGGAGCCCACTCAGGACAGCGGGTGTGGGACGCGGCCTGGGCCAGCTTCTCACCCACAGCCCCGCTCAGGGGTAGGGGCAGAGGTTTCTGGCTAGGGCCCTCTGCTGCACCAAGCACCTGCTGGGGGGTAAGGGGGACCGCCTGTGCTCACATCCCACCCCCACCCCCAGACCACACTGCCCTCTGTCTGTGCGGACAGCCAGGGAGGGGTCCAGGCTGCACATGGCCGCCCATCCTGGCCATTCTGGCTGACATGGATGGTGCCAGGGGAGGAGGGTCCCTGACCAGAGGCCTGAGGAGCTTCCCAGGAGGAGCTGCTGATGCACCACCCCTGGGACGGCGAGGGGGGCGGGCAGGGCAGTGCGAGGGCGGGGGAGGGGGCAGGGGCCGGCGGGGAGGAGACTTGCTCCCTCTGCCCAGCCCTGCTCAGCCTCTGGCGCTGGCTCCCCCGAGCTCTTCTCCAGTGAGGAGGGAGCGACAGCTGAGGTGAGCTTCCCATTCGCCACCCAGCTACCCTTTAGAAACACAGCGGCGACCTGCTGGTGGGCGGTGCGGGCTCCGGGGCTGCGGGGGTTCCCCCCATGCAGAGGGGCTGTTCCCCGCAGCCACGGACGGGCCGGGCCCTGGTACTTTTCCCCAAACCTGACTCCTGCTCTGTGAAATGAGGGCAGGAAAGGAGCCCCTGCTTGTCCGACCACCACTGCCGTCTCCGCCTGGAGGGCTCCTTACTGGGGAGGAGGGGTCTTTGCAGCCGGTGTTATCCCATTTTGTATCTTCCAAGCTCTGCCCAGAACCAAGATGGTCCCAGGGTGTGTGGCAGCCCTGGGAGGGAGAGACCCAGGGGGCCCGTGGTCAGCCTCCGTCCACGGTCGTGCTGAGCCCCTCTCAGCACTCAGGACCAGCTAGTGACCTGCATTGGCTAAGTTCCTGCCCAGAGCAGCACTGCGGCCTCAGGAAAGCCAGAGAAGAGCGCTGAGACCTTGTCCTCCCTAGGTGAGGAGTCAGGCTTGGGGGCTGAGAGCAGAGCGTGGGGCTGGGCTCGGGCTCCAAGGCAGACCTGCCACCTAAAACTGGCATCTCTGCCTGTGGGAGCCTCTGTTCCTGTGCGTGCCCACACATGGGGAGGGCAGCAAGCTTGTCTGAACACCTCTCTGAGGGGCAGGGCGTCTGGGGCTTGGGGTTGAACCCTGTGTCAGAGCCGTTACTCGTGCTCCTGTGGCAGAGGGTGTGGGTCCTGATCCTCGGGCGGGAGGCTTGGCATCTGTCTCCTGAGCAGGGCAGCGTGTGGTGGGGCACCTGTGTCTGTCCGAGGCCTCGGTGCCCATGTCTGTGCCAGGTCGGGGTCTGCTGGGGACACTCAGGTTCGCAGGTGTCTGTCTACCTGGCAGGAACCTGGTGTCTGTGTGGATCACTGCATTAGGGGCTGTGGGTCTGGGTGTGGAGGTTGCTGTGGCTTTGACTCGGACGCCTGGGTGCCCCGAGTGCATCTGAGTTTGGGGGAGGGAACGTGGGCCTTCTCCCAGGTAACGTCTGGGGGGCACCGGCTTTGGAGCATCACAGCGAAGCCTGGGACTTGCTGTTTGTGTCCTCGTGTCTGTGGGACTCGGGGCTCCCGAGGAAACGCTGTTCTCACACCCTGCAGCCAAGGTGACACTTTTGTTCTGTCTCTGCCCTGGACAAGGGCAGACATTGTTCCAACTCTGATCCGTGGCAGGTCTGAGCAGAGAGTCCTGGGGTCACCAGGAGCCATCGTGGAGGAGGGATAAAGGGACCCAGGGGTGTTTTTACCCCAGGCCCCACTACAAAAGGCCGACCCCACCAAGGTTCCTCACCGCACCCTCTGGGGCCACCAAGCGCCCTGAGTGAGCATAGCAGGTGTGCAGGCTTCCCACGGCCCTCAGAGCCCATGCGTCCCACCCCTCCTGCTGGCTGCAGAGACCGGGACAGCCCAGCAAAGGTCCTGCCACGCCCCACGGGACAGCTGAGGGGTCAGAGGCAGATGTCGTGTCCCAGGCGCAGGAGGCTGGGGAGGGTGAACCTGAGCTGCCCATCCCAGAGCCCGGGCCCTGGAGCTCCGGGCTCCGCTGCCTCTCACCATCTTTGCAGGAAGAAAACCATGGGAAACTGCAGGCGTCAAGAAGGTCCTGGGCAGCACGTGGGGGAGAGAGGACGGGGGTCTGTGGCCACTCAAGGGCAGAGGCTGGGAGGAATCCTGGGAGTTCTGGTTCTGGGAGGAGGCGGGAACTGAGAAGGGGACATGAACTGGGGCCTGGGGACAGGGACAGCCACCCTGCCGGGTTCCGGGCTCAAGGGCCTCTCCAAAAAGGGGCAGGGGTTGAGGGGCCGGGGTAGCCGTGCCCTGGGGCATCCACTCCGTCCGGGAAGGAGGGCCACCTGCCGCACCCCAGTCAGTCCCACGCTCAGGAGGAGGCCTCAGGGGACAGGCCTGGTGTGGGGGGGTGCCCTCTGAGGGCTCACAGCAGCGAGATGCTCAACAGAGCCTGAGCAGGGATCTAGGGGTTCTGCCTCCAAACCCCTTCTCTCATGCATCAGCCCCTGTTCAGCCAGCGGCTACTTCGCGTCTGGTGTGCGGGTCCCCTGGGCCGTGTCCCAAGGCGCTCGGCGAGCAGGTAAGAGCCCAGACCCCAGCCACAGCACACACGAGCACGTTGGGTTTTAAATGGGTTTTTGGAAATCTGGCAGCACAGCCTGTGACCTGCGGGAATGTTCCTGGGACAGAGAGCACAGGCTGATGTGAGGTACAGTACAGGGGACCCTGGACAGGACTCGGCCACACTTTGGGGAGCCTCTGAGCCAGCAAGCCCACGGGTCCACAGGACGGGGGAGACCCACCACGGTAGGGCAGGGGTGAAGAAGCTACTTCTGTTTTGAGGGTCCGGCCCTTCCAGTCCTGTGAGAGCAGCTCCTTGGAGCCACAAGGAAGCTGCCCACAGTCCTGCCCTCGGCCACTGCAGCCAGGGCTGGAACCAGGGATGGGGGCACAGGAAGTCTGGGCCCAAGAACCTCCCTGCAGGCTGTGGCTGCATCCGCGTGGCCTGGGCAGAACCACGCAGGAGCTGCCCCAGGGGTGAGCGGTGGAGGGCCGGACCCCCAGGCCCGTGCAGCGGCGTCGGCTTCTGGGAGTGTCAGGAAATACGTAGCTCCCCTGGCCGGGGTGTCCAGGGGACCCGGGGTGGCTTCCTGCATCCCTCCAACTACCTGCGATGCTGACCTCTCCTGGGGAACAGGCATCCCATGAGAGGCCGTGATCCGTGTCAGGCCCCGCACCACACGCGCCCATGGATGTCCTCCTCAGCAGTCCTGGGGGACACAGAGTAAGACGGCCCCTCCACCCACACCCCGCCCGCCAACCAACCTCTGACCCACCGCCTCTGCCAGCAGGCGGCGTGCACCATGTCCACCGGGGACAACCACTCCGAGGTGACAGAGTTCGTCCTCGTGGGCTTCCCGGGCTCGCTGGGCGTCCACGTGTGCCTGCTGCTGCTCTTCGCGCTGGCCTACACGCTGACGGTCACGGAGAACGTCGTCATCGTGGCCGTGATCCGCGTCAGCCCCCTGCTGCACAAGCCCATGTACGTCTTCCTCAGCAACCTGTCCTTCCTGGAGGTGTGGTACGTGTCCGTCACCGTGCCCAAGATGCTGCTCAGCCTGGCCGCGCCCCGCTTCCGCCGCATCTCCTTCGCGGGCTGCATGGCGCAGCTGTACTTCTTCCTGGCGCTGGCCTGCACCGAGTGCGCGCTGCTGGGCGTCATGGCCTACGACCGCTACGTGGCCATCTGCCGGCCCCTGCACTACCCCACGGTCATGAGCCCCAGCCTCTGCCGCGTGCTGGCCGCCGGCTCCTGGCTCTCCGGCTTCGCCATCTCCCTGGGGAAGGTCTTCTTCATCTCACGCCTGGGCTACTGCGGCCCCAACGTCATGAACCACTTCTTCTGCGACGTGTCCCCCCTGCTGAACCTGGCGTGCTCCGACATGTCGGCGGCCGAGCTGGTGGACTTCCTCCTGGCGCTGCTCATCCTGCTGGGGCCGCTGCTGCTCACCGTGTTCTCGTACGCCGCCATCCTGGGCACCGTGCTGCGCATCCCGTCTGCCGACGGCCGGCGCAAGGCCTTCTCCACCTGCGCCTCGCACCTGGCCGTGGTGGTCATCTTCTACTCCGCCTCCCTCTTCATCTACGCCCGGCCGCGCGCCCTCTACGCCTTCGACCTCAACAAGCTGGTGTCCGTGGTCTACACGGTGCTCACACCGCTGCTCAACCCCATCATCTACTGTCTGCGGAACCGGGAGGTCAAGGAGGCCCTAAGCAAGGTGGCCCAGAGGGCAGCCCAGGCCCTGGGGGTCCCATCCTAGGAGCCTCCTCGGGGCCCCGGCTCCCGCGGACCTGCTCTAGGCCTCTGTGTCCCCTGAGTGGCCACAGGGCGAGGGGCTGAAGGCAGAGTCCTGACTGTCCCTGTCCCTCGTCATGACCGGCCCAGGACGCCAGCCAGGACGAGCACCCCAACCTGGGTCACCCCCAGCGAGCCCATGTCCGGAGCACCTGTCCGGAGCCCTCGCCGCGCACCCCAGGTGCCTCGCAAGGTCTCTTCCTGCTGTGCTTTGCACGTGCTGCCCGTGGCGGCCAGGAACCCCCATTCCAGGCGGGACCCCCTCTGTCTCCCAACCCAGGGTAGAAATGGAGTGGCCAGGTTGCAGGCCTGGGCCTGCCTCTTTGCCGAGGCCCCAGGCCGTCCCCACCAGGCGCTCCTTCTCTGGACGGGCCCCCGGGCCGGGTCAGCCATAGCACCAGACCCCTGCACAGTCCCAGGGAGAGGGTGTGAAGGAAGAGGGGCGGGTGTGCCCCAGATGGGACGCAGAACCTTCTGACGCCATGACACCAGTGATCTCGGGAGAGCAGGGAAGAGCTCTTCGAGGGAGACCTCGGTCTTGCCCTCCCCAGTCAGCCAGGCCCGTGCTGGGTGTGGACCCGCACCCAGTCTCCCCTTGGTGACAGTGTGCATGTGGGAGCTGTGGCCGAGATAGCCACCAGGGACCGTGCACAGCAAGGCCCAAGCGGATCCCATGCCAGGTCCACAGAGCAGGGAAGCCACATTGGGGCAGACGGCTGGAGGAGATGGGTCTCTGGTGGGACCAGCTGGGTCTGCGTGGAACAGGCCTGTATCTCGGGGCCCGCGCCTCGCTTCCAGGCCTGGCCTTGTTCACTCCACCTGCTCCCGACAGAGAGCAACCGGTCACGGGGACACTGGCAGGCGGGCAGGGCTCCACCTCCCAGAGTCTTGGCCACTCTCCTGAGATCACTGGTGCCAGGGCGTCAGAAGGCGCTGCGTCCCAGCTGGGGCACGACTGTGACAGACCATGGGGTTTCCACCGCGGCTCCTAGAGTCACGAGGCCCCAGCCTGTGCCGGTCTGCAATCTCACGGTGCCCGGTGGGATTTCAGGTGGCAACCATCAACCATGCTGGCTAGTTGGGGCGACCTAGAATGCTGGTCTCGTGAGATGGACGAGGGAGTTTGAGCTGCCGTATCTGGGCCACAGAAACACACCGGACCCCGAGCGCCGAGGCTGCTTGCCCCATGTGGGCATGGTGCTGCCAGGCACAGGGGACACATCCCCACGTAGTCCCGCGGGCCAGGCCTGTGGGCAGGACAAGCAAGGGAGGTCCTGCCGCCCCGTCCACTGGAGGAGCTGTCGCCGTGTCCCTACTGGCCTCTTGGCACAGACGCCACCGCCGTGGCAGCCAACAGGATGAAGCAAGCGTCCCACACACAGTGCCCGTAAGCCCGATACCTCGAGCTCCTCCCTCTTTCAAGATTTGTTTATTTATTTGACAGAGAGAGATCACAAGTAGGCAGAGAGGCAGGCAGAGAGAGAGCAGGAAGCAGGCTCCCCGCTGAGCAGAGAGCCCGACTCGGGGCTGGACCCCAGGACCCTGGGATCATGACCCGAGCCGGAGACAGAGGCTTTAACCCCCTGAGCCACCCAGGCACTCCAACCCTGCCCTCTTTCATAACAGATGTAGTTCCACATCAAATTTCTGCAAAGCGATCACTCTAAAAACTAGGCTGAAAAGACCACGGCTCACTGGTCTGACAATACAGCAAGCTTGGAGCGCCAGCCTCTCACTCGGTCCTGCAGAGACCAGCTGCACCGGGGAGCTCACAGCCTGGACTAGTCCCCCAGAAGCAACAGATGCAGCTCGGGTCAGGGCCGGACACACAGCAGGGCCCCCAAGGCCAGGGAGACACAATCTGCTCCAGGTGGAGCCTGGGTGCTGTGCAGGGATGGGGCCATGAGGGAGCCCCAGCAAATGTGGAGTAACGCCCCGCAGGAGCAGCGAGGTGAGGAGACACGGCACGTCCGCAAGCCCGGAGGAGCTGGGATGCAGGGCCCCCGGCAGGGCACGAAGGGCTGCCCCACATCCTCCTGCCGAGGCCGAGCACTTGAAGTGAAGCGGAGACGCGCTCTGGTCTTCACACTGGAGACAGAACTCCACAGCCGGGCCAGAGGGAGAGCCCACCCCGAGCACAGGGGGAGAAGCGGAGACTGGGGGTGTTGGAGGAGGGGCACCGGCATACGCAGCCCAGTCAGGCAACTAGTTAGTGCCGGAAGACTGAAAACTAGGGTCGGGGACAAGGCCCCAGCGTCGGTGGGGGTGCCCCAAACTGAAGACAGAAGCCCCAGAGCAGAGCCGAGAAGGGCCTGATGGGGGAACCTTGTGGGCTCTTGGATTTGGGGCCCCATAAAATCATAATTTGAGTTTTTAGAAGATTGCTCCACCTTTGGGATGTTCTGACGGGACTTGGCCTCCTTCTAACGTGGGATACAGAGCACAGAGTGGGAGCGGGATTCCGGGGATGAGGGAGCCAGGGCAGAGGCCCAGGCAAGAGGCTGGGGCACCTCGGACACGGCGCAGTTGGCCGGTGTGCGAGGCTGCAGAGCTGCGCCGAAGGTGGGGCCGAGCTCCGTGAGGCGCTGAGCCTGGAGGTCCCCTGTCCACCCACCCAGAGGGGCAGGTCTGGGGAGCAGGACCCCTGTTGGGACCACCCTGGTCTCCCACCCCCTGCCCCCTCACTTGACCCTGCCATCAAACCCCTATTGTCCATAGGCAAAACTCCCAAACCTTACGGGGACCCTGTGATCCAGCCTTCACTACCACCCCCGGGGCCTGACCACACTGCCTCCCATCTCTCCGGATCGCCAGGCCTCCCCATCTGCTCCCGTCAGGCACCGGCCCCCATCGAGGACACTGAAGGAGACAGTCCCCTCTGCCCTGGCCCCTCTCACAAGCGTGACTCCAGGAGGGTCTTGCCCAGAAGGACACCCGCAACCTCCCAGAGCCCAGCGCCCAGCGCCCAGGGTGCTCACCTGTGTCTGTCCATCCATCGTATTCACACGTTCCAGGCATACACTCCCGGGGGCCACTGAAGCCTCCTGCGGACCCAGACACACCGCTCTGCCCACGTGCACCCTGGCACAGGGACTGAGCAGCAGGTAAAAACGGCAGCCCTGGCACCGGGAGTGGGAGCAGCCCTGGCACTGGGAGCCCTGGCCATGGGAGTGGGCCCTCTGCATCCCCTGGGAGCATCCTGTCCGACCCTCCCTCCTCTGGGCCAGCGAGGCCCAGACTCTCTGCCCCATCTGATGCTCCATGTGTTCTGTTTTCTTGGACTTTGGAAGGTGTGTATTTCCAGTGGCGACTCCTTTCTTTCGCACAGTGTGAAGTTGGGGGCAGCAGAGAAGTCAGCGGCCGCTACTCCTACGTGAGCGTCGGGAGGCCAGTCTCCCTAGGCCTGCGGTGCTGAGCCAGCCCTGCCCCCTGCCCCAGAGCCCCCAGGGACAGGAGGACCCACCAGCAGATGAGGAGTCGGAGCTTCTGTGGCCCGGGACACCTTGCCACCAGGGGTCCCACGAACCACCCCAGGCCCTCTCCGAGGCCTCCTCTGTCTCCCTGCCCCAGCCCCCTGTCAGGGTCCAGTTTCTGGTTAAAGGTGGTCAGTTGCTCACCACATGGCCCCTCCTTATCCCACCAGAATGATGGTCAAGGAACCCACAGGATAAGGACAGTGACAGAGGGGACAGAAGCAGCGAAGCCCCAGAAACTGGGGAAATGGTCCGGCCAGAGCTGAGAGGACTAAAGTGCAAAGCCCAGAAGGAAGGGGTCTGCCTCTCGGATACCGCTGAGACCCTCACCCGGGGCAGACTGGGCAAGCAGAGAGGAAACTCAGGGAGCCTACAGTAAAGCTTATTATTCAAAAACCAGCTTGCGTCCATATATCAGCAACAAACAATAGGAAGTTGAAGTAGTTTTCAAATACCATTTCCAGTATGACGGGAATAAGGGGGGGCATGTGATATGATGAGCCCTCGGTGTTATTTCAACTAATGAGTCATTGAACATTATATCTAAAACTAACGATGTACTATACCTTCGCTAATTAAATTTAAATTAAAAAATAGAATAGCTAAGGGTAAATCTTACAAAAATGTGCAAGAACTATATGCTCAAAACTACAAAATGTTGCTGAGAACATTAAAGAAATGAGATGTAAACCACATTCTTTGGCTGAAACACTCAATTTTTTTAATCCTCCCCAGACTGATCTATACATTCAATGTGATCCCAGTCGGAACCTGAGCAGGTTTCTCTTAGGAACCACCAAACTGATCCTAAGGACCTAGATTTTCACAACTTGAAAAAGAGTCACAGATTTAGAAAACTAACACTGTCTGATTTCAGGTTTTATTGTAAAGCCACCGTGACGAGACAGCACAGTACTGGCATCAAGAGAGACAAACAGGTCAGCAGATCAGAGTAGAGGGACTACAGAAACAGAGCCCCACATATAAAAACTACTGATTTTTGACAAAAGCGCAAATGCAATTTAGTAAACAGAATAGTCTGTTCAACAAATAGGGCTGGAAAAATGAGATATCTTGATTCCCCCAAATAGGCTTTGATCCATAACTCACAACATACATACTCATAGAGCTAAATAGAACCTCAAACTCCCAGAGGAAAACATCTGTGGAAATCTTTTTTACCTTGGGCTGGGCAAAAATTTCTTAGATATAAAAGCAAAACCAAAATCCATAAAAGAAAAAAAAATCATCAACTGAACTTCTATAGAATTTAAGCCTTCTGCTCTTCAGGAGGCGCAGTTAAAACAAGGAAAATACAAGCCACAGCCCGAGAGAAGATATTTCCAAAGCACGTGTCTTGGCGGGAGTGTAAATGCAGAGCCACTCTGGAGAGCTAGATGGGAACTTCCTGAAACAGTGTACTCAAACCCACATACAATGCCCATCTCACAGGTATTTATCCAAAAGAAATGAAAGTCTTTCCAAAGACTGTAAGTGTATGTGCATAACAGCTTTCTTGTGACAGCCCAAACCGGAACTAGCTCAAGTGTCCCTCAGCCAGCGGATGAATAAGTTACGGCCCATCTACATGCTGGGTTTGTTGGTGATCGCGAGGAATGGGCTACTGACGCAGATGACATAGGTGGTCCCAGAGAAACCATGTTCAATGGGAAAAATGTGACACCTAAAAACCTGGAAAACGCAGACTGATCACCAGAGACGGCAGAGCAGGGTTGCCTGTGATGCTTTGTGGGGAGGCAGCCAGGAAGGGTTAGACCTGCAAGCTAAACACATACTCTCTGACCCTTTTCAGAAAAGGTTTGTCCCCAGATACAGCAATATTGATAAGACTGTGGTTGGGAATATTTCAGAACTAATAAACAAGAGAAATCTATAGATTTAATAAAAGTCCATGAATGTTGAGCAGAACGAAGACGGATGGCGCCCAGACATATTATACTAAAAGCACATGACATCCAAGACAGAGAAAAACTTTCAAAAAGCAACCAGGAAAAAGGCAGATGTCTTCCCAAGGAACCAGAAACTAACTATCAAGAACTTCTCAAACTCAACACTCAAAAAACAAATAACCCAGTCAAAAAATGGGCAGAAGACATGAACAGAAACTTCTCCAAAGAAGACATACGAATGGCCAAGAGACACATGAAAAATTGCTCCACATCACTCGGCATCAGGAAAATACAAATCAAAACCACAATGAGATATCACCTCACACCAGTCAGAATGGCTAAAATTAACCCATCAGGAAATGACAGATGCTGGCGAGGATGTGGAGAAAGGGGAACCCTCCTCCACTGTTGGTGGGCATGCAAGCTGGTGCAGCCACTCTGGAAAATAGTGTGGAGATTCCTCAAAAAGTCGAAAGTAGAGCTACCCTACATTACAACTAGGGTATTTCTAGTGGCTACTCCTTTCTTTTGCACACTGTGAAGTTAGGGGCCACTGCAGCAGAGAAGGAAGAGGCCACTACTCCTGCGTGAGCGTCAGGAGGCCAGTCTCCCTAGGCCTGCCCCGCCCCAGCATTTGCACTACTGGGTATTTACCCCAAAGATACAGACATAGTGAAAGGAAGGGGCACCTGCCCCCAAATGTTTATAGCAGCAATGGCCACAGTCACCAAACTGTGGAAGGAGCTGAGATGCCCTTCAAGAGACGAACAGAGAAAGAAGATGTGGTCCATATACACAATGGAGTATTCCTCAGCCATCAGAAAGGAAGAACACCCACCATTGGCATCGACGGGACTGGACGGGATGATGCTGAAATAAGTCAAGCAGAGAAAGACCATTATCATGCGGTTTCACTTATTTGAGGAGCACAAGGAATAGCTCAGAGGACCACAGGGGAAGGAGGGAAAACTGGGAAGAAATCAGAGAGGGAGACAAACCATGAGAGACTCTGGACTCTGGAAACCAAACTAAGGGCTGCTGGGGGGGATGGGGAACGGGGTAACCGGGACATGTGCTGTGATGAGCGCTGGCTGTTACACGTGACCACTGAACCACTGAACACTACATCGGAAACCAGTGATGCACTAGACAGTGGCTAACTGAACATTAAGGGGAAAAAGCTGAGTTTCCAGCAGTAACTGTGGAAGTCAGTGCCTTCAAGGTGCTGGAAAAATCTGCCGTCCTAACATCCTATACTCAGGGATAACTGCACATGGCAACTTTGGCCAGTTTTCCTAAAAAGTCAGTCCCAGTCTTAGGTGGATACTTGCCACTCCTGAGGACATTTGGAATCAGCTGGTCCAGGCTTTACAGGAGCATCTGAGAAGTTCCTGAGTGTGGTCTGGGGACAGCTTCTGCCCCCCAGACCATCTGTCTACGACCAAGAGCATGTGAGTAGCCTGCAAAGGTGCTAATTACTCTCAGGTTATTCTCAGAGAAAACCTGCTATGCCTTTCTGATAACTGCTTATTTTAGAAATATTTCCAGCCTTACACTGCACCGTCCTTCCCTTGATCATCTGTGTTTCCTATTGCTGTGTAACGAGTCACCACAGGTTAACACAAAACTGTTTATTAGCTCGTGGTTTCCATGGCCCTTCTGCTTGGGTTTTCGCCGGACTGCAGGCAGATGCCAGCTGGGGCGCGTTCCATGGGAGGCTCAGCTGGGGAGGGACCCACTTCCAAGCTCTCTCGGCAGAGTTCATCTCCTCAGAACTGTAGGACTTCTGGGAAGAGATCCCTGCCAGGTGCCCCTACAGGCCCTCCCACTGTAGGGCAGCATGGTCAGACTCATGGGGTCTCACATATCACGGGAGTGACATCCAATCCCCTTCGCGTAGTGGCTGGTTCCCATCCACTCCCAAGCGCTTTGTCCTCAAAACATTAATAAAAGTAAACTGGAGAAGAGTTGGGTTCACTCAGCGGTCTAGAGGTCTTTTGCCCAGAAAACTGTCAGCCAAATTTGTACCCAAGCCCTTTCACTGCTTAACCTTTTAAAATTCCTTTTTTTTTTTAAAGCTTGTATTCAAATTACAGAGGAGGGGACTATAAGGCAAATTTTTTTTAATTTTTTTTTATAAACATGTATTTTTATCCCCAGGGGTACAGGTCTGTGAATCGCCAGGTTTACACACTTCACAGCACTCACCAAAGCACATACCCTCCCCAATGTCCATAACCCCACCCCCTTCTCCCAACCCCCCTGCCCCCAGCAACCCTCAGTTTGTTTTGTGAGATTGAGTCACTTATGGTTTGTCTCCCTCCCGATCCCATCTTGTTTCATTGATTCTTCTCCTACCCCCTTAACCCCCATGTTGCGAAAAATTTTAACAAAAACAGAACTTGTTGATAACAATGAAGTTGTATTACTAGGAAGAAATTTCATACCAGGATAATGTGAGGTGTAATGTTTTTCTCTACAACCAATCTAGAGATCACCACCCAGCTCCTGGCAACCACCATTCTACTCTGTCTCTAGGAATCTGACTCTTCCAGGTGCCTCAGGTAAGTGGAATCATGCAGTTTCTGGCCTTCTGTGTCCGGCTTGTTTCATTTAGCATGATGTCCTCTGGGGTCACCTATGCAGGATTGTCTTCTTGTTTAGGGATGAATGATATTCCACTGTGTGTGTGTGTGTGTGTATGTTTATTGTATGTGTGCATATAAGTGTGCATACCTATGTATTATGTGTGTATACATGTGTGTTGTGTTATGTGTGTATAAATGTGCATGCATGTGTATTGTGTGTATTATGTGTGTAAGTGCATATACGTGTGTATTGTGTGTGTCATATGTGTGTGTGCATGTGTGTTGTATGTGTGTGAGTGTGTATATGTGTGTATATGTATATGTGTACGTGTGTGTGTGCGTGTGTGTACGTGTGTGTACGTGTGTGTACGTGTGTGTACGTGTGTGTACGTGTGGCTGTGTGCACCGATCTTCATTACCCATTCATCTGCTGACGAACACTTGGGTTGTTTCTGTGTCTTTACCATTGCAATGAACACGGAAATGCAAACAGTCTTTTCAAGACCCTGAGGTCATCGCCTTCACATACACACCATAGTGGGATTGCGGAGTCAAACAGTAGTTCTTTTTATTTTTTGAGAATACTGTTTTCTACAGAGGCTGCACCAATTTGCATTCCCACCAACAGTGCACAAGGACTCCTTTTTCTCCGTGACCTCACCCACACTTAGTTTGCCTTTTTAATAGCAGACATCCTGGCAGGAGGAGGTGGTATTTCATTACAGTTCTGATCTGCATCTCCCTGATGATGAGGGGTGTTGGGCATCTTTCCATGTGTCTGTTGACAATCTGTAGGTCTTCTTCCGAAAAAATGTCAACTCATGTCCTCTACCCATTTTTAATCAGGTTTTGGGGGGCGGGGGTTTTGTTTGGTTTTTGCAACTGAATTGTATACATTCCTTACATATTTTGGATATTGAATTTTTATCCGATATATAGTCTGTAGGTGTTTTCTCCCACTGGTTGCCTTTTCATTTTGTTGACTGTTTCCTTTGCTGTTCAGAAGCCTGCTGTTTGACAAATGTTGGTGAGGACACAGAGAAAGGGGAACCCTCTGACAATGCTGGTGGAAACGCAAGCTGGTGCAGCCACTCTGGAAAACAGTGTGGAGGCTCCTTAGAAAGTTAAAAATAGAGCTACCCTACGACCCAGCAATTGCACTCTGGGTACTTATCCCAAGGATATAAATACAAACATAGTGATTCGAAGGGACACGTGCACCCCAATGTTTGTAACAGCAACATTCACAACAGCAAAATATAGAAAGAGCCCAGATGTCTATCGACAGATGAATGGATATAGAAGACGTGGTCTATATACACAATGGAATACTATGCAGCCACCAAAAAGAATGAAATCTTGCCATTTGCAACAATGCGGATGGAGCTAGAGGGTATCATGCTGAGTGAAATAAGTCAATCGGAGAAAGACAACTATCGTATGATCTCCCTGATATGTGGAGTTTAAGAAACAAAACAGAAGATCATAGGGGAAGGGATGGAAAATAAAACAAGAAGAAAACAGAGAGAGAGAGACAACCCATAAGAGACCCTTAACCCCAGGAAACAAACTGAGGGTTGCTGGGGGAGGGGCACCGAGGAGGACACGTGACGTAAGGGGCGCCGGGTGTTGTGTGCGGCTGATGAATCGGTGACCTCTGCCTCTGAGACTAATAATACAGCGTGTACAGGTTAACTAAATAGAATTTAAATAAAACATTTTGGTAAGAAGCTTGTTGTTTGATGTCACCCCACTCCTCTACTTCTGGTTTTTGTTGCTTGTGCTGTTGCTGTTGCTGTGTCCAAGAAGTCGTGCCGAGACCAACGTCATGAAGTTTCTCCCCAGTGTTCACTTCTAGGGGGTCACAGTCCCAAGTCCTGCGGTTAAATCTGTAATCCACTTGGAGCTTCCGCACATGCACCGTGTGAAACAGGATGCAACTTCAGTCTCGTGCATGTGGATCTTGTTTTCCAAAACCCTTTGTTGAAGTGGCTGTCCTCCCCCAGGGGGTTCCTGGCACACTGCAGATCCGTCTGGCCGCCTGTGTGCGGACGACTTTGCTTCCACGTCCTCTGCGCTGTTCCTTACTCTGCAGCCCGGCGTGACCAGGACCGCGCTGTTCACGCGACTCCGTCGTGTATGCTTGAGTCAGGACGTGCATCCTTCTTCCTTCTCAAGACCGCTCTAGCTGTTTGGGGTCTTCCATGCTTCCTCATACATTTCAGGGTTACCCCGATGCCGATTCCAAAGACACCACAAGGAAAGAAAAACGCAGGCCAGGATCCCTATTGAACATAGATGGGAAAACCCTCAACAAAATACTAACCAGCGAAACTCGGTGGCACACGTGGCAGTTCAGACACCAAGGCGGAGGGATGGATCCCGTGCAAACACCAGTTAGTGTGAGGCGCCGCGGGCCCAGAAGGAACCACAGAAGTCCTCTCAGCAGCCACCTGCCCTCATCCAGCCCTTCAGCGCCCTGGGTCACAGACGTCTTCAGGACCAGAGAGAGCGAGGCCATCCCCAAGCCCGGGCGAGAGCCCAGCCAGCCCACAGCTATCCTCAGACGCCTCAGGGAGCACTGTGCGGCCACAGCCTCCGGAGGGGCAAGAGAGGGCTTTTGTGTGATCATGGTCTTAAGCCACTGAGGCTTTTAGTCCTGCGTCATCTTTCTTATGGTAAAATCACTCCTGTGAAGCCTGGAACCTACGGCATGGTGGTAGCCACCGGCGCCCCCAGGCAGACCCACTTCCTCGGGCTAAACGGCCCCGCGGCACTCAGGCTTGCCTCTCCTGGTGATCCACTCCGTAGGCCTGCAGTCCGGCGCGCCCCTTCGCTCCACGCATGTGTCTGAGTTCCGTCAGGTGTGTATGGTCACCTCTTTCGGCCTGCTCCTGGGCGCTGACCCACAACATGAATGTCCTCTATGGGACAGACCCGGGGTCACACTCCGTTTGGGACTATCATGAATGGCGCTGCTATGAACACACTTAGAATGTCTCCGTGTGGACATGCCGTCCCACTTCTCCTGAGTCACCTCCAGGCGACGGAACTGCTGGGTCACCTGGCAAGTGTATGAGGTGGTCACTCTGTAAGATACTGCTGTGCTGGTTTCCAGACAAGCTGCTGAGGTCCGAGGTGGCTCGTGTGCAGGGCCACTGGAGGACTAAGTGACCGCCACGTCTTATGGACGGTATAGAAGCCGGTGTCAAAGCAGCAGGGGACAAGCAGGGTTTCCCCCCCGCCTCTCGGGACCCAGCTAGCTGGCGCACCTGTGGCCTGGGGTCCCAGCCACATCGGCGACCCAGCAGCCCAGGGCTCACGCTCTGCTCGCCGAGCAAAGGCGTACTGCACACACACAGGCGCCCTGTTCACATCAGCAGGAATGAATCAGTGACCGTGATCACAGGGACTAAGGTAGAATCATACAGGATGCTTTATGCCAAAAGGAATATTTTCTGAAAGAATTGTACTCAGAGCAGCTCAGTGGTCCTCAGACTAGAAATCGTGGTGGACAGCACCCGCCCCCGCGCGGGAGCACAAAGAGCTCAACAGCTGGTCCGCCCATGAGCGTCCCACAGAAGACACTCTTGGCCACCGCCATGGTGGCTGCTTCCCTTCCTGGCTGCCGGGCTGAGTGGTTTCACTCAAGAGGGGGAAGGAAGGTGAGCAGAGGCCCACAGTCACGGGTCTGCAGTGCGCTCACCCCGTGACCATCGGTCTCTTCAACCAAAGGGGAATTCTTTCTTTTTTAAAAATTGTTATTGTGTTATGTCAGTCACCATAAAATACATCATTAGTCTCTGATGCAGTGTCCGAGATTCACTGTTTATGCACCTCACCCCCGGTTCCATGCAACAGGTGCCCTCCTTAGTACCCACCACCAAAGGGGATTCTGTCCCCACTGTGTGCTGCCCATGGGACAAATGAGGGGGTGCCCAGTCCCCACAGTGCCACAGGGCAAGTGTGGCGGTCACTCCCACCGTGCACATGGGCATGATGGCGGAGCCACTGCAGGGAGGACCCGTCCCGCTCCCGGCCAAGGCTGTGCTGCGTCAAGTGAGCACTGACGTGCAGCCTCTGGCAGAGAGACACCCGCAGCAGTGCTCTGACCCCACACTGCCTCAGATTTAAGAGGACTTGTGAGCCAACCATGTGCCCTTCAAACAGGGAGGCTTCAGGGGATGTGCTGGGGACAGAGGTGCCGGCCTGGTCAACCACCTCCAAGGTGACACAGGGGTGCACAGCTGGGCTTCCGCAGAAGCGTCTGAACGTAGCCCTGTGGTCCAGTGCGGTAAACGGGTCCCACGGAGGCCCTATCCTGCTCTCTCAAATCCAAGATCAAGAGAGACATGACTCACATCTCCATGGCAAATGAGCATGAAGAAATGCCCAACTTCCTAGTCACCAGGAAATGTAAATTGAAGCCATAATGGGATACATCTTCCAGGATGGCTAAAACGAAGACAGACAACATTAAGTGCTAACAAGGTTGCAGAGCACCCTACAGTCCAGAAAGACTGTGGTTGGGACACCAGGGTGACTCAGTCCGTTAAGCATCCACCTCTTCATTTTGGCTCAAGTCATGATTTCGGGGTCATGAGATCGACCCCCACCCTGGGCTCTGCACTCAGCGTGGAGTCTGCTTGAGATTTTCTCTCCCCACTTCTTCCGCCCCTTCTGCCACTCGTGCTTGCATGTGTGCTCTCTCTTGCTTTCTAAAATAAATGAATGAATAAATACCTAAAAAAAGAAAGAAAGACTGTTGCCTGGTAAAATTGAACAGACACAGACCTTTGGCCCAGCAATCCCACTCTTGGATTTATACCCAAAAGAAACGCATGCATATTCTCCCCAAAAGACATGTATGAGAATCGTCAGAGCAGCATTACTTACATTGACCAAAAGACAGAACCAGCCCAGATGTCCATCAACAGCCGAGTGGATGAGTCGCGAGAATTCATGAACTGCTGTTGCATACGACATCGTGAGACACGAGAGGACCTAGAGTGAAACACCAAGCAGACGGGAGCACATTCTGTGTGATTCCACTTACATAAATACTAGAAACAAGCAAAACTAATCTGTGGTGGCAGGTGGTCAGGACCACGGTTACCTTTGGGAGCTGCGGGAGGAAGGGCATGTGGGGCTGTGGGGTTCTGGCACATCTGGTTCTAGACTGGGCATTGGTTTCTTTGATGTGTGCCGTTGACAGAAACCCATCGAACCGTCCACTTCAAATGTGGGCATTTCCGTGTACTCATTGTGTGATTCACAAAAGTCTGCACACCGATGTAAGGCACACTTAATAATACTATGTTTTACATTTGAGAATTACTATATGTTGGCTAACGAACATAATGAATAATTAATTAATTAAAAAGAAAATTGCTGGGGCGCCTGGGTGGCTCAGTGGGTTAAGCCGCTGCCTTCGGCTCAGGTCATGATCCCAGAGTCCTGGGATCGAGTCCCGTATCGGGCTCTCTGCTCAGCGGGGAGCCTGCTTCCTCCTCTCTCTCTCTGCCTGCCTCTCCATCTACTTGTGATTTCTCTCTGTCAAATAAATAAATAAAATCTTTAAAAAAAAAAAAAGAAAATTGCTAAGAGAGTAGATCTTAAAAGTTCTAATCATAAGGGAAAAATTGTAACTGTGTGTGGTGACAGACGTCAATTAAATTTATTGTGATCATTTCTCAGTCTATACGGATGTAAGTCATTATGCAGGATGCCTGAAACTAATACAATGTTATGTGTCAATTATATCTCAATATAAAAAATAAACAAACACAAGGACTGTCAAATTTTTGTGTTGTCACATACTTGCTCACAATCTATAGCCTACTACAAATCAAAAAAAGTTGACACACCACAAAAAGTCTAATCCCTTTGAAATATGATAGTGAGAGAATACAGAAATGGTTGAAAACCAACACACTACAAAATGAGAGGTCCAGCAGCCATTTGCACGGCCAGGCTGTGTTCCGGCCACAGGCAGAGGACAGTGGGCCCCCGACGTGATCTGCAGCACACCAGTGTTTACATGTCACGGTCATGCCGTGTGAGGCTCTGGCACAGCCCACAGACCCCGTCAGAACGGTGCGGGGTCACCAGGCTCCTTGCAGGAAAATCCCACGGAAACCAGGGAATCCAAGGTCTGCTGAGGCCAGGAAGCAGTCAGCACACCTCATCTCCCATGGCCCCCCAGCCCCGCTCAAACTCCAGAAGGTGGAAACTTCATGCAGGAGTTTCCCATTCAGCGCCATCCTGCTCCTGCCTCCTGGCTCCAGCTCCCGTGCGGCCGTCACCACAGCTCTCAGGAGCTTGCGAGCCACATACATAATTGCTTGTTGAAACTAATTGACTCCTCTGAGCTGAGCTCCTCTGAGTGAATCTGCTGTGGTTCGTAACTGGGAGAGACGTCATCACCCCCATGAGGACGCCCTGGAGTCCCGGGTCCTGACTCTCCCTGAGCCTAACGAGCCAGAACCCCCCAGCCTTCTTGTCGCCTGGGGCCTGGCAAGGCACCTCCCCCAGGCGGCTGCTCAGCCTGCCGAAGCCTTGCCTGACCTCCTTTTAATGATGCCCCTGGGAAGAGAGCACTTTGGTCTCCCAGCTCGTAAAACTTCTCCCACCAAAGTTGCCTGCAGTCTTTGTAAACTATCAATTTGATTGGGTGCCATGAGGTTTATGAATGATTCCCCAATTGCCCAAAGAACACAAACTTTTTGTCAGAAACAGAGCTCAAACTAAAATACGTTCCTTTGGGGGAAGTGGGTCAGGGAAGGGCCAGAGGCTGAGCAGGGGCTCAGCTGCAGGAGCTGAGTTGTGTTGGAGAATAGCCCAGGAGGGGCAGAGCCGTCACCACACCTCAGCTCCTTGCAGGTGGAAAACATGCCAAGCCGCTACCTGAAGATGCCTGGCAACTCGTAGCCACCAGGAGGCCGAAGTTCCAAAGCATGAAAACCAGCTATGGGCAGAGACTCGGGTGTGTCCGGGGTCCTTGCTTCCAGGGAGGGCCTGGCATCTCCCGGCCCAGCAGGTGCCTCCTGGCCAGCACCCACCCGGGAAGGAAGCTGTGGCCAAATGCCAAGCTCCAGCACCTGCCGAGCTGTTTGCTACGAGTCCCTATTGAGAGTGAGCACAGGATTCCCATGTCTGCAGATCCAGGGTAAACAGGCCACCGCATTTCCACCTGGTCTTCAAGGAATTACTGAAACAGTCCAAAGGTCTCAACTATCTAACCTTCAACCTAGGCCTGGAGCAATGCAGGACACCCCACACAGCCCCTCATTCGACGTCCATTCTCACCCGATAGGAGGTCTCTCCAGCACTCATCTTCTCTTATTCCCGTGACACCGAAATCGTGCTCAGGACTAGACATCACCATCAACAGTGACACTATCTCTGTAGGTTCACTCCACTTCCTCCTCCAGCTGTTGCCACTTCCTGGCCCCTTGATGGGGTATCAATGTGTCCTCTCTGCTCACCCTCTTCCAAGACTCTGTCTCGACCACCTCACCAAAACTGTTCTGTCACAGTCATGTGGCCTCCGCCATGGTTAAGCTGAGGATAGGAAGGCGCCATCAGCAGCAGCTGGCCCTCCACCTTCCTGGCGCCTGCCCTTCCCAGTCTCCCGCGCTGGTGCCATCCTGTTCCTGATCTCTTAGCATCAGAGGGCTCGGGCTCATCATCCCCCTTCTCTTTCCTCTCTCTAGCTCTTCCTTTGAGGTCTTAACCAGTCTTGTGACTTCCACAGCAACATTCTCAAGTAAGTGCCACTGCCTAGGTTCTCCCTAAAGTCCAGACCTGTGTCCAGCAGCTCACTGACCGACTCCACTCAGATGTCTCCTCACCTCACAGATGTAATGTGTCCAAAGTAGAACCCTTAAATCCCCCCCAACAAAACTTGCTCTATCTATAGCTTTTTCCATCTCTATTAATGGAATCCATCTTCTAGTTGCTCAGGCCAAAACCCTGAGTCATTCTTGCTCCTTCTTTTTCCCTCATATCCCACAGCTGTCCTATTGGATCTACTCTGAGAATGTATCTAGACCCCACTGGCTTCTTCCTTCACTGCTGCCATCACCACCACCTCACACTTGGATTATTGCAATGGCCTCCCAACTGGGCTCCCTGTCTCTACACTGTAGTGTCTCCTCAACACAGCTGCTAAGGGGTCCTTCCAAATGTGAGATGGAGCTCATCACCCCTCCACTCATAATACTTAAAGGTTCCCAACCCTTTCAGATCACAGTTAAGGTCCTCATCAGGACCTGCAAGGCTTTACGTAACCTGGGTCTCCTCCACCCTGACGTCATCTTCTCCTGCCATATCTTCCTATCACCTCACTCCAGACACACAAGCTCCACAGCTGTTTCTCAAACACCCCGGAAACGCTCCTTCCCTGTAGAAGAGGAAAGGGTGGAGGGGGAAGGGAAGGACTCAAAACAATGGAAGAGGAGAGCATGGGTGGGTGGACAGATGGATCAACAGGTGGGGGGATGGGTGAAAGGATGAATGTGTGAATGGATGGTGGACATATAGGTGGTGGACGAGTGGGCAGGTGGATGAATGGACGGACGGATGGATGGTAGACGGATGAGTGGATGGAAATAAGGTGGATAGATGGATGGATGGGTGGAAAGTGAGTCATCAGGCTGGTAAATAAGCAGATGAGAGGGTTGATGGTACAGACACAAATAAGAGCCACTGGCCTCTGCCCTCAAGGAGCTCACAGGAGGAATCAACACTGATAAATAAACACTGTGACTTCCTTTTGCCAGGAAAAGGTGGCTTGAGATGGAGTCAGGAGTCACCCAAAAAGCTTAGAAGAGAGTGGGCTTTAAGCACAGGCTCAGAGACAGCCATCCTAACCAGATGATTCCAGGTCCACAAGACAAGGAGTCCCAACTCAAGACCTGGGTCACCAAGTTGCACTTGGGTAGGGAGTTCCTCAAAAGCCAGTGGAGTTCTGCAGCCACAGGTCAAACCTCAGGGTAGCCTAGAGGCAGGAGGCATGCCATGAGTATGAGTAGCCCTGATGTGGATGAGGGGCAGCTGACCCTGAGGCTTTGGGTCTGCCTTGGGTGCCCAGACAATGGACATGGGGCTCCTGGGAGCACATAGAAGACCACCCAGGAGCTGAACTCTAGAAAAGAACATTGAACCTGCACAAGAGGAAATGGTGTCCCTGAGAGTGGGAACAGCACAACAAGAACACAGATCAATGAGAAAACACAAACCAGAGAGGAGCCAGGTCTCAGAACAGCCACACCACCATCTGTGTGTCCATACTGGCATGGCCAAGGTGATAAGAGAGGATGGGTTTTCAGAATGTTTGGAGCCACCCACCAGCACCCAACCAGTGACCCAAGAACCATCTGGGTCATCCCCTCCTCAGTCTACATCAGATACGTCCCCACCCCTCAGATCTCCATCCCAAATGCTTGCCCCCAGTCTCACATTTCCACCACACCTTAATGTTCCCCTGATGATGCTGGAGTACCAGTCTGTCCCCAGACCAAGCTTAGAGCAATTTCTAAAATTCCGGTTCCTTTGGACGTCACTCACTTCTCCCTCCAGACACAGGAAGCTTCCAGGTGGAGCTGTGAGTTCTGCCCACAGTCAGATGCTGCTGGCCAGTCCCCAATGTCATTTGGTCTTCCTGCTGTGATCCCATCACATGGCACTGCAATGGTGCCTGCACCCTATTTGTGGTGAAGTTGGGCACAGACACATGTGGAGGTCATTGGGACGCTCTCAGGACCTACTGGTCATCTGTGCTCCCCTCCAGCCTCAGCTTGAGTGTCACACTCCCTAGTGTCCCCAGCTGAGGTTGGAGTCCCCATGGCAACTTAGCCTTGTCAGTCTTGGTCACCTTCCACAGTCTGTCCTAATGACCTACAAATCTGTCTCAAAGGGCAAGAGCTGACCTCATGTGTTTCTGGTGTCTCCCCCAGACCCAATCAGCACCTGGAACAGCAAGACACCAAAACATTTTATGAGATAGTGGAGAGTCCCATGCTCCATGGTTGCTGCTATGAGGACTGGAAGTACAGACGAATAAACCAGTTTGAGAGAAGAGAGTTACATTTTTGACCTGTGGAATCTGAAATCCAACTGGACATTCCACCAGGTAGCTGGACAAGTAATTCCACAAGAAGGGAACACTTGGGAACAATCAGTGAACAGAAAGAAGCTGAAAAACCACTAGGGTCAGTGGTAACACTTGAGGAGACAGGTCAGAAGATAAACCCTGCAATATAAGTAGACCTCAGAGGCACAGTATGAACAGGCGAGGTGTGTGTGGGTGCATACAAGGATTCATGCACCAGACAGGACCTGGATGGCCTCTCTCCTCACAAGGGCTTGTCCGTCCCTGAGGGGCTCTCCAGGGGGTGGAGAGATGAGGGACAGAATAAAGGGGACCCAGGCCTTGGGCAACATGACAACTCACCAGAAAAGCCTTTAGTTGTCTGTGTGGGCTCAGTGGGCATCCAAGATTGGCAGATCAGGGGAAGAGATTCTCCCCTGGGCTTGGCAGAGCTGCAAATAGCGGTGTACCAGGAAAGAGGCGAGGAGAAGCACCAAAGGGAAGGTTTCACTTTCCCCTGTGTTTTCAATTGTTTGAACTTTAACTAAGTTTGTTTGTTTTCTGGAGGAAGGAGGGATAGTAAGCTAGGTGATGAAGCCTCATGGGGAAGGTCTGGGTGCAACTTTGCAGACTGGCTGGCTGTGCTGGCCTCTGCCTGGTCTTACCTTGTGTGCAAAACAAGACGGTAAACTTGCCTGGCCTACTTTTCAGAGAAGCTGTGGGCACGAAATTATCTATAAAATGTAATGACCAGACCACACGTGAGGGGTAACTGCTGCTTACATTCACCAGGTCAACAGCATAGGAAACAGACCTTCTTGTACTGTGGGGTATAAACTGGCACAGCCTCCTGAGGCAACTAGTCAGTAATTTGTCAAAGAATCAAGCAGGAGTCCAAAGAGGCTCGTTCAGGCACATTCTTTGCAGTATTGTCCATAAGGGGAAAATACTGAGATCCACTAAGTGCCAATTAGTAGGAAGTTGGTGAAACAAATGATGGTATTGATTTACTAGAAAGACAACTAATTAAAAAATAAGACTTAGAACTGTTATTTGTTGATATGAAAATACATATATTCATATATTAAATGGAAATTAAGGTTTCAAACTTTGATATCCTGTGATAATATTTTTATAAGAGTGAGAATATACTTAGAAAAGCATTTCAAATGTGGTTATTTCTTAACTGCCCTTGAGCATATATGCTTTACTAATAAGGGAAAAAAGTAAGGTTATTTGTCCCCTTAAAAAAGTTCATATATCAGGGTGCCTGGGTGGCTCAGTGGATTCAGTCTCTGCCTTCGGCTCAGGTCATGATCTCAGAGTCCTGGGATCAAGCCCTGCATCGGGCTCTCTGCTCAGCAGGAAGCCTCTCTCTCTCTCTCTCTCTCTCTCTCTCTCTCTGCCTACTTATTATCTGTCAAATAAATAAATAAAATCTTTTTTTAAAAAGTTCATATATCTATTAAAGAAAGTGAACCACTAATTAATAACCTTCAAAAAGAAAAAGCTCCAGACCCAGATGGTTTCACTGTTAAGTTCTACCAAACATTTAAGAAGGAAAAGATACTAGCTCTCTAAAGCTCTTCCAGAAACTAGAAGCAGAGGGAGCACTTCCTAACTCATTCTATAAATCTAGCATTACCCTAATACCAAAACCAGACAAAGACATTACAGGAAAGAAAAACTATAGATTAAATCTCTTGGGAACACAGATATAAAAATCCTCAAAAATAAAATCCAATAAATCCAACAATTTCTTTCAAAAAATCATACACCACAATCAAGTGGGATTTGTTCCAGGTATATAAGATGAGACCTGTGAAAATCAATTAATGTAATCCATTGCATCTAAGGGCTAAGAAGAAAAATCACATGATCATATCAATAGATACAGAAAAATCATTTGAGAAAATCCAACACCCATTCATGATGAAAACTCAGCAAACTTGGAATGGATAAACTTGATTTTTTTTATTTTCATATTCACTTATTTATTTATTACTTAAATATTCACAAAATATTCACAAGAAAATCTGAAATGGTATTAAAAATTAATAATTAAATTATATTTGTGTGTATATAGCATTTATATGTATCATCAGTATTCCAATAACCCAGGAATATTTTTTACGAACTCAAGTCTACATACCCCTGAATTTTTATTCTATGTATACATATGTTTATATATGATATCAAAAAGGCATCTTATTTTTTTTTAAGATTTTATTTATTTATTTATTTGACAGACAGAGATTACAAGTAGGCAGAGAGGCAGGCAGAGAGAGAGGAGGAAGCAGGCCTGATGCGGGGCTCGATCCCAGGACCCTGGGATCATGACCCAAGCTGAAGGCATAGGCTTTAACCCACTGAGCCACTCAGGCGCCCCTCAAAAAGGCATTTTAAAAATGCAGCCTATTTTAATATTTCCTGATACTCACATTTGCTTATAGCTTTCAAGGTGTGAAACCTTTTATAAAAGTACTTTCAAACTTGATTTTTTAAAAAGTCTACAAAACTTGAGCACCTGCATGGCTCAGTGGGTTAAGCCTCTGCCTTTGGCTCAGGCCATGATCTCAGGGTTCTGGGATCGAGCCCCACATTGGGCTCTCTGCTCAGCAGGGAGCCTGCTTCCTCCTCTCTACCTCTACCTGCCTCTCTGCCTACTTGTGATCTCTCTCTGTGTGTCAAATAAATAAATAAAATCTTTTTTTGAAAAAAGTCTACAAAACTTGATAAACTTGATAAAGAATAATTTATTTTAAAAAAAACCTACAGCTAATGTCTGATGAGAAACTAGATGCTTTCCCTCCTGAGACTGGGAAAAGGGAAGGATAGCCCATCTTGTTACTTACATTCAACATCTCACTGGAAGACTGAGCTAATGTAATAAGACAAGAAAAGGAAATAAAAGTATACACATTGAAAGGGAAGAAAGAAAATTCAAGTTCTCAGATGACATGATTGTCTATGTAGAAAATCCCCCCAAAAAAGACAAAGAAACTCCTGTAACATAAGTAATTCCAACAAGGGTGCAAAATGTAAGTTCAATGTACAAGTCAGTTGCTTTTATATATTACCAATATCTCAGCAATAAAAAAATAGAATTTAAAACACACTAGCATTTACATTGGCAAAAATTAAATATTAGGTATAAATCAAACAAAATACATGTAAGTTCTACATGAGAAAAGAATAGAAAACTCCAAAGAAAGAAATCAAAGAAAATCTAAATAAACGGAAAGATGTTCCATGCTGGTGCATAGGAAGACTCAGTATTGTTAAGATGTCAATTCATCCCAATTTTATTTATAAATTCAAAGCAATCCCAATCAAAATTCCACCAAGTTAACTTGCAGATATCAACAAACTGATTCTAAAATGTAGCCCTCACAAAAAGGACAAAGTGAGAAGACTGAGACTACGTTACGTCACTTACTGTAAAGTTACAGTCATCAAGCCAGCTTAGCACTGGTGACAGAACAGACTAATTGATCAGTGAAACAGAACAAACCCATGTGAGCACAGGCAACTAATTATTGACAAAGAAGCAAAGACAATACAATGGAGAAAGGAACACTTAAAACTCAACAGTAAGAAAACATCCAGTCAAAAATTGGGCAGAAGACATGAACAGAAACTTCTCCAAAGAAGACATACAAATGGCTAAAAGGCACATGATAAAATGTTCTTTCTTTTTCCCCTTTTTTAAAAATTTAAGTTCAATTTAAATAGCATATCGTGTATTGTTCATTTCAGGGGTAGAATTTAGTGATTCATCAATTGCATAGAACACCCAGTGCTCAGTCCATCACGTGCTACTTAATGCCCATCCCCCAGTCACCCCATTCTCCCACCCCCCTCCTTCCAGCAACACTCAGTTTGTTTCCTATGATTAAGAGTGTCTTATGGTTTGCCTCCCTCTCTGACGTTGTCTTATTTTTCCTTCCCTTCCCCTATATTCATCTGGTTTGTTTCTTAAATTGAAAGGACATTCTCTTCATCAAATGCTGCTGGAACACCTGGATGTCCACATGCAAAAAAAAAAAAAAAATGTAGATAGTGACCTTACAACTTTTATCCAAAAAATTAACCCAAAACAAATCCTAGAACTAAATGTAAAGTGCAAAACTATAGAACTTCCGGATGGTAACATAAGAGAAAATCAAGGTGGCCTTGGGTTTGATGATGACTTTTTTAGGTACAACACCAAAAACAAAACCCATGAGAGAAAAAGTCGGCAAGTTGGACTTCATTAAAATTAAAATTTCTGCAAAAGGCACATATCAGATAAAAGATTTGTATCCAAACTATTAAAAGGACACTTAAAACTCAACAGTAAGAAAACATCCAGTCAAAAATTGGGCAGAAGACATGAACAGAAACTTCTCCAAAGAAGACATACAAATGGCTAAAAGGCACATGATAAAATGTTCAATGTCACCTGCCATTAGGGAGATACAAATCAAAACCACAATGAGATACCACCTTACACCAGTTAGTACGGCCAAAATTAACAAAGCAGGAAACAACAAATGTTGGTGAGGATGTGGAGAAAGGGGAATCCTCTTGCCCTGTTGGTAGGAATGCAAGCTGGTACAATCACTCTGGAAAACAGTGTGGAGATTCCTCAAGATGATAAAAATAGAGCTTCCCTATGACCCAGCAATTGCACTTCTAGGTTTGTACACCAAAGATACAGATGTAGTGAAAAGAAGGGTCACATGCACCCCAACGTTCATAGAAACAACATCCACAATAGCCAAACTATGGAAAGAGTTGAGATGTCCACCGACAGATGTTGGATAAAGAAGATGTGGTCCAGGGCGCCTGGGGGGCTCAGTAGGTTAAAGCCTCTGCCTTCGGCTCAGGTCGTGATCCCAGGGTCTTGGGATTGAGCCGCGCATCGGGCTCTCTGCTTATCAGGGAGCCTGCTTCCCCCTCTCTCTATATCTGCCTCTCTGACTATTTGTGATCTCTGTCTGTCAATAAATAAATAAAATCTTAAAAAAAAAGAAGAAGAAGAAGATGTGGTCCATATACACAATGGAATATTACTCAGCCATCAGAAAGGATGAATACCCAACTTTTGCATCAACATGGATGGGACTGGGAAAGATTCTGCTGAGTGAAATAAGTCAAGCAGAGAAAGACAATCATCATATGCTTTTATTCACATGTGGACATAAGGAATAGTGTGGAGGACTGCAGGAGAAGGGAGGGAAAACTGAAGGGGGAGAAATCAGACAAACCGTGAAATACTCTGGACTCCGAGAAACTATCTGAAGGTTTCAGAGGGGAGGGGGGAGGGGAGGGGGTGACCGGGTGACAGGCATTAAAGAGAACACGTGATGTGAAGAGCACTGGAAACATCCTGATACTCACATTTGCTTATAGCTTTCAAGGTGTGAAACCTTTTATAAAAGGTTATAAATTCAAAGCAATCAAAGTAATGAAATACTGCACACTACATCAAAAAGTAATGATGTACACACCATTAGCCACATCAGTGGCTAACTGAACACAATTTAAAAAATGAAAAAATAACAATAAAAATATAAATTGGCTATTAAAAAAATAAAACAAGAACCCAATTGAAAATGAGCAGACACCCCACCAAAGAAGAGACACAGATGGAAAATAAGCATATGAAAATATGCTTATTAAGGACTGCTAATTAAAACAACTATGAGAGTACTGGCAAAAAAACAGACACATAGACCAGTGGAACAGAATAGAGAGCCCAGATATGGACCCTCAACTCTATGGGCAAATAATCTTCAACAAAACAGGAAAAAATATACAGTGGAAAAAAGACAATAAATGGTGCTGGGAAAACTGGAGAGCTATATGCAGAAGAATGAAACTCGACCATTCTCTTACACCGTACACAAAGATAAACTCAAAATGGATAAAAGACCTTAACACGAGACAGGAATCCATCAGAATCCTAGAGGAGAACATAGGCAGTAACCTCTTCGATATCAGCCACAGCAACTTCTTTCAAGATATGTCTCCAAAGGCAAAGGAAACAAAAGTGAAAATAAACTTTTGGGACTTCATCAAGATCAAAAGCTTCTGCACAGCAAAGGAAACAGTCAAGAAAACAAAGAGGCAACCCACAGAATGGGAGAAGATATTTGCAAATGACAGTACAGACAAAAGGTTGATATCCAGGATCTATAATGAACTCCTCAAACTCAACACACACAAAACAGACAATTGTATCAAAAAATGGGCAGAAGATATGAACAGACACTTCTCCAATAAAGACATACAACTGGCTATCAGACACATGAAAAAATGTTCATCATCACTAGCCCTCAGGGAGATTCAAATTAAAACCACATTGAGATTTTGATGAAGTCCCCAACGTTTATTTTCGCTTTTGTTTCCTTTGCCTTTGGGGCCATCTGTACCCCAATGTTTATAGCAGTGATGGCCACGGTCGCCAAACTACAGAAAAAACCAAGATGCCCTTCAACGGACGAATGAATAAGGAAGATGTGGTCCATATACACTATGGAGTATTATGCCTCCATCAGAAAGGATGAATCCCCAACTTTTCTAGCAACATGGACGGGACTGGAAGAGATTATGCTGAGTGAAATAAGTCAAGCAGAGAGAGTCAATTATCATATGGTTTCACTTATTTGTGGAGCATAACAAATAGCATGGAGGACATGGGGAGATAGAGAGGAGAAGGGAGTTGGGGGAAATTGGAAGGGGAGGTGAACCATGAGAGACTATGGACTCTGAAAAACAATCTGAGGGTTTTGAAGGGGCGGAGGGTGGGAGGTTGGGGTACCAGGTGGTGGGTATTATAGAGGGCACGGATTGCATGGAGCACTGGGTGTGGTGCAAAAGTAATGAATACTGTTATGCTGAAAATAAATAAAAAATAAATTAAAAAAAAAAAAAAAAACAACCATGAGCTACCATACACACCTCTTAGGATGGTTGACAACAGCAAACGCTGGTGAAGATGCGGGCCGGCAGAGCTCTCACTCACTGCTGGAAGGGACGCAAGACAGCACAGCCACTTTGGAAAACAGTTGGCCGGGCTCTTACATTATTAAACATGGTCTTACCCTACTATCCAGCAATCACACTCCTGGGTACTTACCCAAATAAGTTGAAAACATAAATACACACACAAAACCTACATTTGAATGTTTATAACGGCTTTATTCGTAATTGCTAAAATCTGAAAGCAGCCAAGATGTCCTTCAATAGATGAACAAGTAAATAAACGGTGATCCAACCAGACAATGGAACGTTACTCCGTGATAAAAAAGCAATGGGCTATCAAGTCACCAAAAAGAGCTGGAGGAAACTTACATGCATGTTGCTTAGGGAAAGAACTCAATCTGGACACGGTCCATACCACACATCCCAATGATACGTCATAAAACTATAGAGAAGGCAAAAAGATCAGATGTTGCCAGGGTCAGGAAGGAGAGGAGGAGGGATGAGCATGTGGAACCCGGGATTTTTCGGGCAGTAAAATGATTCCATAGGATACCGTAATGGTGGATATACTGCATACACGTTTGTCAAAACCCACAGAAGGCATACGAGTCAGAGTGGCCCCTGATGTGAACTACGGACTTCAGCTAATATTAATGTACTGACATTGGCTCATTAAGTGCAACAAAGGTCACCGCACTAATGCGACCCGGTACTAAGGACAAACCGGGGGAGGGGTAAATGGGAACTCTCCTTCCTGCTCAGTTTTCTATAAGCCTAAAAGTGCTCTTAAAGTCTATCACTTTAAAAATCCTTTAAAATTTTTCCCTTGAAAGGAAAGGATGGAAGAGCAGGAAGTGTTCAAAGCTGGTTCTTTACTGACTTATGGAGGACCCAGGAACCCTCAGGGCCAAGCCCGGCCAGGCTCAGGGGACCTGCAGCTCTGCCCCAGAGAGCCAGGAAGCCCGAGTGGGCCGGGTTCCCAGGTGAGCGTGGGACTCAGACCGAGGCTTACACACGAACATCATAATGCAAAGAGCACAATGTTCAAACAGAATGTTCCAAGAGCTGCTCTAACTTGTGCTCCCCATCTTTCTGGATGCCCATTTCGAAACCCAAACTTCCCTAAGGACGGTCTGTCCAGACCAGGTCCGAGGCAGTCAGTGTGACTTGACGTGTCACAAAAGCAGCACAAGGAGGGAGTTGGGGGAAATCCGAGGGGGAGACGAACCATGAGAGACTGTGGACTCTGAGGAACAAACTGAGGGTTTTGGAGGGGACGGGGGAGGGGATGGGTGAGTCCGGTGGTGGGTATTGTGGAGGGCACGGACTGCATGGAGCCCGCATAAACAATGCATAAACATGCATAAACAATGAATTCTGGAACACTGAAAAGAAATTTAAAAAATAAATTTAAAAATTTTTAAAAGGCTACACAAAGACCGTTTAACCCTTAATGCTCTGGAGCACCTTGCTGGTGTGAGTCTCACCCACCCAACAGCCAACGAGCCTCCCCACGACCACCACATTGCCCGGGAGGCCCAAAGTTTGACCGAGATGCCCCAGCCGGAGCCCCTCCCCGTCCCCGGTACGCATGCCACACCCTCTTCCCGTGGGAAAGCCCTGAAGGACCCCGCACCCTCCCAGGCGGAGGAAGGCAAAGAGCCCCCACGTGCCCCACCCTGCGACCGGCTATAGTGTGGCCCACACTCACAGTAAACTGTCACAAACGAGAGCAAGAAAGGAGGGGACAGGTGGCATTTCCTGCTGGTGGGAACGCAAGCCGGTGCGGCCACTCTGGAAAATAGCATGGAGGGTCCTCAAAAAGTTAAAAATAGAGTTACCCTAACCCAGCACTTGCACTACTGGGTATTTACCCTAACGATACAAAGGTAGTGATCCGAAGGGGCACGTGCACCCCAATGTTGATAGCAGCAACGTCCACAATAGCCAAACTATGGGAAGAGCCCAGATGTCCATCAACAGATGCTGGAGACAGAAGACATGGTTTGTATGTACAATGAAACACTAGTCAGCCACCAAAAAGAATGAAATCTTGCCAGTGGCAAGGACCTGGATGGAACTAGAGGGTGTTGTGCTGAGCAAAATAAGTCAGTCAGAGAAAGACGGTTATCATATGAGCACTCATATGTGGGGTTTAAGAAACAAAACGGAAGATCATAGGGGAAGGGACGGAAAATAAAATAAGATGAAATCAGAAAGGGAGACAAACCATAAGAAACTCCTAACTCTAGGGGCACCTGGGTGGCTCAGTGGATTAAAGCCTTTGCCTTCGGCTCAGGTCCTGATCCCAGGGTGCTGGGATGGAGCCCCATGTCGGGCTCTCTGCTCGGTGGGGAACCTGCTTCCTCCTCCCTCTCTGTCTGCTTGTGATCTCTGTCTGTCAAATAAATAAATAAAATCTTTAAAAAAGAAAAAAAAAAAAACCTCCTAACTCTAGGGAACAGACTGAGGGTTGCTGGTGGGGGAGGGAGCGGGGGATGGGCATTAAGAGGGGCGCGGGGTGCGGTGAGCACTGGGTGTGATCTAAGCCTGACGAGTCACTGACCACCACCCCTGAAACCAATAGTCCACTATGGTAATTGAGTTTAAATAAAATAAAAATTTTTTAATTTAGAATTTTCTGTATCACACTGATTGATCTATGAATGCTGAACCACACTTGCATCCCAGGGATAAATCCCACCTGGTCAGGGTGGAGAATCTTTTTTCTTTTTTTTAAAGATTTATTTATTTATTTGACAGACAGAGATCACAAGTAGGCACAGAGGCAGGCAGAGAGGAGGAAGCAGTCTCCCCGCCGAGCAGAGAGCCCGATGCAGGACTCGATCCCAGGACCCCGGGACCATGACCTGAGCCGAAGGCAGAGTCCCCAACCCACCAAGCCACCCAGGCACCCCGTGAATAATCTTTTTTTTTAATATTTTATTTATTTGAGAGAGAGACAGTGAGAGAGAGCATGAGCGAGGAGAAGGTCAGAGGGAGAAGCAGACTCCCCATGGAGCCAGGAACCTGATGGGGGACTCGATCCCGGGACTCCAGGATCATAACCTGAGCTGAAGGCAGTCGCCTAACCAACAGAGCCACCGAGGCACCCCCTGTGGATAATCTTTTTAATGTCCTGTAGGATCCTATCAGCTAAGATCTTGATAAGAATACTGACACCCATACTCATCAGGGATATTGGTCTGAAATTCTCCTTTACTTAAGAAAGAAAGAGAGCATCCCCCTTTGGCCTTCAGAAGCTACCTAATTCCTCATCTTGAGCTGATGCCCCAGGGCCCTCACCTGGGCCAACGTGGGGACAGGGAAGGCCCATCCTCTACCCCCCTGCGCAGAGGGGCCCCTGGAGAACGATTAGCTGAGGACACGGTGCCCGGGGGGGGGGGCCCACGCAGGAGCAGGAAGCAGAAGAGTCCGGTGGATCCCCCCACTGGCACCCCTCAGGGTCACCCATCCTGGGACCCCCCCAATGGCCTCAGTCTCCAAAGAGAGGAGTCTACACCGAAGGGTGGAGGAGACGGCCAGGTCACTTCCGAGTCGGCAGCTGGTGGCCCGCCGTGGTTTCTGGCCATGCTGATCCTCATCCACGTGGCCTTGAGGGGTCACACAGGGTCTCCGGGCCCCGGTGCCACCGAATATAAAGTTACAGGGTCTTTGCCCCCCTCCCTCCCTCCCTCCCTGCCCCAGGCCAGCTTCCCCCTGCAGGGGATACTCCAGGTCTCTGTCGCTATGAGCTCCAGGGCGACTCACCATAGTGACATGAGGTATTTCTAATGTCCTCACCCCTCTAGCAAAGCCATGAGCAGATGTCACGTGGACACTTCAATTCACGGTCTAGAAAATAACTTCACGAAAGCACAGACTTCAGAAGCATCGTTAGCTACGGAGGATGGGGTGTACACGTCAGACAGAGAGTATACTGGCCAAGGGGGTCCCACTGGGGGGACATGGCCCCTCAGCCCACTGGGCAGGTGTTGGCCGGCACCTGTGGGCACAGCTCCGCTCTGGGCGCTGGGCTACCATGGAGAGCAAGCACTCACCAGAACCCCTGGGCACGGCATCTGTCAGTTCTGCCTGGCCCGTGTGTGCAGTGGAAAGGGGGCGACTGTCGTGTCTGCTGCATGTGGGCACGGCAGTAACAGCAGTATCTCCTGAGCACTCGCTCCCCTCAGACCCTGTGCTGAGCACTTTGGCCGCACCGAGTCATGCACCCTCATAGCTCACGACGTGGCAGTCACAGTCTCCGTTTGTAGATGAAGACCAAGACGTCAGAGTCGTTCCGTGACTTGCCCAAGCCGTGCTGGCAGAGGCTTGGAGCCCAAGTACCAATGGGCTGTGGCCAGGCCTCTCACAGAGGTTCTGGACCCAGAGGTGTCACGTGACTACATACTCAGAGGCCAAACCGAGCCCCCCTCCCTCCCTGTGACACCCGTGCTCCCCACAGTGCGGACCCCAGCAGGAGCCTTGGTGGGCATGCTCCGAGGCAAACCCACACACTGACCCCGGGTGGCCCTCAAAGGCTGCCAGGTTTCCTCAGCATTTATCTGAATACTCTCCATGGTCAAACCTCCCCTGCCACCAAGGAGGAAACACTCAGGACACCACAGGTGCTGGCAGTGGGGGGAAACTTCACCCCTCACTTAACAAGACAGCTATCAGCCCCCAAGACCCCGACCAGGCTGGGGGCCCTCCGGCTGGTCTGGTGCCCAGTACTTGCTGGGTGGTGACTACTGGAAACTTCATGTGGTGCTTCTTCTGGGCGGTGCGTCCCCACTGCCCTTCCAGAATCTGGGTTTGGAACTCCAGGGGCTGAGCGCCCCCAGGCAAGGCCTGTGAGAGGGGTAGGAACCCCCTGAGGCCAGGATGGGATGGGGGGCCCTCCACACTGCCACGCACCCAGCCCAAAGCCCCCTGCCACCCCAGAGCCCCTGACCACCCTGTGATATCAGGGTGCTATTCGCAGTCCGGACAGAGACGATGATGCTGAGAACTGGCTCCCACACAGGGGACGGCCAGATGGCCCAGTCCTGCCCGTGGGTTTCCCAGGGGCTCCCTTCCCCCGCACCCACCTCCACAGAGCCTCCTTGACGTCCTTGTTCCTCAGGGTGTAAATGAAGGGGTTCAGCACCGGGGTGACCACAGTGTTGAGCACGGTGACCGCCTTGGTCAGGTCCAGCGAGCTCTCCACCGAGGTCCTCACGTGCAGGAAGATGGTGGATCCGTACCAGAGGAGGACCACGGTCAGGTGGGAGGAGCAGGTGGAGAAGGCTCGGCGCCGCCCCGCCGCGGAGGGGATCCCGACGATGGTGACGATGATGCAGGCGTAGGAGACCAGCGTGATGAAGCAGGAGCCCAGGATGACGCAGAAGGCGATGCCGAAGGACACCAGCTCCACGACGCGCGTGTCGCCGCAGGCCAGCACGATCCAGGGCGCGGTGTCGCAGAAGAAGTGGTTGATGACGCGGGAGCCGCAGAAGGAGAGGCGCGCGACGAGGGCGGCCGGCGCGCTGATGGCGGAGAAGCCGCCCAGCCAGGAGCCCAGGGCCAGGCGCGCGCAGCGGCCGGGCGTCATGAGGCTGCTGTAGCGCAGCGGGCGGCAGATGGCCAGCGCGCGGTCGTAGGCCATGGCGGCCAGCAGGAAGTACTCGGTGCAGCCCAGCGCGAAGACGAAGTACATCTGCGCCGCGCAGCCGCCCAGGGAGATGGCTGAGCCGCGCCGGGCCAGCGTGGCCAGGGTCTTGGGCGCGCAGGCCGTGGTGAACCAGATCTCCAGGAAGGAGAGGTTGCACAGGAAGAAGTACATGGGCGTCTGCAGGTGCCGGTGCGCGCCGACCAGCGCGATGATGGCCAGGTTCCCGGCCACCGTGAGCGCGTAGGCGACCAGGAAGAGCACGAAGAGTCCCGCGCGCAGGCCCTGCGGCCCCGGGAAGCCCAGCAGGATGAACGGCCCCTGCGCGGAGAGGTTCCGGCCGCCGCCCCAAGCCATGAGCCGCTGTTGGGACACAGGCCGCCACGGGCCAGTGAGAGGGACTTCCCCCGCCCCAGGCCCCCACCGGAGGCCCAGGAACAGAGAGGCCGCCCTGTCCCCCCTCTCCGGGTCTCCTCACCTTGTCTGTGTCCCAGGACTCCAGCCAGGCCTAGGGTCCCAGTGGGTGCCAGCGAGTAGACCAGGGACCTCGCCCTTTTGGGGGAAGTGGCTCAGGACACTAGACCCAGGTTATCAGTTGCTGGCCAGCTGGGGAGGGGGAACATCTCTTCATTCTAGACTCTGTTGCCTGGGGGTGGGGGGTGGTCCTTATTCTAGATTCTGTCATGGGGGGCACTTCCTCGTTCTAGACTCTGTCGCCTGGGGAGGGGGGGTCCTTACTCTAGACTCA
This sequence comes from Mustela erminea, assembly GCF_009829155.1. Classification (NCBI taxonomy): domain Eukaryota; kingdom Metazoa; phylum Chordata; class Mammalia; order Carnivora; family Mustelidae; genus Mustela; species Mustela erminea. The sequence continues at coordinate 91,907,634 of NC_045627.1, read as the reverse complement.
AGAATTGTCAAGTTTTCACAAATGAAATTATGTATGGCCCAATTTTTAGCATTTTCTTCCAACAAACAGATTGATTCCTAGTGGAACATGGTTACCTACCCACTCCTCGCCACACACCCGACACAACTGACGCAGGAAGCCCATGGGGGCCCTGCTCCCCTTGCCTGGGGCTGTCACCCTGGATTGTAAGCTGGAAACCAGGCAGCCCGTTGGCCCTGAAGTGTGAAACTGCCAACAGTCACATGAGCAGTGCCCCCTCCTGGCTGGAAGCTGGGGATGGCACTGTTGCGGGGCAGGTGGGCGGGGGGGGGGACCTGCTGGAGGGGAGGGGTGCTGGAGGGTGGCTGTCTATAGAGGAGGGGGAGGGGCTGTGGCACCAGTGAGGATGGGGGTTAGTGGGAGCTGAGCTCGGTTCCCTAGAGCCCAGCCCCTCCCAACCAGGGCTGGATCCTGCCCGCTGGCCACTCTGGGCCAACAAGCACCCGAGGAGGGCCCGAGGGGTAGCTGGACAGAGGCCGGCAGTGACCCCACGAGCACGGAGCCCAGAGCTCGCAGCAAGACGGGAGGGGCCCAACCGGAGGCGGCTTCTCCCACAGTGTCCAGACACTGGACCCACTCCAGGAGGTTGCCCTCAGGAGCCGCAGAACCCTGTGCACTTTTCTGCCTGTGCCCATCCTGCCCCCTGCCAAGCACAGGTGCACACAGCACACACAGTCACACGCCACTCACACCACACACACACATACATATGCCTTCCACACCACACACACGGAGTTACACGCTGGTGCACACACCACACACATACATGGGCACAGCATGCACACTCGGCCTGGGCTCACCTGTGTGTGCGCACTCACTACCTGAACGAGCCCCAGGAACACTCATCCTGGTTCCTGATGGGCTGGGGGTCCCTGGGCCGAGCCCCTTCCCGCAGTACAGTCCGCAAAGCGACCCTTAACAGCGCCGGCCGGTAACAAAGTAAGCCACGCTCTAGCCACACCTGCTCTGAGCCCCAGCCTTGTGTGGCCATGTGCCATGCAGTGGCCTTCAGGCAGAAAGCAAAGCCCCAGCAGGGGAGACAGACCAGTCCCCTGCCTGTCCCAGGTCCTAGGAGTGGGGCCGCTGTGAGCCACGGCTGGCCTGGACGAAGCAGGCTTTTGAGCAGGGTCCCCATGACTCTGCTTCCGGGGGGCAGAATGCCCTTCAGCTGCAGCCTTCAGATTTACCAGGACCCAGACCACTGCCCGGGCTGCACTGGGACCCGAGTCCACCGCACCGCCCATGAGCACTGGCCCCTGCCAGTCTAGCGCTCTGCCTGGGGTGTTGGGTCCTGACCCAGGGAACTGGGGCTCTTTTTCTTAGCCTTGACTCCAGGACGAGCCTCATTTAGAAAACCATTTTCACTGTTGAAGATGACTGTTACGAAAACGAAAAAGAGGCCTCCGCAAGCCCTGCCCTGTCCAGCTTTCTCCCAGTTCTGCAGTCCTGACTTTCCCCTTCCTCCCATGTGCCTGGAGATGAAGACGGCTGGCCTGCTTCCCCTGTGCCTGGTGTGGAGGAACAGCAGAGCCCAGCTGTGCAGGGTGAGGACCGCCCAGATCCTATGGAATCCTGCACACCTTGCAAGGCGTCCCGTAATGAGGTCATGTTGAGGCCCCCCCCCCAGGTGGTCCGACTCCTCGTGGGGGACAACAGGGGTGGGGGAATCAACCTGTCTCAGGAGAATCCACTTACCCAGGTCAGCTTGGGCGACATAGCACGGTTGGGGTCACTCACCAAAGGGGTCTGAGCAGGTTCCAGGACGCCCCCCTAAAGCAGCCAGGAAAGCGGGAGGGTGAACGTGGGATGAGCCCAAGGACCCTCCAGGTGGGGCTGTGTCGCTGGGAGGGGGCACTCCCTGTGGCCAGCTGACCCTGTGACTTGCCAGTGAGGGACTCCTGTGGGCCAAACCGCTTGTTTCCCACTGCCGAGCTCCAGGAGACACAGCAACAGCAGGAGTGGGGGTCATGAGCCGCGGGGGACCTGCTCGAGCACTGGCCAGGAGGCAGGTTTTGGCTGGCCCAGGAAGACGGCTTCGCCATCCACCAGCACTAGACCCGAATGCAATCCCCAGCCCCAAGTGCGCACGACTGCTCTGCCCAGGTGACCCGGACTCTGGTCATTCAGAGTGGCCAGCACTGGCCAGTCCAGCACAGACCCCAGAGCACAGGCATAGATGCTGCCCCAGCCCCCCTACCATGGGAAGGGGCTCAGCGGCACCTCTGCCATCGTCCTGTGCCTCTGGCTGCCGCCCTTGCCTCCGACTGTGGTCAGGCAGTGCCCTCTACCCCCTCTGTCCCAGGACAGTGTCCACCAAGCCCTGCTAGCCATCAGGTAGCGTGCAGCCCCTGGCACTCCAGCTCACAACCCAGGCAGCAGGTGCCCCTGGTACAGGGCAGCGAGGGGGGTCCGGCACCCTGCATAGCTCCCCTCCCCCACCTGCCCACCCACCAGGGAGGAGAGCAGACGGTGAGCCCGTGGCCCCGCAGGCAGCCCTCTGACACGCAGGTTCCTTCTGCCCTCACACAGTCCCCCTCGGGCTCAGGCCTGCAAGGACCCTCTTGTTAATTATGCATCTGGCTCTAGGGGCTGGTGAGGGCCCCCAGGCTGGTCCTGGGCAGCGACCAGCACCCTAAGTGGGTCCTCTTGCCCTTACGCTGTGCCTGGCAGCTGTTTCTCACCCACAGCTCAAGGGCATCTTCTCCAGGGCCCAGCCCCCCCACCAGGCCCGTCTCCTGGGGCCATGCCTGACACAGAGTGCCCGCCCCTCGAGAGCACCTGGGGCAGTGGCGCCCCGTGCACCCCAGGGCAGGTTCTGGCTGCACACTGGGTTTTCTTGGCAGGCACCCTGTGCCTCAGTTTCCCCCTCTGTAAATAGGGGGTTTGCTACAGGTCAATAGGCAAAGTGCAGGCTGTCCCACTCCCCGCCCCCACCAAGCTTTCTGGAAATAGCCCAGCTGCGGCCGTTTGCTGCTGCTGCTTCCCTAGCTGGGCCTCCAGCCGGTGAGGACAGGAGGAAGATGTGCCACGGGGGGAGGAGCAGCGGTCGGCAAGGCGGCTTTGAGCAGAACCCTAACCTCCGGACTCTGCCAGCATCAACCTCGGGGACCTCGAGACCTGTGGGGTGCATCCGGGGTTTGTGGAATTGGGCTCCTGGCCACGGGCCGGGCTGCACGCCGGTGGTCCCTCAGGGCCTGGGCCTCCGTGGCAGGGACTCAGCTGCCCGGGGCTGGCATCCGGGAGGCGGAGGGAGTGTGCTCCCCATAAACCTCAGCCTGTTTCCCTCATCACATTGGCCAGAGCGGATCCTGCCAAGGCCCCAGGGACAAGGGGCACCGTGGCAGGCACACAGTGTGCGGACCCCTGCCGGCCTGCTCCAGCCTCGAGTGCTACCCTGCCCTGGGGCTCCAGCACCACCGTGGGGCCACTGCCACACGGGTGTCTGGGCTGGGCTGCCCCTAATTGGGAGCTCGTTAAAAGTTGGTGGAGGGTCTCCCCTGAGGCAGGACTGTTGCCTTGTCAATTAACTCCCCAATCAGGGGCTGCTGTGGATCTGGGAAAACACAGGCATCTGTTTCATTCCATAAACACTATTTTTCCAAATATAACTTCCAAATATAGGAATTTGGAAGATATAGAAGAAAAACTGTCAAAGCACAGATCCGCGCAGAGACCTGCTGTGCTCTCCGCTCTCGGCGGTGTGTCTCCCCTGGCACGCTTGTGAGCTCCTGTTTCTGCTTCATCACCAAGGTGTGGCTGAAATACAACACACACACAGTACGCACCTTCATGGGTCTCAAGACGTGCGTACAGCCCTGCCACAGTCACCAGAAATGCCACCGTCACCTCTGAAAGCCACCCTCCCACAGGAGAGCCCCCTGGCGGGCACCACACACCAGTGTGCACGGAGACGCAGGAGACGCAGACCCCCCCCCCCCCACTGCTTCTCTTACAAACCTGTGCTGACCCACGGCTTTTTTCAAATTTCTGACGATTTCCTCACAGCAGAGGAAGGGCGGTTCAAATGTTACTCCTCATGGACAAGACCACTCTAGAGGGGACAAGGCCCAGGGGCTTGTGCCCAGAAAGGCAGAACCAGACCGCGAGCTGGGGACTCTCTCTCGGACCCCTTTCTCCGTGAAGGTGCAATGGTCTCCTCCAGCTTCCTCTGCCGGGATCAAATGGGATAATGGGCGCCACGGGCTCGTGAGAAGGGGTTGATTCTGGGTTCCTCAGGGGCAGACATGGATGCCCTCACAGACTGAAAACATGAACATGGCATTAAAACGGGGCTTGTCCTGACTCCATTCCAGCTGAGCCAATGCAGGGACAGAAATCAGATACCAGACCGAAGCCCCAGAATGAATGCAGATTTCCAGCTGATGTGGGGAACCCAGTCTGCTAACGGGCCTTCTGCTCAGCTGCAGCGTCGGTCAAGGGGAAGAAAGAGACTCCAGGGTCAAGTTCGTGCAGACATTTCTTTGAAGACGGAGGGGTCAGCCTCCAGTTGCTTCCTTTAAGCCAAGAGCTGCCATGGGCATCCCGGAGTGGGGGCTTGGGAGGCGCTGTGCCTTCTCCTGCAGGCCCCTGAGCAGCCTCCGGGTCAGGAAAGGGAGGGTGGCTGTCCAGGGGTCTGGCGGCCCCAGGTTCCCAGGGGTCTGCCGGCCCCAGGTTCACCAGGGAGGGAGGGTGGCAGCCTCACAGGGCAGAGGCAGCAGCGGGACCACGAGGACCGTCGGGGCGGACGGTGGCTGTAGTGCACGGGGGGCTCCCACCAGTCCCACAGCCTTCCCCGACACCCCGCCTGACCCCAGAGCTCAAGGGGCCGCAGCAGGTCCTGAGTGGAGCAGGAGGAAGTCAGGCAGCGTAGGCGTCCGCTGCGGCCGCTGGAACAAATCTCCACAAATAGAGTGGGTGACAGAATGACACAAATGTATTATCTTCCATGTAGGTTAGAAGCTGGATATAGGGCTCTCTGAACTGAAGGCAAGGTGTGGGCAGGACTGGCTCCTCCCGGACGCTCTAGGAGACACTGTTTTCTTGCCTGTCCCCGTCTCTGGGGGCACCTGCTGTCCCTGGCCCATGGGCCCTTCCTCCATCTCCAAAGCCAGCCATGCAGCAGCTCCAGGACACTGCTCTTGGGTCCCATCTCCTTTGAAAGACCTGCCTGCCTTCCTCTCCCACCTCCGAGGACCCTAGGATGACACTGGACCCGCCTGGGCAGCCTAGCTAGTCCCCCGACCTTGGCAGCCACCGGTGATGTAAATCCCCCTTCCCATGGAACACGGCACTTTCACAGGTCCCAAGGATTATGTCATGGATATATTCTGCGGAGGGGGTGTCCTTTTTTGCCTACTACAGACGGGAAGTAGGAGGAAAGCCCCCGCACCATGCGCCACGGGGAGAAGGGCCCACCTGGTGGGGGTCTCCTCCCAACATGCCGAGTCCCAAGACGGTCTGTGTTCCGTGGCTCGATTCTCTGAGAGTTGTCAGAAATGCCAACAACTTGAAAATAAGTCTCCTGGCCAAACACATTGTAAAGGAACAGTTAGAGACAAAACAGAGCCATGTTTCAACTACGGCAGGCAGTTGTGATGAAAACACTCTCTATTTTTAAGCAGTCATGCAAAAAATACTCTTCTCTCGCAATCAGGAGCATGTGCCCAGGTCCTGCCCCTGGACTGCCTCGACCCACAGCTGCTGCACCAAGACCACCCCTGGATCCCATGGCAGAGGCGTGGGCTGCCTCTGACCTGTCTGTCTGCTCTGAGAATGCTGTGCCTGCCCCTTCAGGAAGCCACATGAGATGTGGAATTTGGGGGTCAGAATAATGATACCACCTCTTACCCTTTGAAAACTCTGCAACACAGTATTTCCTTCCAATTTTAACCTCTTAATAAGGTAGAGCAGTGAAGACCACACCCTTTTGTTCTCATGGTCAAATCCACAATCTTTCCAGAAGGACTAAGTACGGGGTGTGGGGAGCAGGCCAGGGTGTGCATCCGAAAGGCAAAGTCAGATGCAGCAGAACAGGGAGCGAGGCGAGGGGCTGTGTGCCTGCAAACACTGCGGCCGCCCGTGAGAAGCACAGAGGTTGGCAGAGAGCGCCAAGTCCTCAAAGTACCGGAGAGCCTGCAAATCTGGAATAGCCACCAGTAAGACACCGACCATCCCCAGCTCGCAGGCACCACTGACCCACAAGACACACACCCTTCAGGCAAATGTAAGTAGATTAATCCTTAAGATTCCCTGAAGCAGGCAAAATAGCGGGAGAACACTTAAGACACTTGTTGAAACTCCATCTCCACTGAAATGATGCGTAACTTGTGACAGTATCATTCCTAGGTTATCACTCGTGGGGTATGCTGATTGCAAGAATATCTTGTTTGGACAAATATAATTTAGGTGAGTTTGTTTGTGTATGTATGTATTTCAGCTTTAGTTTGTTATAGGGAAATTCTTTTTTCTTTTCTTTTCTTTTTTTTTTTTAAGAGAGAGAGTGTGCAAGCAGGGGAGGAGCAGAGGGAGAGACAGACCCCACCCTGAGCACAGAGCCTGACAAGGGCTGGCTTTCATGACCTTGAGATCACGGACTGAGCAGAAAAGTGGGACACTTAAGTCCCTGAGCCACCCAGGTGCCCCAGAAGGAAATTCATTTTAAGTGAAGTGATGTGTGGCTAATGCAGCGCCGTCGGGGTTTGTGAGGTTGTGTCTCCATAACGGTGCCTTGACCCAGCCCATCATGGCTCTGTAGATGGCTCTGTGTGTCTCTGTTTCCATGTCTGTACTTACAAGTCTCGGCATCAGACCCATGCATGTTAGCGAGTGACAGAGAGAGCAGGGTGCCCATCTTAAAGAATCAGTTCTTGCCGGCCCTGGCAGCCAGTGCCCTGGCAGGAGAAGCCATAGTCCTAGTGTGGGGTGACACTCTCCAGGGTGCTGGTGGTTCTGCAGACCAGACTCTGCAGAGCCCACCTTCAAGACCCACTTCCAGGTCACTGAGGACTGGGCTCCTGCGGCCTGGCTCACACCGGGGACCAGGATCAAGGGTGCCCCAAACCTTCCTTCTCATCTTCTGAGCCTGATCCTGACAGAACCCCCTTCTGGCCCAGCCCACCTTCTCTGTGAACCTCCTGCCTGAGAACCTCATCCTGTGTCACCCACTGCCTGCACCAAGATGTCCCCCCTGAGAAGCTGTGTGGTTGACAGAGTGACGCTGGGAGACCTGGTTCCTTCCAGGCTGGATGGTCCTGGGCCTCCCCACCCCAGCACCCATCAAAGAAGGACAGGAGTGCCCTGCTGCCAGCACATGTCCCCATCTTTGCGAACTACCATATAGTAAAGACAAAATCTGAGATCGGGCAGGGGTCTGACGGATGGAGAAGATGGGGAACCATATCATTGAGAAGCCTCAACCTGGGAAAACCACAAGTTTTACAAAGAAGTAAAAAGCGAAAGACAAAACCTGACTACAATTTGTGACAAAAAGTGTGCCTGGGAGTAAGGAGAGTCCATTCCTCACAAGCACCATCTCTAAAACACAATTTCTGGAAACAGCGAACTCTACGATGGATGACAGAGGGTCGCAGCAGATGCAGGAAGACCTGTACACAAAGGGAAACATAAGTGTTCACACCTACATTTGTAAAAGAAGGAAAATCTCAAGCCAATAAAGTAAAAACACCTTTGGGAATTTGGAAAATAAGAGCAAACTCAACTCAAAGCCAGTGGAAAAGAGGAAGCATTGAAACTAGATACAGAAAAGAACTCCGTCAACATGATTAAAGGCGATTATGGAAAACTGACAGATGTCATCATTCTCCACAGTGAGGCACTGACAGCTTCCCTGCTGGGAACAGAACAAGAATAGCAGCTTTCAGGTGTTATTCAACATCACACTGGAAGTTCTAGCCAGAGTGATTAGGCAAGAAAAAAAAATAATGAAGGCATCCAGATGGAAAGGGTGAAGTAAAATTATCTCTATTTCCAGATGGCATGATCCTTTATACAGAAAATCCTGAAGAATCTATACCCAAAAAATAACTAGAATTAATAAGTGCCTTCAGCAAAGTTCCAGAGTACAAGGTCAACACACGAAATCAGTTGTGTTTCTGAACTGTGCTAGCAATGAACAATTCAAAATGTAAATTAAGAAAACAATTCCAGGGACGCCTGGGTGGCTCAGTTGGTTAGACAGCTGCCTTCGGCTCAGGTCATGATCCCAGCGTCCTGGGATCGAGTCCCATCGGGCTCCTTGCTCGACAGGGAGCCTGCTTCTCACTCTGCCTCTGCCTGCCATTCTGTCTGCCTGTGCTCTCTCTCTCTAATAAATAAATAAAATCTTAAAAAAAAAGAAAAGAAAAGAAAACAATTCCATTTACAAGTACCATAAAAGAATAAAATATATAGGGATAAATTTAACCAAGGAAGTAAAAGACCTCTACACTAAGAACTACAAAACCCTGTGGCAAAAAATTAATAAAGGCCTAAATACAGGGGTGCCTGGGTAAAGCATTGGAGTTTTGGTTTCGGGTCAAGTTGTGCTCTCACGGTCCTGGGGTCAAGCCCCTCACAGGGCTCCATGCTCAGCATGGGCTTTGCTGGGCCTTCTCTAAGCCTCTCCTGCTCCTTCCCCTGCAAGCTCTCTCTATCTCTAAAATAAATAAATACATCTTTAAAAATTGCATGGAATACTAGGTGTGGTACATAAACAATGAATTCTGGTACACTGAAAATAAATTTTTTTAAAAAAGACATAAATACATGGAAAGAAAACCATATTCCTGGATCAGATGAGTTGAGACTGTCAACTGCATAATGCTGCCCAAGGACCTACTGACTCCATGCAATCACCTCACAAGAACATCTTCACTTTTATCCATTTCAAGTTTGTCTTTGTGTATGGTGTAAGACAATGGTCGAGTTTCATTACCTTGCCTCAATGTGAGACAGGAATCCATCAGAATCCTAGAGGAGAACATAGGTGTAACCCCTTCGATATCAGCCACAGCAACTTCTTTCAAGATATGTCTCCAAAGGCAAAGGAAACAAAAGGGAAAATAAACTTTTGGGACTTCATCAACATCAAAAACTTCTGCACAGCAAAGGAAACAGTCAAGAAAACAAAGAGGCAACCCACAGAATGGGAGAAGATATTTGCAAATGACAGTACAGACAAAGGTTGATATCCAGGATCTATGAAGAACCCCTCAAACTCAACACACACAAAACAGACAATCATATCAAAAAATGGGCAGAAGATATGAACAGACACTTCTCCAATGAAGACATACAAATGGCTATCAGACACATGAAAAAATGTTCATCATCACTAGCCCTCAGGGAGATTCAAATTAAAACCACATTGAGATACCACCTTACACCAGTTAGAATGGCCAAAATTAGCAAGATAGGAAACAACATGTGTTGGAGAGGATATGGAGAAAGGGGAACCATCTTCCACTGTTGGTGGGAATGCAAGTTGGTGCAGCCACTTTGGAGAACAGTGTGGAGGCTCCTCAAGAAATTAAAAATAGAGCTTCCCTATGACCCTGCAATTGCACTACTGGGTATTTATCCCAAAGACACAGATGTAGTGAAAAGAAGGGCCATCTGTACTCCAATGTTTATAGCAGCAATGGCCACGGTCGCCAAACTGTGGAAAGAATCAAGATGCCCTTCAACGGACGAATGGATAAGGAAGATGTGGTTCATATACACTATGGAGTATGATGTCTCCATCAGAAAGGATGAATGCCCAACTTTTGTAGCAACATGGATGGGACTGGAAGAGATTATGCTGAGTGAAATAAGTCAAGCAGAGAGAGTCAATTATCATATGGTCTCACTTATTTGTGGAGCATAACAAATAGCATGGAGGACAAGGGGAGATGGAGAGGAGAAGGGAGTTGAGAAAAATTGGAATGGGAGGTGAACCATGAGAGATTATGGACTCTGAAAAACAACCTGAGTGTCTTGAAGGGGCGAGGGTGGGAGGATGGTGGAACAAGGTGGTGGGTATTAGGGAGGGCACGTTTTGCATGGAGCACTGGGTGTGGTGCAAAAACAATTAATACTGTTACGCTGAAAAGAAATTTTAAAAAATTTTTAAAAAGGAACATCTTCACTTTTGTTTCCCTTGCCTTTGGAGACGTGTCTAACAAGAAGTTTCTGCAGCCTCGATCAAAAGTGTTGCTGCCTGTGCTGTCCTCTAGGGAAGATGTAAAATAGTAGCCCAAGGGTTGCTTGTTATCTGATTGCTGAGGCCAGGATTTCCAGTGCTATGTTGAACAATCGTGGTGAGAGTGGCCATCCCTGTCATGTTCCTGACCTCAGAGGGAAAGCCCTCAGTGTTTCCCCATTAGGATGATATTACTATGGGCTTTTTGTATATGACTTCTATGATATTGAGGTATGTTCTCTCTCTCCCTACACTGCAGAGTTTTATCAAGAAAGGATGCTGTACTTTGTCAAATGCTTTTCCTGCATCTATTGAGAGGATCCTATGGTTCTTGTCCTTTCTTTTATTTTTTTTTAAAGATATTATTTATTTATTTGACAGAGAGAGATCACAAGTAGGCAGAGAGGCAGGCAGAGAGAGAGAGAGGGAAGCAGGCTCCCTGCTGAGCAGAGAGCCCGATGCGGGACTCGATCCCAGGACCCTGAGATCATGACCTGAGCCGAAGGCAGCGGCTTAACCCACTGAGCCACCCAGGCGCCCTTGTCCTTTCTTTTATTAATGTATTGTATCACACTGATTGATTTGTGGTTTTTGAACCAACCTTGCAGCCCAGGAATAAATCCGTCTTGGTCATGGTGAATAATCCTTTTAATGGACTATTGGATCCTATTGGCTAGTATCTTGTTGAGTATTTTGTTGTCCGTGTTCATCAGGGATATTGGTCTATAACCGTCCTTTTTAGTGGAGTCTTTGTCTGGTTTTGGAACTTCATCAAGATAAACAGCTTTTAATCAATGAAACTAGGAGCTGGTTCTTTGAAAGAATTAATAAGATTGACAAACCCCTGGCCAGAATTATCAAAAAGAAAAGAGAAAGGACCCAAATAAACAAAACCATGAATGAAAGAGGAGAGATCACAACCAACACCAAAGAAATACACACAATTATAAGAACATACTATGAGCAAATCTACACCAACAAATTCGACAATCTGGAAAAAATGGATACATTTCTAGAGACATATAAACTACCACAACTGAACCAGGAAGAAATAGAAAATCTGAACAGACCCATAACCAGTAAGGAGATTGAAACAGTCATCAAAAATCTCCAAACAAACAAAAGTCCAGGGCCAGATGGCTTCCCAGGGGAATTCTACCAAACATTTAAAGAAAATTAATTCCAATTCTCCTGAAACTGTTCCAAAAAATAGAAATGGAAGGTAACCTTCCAAACTCATTTTATGAGGCCAGCATCACCTTGATCCCAAAACCAGACAAGGATCCCATCAAAAAAAATTACAGACCAATATCCTTGTTGAACACAGATGCGAAAATTCTCACCAAAATACTGGCCAATAGGATCCAACAGTACATTAAAAGGATTATTCACCACGACCAAGTGGGATTTATTCCAGGGCTGCAAGGTTGGTTCAACATCCACAAATCAATCAATATGATACAATACATTAATAAAAGAAAGAACAAGAACCATATGATACTCTCAATAGATGCTGAAAAAGCATTTGACAAAGTGCAGCATCCCTTCCTGATTAAAACTCTTCAAAGTGTAGGGATAGAGGGCACATACCTCAATATTATCCAAGCCATCTGTGAAAAACCCACTGCAAATATCATTCTCAATGGAGAAAAACTGAAAGCTTTTCCGCTAAGGTCAGGAACATGGCAGGGATGTCCGTTATCACCACTGCTATTCAACATAGTACTAGAAGTCCTAGCCTCAGCAATCAGACAACAAAAAGAAATTAAAGGCATCCAAATCAGCAAAGAAGAAGTCAAACTATCACTCTTCACAGATGATATGATACTATATGTGGAAAACCCAAAAGGCTCCACTCCAAAACTGCTAGAACTTGTACAGGAATTCAGTAAAGTGTCAGGATATAAAGTCAATGCATAGAAATCAGTTGCATTTCTTTACACTAATAACAAGACAGAAGAAAAAGAAATTAAGGAGTCAATCTCATTTACAATTGTACCCAAAACCACAAGATACCTAGCAATAAACCTAACCAAAGAGGCAAAGAATCTATACTCAGAAAACTACAAAGTACTCATGAAAGAAACTGAGGAAGACACAAAGAAATGGAAAAATGTTCCATGCTTATGGGTTGGAAGAACAAATATTATGAAAATGTCTATTCTACCTAAAGCAATCTACACATTTAATGCAATCCCTATCAAAATCCCATCCATTTTTTTTTCAAAGAAATAGAACAAATAATCCTAGAATTTATATGGAATCAGAAAAGACCTTGAATAGCCAAAGGAATGTTGAAAAAGAAAACCAAAGCTGGAGACATGACAATTCCAGACTTCAAGCACTATTACAAAGCTGTCATCATCAAGACAGTATGGTACTGGCACAAAAACAGACACATAGATCAATGGAACAGAATAGAGAGCCCAGAAATAGACCCTCTACTCTACGGTCAACTAATCTTCGACAAAGCAGGAAAGAATGTCCAATGGAAAAAAGACAGCCTCTTCAATAAATGGTGCTGGGAAAATTGGACAGCCACATGCAGAAAAATGAAATTGGACTATTTCCTTATACCACACACGAAAATAGACTCAAAATGGATGAAGGACCTCCATGTGCGAAAGGAATCCATCAAAATCCTTGAGGAGAACACAGGCCGCAACCTCTTTGACCTCAACCGCAGCAACTTCTTCCTAGGAACATTGCCAAAGGCAAGGGAAGCAAGGACAAAAATGAACTACTGGGATTTCATCAAGATCAAAAGCTTTTGCACAGCAAAGGAAACAGTTAACAAAATCAAAAGACAACTGACAGAATGGGAGAAGATATTTGCAAACGACATATCAGATAAAGGACTAGTGTCAAAAATCTATAAAGAACTTAGCAAACTCAACACCCAAAGAACAAATAATCCAATCAAGAAATGGGCGGAGGACATGAACAGACATTTCTGCAAAGAAGACATCCAGATGGCCAACAGACACATGAAAAAGTGCTCCATATCACTCGGCATCAGGGAAATACAAATCAAAACCACAATGAGATATCACCTCACACCAGTCAGAATGGCTAAAATCAACAAGTCAGGAAATGACAGATGCTGGCGAGGATGCGGAGAAAGGGGAACCCTCCTACACTGTTGGTGGGCATGCAAGCTGGTGCAGCCACTCTGGAAAACAGCATGGAGGTTCCTCAAAATGTTGAAAATAGAACTGCCCTATGACCCAGCAATTGCACTACTGGGTATTTACCCTGAAGATACAAACGTGGTGCTCCAAAGGGACACGTGCACCCGAATGTTTACAGCAGCAATGTCCACAACAGCCAAACTATGGAAAGAACCTAGATGTCCATCAACAGATGAGTGGATAAAGAAGATGTGGTATATATACACAATGGAATACTATGCAGCCATCAAAAGAAATGAAATCTTGCCATTTGCGACAACATGGATGGAACTAGAGCGTATCATGCTTAGCGAAATAAGTCAATCGGAGAAAGACAACTACCATATGATCTCCCTGATATGAGGAAGTGGAGATGCAATGTGGAGGGTTTAGGGGGTAGGAGAAGAAAAAATGAAAGAAGATGGGATGGGGAGGGAGACAAACCATAAAAGACTCAATCTCAAAAAACAGACTGAGGGTTGCTGGGGGGAGGGGGGATGGGAGAGGGTGGTGGGGTTATGGACATTGGGGAGGGTATGTGCTATGATGAGTGAAATGTGTAAACCTGGTGATTCACTGGCGATTCATTGTACCCCTGGGGATAAAAATACATTATATGTTTATTAAAAATTTTTTTAATTAAATTAAAAAAAAGATAAACAGCTTTTGCAAAGGAAAGGAAACATTCAACAAAACTAAATGCATCCTATGGAATGGGAGATGATATTTACAAATCTCTTATCAGATGAAGTTAGTATCCAAAATCTATAAAGAACTTATCAAACTCAGCACTCAAATAATCCAGCCAAGGGGCACCTGGGTGGCTCAGCAGGTTAAGCCTCTGCCTTCAGCTCAGGTCATGGTCTCAGGGTCCTGGGATCGAGCCCCACATCGGGCTCCCCTCCCTGCTCAGCGGGAACCCTGCTTCCCCCCTCCATCTGCCTGCCTCTCTGCCTACTTGTGATCTCTGTCTGTCAAATAAATCAATAAAATCTTTTAAAAAGAAGAAGACATGGGGTGTGTGTGTGAGAGAGAGAGAGAGATGTATATACATATATATATGATGGAATATTACCCAGCCATCAAAAAAACGAAATGTTGCCATTGCAATAAGGTGGCTAGAACTACAGAGAATTGTCTAAGTAAAATAAGTCAGAGAAAGACAAATGCCATACGATTTTACTCATGTGGAATTTAAGAAACAAAACAGATGAATAGGAAAGGAAGGAAAAATAAAATAGGATGAAAATAAAGAGGAAGACAAACCACAAGAGACTGAGGGTTGCTGGATGGGAGGGGTAGAGGGATGAGGTAACTGATGACGGGCATTAGGGAGGACACATGACGGAACGAGCTCGGGGTGTCACCCGCAACTGATGAATCCCTCAGTTCTACCCCTGAAACTAATAATACAGTATACGTGAACTAAACTGAATTTAAATAAAGAAGTTTTTAAAAGAATAACAATGTGTCTGTTAGCCATTTGTATGTCTTCTTTGGAAAAGTGTCTGTTCATGTCTTCTGTCCATTTTTTGACACAATTATCTGGTTTTGGGGTGTTGAGCTTGAGGAGTTCTTTATAGCTCTGAGAAACAAACTGAAGGTTTTGGAGGGGATGGGGTGGGTGGATGGGGGAGCCTGGTGGTGGGTACTAAGGAGGGCACATATTGCATGGAACACTGGTTGTGGTGCATAAGCAATGAATCTTGGAACACTCAAAAAATAAAATAAAATTTAAAAAAATAAATAAAGTAAATAAAAGAATAATAATGACATATTTCCTTTTCTTGCAAAATTTAGAAAAATGATTTTTAAATCAATATAGATTAGCAATGAACCCAGAATAACCAAAACAATCTTGAAAAAGAGCAAAATTGTAGGACTCACACCTCTTGATTTCAAAACTTACTACAAAGCTATAGTAATCAAAAGAGTGTGGTGCTGGCATAAGGGTAGACCTACAGACCATTGGAATAGATTCGAGAGTCAAGAAATTAGCCCATATCTAGGATGAACTTTTTGACCAAAGTACCAAGACCATTCCATAGGGAAAGAACAATCTCTCCAACAAACAGGCTGGCACGACTGGACATCCATCTGCAGAAGACTGAGGCTGGGGCCCTACCTCATGCCATATGCCAAAATTAACTCAAAATGGATCAACAGTGAAAATATATTAGTTAAAACTATAAAACTCATTAAAGAAAATACAAGATCAAATCTTTATGACCTTGGACTTGGGAAAGGATCCTTGGATATGACACCAAGAGCTACAAAATGAAGAAGAGATGAATCAGCATTCATAAAAATTTAAAACTTTTGTGCATCAGAGAAGAGTACTGAGAAATTAAAATGATAACTCACAAAATGGGGTAAAGTATTTGCAAATCTTATGTTAATAAGGGTCTAGTATCCAGAACATATTTTTTTAAAAAACACATCTCAACAACTAAAAGACAAACAATCTAACTTTAAAATGGGCAAAGGACTCGAATAAATATTTCTCCAAAGAAGACATACAAATGGCCAACAAGAACATGAAAAGATGCTCAGTGTCATTAGTCATCAGGGAAATGTAAATCAATACCATGAGATACCACTTCACACCCACCATAATGCCTATAATTTCTGTAATGGAAAAGGACAATTGTTGGTGAGAATATACAGAAATTAAGATCCTTGTATACTGCTGGTGGGAATGTAAAATGGTGCAGCCTCTGTGAAAAACTGCAATAATTCCTCAGAAAGTTAAACATAGAATTATTATATGACCCAGAAATCCCACTCATAGGTATATATCCAAGAGAACTGAAAACCAATATGCAAACAAATACCTGTACATGAATGTTCAGAGCAGTACCACTCACCGTGGCCCAAAGTAGAAACAGCCCTAACGCTCATCAACAGATGAGTGGAGAGGTAAAATGTGGTAAATCCTTACAATGGAATGTATTCAGTCATAAAAAGGAATGACGTCCTGGCCATGCTGCAACACGGACGAACCTTGAAAACATGGTTAATGGGAAGAAGCTAGACACAAAACCCTCCGTACTGCATGATCCCGTTACAATAGGTATTTCCCAGACAGAAAGCAAACCGGTGACTGCCAGCGCTGCAGGGGGGGAATAAAGAACGCGGCACGAGCTTCCTCTCGGGGCGAAGAGAACACGCTGAACCCAGACCAAGACCACAAGGGCACAACATCACTAAATCCCGCTGAAAAGCTCTCACTAGTTCATGTTATGTTGTGTGAATTTCACTTCAGGAAAAAAAAAAAGGAAAATGAAAAAAATGCCTAAAAGAAGGAAATCTTAAAACATATCCATGAATATTATAGATGCATATTATTCTGACCTCAGAGTAGCCAAGAATTTCCTTTAGAAAATGTGAATCATAAAAGAAAATTTTTAAATTTCTGATAAATTGTTAAAATTAAGACCTTTAAGGGCGCCTGAGTGGCTCACTTAGCTAAGTGTCTGACTCTTGATTTTGGCTCAGGTCATGGTCTCGGGGTCTTGAGACCAAGCTGCGTGTCAGGTTCTGTGCTGGGCACGGAGTCTGCTTAAGATTCCCTCCCCCTCCCCCTCCCCACCCCTCTCCCTCTGCCCCTCCCCCTGCCCCTGCCCCTGCCCCTGCCCCTGCCCCTCCTCTCCACGCCCTCACCCTCTTCCGTCCACTCCACCAAAAAGACACGGCTAACATCGGACCAAAGAAGATGTACAGATGGAAAATAAGCATACGAAATGAAAAGCTGTCAACAAAATATGTTACTAGAAAATTGCAAATTAACACGAGATACTACTACTTGCCTATAAGAATGGCTAAATCTCGAAAACCTGACAATGCAAAATGGTGGTTCGGGTGCGGAGCAACATGGCTAGTCAGAAAGTGAAACGATAAGTTCACTCTGGAGGATAGCTTGGCAGCTTCTGATACAACTAAACATACTCTTGCACGTGATCCAACCATCACACTCTTAGGTATGTACCCAACTGATCTGAACACTTACGACCACACAAGAAAAGTGCACAGGAATGTTGTTACCAGCTCTACCCAAAGTGACTCAAAACCAGAAGCAACCGGTACATCCTTTAATAGATGAATGGATGGATGAAGTCTGGAAAGCCTGCGTACAGTATGATCCCAGTTACACGACATTCGGGGAACGTCAAAACTACGAGATAGTAAAATGATCAGTTCAGAGGAGAGGAGAGGGTTTAGAAGGTAAATCTCAGGGACTTTTAGGGCAGGGAAACTATCCTGTAGGATCGTGTAATGATGGAGACATGATACTTGTTGAAACCCATTGAACTTTACCACACAAGAACTGAATTCCAATGTGTGCAAATTTTTAAAAAGTCACTCAGAACATTTGGGGATCCGGGACGGAATGCAGAAAGTGGCCAACAATCTGACCAGAGGAGTGTGGTGTAAGGGGCTGACCTGAGTAACCTTGGAGATGAGTGCAGTCTGTAAGACCCACAGCAAGAGAAACCACGCGAGCATTGCACCCCAGCTGACAAGTCAACCGTCCTGTTGCCACCAGGCATGTACACTGGAATTGAAGAGTCAAGTAGGCAGATGTTGGGTGTACAGACCAGTAAGGGCAAGAGGCTGGAATGACCACACAGTGGTGGATTAGAGGTGGGTTAGAGGAGATGTAGGTAAGATCTTGTGCTCAACGTAACATGGGTACAGGCGGCTCCGTACAGAAGTGGCTGCAGATGTGTGCACTGACTAGACAAATATTCGCACATAACCCTCTCTTCTCGGTCTGCTGGGAGGGCCTGGAAGACACAACACTCGGGAGCAACGGGTTACCTAGTGGGGGCCCAGGTGTCCGTGTCTAGTACAAAGCACCGGATATCCTTGGGGAAACAGCTGAATCTACAGCTGGGAAAGGAAGAGTGCAGGATGAGCCTGGCACATCGCCTTGTGCCAGAAATGTAGTAAGTGTTCGGAAAGACAAAAACACAATGGTGGAGTATGTCAAAGGGGCCTGGGAAACAGCTGAGTGCTCTCGCCAGCCAAAGCTAGGCCAACAACAAAAGAAGCACAGTAGTACTGGAACATAACCCAAGGTATGAGACAGCTATCCATGAGTCTCTAACGATATAAACTGATATAAATGGAAAGAACAGACAAACGTCCCACAGGAAGAATTCCAAATAGTCTGTGTACATGTTCCTCTCTCCAGGAGGGGGAACACAACTCCCCTTCAACACGGGCTGTGCACAGCGACCTCCTTCCAAAGAGGGCGGTATAGAGGGGGTGTGGGTAACCTGACAGTGAAGAAACCCGACACATGGCCTCAGCCAGGGACCAGCCATGGCCATCCATGCAGATAACACGCGCCCTTGATATGGTGTACTGGGAATGCCCCTTCTCGCCTATGGTCTTCCTCTGAAGATTCACAGTCCTTATCTAGTCATGTGAAAAACATGAGACTCATCCCAGCTGAGGGACAATATACAAAACAGATGACCAGAACGCCTCAAAATTGTCAAGTTCGGGGCGCCTGGGTGGCTCAGTCATTGGGCAGCTGCCTTCGGCTCAGGTCATGATCTCAGGGTCCTGGGATCGAGTCCCACATCAGGCTCTCTGCTCAGCAGGGAGCCTGCTTCCCCCTCTCTCTCTGCCTGCCTCTCTGTCTACTTGTGATCTCTCTGTGTGTCAAATAAATAAATAAAATATTTTTTTTTTAAATTGTCAAGTTCATAAAAAATAAAAATAAAAATAAGGGAAGTTTGAGAAACCCACAGCCAAGAGGAGCCTAACGTGATATGACAACTGAATGTAACGCGGGATCCTCTATTGGATCCTGGGACCCAAAAAAAAGGACATTGGATAGAAACCAAGGCAATCCAAACAAAACGGAGGGCATCTGTGATGAGCCCCGGGTGTTGTATGTAAGTAATGAATCACTGAATTCTACTCCTGAAACCAACATTGCACTGTATGTCAAGTAACTAGAGCTTAAATAAAAAATTAAAATAAAAATGGGAAATGGAGGGCGCCTGGGTGGCTCAGTGGGTTAAGCCGCTGCCTTCGGCTCAGGTCATGATCTCAGGGTCCTGGGATCGAGTCCCGCATCGGGCTCTCTGCTCAGCAGGGAGCCTGCTTCCTCCTCTCTCTCTGCCTGCCTCTCCATCTACTTGTGATCTCTGTCAAATAAATAAATAAAATCTTTAAAAAAAAAATGAGAAATGGAAATTAATACCTAACTGAAAAAGGAAATCCAAATAAAGTATAAATTTTAATTGATAAGAACATATCAATATCAGTTCATTAATTCAAGAAATGTACCATGCTAATTAATGTAAGTTACTAGCACTAGAGGAAACTGGTTGTTGCGTGTATGAGAACTGTCTGTAATACCTTTACAACTTTTTCATAAATCTAAAACTGTTCTAAAGTAATTTTGGTTTTTTTTGTTTTTTTTTTAAAGATTTTATTTATTTATTTGACAGAGAGAGATCACAAGTAGGCAGAGAGGCAGGCAGAGAGAGAGAGAGAGGAGGAAGCAGGCTCCCCGCTGAGCAGAGAACCCGATGCGGGACTCGATCCCAGGACCCTGAGATCATGACCTGAGCCGAAGGCAGTGGCTTAACCCACTGAGCCACCCAGGCGCCCTAAAGTAATTTTGAAAACTGTTCATCAAAACACATCCTATGGGGCGCCTGGGTGGCTCAGTGGGTTAAAGCCTCTGCCTTCAGCTCAGGTCCTGATCCCAGGGTCCTGGGATCGAGCCCCGCATCTGGCTTTCTGCTTAGCGGGAGCCTGCTTCCTCCTCTCTCTCTCTGTCTGCCTCTCTGCCTACTTGTGATCTCTATCTGTCAAATAAGTAAATAAAATCTTTTAAAAAACAAAAAAACAAAAAAACCCACATCCTAAAGGAACTAAAAAAGAGTTCCTATAACCTGAAGAAAGATAGTTGCAAAAGATGCTAAAACTTATAAACCACTCATGAAAGGAATCAAAGATACCATAATTACATAGAGAAATGTACCATGTTCATGGATTGGAGAATATTGTAAAGACGCTAATGTTCCCAACCTAACCTATAGATTCAAAAAAATTCCGGCAGAACAAACAAGCTGAGTCTAAAATTCATGGAAGAGAAAGGAGCTAAAAGAGCCAAAGCTATTTGGAAAAAAGAACAAAGTCAGAGAAGCTACAGTATCTCAACCCAGTTGCAAGGCCCATGAAGCTGTAGTAATCAGTGTGGTATTAGGGAAAGATAAACATGTAGAAGTGGAATGGGCTAGAGAATCCAGAAATGACACCCACACAAAGATGAAAGGTAATTCAATTTTCAACACACAGTGCCAGGAAAAATCAGCTATCCATATCTGAAAAATGAACTTCGCTCTGGAACCCACACTCAAAATGGACCAATGACCTAAGTATGAAGCCTTAGACATATGGAGAAAATGTTCATACAGCAAAAACTTCTTCAATACAACATTAAAAACACAATCCGTAGAAGAAAAAAGTACAACTGATTTCATCAACTGCAGAACTTCTGATCTTTGAAAGACTATTGGTGGAGTCCAAAGGCGAGCCATGATTGGGAGGGAGGCGGAGGGGGGCGGATTTACAAATCAAATCCCTGATGGAATATCTGTGCTCAGAATTTAGAATTCTCGAACTTGAAAGGTAAAGAAACCGACTGAATAAGCGAGTGGGTGTAAGAGCTGAACGGGCATTTCACTGAAGACTGGGTAGTGAGCACACAGTGAACAGCAGGAGTCAGCGGGAAATGCTGGTAAAAACCGTTAGGAGCGGCACCTGGCTAGCTCAGTCCAGCGTGCGATCCTTGATCTCTGGGTTGTGAGTTCGAGCCCCACACTGTTTTCAAAAATCTTTTAAAAGATTTTTTTAAATCTTTTTTAAAAACCCAACACCACAAGGAGATACCCCTACAAACTTTTTAGAGTGACAGTTTTTCAAACTCTATACCAAAGGCAAAGTGGCATAGGCACTCTGGGCAACAGGTCAGCAGCTCCTTCCACAGTGATACTGCATGTGTTTAACAGCTGTTTCTGGATGTTGGACAAGAGGCAGTGCAGGACCGTGTCCTTAGGGGGCGGGTAAAGGGACAGGAGTTCCGGGTGTCACGCATGGTTTGGGAGCCAAAGGGAGGAGACACACACCGGAGCCCGGGGACACTGAGGCAGGTGTGACGGAAGGGATGACTGCCCTTGGACTCCCACTTCTAGCCGAGGTGGGATACAGAGACTGGATTTACCGTCCCACCTGGAAGGAAAGAGACAAAATTGTGAAAGAAAAGGGGAAATAAGTGGTTTTCAAGACCCCGAACGTGAGGCAATGAAAGATAGTGACCCTGAGAGAAGAGAAGCAAAGACAGGGTTCAGCTCTCCCGGCTCCCTGCGACACTTTCCACCGGCAGACGGGGAGAAGGGCCAGGCAGAAGGAGCCAGAGCCCCCCAGCTGCCCAGACGGGCGGACCCCAAGCACATGCAGCTGCCAAGAAGAGCAAGATCTCAGTGACCGGAAAAGGCAAGACCTGAAGGACAACTAGAGCAGGACACCCTTCCGTGCAGGCCGAACACAGGCGGCACTAAAAGATCGTGTCCTAACGAGAGCACTTGAAGCAGCAGCGGAACCCCAGAGCGTGGGCCCTGGGAGAGGGGAGCCCAGGGTCGGGGAGGAAAGGAGCTGAGGTTTACAGGTGGTTGGTTAGCTGCGTTACTTTGTAACCAGATGAGTAAAGGGCGCGCCTGAAAAAGAAGCAACTGAGCGTCCGCGGAAGGGCCCTGAGCCCGGGGCGGGTCTGCGGACCGGCCGCCCCCGCGCCTGGCCGCCTGGAGGGCAGGCGACCTGCAAAGACCCATTTGCCGCTGAGGAAAAAGGGGGCGGGTCGGACCCATCCCTCCGGGGACCCCGCCGCGCCCCTTCACAAACTGCTCGGAGAGTCCCGAGGGTCCCGCGCCCGTGGGACTTCGCAGTTCGGGTGCTCCCGACCTGGCGCCGCGCACCTGGGAGGGAGGCAAGGCCGCGAGCGAGCCTGATAAAAGCCACCTGGGTCCAGAGGCAGCGGGGCCGAGGGAGACGCGGCGAGCCTTCCCCAGACCCTCGGAGACCTGCGGAGACCCGGCGGAGGCCGCGCATCTTGTGCGGGGGCAAGGTTGTGCTTGAGGCAGGGGCCTGGGGGAGGCGAGGCGGCCGGTTCCGGGAGGGTCTCCAACACCCTCCGTCCGCCTGGGCGGCACAGAGCGCGGGGCAGGAGCTCCTGGACCCCGGACCCCGGCGGCCTCAGCCCGCGGGTCCAAGAGGGTCCCAGCGACCGAGGCCCCACGCTCTGTCCTGCAGACGCTTCGCCAAGAATTTGGGGGGCGGTCCTCATCGCTCCGCACCGGGGCCTGTGCCCCCACCCGCTCAGAGCGGCCTGCGCAGCCCACCCTCCGTCAGCCAGCTCCCCGCAGGGCTGAGCGGGTCGCGGGGTGGGGGGCGGGGTGGGGGGGACAGCTGAACCAGCGCGGTCCCTCCCGGGGTGAGCAGGAGCTGCCGGCTCCCCCTCCCCCCCCCCCCGGAGCGGCGGGAAAGCCTGGAGGAGCCCCTGGGCCGCAGGTGACCGGTGGGGACGGTCACCCTCTCCCTGAGATACGGCTGTCCTTCAGACACCTAACTTCAGTCTCAAACACCACAGCCCCTTAGCGGCTCTGAGAGGACCGCTCTGGCGACCCCCTAAATAGCCATTTTGCTCCTCAGAAAACACAGGTTAAAGGCCTCAGGCTGGCTCAGGCATGGTCTACTTGAGGACATTAGAGCTGGGGATGACCCCCCTCCCTTCCGCAAACCCCCTGGCAGCTTGGCTCAGCCCTAGAGAGCTCACTGGTGGTCAGACGGAGGTGGTGTCCTTCCCCAGAAAGGAGCATTCCTCTGGAAGGACACCTGGGTGAGGCCAGGAAAGTGCCTGGGGACACAGCCCGAAAAGACACAGTGGGCAGAATGGGTCTTGTCTCTTGCTGTGTGTGTTGTGCACACCTGGGGGGGTGTGTGTGGAAGTATGTATGCACCTGCAGAGGAGATGTGGAGGGGGTGCACACCTGGGAGTGTGTAAGAAGTGCACACCCGGGGGTGTGGGTGCGCCTGGAAGGATGGGCATTTGTGCATACGTGTGCACGTGCATGCACACACACCTGGCCCTGCACTGGCGGCGGGGGGGCGGGTGCAGGAAGAGCCTACGCCTGCGGCTTCTATAGGAAATCAGGAATAAGAGTGTTTGCACCCAAGGCCCCTCTGCCGGTGCTAGATCTGGGAAACTGCATGTTGGACTGGGGTTGGGGTGACAGGTCAGTAGGGCAACCTTGGAGAGCGGACATAGCACACCTGCCTCTCTCGGCTGTTCCAGGGTGCTCAGAAGAGACCTCCCCACCAGGGAGGGCGATGAACCACTCCACTGAGACCCTGGTAACAGAATTCATCTTGCTGGGCTTCCCAGAGCTGTGCCACCTTCGGGGGCTGCTTTCCGGGTTATTCCTCACAATCTACCTGGTGACCATCCTGGAGAACCTGGTCATCGTGCTGACCATCCGAGCCAGCCAGCAACTGCACACACCCATGTACTTCTTCTTGGCCAACCTGTCCGTGCTGGAGACCCTCTACACCTCAGTCACCGTCCCCAAGCTGCTGGCTGGCCTCCTGGCACGGGTGAGGACCATCTCCTTCTCAGGATGCCTCACCCAACTGTTTCTCTTCCTCTCGCTCGGCTCCTCCGGGTGCTTCCTCCTAGCCACCATGGCCTGTGACCGGTACCTGGCCATCTGTCGCCCACTGCACTACCCAGCCACCATGAACTGGCAGCTCTGTCTGCGCCTGGCCCTCAGCGCCTGGCTGGGCGGCTTCCTGGCCTCTTTCGTGTCCATGGCTCTCATCTCCCGCCTCAGGTTCTGTGGCCCCAATGTCCTCAACCACTTCTTCTGCGACATCTCACCCCTGCTGCAGCTCTCCTGCTCTGACACCACTACCATCGAAATTCTGGACTTCGTGGCAGCCCTGGCTGTGCTCGCAACCTCCCTGCTGGTGACCATGGTCTCCTATGCACACATCCTGGTCACAGTGCTGAGGATCCCGGGCTGGGCCGGCCGCCGGAAAGCCTTCTCCACCTGTGCCTCCCACCTGGTGGTGGTGGCCACCTTCTACACCACCACCATTTTCATGTATGCCCGGCCTCACGCTGCCAGCTCCTTCGACATCAACAAGCTGGTGTCCGTGATCTACTCAGTTGTGACGCCACTGCTCAACCCCATCATCTACTGCCTGCGGAATCGAGACATCAGGGAGGCTCTGACCAAACTCCTCTGAGCCCCTGGTCCCTCCTGAGCACCATCTGCAGGAGGCCAGCCCCACTTCCCGGCCCTCCTGGGTCCTACCTGCCCTGTTCCTGAGCCCATGTGGATGGCCTCCATTGCCTAAGCAACCAACCTCAGCTGGCCAGACTGTGAATGAAGTGTGTGGGCAAGGCCAGACGGTGCCACAGGCCACACACTTGCCGCTTTTCCTCAGAAACAGGACTGTCATTTGACTTAAAACTTGATGGGTCTAGTGAGTAGACGGCATGCCCATACTTGGCTTTTCTGCCTTTTCTTTGTTCTCTGGCACTCAGTGGCAGAAATTGGGTTGATCCAACACCTTCCTTCTTACTGGGCTGCTGTCCCTGGTCAGGGCGAGTGGTTCTGACTCGAACCCATTGCTTCCCACACCCCAAGCCCTCCCCTGCCCTGGCCCCGGGCGCGACGTGTTTGGTGTGCGCCCTGGGACAGTACGCGTGTATCTGCAGGCGTGCCGGCTTGCTTGGCGTTGAGAGTTTTGAATTCATGGGAACGGTTTGGTGCTGTAAATATTCTCTTACTGTGCTGCTTGATTATTTTGAGGTTATGTCATTAAGTACATGAAATTTAGAACTGTGTTGTCATCTTCCTGAATTTAACCTCTTGTCATTAAGAAGTATTACTCTTTGTCTTCAGTGACACTTCTGCCTTCCTCCGTCAGGCTTCAAGTCCACTCGGTCTGACGGCAGCGGAGCTGTCAGCATCCCTTCCGGTCGTGGCTGCTTGTGTGGCACTTTCTGCGACTCTTAGCTTCGGACCACTGCTGTCCTCAGCTCTGTAAACCACACTTCTGGGTTGTCAGCTGCTCCCTACATCTGTGGAGAAGTCAGTTTGTTTTTACTCCTTTTAGGTAATTGGGTTTCCCCTACTTCTGGAAGCTTTCAAGGTCTTCCGACAAGAAGTGTGGTGCCTGGTCCCCAGGGTGTGCTTTTCTCTGTCTTTATCGTGTCTGGAGTGTGTGATGTTTCCAGAATTGCGCCTTGCCTCATCAGTTTTGAAAATGTCCGGCATGTGCCCCTCAACACTGCCTCTGCCCCAGCCCTCCGCTGGTCTCCTTTGGTTCCCCACGTCCACATGGGGTCCCCATGGGGTCCTCGTAGGGTCCTCGTGGGGCGGGCCTGCAGCAGCCTCCCCTGTGCACCGCAGCCTGTTGTTTTGCTTTCTCCCGGGCTTTCTTCTGGGCGTCTCCTCATCCTCCAGGTCACTAACCCTCCCTGGCCAAATCTAACCTGCGCTTTTAAGTGTATCTTTTCAGTTCTAGAATTTCCATTTGGTTCTTCCCGTTTCCCACTCTCTGTCCCCTCCTCCGTGTTGTTCTATTCCTGTAGGTACGTGTGCGTTCCTCCGTGAGTCTGTTAGCGATCCTGGTTTGCCTGCGCGGCTGTTTCTTGCCCAGACCAGTAGTCTTATTGCCGTGACCTTTTATAGCGTCTTAATATCTGACAGGGTGTCCTTCTTCTTTGATCTTGTTTTTCAAAATGACTTCTATGAGTACTTCTTTCACTTTTCCATATGGACTTTAGAAACCCTCAGGTTCTCTATGACTTTCCTCAGGCCGCTGTAACAGAGTGCCATAGTTGGGATGGCTTAACACTAGAAACTCATTTTCTCGTGGTTCTGGAGGCTGGAAGTCTGGGACAGCGTGTGCGCAGGGCTGGTTCCTTCTGAGGCCTCTCACCTTGGCTCACAGATGGCTGCCTTCTCCCTGTGTCCTCACGTGGCTGTCCCTGTGCTTGTCTGATGTCCTCTTCTTGTAAGGACAGCAGTCAGATTTGATTAGGGCCTGCCCTCCTAATCTCATTCTACCTTAATTACCTCTGTAAAAACCCTGTGTCCAAATACAGTCCCATTCTGAGGTCCTAGGGGTCAGGCCTTCAATACAGGAATTGGGTGGCCAGGACTGTGCGTGGAGCAGCAGTTCCGAGCCTCTGGGAATCGAGGGGGTCTGATGGAAGCTAAGAGAGGTCACATCACACCAACAAACTGGTCCCGTCAGGTCACCGTTGAGGAGGTCCTGCAGTCCACCCCTAGAGCCATCAGGAGAGCTCGGTGTCCCCAGGCGGAGTGGCTGGGTGGGGCACCCACAAAGGTGGAGAGCAAGATGGCGCCATGTCAAGGAGTCCCAGGGTCCTATCCAGCAGGGACTGGGAAGGCTGGCTGGCTGGGGCACCTTGCTGGGCAGTGGCCACCGGGAGGGCTCCCTGAGGGGTCTGAGCAGTGGCACTGCAGAATGGTTAGGTCACCCATTTCCTCCTTTCTGGATACCAGAGGGATAACCCGGCACCTCCCAGTGAAGGGCACTGGACACCAGGATCTAGGGCTCTGGGGCTGCCCTAGCATTCTGTGGCCCGTGTCTGGGACCCCGCCTGGGGCAGGGATGAAGATGGGGTGGGGAGGGTGGGAGAGGGGTGGGGTGTGCGAGGGAGGGGGGAGGAGGCGTGGCGTGAGGGTGGGGGTTGCTGGGTGCAGGAGAATCGGGATGGGGTTTTGTGCTCACTGGGTGGTGGGGACAGAGTGGCGCGGACGCGCGTGGAATCAGGAGGTGGGGTGGGGGCAGGAGTTAGGCCGGGTGCGGCGAGGATGAGGTGAGGCCGCGCGCTCCTCTCTGCCGGCCTCTTTCTCCGCCCTTCCCGTCTCCCGGGGGATGAGCCTCCGCGTCTGCCCGCCCCCATCCTAGGGCGGAGGCCTCGCGCACGGCCCAGACTCGGCGCTCGGGTGCGGGGTCTTCGCCGCCGCCCGCTCCCTCCCGCCCTGCCGCGGCCCCTGGGGCAGCCGCTCCGGCCCGCGGTTCCGACAGAAGCCCGCGGCGGGTAAGGCCGGGCGACGGGATCCGGGCGCACCGGAAGGCTGGGGCGGGCACCCGCGGGGCTGGGGATGGAGGCGCCGCGTGACGATCGGAGGCCCCGGGAGGAGGGTCGAGCCGCTACCCGGGTCCCCCGCGCCCGGATTCGGCCCTGCGTCGCGTCCCGGTCCCCCGGCCCAGCTGCTCTGCCGAGCGGTCGGGGGTGGGGGGGTGGAGCGTGGTGCGGGGGCGGGGCGGGAGGGAACTGTCCCCTGGGTCCCGGCCTGCGGGGGCGGGGTCTGCCCTGTGTCGCGGCCGCGAGTCCCTGCGCCGGCCCGCGCCCGCGGTGAGGCCAGGACCCCCGCTCTGGGTCTGCGCGCTATGCGCGCTGCCCCCAAGGGCCGGAAGAGCCTGACAGAGGCTCACGCTTGGTCCTTTCTGCAGACGGTGATCTGGGTCCCTGGGGACCCTCGGTCCCTGAGACTGTGTCCTTCAAGTACATCCCCCACCCCAGTGTGGCCTCTTGTCCCAAGCCGTGGAGGTCGTCCCACGGCCTGGCCCCTCCCCCAGGCCTCAGCGCCCGACCGCAGGGAGTTCACCACCCTCCAGCCCCAGGCACAGAATAACCCCGAGGTGCTCAACCCTCTCACCCTCCAGGTCGCCCCTTCCTGGTTCCCGAACAAGACTCCCACCCTCGGTCGAGGCCTGAACGCCGCCCCTCCCAGCCCACCCTGGCCCTGAGCCAGTCGTCCACCGGATGCTGAGGGCTCCCTGTACTGCCAAATGCCTGTCTCCTGTCCCCAAGCCCTGGGCCCGCTGGTCCCCCAGCCCGTGTCCAGGCCCTGAGCCCTTGTCCCCAAGCCCTGAGCCCGCTGGTCCCTAAGCCCCTGGCCCCAAGGCCCCTGGTTCCCTGATCCTCGCAGAAGCTGAGGTCCTTTCCCCGTTCTGCCGCAGGTTTGCTCCACAAAGATGAACTGGACGGCCGCGACGTGCTGGGCTCTGCTGCTAGCCGCCACCTTCCTCTGCGACAGCGGTGCGGCCAAGGGAGGCCGTGGAGGGGCTCGCGGCAGCGCCAGGGGAGGGTTGCGCGGAAGCGCGCGCGGGGCCCCGAGGGTGCGCGTGAGGCCGGTGCCCCGCTACGGAGGCTCCTCCCTGCGCGTGGCGGCAGCGGGGGCGGCGGCCGGGGCTGCCGGGGCGGCCGCGGGCCTGGCAGCGGGCTCCAGCTGGAGAAGAGCCCCGGGCCCAGGGGAACACGACCTGGAGGACGAGGACGCGGGACCAGGTGGCAACAGAACGGGCCAAGGCGTCTACAGCTACCGGGCATGGACTTCAGGCGCGGGGCCCACCAGCAGCCCCCACCTCTGCCTGCTGCTGGGCGGCGCTCTTGGCACCCTGGGGCTCCTGCGGCCCTAGGCCCTGCCGCGCTTGGGCAAGATCTGGCCCCCAGCCAGTGCCCTCCGGCAGGCCTCTCCAACCTGCCCCAGAGACCTCCAGCGGCTGAGCACCCCCTTCCCACCGCTGCCCACTGCCTCTGAACCAGGGAGCCCAGTTCCACCTCTCACCCAGAGGCGGCCTCCTGCTCACAGCCCTCCACAGCCTCCCCAGCTTCCCCATTTCTCACCCTACCAGAGGCCCAGGGCCCATCAGCTCCAGGATGCCCCACCTACCACCAGGTCAGGGTCCTCCCCAGCCAGAAACGTGGTGCCTGTGCTGCCGTGACCAGCAGTCCAGCATCTCTCCCCAGCTGCCCAGAGAGATGTGCCAAACCAGGGTGTTCAAGCCATCCCAGCTCCCCTGACCCCATCCTGCACCCTGGAGGGGTGTGGACAGTGCTGACCACCAAGCCAAGAGGTGGGCCCTGAGGACACTGTGGCCCTCCCCCACAGCAGCAGCCAGTACAGACTGAAGGCCTAGTGGCTCTGGGGAAGAAGAGGTTTCTCTCACAAGTTCTCGTGTGCCTACCACCTGTCCACAAAAGGCAGTCTGGGGATTTCGGGGCCCACACGTGCCCATCATGGGTTTCTGGATAATTCCCAGGGCACCCCTGCCACAGCAGCTGCCCCAGAGCCTTGCCAGCCCACCCTTGGGCCCAGAGGCATGCCCCCCTCCCTGGACACTCTCAAGACCATGGACCCATTGGGGCCACTTTGCTCCCACGTGGAACAAGTCACTCAACTCTTCTTGGGACCTATTTTAGGGGGAAAAAAACCACATTGTTTAACTTTCAAGAGCTTTTCCTTTTCTTTAAGGTTTAGGTTCACATTCTGGAATCAGTGCTCGCTGGTCCTCAGGGACCGCACGGCCGCTCCCACTGAAGAGCTCTCCCGGGACAGCCAGCCGTGTTTCGGGCAGATCAGCAGCGGGCGGCCCCCCCCCCGGGGAAGGGGGGTGTGAATACGGCCGGCCCGATCTCAAATCGGAACCAGCAACCAGCATGGCCACGAGGCAGGTCCCTGGAGGCGGACGGCGGCCAGGCCCAGCACCCGGCAGGCACAGCCAGACGCGAGAGTGCTTGGGCTCAGCAAAGCAAGGCCCCCCCGGAAGCCGAACCCCCGCCAACACCTGTCTGAGCATCTGAGGCCGTGCTGGGGCCGGACAAACTCCCCGAGAGGACTCTAAGGAAGTGCCAGGTGGGCCCAGCAAGGGTTTGCCTCTGGCGCCCCGGTACCCTCCGCAGAAAGCCGGTCCTTTGGTTCTCAGGCGCCCAGAGGCCCGTTTCCCTCAAGCCTCAGGCCTGGGTCCCGGTCCACAAGCCCTGGGGGTCTAGGCTCTACCACTTCCTCTACCCCATGTCCCACAGCAGGACAACCTCCCAGGCCTAGACCCTCTGGATCGCCCCGTCCTTCGGTGCTCACTGAAAGCCTCACCTGCCACTGGGCTGCCCCCCAGAATATGCCCTCACACCCGCCCCTGGACCATGGGGCCTTCGGACTCAGCTGACCGATGCCAGCACCTCCCATGGGGGAGGGGCGGGAGGGCCTGCCCGCTCTGCTTTCCCGCAGCTGACACACAGGTCTGGTTAGGGTGAGGGTCTCCAAGCTACCAGCAGAACCCTGGACCAAGCATCGCTCTCCAAAGGCCAGGACCCAGAGCTGCAGGACACAGCTCTGCCTGTACCCACAGCGCCAGCCTTCTGGGGGCACAGCAGGCCCCGACGCCACGCCATCCATTCTGGATCACACCTGCCGCGACCAAAGACCAGCATGGCGGAGCCCTGCCTGGGGCCTCAGGAGCCGTGCGACCAGCCTGCCGCCGCACCCTTTGGGCAGGACAGCCTTGCACAGGGACTCAGCTCTATCTGAGGGGCCAGGAGCGGGGGCCCAGCCTGCCCGGCACCACGTGGTGGA
Organism: Mustela erminea; assembly: GCF_009829155.1. Classification (NCBI taxonomy): domain Eukaryota; kingdom Metazoa; phylum Chordata; class Mammalia; order Carnivora; family Mustelidae; genus Mustela; species Mustela erminea. The sequence goes on along the minus strand of NC_045627.1, from coordinate 91,876,759 downwards.
GGCGGCGTAAACGGGACGCCCCAGTCAAGAGCTTCCACACCAGCCTGACTCCAGGAGTGTGTCCGGCATTCGGCACCACCGCACGCTGGCGTGCTTCCCGCGCTACTGGTCAGGGTTCCAGCGGGAAGCAGACGGTGCCCGGGCCGGTCCCCTCAGGAGAGGCCAGTGTGTGCGCTCCGGGAGTGGGCACCTGCAGGAGGGGAGGTGCCCCACGGACACTCTGGTGTTTCCAGGAAGGCCACACCCCCACGGGACACCAGGTCCGCCCGGCCCCTCCTTCCTCTGCCCTTTGCTGGAATGCAGGCTGGTAGGTCCAGGTCCCTGGGGAAGAGTCCCACCGACCTGTTGGCTTGAAGGTGCTCGGAGGCAGCAGGAAAGCTCTCGAGTCTCCACTGACCACACCAGCGACCATCGCAGCCCGTACGCAGCTGGGGACAGACCGTCCGTGGGTTCTGCCACGGATCCTGGAACCTCTGTCCGTTTTGTGTGCACATTTTAGTCGTGTTGTGAAATAAACACTCTGTTGGCAAACAGACCCGTCTTTATTGCAGGACCCAGGGCGTTAGGAGGACCTAACACGAGAGCCCCGACAGCACGGCTCACATCCTGACTGCTCTGGCTGAGACACGGGCCTTAACACGTGGGCCCACGGTGCTACTGCGCACAACAGACGCGCCGCCAGCAGAGACAGGCCTTCTAAAACATTTAACTGCAGACTGCACTTTCAGCTCCGGAGAAAACGTCAGCTTCTCCCTAAGAGATACTCAGCAGGTGTGCACCGCACAGGCACAGCTCCGGCATGTCAGCAGTCCCAATGTCCAGACCCCGGGCACCGTGCCCTGGGACCAGCAGCTGGCCAGGCTGTGCGGTGGCGGCAGGTACAGGCTCCTTCCTAGAGACGGGACCCGAGTACCATACAGGGACCAGCATGGAGATTCTGGGAAAGGGAGTCCCAGCGTCAGCTTCTTGGGTGTGAGGGCCTGGGATATCCCAATCTCCGGTGTCGAGGGCCAGGCTGGGGTGAGGCCCCTGCCAGCTGGACCCACTCAGGGGGCTGCCAAGGGGAGGCTCTGCAGAACATCCCTGTCCAGCATCACTGGGCCGAGCAGCCCGCTGCGGAAGGTCCGGAGGAAGTCTCGGGCTGCCGCGGGGTAGTTGGGCTGGATGACGTTCACGTCCCCTGGGGGAAACAAGACCGTCTGGGAGGAAGGCCCCTCTGTGCAGGGCAGGCCCGGGATTCAGACGCACCCCTCCCTGCCCATCCTCAGGGACTGGCGGTGGGAACCGGGGAACCGGTGGAGCTTGGGCCCCAGGGCATATTCAGAAAGAAACCGGAGTCTGGGCCATGGCACCCGGACCTCAGAGGCTCCCAAGGGGTAGGACACAGGATGTACCCAGCACGAGGCAGAGCCACCCTGCCCTCCTCTCCAGGCTGGACCCCGAGCCCCACCCTTGCAGCACCTCGGTTTCCAAAACAGCCACGTGTGCCCACCATGCCCTCCCCAAGAGCCGCAGCCGCTCCACAGGCTGGTTGTCCACGCCCAGCCCGGGGCTGAGGCCTCCGCATCTCACCTGTGCCCGTGAACACCTTCACCTTCTGCGTCCTCCCCAGCCTCACAGCCACCCGCTTCAGCACACTGGTGACGTCATCACAGGCCCCGTCCAGGCCGTAGTGCTGCACGTACCTACACACACACCCACAGTCAGGGAGGGACAGCCAGAGCTGACCTGTGCTGGGCCATGCCCAGCTCTAGCAAAGACCCCTCCCACGGTCCCCAGGTGCCCTAAGGCCGGCTTCCCCGCAGGAGCCCGTGGCTGCAACATCCACCCCATTCCTAAGCAGGCCCGGGGCCTGGAGCCCTGGGTCAGCATGGCCAGCCACCAGAGGCAGCCGCACGAGGTCAGGAGCACCAGGGTCACCAGCACTCTCTCCAGTGGAGAAGGAAGAGGTGTGCCTGGCGTTTTCTGCAGCCCGCGGACCAGCAGACAGCGCCCACCACTGCTGAGAACCGCCCAGTGGCCCCCGTGAGCTCCCTGTCCCACACAACTCCGGCTCTGGGCCCGATGAGGGAGGCCAGCATGGGGCCGGCACGGCCTACCCTGAAGGGCTGAAGGAGAAAAACCTCACCCACAGCCAAGCACCTGCCGAACCCCAGGGTCTGGGAAACTCTAGCCTGGACCGCCCCACAGGCAGAGGAGACAGTGGATCTGCCCCACGGTCCGCAGTGGGGAGCGGGGCTCAGGCACGAGCAAAGTAAGACACGGACCCAGCCCCCATGTGGGCATCAGAGTGCCCGTCTCAGAGGGGGTCTGAACCCTGAGAACACAGGTCCCAAGTCCAGCTTCGGAGGGCGGCAGCCCCACAAGGCCTTCTGTCCTGACGATCTTGAGAGCCGTCCCCGGAAAGCTCTCTCACTAACACAGCCGGGAGTGGCCGCCCGCAGGGACTCTGGAAATGCTCTAGAATCGCTGCAGGACTGCAGATGCCCAAACAGACTCCCACACAAATGAGGCAAAAAAATTAATTTGAAATTCTACCTCCATGCAAAAGAGAGTAACAGGAACTGGATTTACCTCCCCTGAAACAACCAAAGACACACAAAACGGTTTTCAAAGCACCAGACATCAAGCTATGAAGAACATAAACAGGGACCCGGCGCTGTCCTGCTTGGCACCTCAGGACCCCACGGGGCCCAGAGGGCTGCTGGAGCCAGACGCCACCAGCTGAACCAGAGAGAGCAGAGCTGCCCGCAGAGGGAGTGCCGAATTCCGCCAGCCTCCATATTTAGCAGATGAGGGCTCAGCGCACGTGAGAAAGGGAATCCTCCGAAGCCAGAGGCCGGGCGAGACCCCCGCAGGGCAGAGGGACACTGGCCCACGCTCACAGAGCCAGGAGCAGGTGGAGGGGACACAGGGCAGGGGAGGGCCCCGTCCCACGCGGGGCAATGGCTCCAGACCCACAGGCCTGGAAGGAACTGCTTCCGGACAATCGTCCCAAGCGAAACTCAAGGATTCGTGCAGAACTGGTACATGCCCGTCACCCAAAGAGACAGAAGTCCAAACGCCCAGCAGCCAGGCGTCCACCACGACGCACAGACAGTAGGGAACAGACTCATCATGAGGAGAAAAGCCGAAACCGCCCCAGACGTCAGGGTTAGCAGAGACGGCAGAGCGGTTTGTGTGACCACGGTCCACGTGTCACGAACTCAAGAACACAAACCATGTGACACGCGCTGTGAGACACACACTGGGCGCGAGCAGCGGGTCAGACATGCAGGGGCACAGGCGTGGCCAACCCATGGGCATCAAGTCCTGACGACAAGAGAAGGCAGACGCTGAAATCACAGGAAGAAACTGTGGTCGAAAATCCGAGAAAAGCTACAAAGCCACAGATCCAAGAGCACCACAAACTCTCAGCTCAAGCAAGGAGAAGCAAGCCGCGGTCATAAAACCAGCTACTGGAACAGAGACAGACATGACCCGCTACTCATCAGAAACAGGGGTGAGAATGGGGTGGGCCAAACTCTTTCCAGTCCCGGAAACAGCTGTCCATCGAGCCTATCACGCTCAGTGCAAGTATCTTTCCAAAATGAATGTGAAAGAAAGACGTCTCTGAACAACCAAAATCTGACCGTTCAGCAGCAGCACAGGCGCTGCAAGAGGCTGACGGGAAACCCTCCGACCTACACCAGGCAGCGTGCGGCACTGCGAAACACCAAGCATCGGATCAACAGCTAAGGTCTGTTTCTTATGCTTGAAGTCTCCGTAAAAGCCAGACGGTGCAGCTCAGGGTGACAAGACACATCCCAGTAAGACACAGAACAGCAAAAGCCCACAGATCCAGCGAGGAACGGAGACGCGCCGGCGTACGGAGCCTGCACTCGAGACACACTCTGGTGTCGCTCAGAGCTGCTCCTCAAACACCCAGGCAACCCCTCCAGGAGTTAGAGGCGACAGGCTGACGGAGGGGACAGAGGGACATGGTAACGTCCAACGCATCCAACAGAGGGCAGACGGAGGGAGAGAGGCAGACGGATGCCCAGCAAGAGGAAAGGCAAAGACGGACAGACAGAACAAACAGCGAGACAACAGATTTGGGTTTTTTTAAGATTTTATTTATTTGAGGGGCACTTGGGTGGCTCAGTCATCAGGAGTCTGCCTTCACCTCAGGTCATGATCCCAGGATTCTGGGATCGAGCCCCGCATCAGGCTCCCTGCTTGGTGGGAGCCTACTTCTCTCTCTCCCTCTGCCCGTTTGTATTCCCACTCTCACTGTCTCTGTCATAAATAAATAAAATATTTTTTTAAAAATAAAAGGTTTTATTTATTTGAGAGAGTGTGAAAGAGAGCAAAGCAGTGGGAGCAGCAGCAGAAACAGAGGCAGAAGCAGGCCTCCCGCCGAGCAGGGAGCCCCATGCAGGGCTCAATCCCAGGACCCCGGGATCATGATCTGAGCCAAAGCCAGATGCTTAACAACTGAGCCACCAAGTGCCCCTATAAGATGACAAGTTTAACCCGACAACAATAATCACATTACATGTGAACAGGGCAAAGACTTAAAATGAAAAACAGGGGGCACCTGGGTGGCTCAGTGGGTTAAACCTCTGCCTTCGGCTCAGGTCATGATCCCAGAGTCCTGGAATCGAGCCCCACGTCGGACTCTCTGCTCAGCGGGGAGCCTGCTTCCTCCTCTCTGCCTGCCTCTCTGCCTACCTGTGATCTCTGCCTGTCAAATAAATAAATAAAATCTTTTAAAAATAAATAAATAAATAAAATGAAAAACAGAAATGGTCAGACTGGAGAAGAAACTAGACCTCACTGTACACAGCCTGTGAGAAACACATTTTTAACATAAAGACACAATTAAAGCGAAAAGTGACAGAAGAAAAGGCCACCGTGTTAACACGAAGAGTGGCCACCGTGTCCCTGCCAGACGAGGCAGATGTCCGAGCAGCGAGAACTGCCAGGACCAAGATGGCCCTTCTGAGCGATGAGGGCATCAAATCAGGGGGACACGAGGACCCGCAGACCGTCCCCTGCACCTCCCGGCACAGCCTCGGAGTGCGTGAAGCAAACACACAGAACCGCAAGGACAGACAGACCAGCCACAGGCAGAGACTTCAGTACCGTCTCGCGGCACCTGGTGGCAGAAACGGAAGGAAAGCCGGCAAGGCAGAAAGAGGGAAACAGGAAAGACCGAACAGTGACCAATGAACTAGAAGACAGAAAGACAACGGAGAAAGTCACTGTGACCGAAAGCTCTTGGTAGAAATCAGTAGAACTGACGAGCGTCCGGGGCACTGAGGTCCTCAACGCGACACAGGACGTGCGGGAACTCCCCGCTCCCCACACACTCCCCGCACACTCCCCGCAAGAACAAACGGGTGCGTCCGTCTGTACCACGGAACAGGTGCGGCGGCCGCCAGGAAGGAGCGACACGCCGCGCGACACGGAGCAGTCTGGGAGCTATCTTGTCAAGCGCAGGGAACCACACCGTGGGACTCCATTCCTAGGACATTCGAGGACAGGACAGAAAGCAGACGGCCGCCAGCTGTGGCACCGGGGTCAGGAGACCGTCTATAAAATGGGAGCAGGAGGGTAGGGAGGAGCCATCCCCAAAGAGCGCAAGAAATTGGGGGTTTTCTTGACTGTGTAAGAGTCAAGCGTGTCACACTGCACAGAACGTGCGGAGTTTACCTAAGAGCACATGAATGCTGCTGTCTTCCTTAATGATGTCTGTCCAGGATGAGACAGGACGGCCCGCCCAGCCCCCGACCCCGCACTCACCCAAAGAGCCGGTGCCTGTTGAGGGTGTAGAGAAGGTAGTCGGCCAGGGTCTCCTCCCCCACCAGGTGGTCCAGCACGGTTCCTGGAACCAGGAGGCCAGGCTGAGCCCCGCACATGCGCCCGGCATCGGCACTCAAGCGACCCCTCCCTGCTCAGCCTGAGACGCTGCGGCTCCCGGCAGCCCTACCTCGGCAGTAAGCTCTCCAGGCCTCGGTCTGAGGGGTGAGCGCAGGGGCTGGCCCGCCTCAGCTGGCCCACTTAGAGCAGGCCCAACGCGTCGGCCCGGCGGCAGGAGGGGGCGCTAAGGGGACCCTGACTCACCGCACAGGGCCAGCTTCAGGCCCATCTCCACACTTTCAATCCGTGGGGAAAGCACCCCAGGAGTGTCCAGCAGGAACATCAGTGGCCGGTCACACACCTGTAGACACAGAGGGCGGTCAGGCCAGCCGCCCCCTCCAGGTGCTCTGCTGGGTGGCCCCCAGAGGCAGGCTGCTAGGTTCTGAGGCTCTGAGGAGGTTCTGGGGACCCGTCCCAAAGGGTCTGTGCTCTTCAAGCAGCTCTCCGCTTCCCCACACCATCAGTTCCCACTGAGTTTGGGATATAAATCTGGGCCTCAGGTTCTCCTCCCAGGGCGTAAAGGGCGCATGTGGACAGGCCGAGCTACCCGGGGAGAACAGGCCACCGAGTGACCTTGGGCAGGTGCTCGGCTCCCTCCTCCATGAAACGGGGGTGACAGCATGCCCTCCCCCGGGTTTGATGTAAGGGCCCCCAGTGTGTGGCACATGGCGAGCACTCGGGGGGAGCACAGTGGAGAAGACAGGCCACCCCACAGCCCTCGGGAAGCACCAGGCGTGTGCGTGCGGCACTCGAGACCCGGCAGCCGAGCCCCCTACCTGAATTCTGGACATCACAGCTCTGGTGATCCCGGGCTCAGCGCCGACCCTGGTAGCTTTTCCTGCAGGATGGAAACGGGCCGTCAAAGGTAGCCACACCCAAGGCCTGGCACACAGGCTACAGGGTAAGAAATGATACACACAGAACCCTACGAAGGCCCACAGGGGCTTGGGCTCGAGTCAACTCCAAACCCGCTCACAGCAGTGACTCTTCCACCAAAACTTCTTCCCAACACCTGCCCAGGGACCAGCAGGCAAGCACCTGACCATGAAGGTCCCAAAAGAGCTCTCGTGTTAGCACGCCAGCTGCTGCCTCCAGGACCTGACCCCATGCCTGATACCAACCCTGCACCCTGCAAGTCCGTCCCGACAGCGCTGCCCGTGACAGGCCTGTGAGCTGAGTTCCTGTCCAAGGGGCCCAGACAGCTCCAGAGTAAAGAGATCCACCTGTCTGCCAGGCGTGCGTGGAAAAGCAATTGTGGTCCAGAAACCCAACAGAGTATGACTCAGCCTTGGAAAGAAGGCAGTCCTGCAGCAGCCGCAGGACGGACCCGAGGACATTACGCTGACCACTAGCGCTGACTGCACACATGTGAGGTCCAGAGAGAAAGAACATTATTGGTGCCCAGGGCTGGTTAGGGTTTGTTTAAAGCCGTCTAGCTAGAGACAATGGAAAAGCCTAGAACAGTGGGATGGACGGACAGCACTGAATATACTTCATGCCACAGCATTTTTAAAAAGCTATAATTTTAAAAAAATAAACTTAAAAGAACAGACGGTTTGCCGAGTCTACAATGAGGACCAAAAACGCCACCTGCAGACTCGCAGTTCAGCTGCACCGGGCTGGGGTCCGCGCACGGCAGCCCGCTCGTCACGGCTCTGGAGAACAAGGCTGGCATGGCTCTGGCGCGAACCCTGAAAACCCTGAGCGCCATAGAAGCACGGCGGGCAGGCGAGCGTAACGGGCGCGTCTGCGCAACCCTGACACCGGGCGAGCACAGTCGGGAGGTGCCCAGGAGCTCCTGGATTTCCAGCTGGAGGAGGCAGGTTTCCAGCTGGAGAGGCGGCCCTCACCAAATGTCTCCTGCCTGACATCAGGTCCCACGTGTGCAGCGGCGGCCTGAGACCTCGGTGAGGACAAGACCGCCGCAGAGCAGAGCAGTCATACCCGCGTCAAACACCAACATCCCACGCTCAGGAAAGAAAATACATTCAGTATAAAACGGGTAAGGATGACTCTGTGTCACCCCTTAACCTCACATCGGACACTTCAGTGGGTCCTTTCAGGGCAGAGACAACCCCGAGGGGCTGTGAGGCTCCGGCTATGGCCGTGTTGTCTGTTGTCAGGACTGAGACAACTGCTCGCGGGGAGATGAAGGGCCACAGCAGCAAAGAAAGGACCTTTCCTGAGGTGCTGTCTCCTGAGTGCGTTGATGAGTGAGGACTTGCCCACGTTGGGGATCCCAATCACCATGGCACAGTACTCCAGGTTCTGCCAAGGCACAAGAGCAGGGAGTCAGGGGTCTACCCAGACCACCCACAGCCTCCTGTGGCCCATGCTGGGGAACCCACAAGCCGAGGTTTGTGATCAGGGGGAGGAAGACCAGGGTGGAGGCCCCGCCTGGCTCAGCAGGGCCACCCCACCCTTCCTGCCGCGAGAAAAAGAACACGCAGGGCAGCTGCCCCTGCCCCCCAGGCACCTGCAGCAGCAGAGAGAGAACGCCAAGGGGTCGTGGCCCAGCACCAGGACTGCTCAGCCACTGCTAGCCACGGAGCCTTGACCCCTCAGCAGGAGGCACCAGCCCACGGCCAGCCCGGGCGCCACAACCAACCTCTCCTCGATGATAGCGGTAGCTGCCCTCAACCAGTCCTCTGACCAGCGGTATGACCTGCAAAGCACAAACAGCAGACACTGGCCTTTTCTGGACTTCCAGGGTGGCGTCTGCCCAGGTCCAGCATCAGGGAAGCAGGGCTGTCCCCATCAGGATTTAGAGTGTGCTGGGGCCCGGGGATGGGGGGAGGCGGTGACCTGTGGCCCATCCTGTCGCTCCACCATCAGTGAGTGGGTCTGTCCCCCGGAGGGCGACAGCTCTGACTGCAGCCACTCCAGCCACACCGCCTATCAGCCAGTGAAATGATCCTCCAAATACGGCTGCAGACACGAGGCCCCAGACCCTCCAGAAGCCTGTGGGAGCCACAGCCCCGAGTGCACGCAACAGCCCACTGCACTCCTCAGACCGTCACAGGCTGCCCAGAGCCCACTTGCTCTCACCCAGAGAGGAGCGTGTCCCCGGGCCCCCAGTAAACCCTGGACTGTCTCAAAATTCTGCTTCTTATAATAACATGAGCTGTGGGATTTCTTCAACGCATCTAAGCGAACGCACTGGGTGTGAGACAGGGCGCCTACCTGCTTGATGTTCTCCTCTGTCACGCAGTTGGTGAAAACAACATTTTTTAGGCCTTCTCCTTCTAAGTGTTGTATGATTTTCTGAAAGAGAATATTTCCATTTCATACAGTCAATGCAAATACGGGTGGTATACTGTGCTAAAATCCAAGGATCTGAGACTGACCCCACCCCCAACCCCGCCACAGGCCAGGCTGTTCCCTGGCTTGGAGCCACCGCAGCAGGGTCTGGAGACGAGGCAGGCTGCGGGGGGGCGGGGGGGGGGCAGGCGCGGGAGCCCCTGGGAGGGGGAGTGAGGGTTAGGGTTAGGGTTAGGGTTCGGAGGCCCTGGGAGGGCAGGAGGGACGTGTCCCAGTCAGGGGCCTTGTACTCCGGGCTCCAGCGGGGACGAGGGTTCAGCACAGACGTCACCTGCCTCTCGGGAATCAGGACCTCCATGTGCAAGAGGCCACTTCCAGCAGCAAACAGCCTGTTACACCCGAGTGTTCTGCCCAGCCCCCCTGTAAACTGAGGCATGACCCAAATCCAATCACAGAACATATCTGATGTTCTAAAAGCCCAAAGGTAACCTAAGGTTAATACGACATTACCGGTCTCAGCATTAAGCAAAAGCAGTGTAGGAACCCTGGTTTTTAAACCAGTATGATGACGTTCGATCAGCTACCGACCTAAACATATGGTTGATGCCTAAATGAACAAAAGGTCACTCACTTGTTCGGGTTTATATTTGAGTTATTTGTTGGGTGATGCAGGTTAAGAGACAGGCCACAGCAGACACATCTGAAGCCACGCTTTGAAGGACATAAATTCACAACGGTGCTGACCCAGCACCCGAGGCCGACACGAGGGGCGTCCACTCGGGGCCCCACCCTCCTCTCCAGGACCTCTGCCACAGCAGCACCTGAGAACAGCTCCCAGCCTGGGGAGGCCCCACTGTGGTCCTACGGTAGGTCACATCAGTGCCCAGCACTCTACAAAAATTAGCATTTAAGGGCAAAAGCAATCACTGATTAAGACTCAAACCTCAACCAATAAAAGCAAAGCTTGTGATTAAATGACTACATGTGCACATGTACTGAGACCCACAGACACCCAGCTCCTGGAGGGCCTGAGCTGCCCGATCTGCACAGCGGGAAGGCTTGAAATGACCCCAGCTGCTTGCACCTGGCTGAGGGGTCGCTGCTGCTTGGATTTTCAACGAACAGAACTCTGTTGGCTTCCGTGTTGGATGTCTCCCTGGAAACCTTGACACAGAGGCTTGTGGCTGGGGCTTACGTGACTCAAACATGCCACGATCAACGAGGAAACCTGAACCAAGGGGCGCCTGGGGGTCTCGGTCTGTTGAGCATCTGACTCTTGGTTTTGGCTCAGGTCATGATCTCAGGGTCCTGGGATCGAGTCCCTCATCGGCTTCTTCCTCAATGGGAAACCTGCTTCTCCCTCTGCTTCTCCACCCCCAATCCCGCTTGTGACCTCTGTCTCTCTCAAGTAAGTAAACAAAAGGAAAGAAAAAAGAAACAATCCTTTTTAAAAACAAGAAAAGAAACCTAAACGACATTTTGGAAACAAAGAGCAAACTGCACCACTGACACCCTGACGGCAGCTGGGCTGCGACCCACAAGGCTTTGGTGCAGCCCTTTGGGCAGGAAGAGCAGAGGAGAGTGCTTGAAAACATGTCCAGACCTCCATGTTTCTGAACTTCTGCAACACATGGGAAAGCCCTGTCCTCGGTCACCTGGTGCCTCGTGTCCCCGATCCTGCCTTTGAAGAAGTTCCTTGGGGCCTCCCCACGCTTCTAGTTTCCAGCTCAGTGGCTATGCGGGGCTGGCCGGCTGGTGCGGGTGCCTGGGGCAAGCGTGGCCGTCACGGGAGACCTCTAGGTCAGTACCTGTGGCCTGAGCCTGTGGCCACTGGCCTCACACAGCCACTGAAATGTAGCTCACCAAAACGATGTAAACTGTGAACGTCGCGGCTGCAACAGGAGCCACATGTCAAGTGCTCCCTGCCAGATGGGCCAGAGGCCACACGGTGGGCCGCGGGACTCCAGCCCCACAGCCTGGCCATGTCCCACGGGAGAGGCTCACCTTGGTCCTTTGGACCGTAGACATAGAGGGAGGCTTGTCATTCTGAGAAATCGCGTGCGAATACCTCTGCAAACAAAGTGCTGTTTGCCGAAGCAAGCCCGTCGGGGGGAACCACCCCCGCATGCGTCTGCAATCCCAGACGCGGGAGCCCTGACGCGGACCGCGCCCCGAAGGGCACCTTCACCTGCTGCTGCTTCAGATCCGCCAAGTCCATTTTGTTGAGGACCAGCACGTGCGGCTTAAGCCCAAGAGTTTCCTGAAACAGAGGATTGCGGCCTGAAAGTGGAATGTGGGAAAATTAAGGAAAAACCCCGTCAGTGCTCTCCCGGCCCATTAATTGATCTCGTCCACCTTGTTACCCAACTGACGCCACCTTCAGAAGGAAATCTGTAGAAGGGACTGAGCAGAGCAGGAAGCCTGGTCTCAGCCCGGCCAGCCAGCCCAGCCCCACACTCCTCACACTCCCCGCCAGCTGGGGAGAAGGACACCTCGTCGCCACCACGTTCCCACCGCAGACATGCAGGACAGCAGCTCCCGCGCACCTTCCCAAAGAGGAACGACAGGGCAGACAGAAGGCAAAGCTCAGTGGGAGGCTTCAGAACTGGCTCTTTGTTCAGCTGCCAAGGTGCAGGAGTCCAGAATGAATGACGTGACCGCCCTACGGTGCGGCCAGTACTGCCTTAACCAGTCTATGTCCCACCACTGCCACCCTCTGGTGACCGCCAAGGAGATGAGGGTCCCCCGTGGAAACCATCCCTGAAGGTTCTGCCTCCTTGCCAGCACTGTCAGGCCCTTCCACCCTCAGCCAGGGACCCTTAGGGAATCAGGACAGGTCCCACCTCATGGGACCCGAACACGGGCAGAAGGATGGCCCCTAGTTATCCTCTGAACACTAAGCCACTACCACTGCTCCGTCTCCTACGGAGTCCCCAAGGCCTCCAGCACACCCTGGGTCTGGACACCTGTTAAGGGCTGTACCCTCACCCACACAAAAGGACTTTCCACAAATCTCACTTTTCGCTCAAGGGTTAAGCAATACCAAAAGCCCAGACTCCATCCCAGGGTCCCTAACGCAGCCTAGGTCTCCTTGCCATGTCCTGGGGAAAAAGACAGAGGTCTAGAAACCAAAAGGACAGATGTCCACTCACTGCACAGTAACAACTACAGCTTTGTTGTTTTTGCTAATCAAACACAGGACTGCCCAGCGTGGGCTATCCTGTAAACTGACATAGTTAGCCTACAGTAAATAAACTTGACATCTTGTTACACAAGTTCCAGAGTCTGAAATAGTGAACACGGTCCCTCATCTGACATCCCTGGGCTGGTAACAACTCTCACAGCAACACCTTCATCACATAAAGAGAATCCAAACACACTCAAATACAAGAAAAACAAGGTCTGGAAAGTACATTCGTTACTGAACAAGATCACTGGATCTTGCCAATGCACACCTCAGGCCCGGAGGAAAACCCCACTGGCCAGCACGCTTACGTGAAGCTTGCATACCTCACCTAGAGAACCCACTGCTGGACTGGACTGGAAGGTCTGGGTGTGCCAGGCAGAGGTCAGAGCAAAGATGCTGCCCTACACACCAATGCAGAGTGTCAAAAGACACAGGCCTGGACCCCACGCCAGAGAGGCTGGTTAACTGGTCTGGAAAGGGGCCCAGACCAGGATTTTTTAAAGCCTGCTGGAGAAACCCTAGTGTGTAATAAGAGCGGAGAGCCACTGCTTCAAGTGCCAGTAACTGAGAGGCGAGGGCACCAGCCTGGTACAGCAGACCAGAGCAGAGACCGGAAGAGGAGGTAGACGCAGACCAGGTAACATCAGGAATGCCTCCTGCTGCCTGAGCGCCACGCAACCCAGGACGAAGGGCCTCCTCTTCCCACTAGGGTGCCGCACCCAGGTCTGGGAGAGTGGGGAGCAAGAGGGCTCACGACAGAAGCAACTCCGTGACACCAGCTGCATGTCCTATAATTCCACTCAACTCTAACACTATCTACATGGAGAAAGAGTCAGATCCCACAGGCTAAGGGCTCAGTCCCCACATGCCCCCAAGGTACCTACCACAGTCCAGGCCATCACCTGTGCTTCTGACCCACAACCCCTCCTTGGATTCAGTGAGTTTGCCAGAGTGGCTCACGGAACTCAGAGAAAACTTTACATACGAGATTCCTGGCTCGTTATAAAATGACGACTCAGGAATAGCCAGATTCGGCCACATACCTACAAGTGCTGTGTAGGATGGAGCACAGAGTCTCCGTGCTCTTCCTGTGCCCCTCGGGCTCAGTCAGTTAAGCATCCAACTCTCGATTTCAGCTCAGGTCGTGAGATCAAGCCCCGTATCAGGCTCAGACTGAGTGCAGAGGCGGCTTGAAATTCCCTCTCCCTCTCCCGCTCCCAGCCCTGTACTTGCTTGTGTGCCACACCCCCCTTCTAAATAAAAATTTTTTTTTTTTTTAATAATAAACGTGCCCCTCTTCCTCTATATCCATGTTTGCCAACCCAGAAGATCTCCAAACCTTGTCTTTTTAGGTCTTAATTGAGGCTTCATTATACAGGGCTGATTAATTAAATCATTGGCCATCAGCAATCAATCCAACCTCCAGCCCCACACCCTCCCAAAGGTCAGTGGGTCCAGGGGGTGGAACCAAAATCTCCACTCCTCCGACCGCAGGACTGTTCCACCGGCAACCAACCCTCAAACCTAGGTGACTTAGTGGCTTTCCAAGTCACCCCATCGACAGACACCTTTATCCGGCTCATCACCTGGGAAATACCCAGGGCTTTAAGAGCTCTGTGCCAGGAACAGGGACAAAGACCCAACATACACATATTTCTTTTTACACGTCACAGGATCACAACCACAGAAGGATATCCGGGCGTCATGGACCTCGATGATACAGTCCACCAGCTTCAGGCTGCTCTGCATCTTCTTCAGCCCTGGAAAACAGAAGAAACCTAATGGGTTTAAACAGGACAGGTTTACCGGGCGCCTGGTGGCTCCGTGGGTTGAGCGACTGCCTTCGGCTCAGGTCATGATCCCGGAGTCCCAGGATCGAGTCCCGCATCGGGCTCCCAGCCCCATGGGGAGTCTGCTTCTCCCTCGGGACCTTCTCCAGCTCACGCTCTCTCTCACTCTCTCAAATAAATAAACAAGATCTTTAAAAAACAATAATAGGGACGCCTGGGTGGCTCAGTTGGTTAAGCAGCTGCCTTCGGCTCAGGTCATGATCCCAGCGTCCTGGGATCGAGCCCCTCATCGGGCTCTCTGCTCAGCAGGGAGCCTGCTTCTCCCTCTGCCTCTGCCTGCCTCTCTGTCTGCCTGTGCTCGCTCTCTCCCCCTCTCTCCTCTGATAAATAAATAAAATTTAAAAATAATAATAATAAACAGGATCGCTTTAATGACCCGCCACCACAAACCATCTGCGGGACCTGCCCGACAGGTGCCCGCTGAGTGCCTCCTTCCCGTTTTCCCGTTCACAGCGGCGCCTCCGGAAAGGGACAGGCCAGCCTGAGGGGCAGCAGCGCGTCCGGGCCCCACCCCCGCGGGCGTCGGTCTCAGCTACCGAAGCGGCGCCCCCGCCTCCGCGACGCGCTGGGCCCTCCACGCTGCACCGAGGAGCTGCTGCCCAGGGATCCCCGCGGCCCCGGCCCCGCGCCCCGCCGGCCCCGAGCGCGAAGGGAGCGGCGCAGGAGCGGCCACCGCGGCCGGACGCCGAGGGCTCCCCGACGGGCCGGTACACCAGGAAGGGCCTCCTAGGGCGGTCTGGCGGGACAGCGAGGCCCCTGCGCGGTACACGTGCTGCGGTGACCACGCGGCTCGGAGAGGACCCGCCGCGGCCACGGCGCCTCGTCCCCAACGTCCGGGCCGGAACGCGTCCCCGGGCGGCGGCGGGAAATACGGCGGCGAAGGGACCTGCGGGGACCCGGGCCACCCCAGGGCACCCTGCCGTCCCCCGCCGCCGCCCGCCCCACGCGCCGTCAGCCCGCCGAGCCAACGGGGCCGGGGACGCGGGCGGCCGGGGACGCCGGGGCCGGACGCCGGGGCCGGACGCCGGGGGCGCGCTCGCGGGCAGACGGACCCCGCGCCGCCCCGCCTCACCCTTGGCCATGTGTCCCGGGAACCAGCGCGCCACGTCCCGACCGCGCAGGGGGAAGCTCTCTCGCCAGGCGGCCCCCGCGGCGCCGCACAGCGCGTGCAAGGCCACCCGCATGGCGCCGCGTCCCAGGCACAGCGCGGCGCAGGGGGACCGCTCCCGCGACGGACCTCCCCGCCGGCCCCGCGACCCGGCCCTGCAGTTCCGGCGCTTCAGGGGCCGCTCAGCGACTCGCGCAGGAGCACTACGGTGCCTTGGGCGGCGCCTGGAGCCCGGGGGCGGGGCCGCAGGGGGCGGGGCGGGGCCGCAGGGGGCGGGGCGGGGCGGGGGCGGGGCCGCGGGGCGGGGCTACCAGCCAACCTGGGACCTTGTGCAGGCCAGGGACTTCCCAGGGGTTCTCAGTTCATGGAAATCTTTTTTTTTTAAGATTTTATTTACTTGTTTGTTAGAGATCACAAGGAGGCAGAGAGGCAGGCGGGGGCTGGGGGGGTGGGGAGCAGGCTCCCCGCGGAGCAGAGAGCCCGATGCGGGGCTCGATCCCAGGACCCTGAGATCATGACCTGAGCCGAAGGCAGCGGCTTAACCCACTGAGCCACCCAGGTGGCCCATGGAATTGTTTTTTTTTAAGGAATTCATAGATATATTAACGTTAACTACATTTTAAAATTTCTAGTTCCTCCTCGACTGTATTCGGAACATAACTGTGATGCAACTCAGCAGCCCCTTTATACAAACTGGTTACAATGTTCAAATACTTTAAGTGTAGTCTATATATGTAATATTCCCCTTTTCTTTTTCAAATACACCACGTTTTAAACAAAGCCTTCGGAAACGCTGAGACGGTCCCGCTCCGTGGTCAACACACGGAGACAGGACTCCCGCGGCCCCCTGCTCTGCGCAGCGTCAGGTTTGAGCTTTAGTTCTGAGTCCCAGCAACTCCCCCACACACGGTGAGTACAAGAGTGTTACTCTAATGGAGTTTCCGGGAAAAGCTGCTAAAATCCCAAACACGCTTGAATTCTCAGCACAAAAATGTCACTACGGTCCCGGGACTGCGGGAGGTGAGCCCTCCCAGGCGGCTCCCAGACCAAGATGATGGACTCAGGGGTGGAGTCAGACACCAGATGAGAATGAGGACGAGGTCGCAGCCCCCAGCCCTCCTGACATAGCTGCCGTCCCACCAAGAGGGCAGCAGGTGCCCTGCTCACTTTTGTCCCCTGGGGTACAAAAAATGTCTCCCCAAGGCACGCGGCTTGAAGAAACCTGGGAGGTCAACAACACAGAGGGAAGCAGCATCTCTCAGAGCCCTGGGACCACAAACCTGAAACAAAACCCTGTCGCATTCCGGTTTCCCACAGCTGACTGGCAGGTGTCCCACACAAAACACTCGAGTGACAGAGCAGTGGACACACATGCAGAACTCGGGGACAGCAGCAGGGGAGCCCCCTTGGAGGGGCCATCTGACCCAGGAGGGGAAGAAAGAGATGGGTCTGTGCAGGGCGTGCTGGGGCCAACTTGGGACTGGAGAAGAGCCCAGGCAGGCATGGCCCCAAGACCTCTCCCCCAAACACACATACACGCTTGCTCATGCCTGTAGCCAGGGTCCTCCCCGCCGCCCCCACCAGAGCCCATCACAGGCTGCAGACTGAGGCACGAGTGGAGGCAGGAGCCACTGGCTTCAGGGTGGGTGCAAGGCCACGAGCCCCACCGCCTGCAGCTCCCGCACCTTCCTCCTAAGTGCCACTGACCACAGCACCAGCCTCCCTGGGCCTGTCCTGGGAAGAAGACCAAGCTCTGCAGGAGCAGCCCTGAGGCTGACCTTGACCTCCAGACTTTCTGTCCCCTCCTCAACTGGGAAGTGGCAGCGCTTTGACCCGTTCCTGGGACACTTTGAGAATGCAGCAAGGTATGATGGGGTCAGCAGAGCCGAGCACCCCGGCATCCCGACACACTCACCCCAACACTGCCCACTGCACTGACATGCCCCCCACTCGCCCTGACTCCGCAACCACCCCACTCCTCTGCACTCTGGAGGGATTTTTTATTCACTTCCTCTGGAAAACCTCTGGCCCCAGGTCAGGATGGGGTGCCCTGTGTACTCCTATGTCCGCGCTCTCTGGCCCTTCCCCAGCGCCGCACACCTGGTGTCCACTAAGTATCTGTCACCGTGGTCCTGGGACCAGCAGTGAGAGCTTGGGAATGTCTGAAGGCGCCAGGGACAAGGGGCAACCACAGCACCCAATGTCCAGGGAACTCAAGGGAGGGGGCACCTGGCCCTGCAATGGCCCAGGCCTGGGGCCTGCGAGGACAGGTGTGACGGGCGCCGCGGCCTGAGCAGCAAGAGCGAGGAGACACGGAGGCGTTAACAGACTTTATGTGGCTGCCCCAGCAGCAGCGGCAGCCTCCCATGCCTCATTTCTCCAAGAACACTTCGCACTCAGCTCTAGCTAGACCCTGGCCAGACTCAGGGACATGAAAGATGAGAGCTTCCTCCAGTCACCAGAAAAGGCAGGCTGTCATTAACATCCCCAAATCTCAAGCCAGGACAGACACTGTCTGTCCAAGGAAAGGGCGGTGTCAGCCTCCCCGTGGCACTGGAGGGGCGGAGCTGGGCTCAGAGCCAGGGCCCGAGCAGCTGTGCCTGTGGGTCCCGCAGAGCGATGAGCCGGTCGGCCTCCCTCCAGCCAGACAGCAGAGCCCCGTGCGTGGTGGAGTAAAACGTGCGATGTGTGGCTTCCCCTGCAAACAGTATCTGGAGCTGTAAAGAAAAGCCGGGGTTAGCTGGGCGTCAGGCCGCAGCCTCACGCCTCTCACTGTGGCTGCAGAGCTGATGGCAAGTGTGTGGCTTTATTGTTCATGAATCCCGCTGAGCTCTGAGCCGGTCAGGAAGCGTGAGCAAGAACACAGACAACGGTCACGCCCACGATCAAGAGAAAATGCAAAATGGAAACCCAACAGACGGTTTGGGATGCGGTGTTAAGGACTTCACCCAAAACAAAGAGTGAAAACCCAGAGACATGGAAGTTAGGAGGGAAAAAGATTAAAAACAAAACAAAAAAAAATGACCAGCGCCCCATCCAAACAACAAAATCCCACAAAAGAGGGAAGCAGCAGAGGAGAAGAACAGGGAGCAGAGATGATTCCAGGCTTCCTACGAGGTAAGAAAGGAAGGATGCTGCATGGCTTCGGACTTTCCGAGCAGCACTGCAGAACGTGTTCAGAACACTGAGGGACGTGCCCCTCAAACCAGGCTTGGCTCCCCACGTGCGGCTCCTATGGGGTTACGAGTTCCTGGACACGCCTCCCATAGAGAGGCAGCCTCTGTGTCCTGACCTTGAATCTGGGCAGGCTTGTGACCACTGTGTGGTGGGGTGTGGCAGAGTGGCACTTTCTGACATCCTAGCTGGGCCACAGGAGGCGACACAGCTGCCTCCTCCACGGGAATGTCTGGGCCACCACGTGGGCAGCAGCAGCCGCGCTGTGAGGAAGCCCGAGCCACTCAGAAGCCACAGGCAGGGGCCCCGTCAGTGTCCCAGCCCAGCGCAGCCACACAAGACAAGCAGCCTCAGACGACCCCCACCCCAACCCCGAGTGACCCTGGCATAGGTCAAGTCTTCCCCACTGAGTCCCCAGACATCATGGACAGAAAGAGATGGCCCCACGTGCCCACCTACAGAGCCTGTCAGCGTAACAAAGGGGTTGTTCCCACCCCTGGGTTTTAGGGTGGTTTGTTACTTGCTGGCAGGACTGCAACATACAGTCTAAGGGGTAAGGACATTTCCACACAGGCAAACTTTCTCTAAAAACTCACCTCCCCTGCACCCCCTCATCAGGGAGCTACTGGAACAAATGTTCCAGAAAGTGCATGCATGGGGCAGGCAGGACACGGGGCGCAGGACAGGCTAGGGCTGTGCGTCAGGAGCTGAAGCTGACTCGGGGGTAGGGGAGCACGCGAGAGAGGACGGAAGGAGTTAGCAGAGTCCAGGCAAGACGGGCACAGAAATCGGGGCCCTGCACACTCCCTCCCTCGTGCACGCAGTCACATGCACTTGCACATGCCACACCTCCACACACCGGCCCAGCGCCTCACAGACACACACGCATAAAGTCTCGCACAGTTGCACACTCGCATCTACAGACAGGGAAGGAACCACAGTGTCCTTGGGGCCTGGAGCAAAGCAGATGACGGAAACACTGAACAGTGGTCTCACGAAGAGCACTGCGCCACACATGGGGAGGCTGGGGCAGAGCTAAGTGCTGAGTGGGCAGAGGAGGGCAAGAGACCTAAAACCCTGTCTGCCATAGGGAGAGTCCACAGGGGTGCCAAGAACTGAAAATCCAAGGAGCAACATTATGGAACAAGCAGGCCATGAAGAGATTATAAGGCACTTGGGAAACGGAGCCCTTAGTTTCAGATCATACAGAGGAATAATCATTCATTTTTAACTTGGACAGCTTTGCTATAGTTACACATCTTCCGAGGGCGTCCTGGTCTTTAGAGACCCACTCTGGGGTGTCCGCAGTAAAACGATGTTGTCATCCCATGGTGTGGGGGATGGGCCACGGCTGCCACTGCACAGCGTTGAAGCCACACGCACAGCCCAAAAGTCTGGCTGGCTCATGCACATACCCGAAGTTCTCCATGACTGAGTGTTTTGTAAAAAGAGGCAGATGCATGTGAGACTTAGAGATGCGGTATTTGGAGCTGATCCTTGGCTCTGAGGGCCTGGGAAGGGGATGCTGGAGGCCCTTGGCAGCCACCGTGGTTTGTTAAGTTTGTTATTCGTACCAGCACTGCAGGATTTTCTGATGCTTTAGGCTATGTGCGTATAAAATTCTGATAAAATAATGCATATTTCATGATTCCTAATTTCAGAAAGCACAGGGACCCAGTGCAGGGGTCCCAGCCCCGCCCACGCCCGCCTCACCTGTGCCTCTGCGCTGTCCGTGGGCAGGGGCTGCGCCAGCTGGTCGATGTCGTCCCCGGTGCTGCCCACGGCCACGTAGCTGTAGGAGCCCCTGGTGTACGGGGCGCTGTGCCAGCGGGAGCGCAGCACACTCCTGGGCGCAGGGAGCTGGGCATTTCCTGCACCCAGAGACACCCGTCAGTGTGGCCCCACTGCCCCTGGCCCCACTCCAGCTTCCCTTTAAGACCCCGTGGTTTAAACTGAAGGAAACCACCCAGGAAGAAAACCTCACCACGAGTGTACTCCTCAGAAGCTCTCCTGTCTTACCGCTTTGCTTAACTCAGGACACCCAGAAACAGAAAAAGGCAATGGAAAGTGTTTGCAAAGCCATTTCAGTTCCTCAGACATAAGAACTGAGTGACCCCACTCGCAGCAGGAGGACTGTCCCTGGAGGGTCAGAGCACCAAGCTCGTTCTTGCAAAGCTGGGCTCCTGTCCAGAGATGGCCAGCGAGGAGCCCCCGCGGTGCCCGGCCACACACGCTCCGTACCTGTCACCCTGCGAAGCACTTGGGTCAGAGACAGAAGCACGTCCTCGTCGGACAGCGACTCCATGAACTCAGACTCCAGCCCGGCGATGAAGCCACAGAGGACGTGGACAGACCTGCTGGGGAGACACACGCTGAGAGGACTTGCAGCTCACCTGTGCTCAGCCCCTGCGGTACCCCGACAGCAGGTGTGGCCCACAGCCCACCCTCCGGGGTTCCAGCCCCCAGGGACTGTGAGGCCACAACCCTTTCCACAATGCTGAGACAGTGTTTGCTTTTTCTACTCTGTCAACATCCACACTGGCGTGCAAGGCCCACAGGAGTGAACGGCTATCCCTTCGCAGAATTGGGACCAGCACATGGTGTCCTGCCATGACACATACCCCATGAAAAATAAATAAATGAACAAAAACACCAAATTCACTTGAGAATGTCCTAGATGAAGCAGCGCACACCATTAACTGTATTAAACCTCGAGTTCTGCTACACGCTGGTGTGGCACCGTCTTTAGGACAGCCTTGGGCAGTGGCTGGAGTTGCCAACTGCGTAGCTCCTTTCACAAACACCATTTCTACCGCGACCGGTATTCAAGCTTGGGTGTGTGGCAGGCAGGTTCTCGAAACGAGCAGTGTGTCCATCACGAGGAAACCAACTGCAAGCATTTACTGCCTATGAAGAAATTTAAGTGCTCAAGCAAAAATTACGATTTTAGAAAACTTGTATCTGCCACCAACAGCTCGATAGGTTCCCAATACCAAGAGACCTTCCTGAGATCCATGGTGATATTAATAAACATAATTCTTCGAGGTCGTACATGAAACAGATCAGTGTCTGGAATGCCCAAGCTAGGGACGGGTGCAAGACCCATTCAACGTGCAGCACAGGCACAGAGTTCGGAGCACAGACGTCCACGACGAGCTTCCAGACTCCACACGGTGCCTAGCCCAGGAGGAGCGACTGCGTCTTCAGTTTCGGTGCCATTTCACAGAACACCTGCAACCATCTGAAGACTAAGCACAACCCCTTCTCCAGACTGCGTGTCTGAGTCAAGATGTGTCATCCGCTTCAAGTGGAATGAGGCACGGCCCCACCACCTTCCAACAGCCTTGAGAGCCAAGCTGTCCGGGCCACCCCAGACGGTAGAGGGGAGGAGAAAGGCAAAACATCACTACTCTCCTCGCTAAACTTTGTTTAAGAAATAGTTATTTTTATTTAATAAACGTTAACATGATTTCATTTAAAAGTATAATGGGGCCCTGGATGGCTCAGTCAGGTGACCGACTCTGGATTTCAGTTCCGGTCGTGATCTCAGGGTCTTGAGACCGGGCTGCATGCCAAGCTCTGCGCGGAGCGTGGAGTCTGCTTGGGATTCTCTCTCATCCTCTGCCCCTCCCCTCTCTCAAAAACGATGCTATCTATGCTAACATGGTATAGATTTACTCAGTTTAAAGAATAAGCATTTGGGGTGCCTGGGTGGTTCAGTCGTTAAGCATCTGCCTTTGATCCTGGGGTCCTGGGATCCAGCCCTGACTCGGGCTCCCTGCTCAGCAGGGAATGTGCTTCTCTCTCTCCCTCTGCTCCTCCCCTGCTGTGGGCTCTCTCTCTCTCTCTCTTTCTTTGTCTCAAATAAATAAATAAATAAAATCTTTTAAAAATTTTTTTTTAATTTAACCGTTTTCATTTCTAGTGTGGTAAATGTACAGACACAACCCACCTAACGGACACTCTTTGGAACACTCAGTATTTTTAGAGTATGAAACGGGGTCCAGAGACCACAAAGTGTGAGGGCCACCGTCCTGGACCACAGAGCGTCCTGAGGACTGTGGTCTCCACCAGTGTCCTGAGCACAGGCCACAGAGCCAGGCATGGGGCAGCTGGCCGAGCACGCCAGCCACCGCTCCACTATGCATCCGCAGCCCTGGGTACCTTTCCAAGCCCCTGGATGTCTGCCTTATCTTCAGTGCAAAGGACACGTGTGGGACAGTTGTCCCTCCTAGGTGGGAGGGCCCCACGCACCCAGCTCCTTTGGCTGTTGGGGATGAGCTTTGCTGGAAGGCATGCCTGCATTTTGTCCTCCAGGCCCAGAATATGGTCTCCAATCCTGCCACATCTGTGTGTGGAAACTTGGACTCACATCTGCCAATCGACTACCACACACTGGCTACATCTTTGGCTCTTGCGGGAAAAATCGTCCCTCTGTCCCTAAATGATTCGTGCTCTTGTTTTCTGAGTCGGCACCAAGCCCACCAACCAACTTAGCCACGGATGGGTCTTTGATTCCTGAGTTATAAGGAAACACAAGGGTGTTTCCTCAATTACTGCATCAGGTTGAGATACTGTCTCCCAGTTACAGACCCTTCCATGTTTCAAATTCCTTCTGTAACCTACACACCCCAGCTTCCTGGGAATTTCAGTAAACACTTTCTTACTGATTGAACACGCCCTCCCGGCCACAAGCTCATTCTAGCACTTAAGACACACCAACAGGCTGCCTGCAAGAGGCTTCCATCCAGCCCTGCAGTGGTTAGAGCCACAGTGTCCATCATCAGTGCCCTTGGGTGCCCTTGGAAACCCACCCAGAAATGCCCCAGAAATGCCTCCCAGTGAATCAACAGCCAAACTAAGGCCAACGAACCAGCTCCTCAATGCTGGTTCTGAGCGAGTCCTCAGAGAGACTCAAGCAGCATACATACTCAAAGGAAGGCAGGACCAAAAAGCCAATGAGCTTCTTGAACCAGACGTGCCGCAGCTCAGACGTGACGTCCTCCAGGGGTGACGTGTCCTCCCATACCACCTGGATGTACTGGCAGTCTGGCTCCCAGAAGGGCTCCTCAAACTCCAGGAAGATTTTATTGTTGGTCCCAAAGCCCATCTTCCTGATCGCTTCTGCCTTCTCAGTGGGCAGTGGTGGTTCAAAGAAGGTGTCCAGATGTTCTTTAAGAAAACCTGGAATTCACAAGTGGACTCAACTTACACCACGTAAATCTCATAAACTGGAACTGACAGCCACCAGAACCCATCCAGATGCCCATCAGAGGAGTCAGCAAAAGGAGGCATCCAGAGCCCATGTCTACTCGAGACCCACACCAGCCCCAGCTCAGCTGGGCTCCCAGAAATCGGGCTGGACTCGGCCTCAGTAATCAACACCGCAGTGGAGGGACCTGCTCAGGCAGGGACAGTTGTCATGCCCCACCCAAACTGCTCTGTAGGACACTGTCTCACTTCGAAACCTATCTGCCTCTCAATGTCTGCAGACCCCGCTGCTCCAGGATAGTGTGGAGAAGCACCACAACACACAGGCTCTCTCCAGAAGCCACAGGAAAAATAATCTGCATGCCAAAAAAATTTAATTCTGGGCCAGAGTCAGACAACAAGATGGACTGTTTGCAGCACAAGCCAGTCTCCTTACAACACAGGTAACCTGCAAGCCGGTAAGTAAAGGACAAACAGCCCAGGAGGAAACAGACCCACAGAGGCTGCAAGGGCCCACAGACGGGTCCCATGCCCCCCACCACAGTCCCATTTTCCCAGACCCTCAGCCCGGCAGCTCCCACCACCGTGATTTATGCCACAGATACAGTCACACAAGTGTTTGTGTTTCCACCACACAGATGGAAAATGCTTTGTGAAACAAAAAAAGTGAAAATAGGCTGAATTTCCATCAACTAAGGAATATTCAGCAACGACCCTCACGTACAAGGAAATACTACGTGCCTATAAAGTGTGACCGGTGTCCCCGCTCCCGGTGAGCCACACCAGCAGACATAGTGACGCATCCACTGGTGAGAGCGGGGGGCCCCGCAGGCAGCACTGCAACACAGACGCTGGCGGGGCGGGGGGTGGGGTGCTGACTGGGGCGCACTGACAGACGTCGGATGAACCGAGAAAGCAGGGGGCGGCAGACAGAGCAGCAGAAGACGATGCTAGTACGTCCAGTGTGGTTGCACGTGTGGGAGACAGGAGCAGGGTGCTGAGCGAGCTAACCACAGCCGCATCCCGTCCCGAAGGAACCCCGGGAACCCACATCTTCCCTCAGCTCGGGCCCTGCCAGCTTTGTGAACCTGCACAACTAACTGCTGTCATTCCATCCGCCTCTGTCCAAGAGGACAGGGAGATACATGTCCCCAGCTGCCTGCGGGGTCAGTGAGACGGCACAGGCCCAGCTCGGCTCAGCCGCCTCCACCTTTTGTCAAGTCGCCGAAAGAGCTTCTGTCTCGGGCGTCAGATCTAGAATCAAACAGAACCGTGTGCTCGAGCCATTCCTTGATTACACCAGGACGGAACCTGAGAGCTGGCTCTCACACCCACTTCCGTCTCCAAGAAAGCCCAGCTGGGGGAACCGGAGGCCGTCCCCGCCTTCCCATAACCGTCCTTGGAAGGAGCAAGACACACGTTTTCTCTCACTGTGAGACTCAATGCCGAAGCACGCAGCTGCTACAAACACGAGCGAATAATCCTGTTGGGAGCTAGACTGAAAACGGGAGCTACCAGCGGACCCGGCCCTCCAGAGCCTGCTGCCGGGGCCCCGGCGGTGGGGGACCAAAGGGAATCCCGACGGGGCCAACGGCTTTACCTAAGGGCACAGTGACGATGACGTGATGTGCAGGGAAGCAGGCTCCGTCCTCGCACTCCACCAACACTGGAAACGTCTCCCCGAGAGACGAGGCTTCCTGAAAGGACCCATTCCAGTGAACGGTCTTCACAGGCTTGTTAAAAACAATCACGTCCTCTGGCAAGGAGGCCATTATGTGGTTTGTGAGCCCCTGGTAGCCCCTAGGAGACACAGAGGTGTGGGCGTTTTCAGAGGAAGCTGCCATCGGAGGAGGCCCTGCAGGGAAGTGGGAGGAGGGCAGGGTCTCCTCAGGAACACAGACACCACTGCCCAGGCTGACAAGGGGATCAGGGGAGCGTGAGCAGATGGAGGTAACTGAGGGTTCCTCCCCACCCACCTGGAACCTGCTTCTGATCACAAATGCCCTCCCCTGCCGGGAGCCTTGGGGTGGTAATGCCAGAGAGCCCAGCGGGACAGTCCTGTGAGGGCCTCTTGAGTGCTCGGTGGGGGACAGCCACCCACCACAGGGGTGGGCTATCTGTCCATCACAGAGGCTGGAGCCTTACGCAGCACTTAGCACATGAGAGGCCTCATAAACACGAGAGGAAGAAAGCGTGATGAGAGGTACGGCCTTCTTTTAATCATCTTTTCTTGAAAATAATTCTTTTTCCCCAGTGAGCAAAACTAGAGAAACAAACAGGCAATCTCTCTAAAACGAGGAAGACAAATGGCCTCCTGGCCCTCTCACCCTTCCCCTACTTCCCGAAGCTCAACCGGTAAATGGAAAGGGTCCCAGGGTGCATGGAGGGGAACCAGAGTACCTGGACAGGGACCAGGGTCCATAAAGGGGGGGAGGCTCAGAGGGGACCTGGGTGCATGGAGGAGGTCCCAGGGTACATGAAGGTGGACAAGGGTGTATGGAGAGAGGCCTGGGGTGCCTGGAGGCGGCGCACGGAGGGTTGACTCGGTGGGTGGGACATGCACATACCCAGGAAAGGTGCAGTCCAGCCCTGGCAGCACGGTGTACTCCCCGAAGGGCACGAGGGCCACCAGGTCCATGCTGTGGGTCCCGCTCACACAGCACTCCACGTTGAAGAAGCTGTTGAGGACGGCCAGCTTGAGCTTCCTGGTCTCCTCATCCTCGGGCCAGCCGGCCGCACGCTGACGGATCTCCTTCTTGAGGTACTCCCCAACACTGGGCACTGGGGCGTCCGCCGTGTGTAGGAACTCCCGAGTCTGGTCTATGAGACCATAGAACAGACTCGCCATCTCCACTACCAGCTCACGGCTCACACTTACCCCAGAGCTGCCGTAGGACACGGAGGGCAGGCCCACATGACCCCCAGTTTCGGTCAGTTGGTTCTCCTCTGACAAGTCCTTCTCCCTCAGCAGCTGGTACTTGGCAGCCAGCTGAAAGACCGGGTTGCCCTGTGAGGGCCCGTGGATCCAGTGGGCACCCAGCTCTACCACACCACCTGGCAGGGGCAGCAGATGAGACTTGGAGGTTCTCTCCCCACAAAGGCCAACCCTGAGCCCTTCTCCTGGACCGCACCAGCCCCGCCCTCCCCAAACATGCTCTGAAAGCCCCAACAGAGGACACAGGGTCCCTGAAGACTACAGTCCTAGGGCCTGCTCAGACCTAGTTTTAGGGGAACATTTGGCCTGCGGCCGCCTTCAAAAGACATTTAGAGAGCCGCTACGGGGGCAGAAGGGGTGCCTGGGGGTGACCCGGAGGCTGGAGGGGGAGCTCCTCGAGGGACACAACCAGAAGGACTGCAGAGACACAGGCTACCCTCCCCGGCAGGGGCCGGCCCTGCCAACGGGACAGCTGAGTTTCAGGCACCAGTGAACTCGGCCTCATTCATGGGCGGGGCGGGAGGGGGGAGAGCGGGCAGGCAAGGCTTCCGGGTCGGCCAACGCCGGGTGCAGGGCTGACCGGGAGCGGCAGAGCCCGGGCCGCACCCGTTGGGCTCCGGAAATGGGCTCGGGGAAGGGGTTCCGGGAGAGGCCGTTACCGAAGCCGCGCTCCGAGCGGATGCGGCCGCCGGCGCGGGCAGTGGCCTCCAGGACCCGCAGCTGCGGGAAGGCCGGGTGGCGGCAGAGCCTCTGCGCGGCGCCCAGCCCCGCGATTCCGCCGCCCACCACCAGCACCCGCGGGCCGCGGCCCGAGCCCTCCGCGCGGCCTCCGCTCGACTCCATCGCGCCGTCCCGGGCAGTCCCCGTGCGCCCCCGCCGCCCCAAAGCGCGGAGAGCGCAGAGGATCCCCGGCAGGGGCGGGAGGTGGGGCGCGGGGCGGGGCTGGAGGCGCAGCAATGGGGATGGGTGGGACCGGGTCCGGGCACCCGGCGACCGGCGACGGGACTGGGGGCGGGGGCGAGCCGGGACAGGAGCGATAGGGAGGGGCGGGGCGAGGGCTCGAGGCGGACGGGAGGGGAGGAGTTGGAGGCGGGGCGATGGGGGCGGGGCGAGGGCTGAAGCTGGGAGAGGCGGGTCTGGAGGCGGGGCGATGGGGAGGGGCGGGGCGAGGGCTCGAGGAGGACGGGAGGGGAGGAGTTGGAGGCGGAGCGATGGGGGCGGGGCGAGGGCTGAGGTTGGGAGAGGCGGGTCTGGAGGCGGGGCGATGGGGAGGGGCGAGGCGAGGGCTCGAGGCGGACGGAGGGGCGGGGCGGAGCTGGAGGTGGACGAGCGGGGCGAGGAGGGGCGGAGCGATAGCGAGGGGCGGGGCGGGTAGGTGGAGCGAGGAGCACGGCGGAGGCCACGCCCGGGCTGCGCCCACACCACGTGACCCTCTGGGCTGGGCCTGGGGCTTCCGCGAGAGATGCCGCCCACGTTTGGGCCGCAGGGCGGAGTGTGGGCGAGCGCCGCTGCGTGGGAGTGTGCCCGCCGTCGGCCTGTGCGGGGCGGGGGCCTGCTGCTGGCCGACGTGGGCGCGTGTCCCCTCGGAGGGAGGATGGCGCCGGCCGTGCGGGCGGCTCGTGTCTCCTTCCGAAGGAGACGTGGGGGAGGCGACCAGAAGGTGGAGGAGGTGCCTCTCTCCTGCCGCCGAAAAGCGCGGTGGGCGCCTTCGCCCGGGGACCCCGGGGAGCCTATGGATGAAAGTCCGAGGCGGGCGGTGGTGTCAGGGTGGGGCGGGGAGAGCTGAGCGCGTCCGAAGTGGGGCTCTTCTGAGTGTGTGTGGGCGCAGGAGTTTATACACACGAGGTACAAAGTTCAAGAGAAAGGGGCCCCTTCCCCGCCACCCGCCCCAGGAGACATTTCGTGCGTATTCAAGCACGCAGGCCTTTCTAGAGAACTGCCCTAATTCAGGAAGGTCTGTTCTCTACTGTCTTGTGAGGGTTAGAAAGCTTCTGCCCTCTGCCCAAACGCTTTCCTGTAACAGGGTGTTAGGGCACGTCATTCCTTCTTAGTCATGCGCTAGATCCTGCTGTCCTAACCCACTGGGAGGCTTCCGTGGACTTTCTGTGGCCCCGTGTTCCAGCCAGTGAGGGTTGCCGGGATGGGAGGCTCTGCAGCCTTCAGCTACCACTCCTAAGTCAGCTCCAGACTGGGTAGATGGTCTTTCTGTCTGGGTTTTCCCCTCTCCATGTCGCAGAGGATTCCCTCCTGTCCCCCTGTGCGGGCCCTCCTCGGCCATCTATTCTTGTTTCTTAATTCACTCACCTGTTTGGGTGAAACTGAGAAGAGGTGTCTGGGAGATCATTTTTTTAAGATACTGTGAATCTGAAAATGTCTTGGTTTCGCCCTCACACTTGATTTGTAGTTTGCCTAAGTATAGAACTCTAGGTTAGAGACCTCCTCCTGCAGGCTGTGAAGGCATTGTCTCATCCCTTTTAGGAGTGCTGTTAGGAAACTCACAGGCAAGGGCACCTGGGTGGCTCAGTGGGTCAAGCATCTGACTTTCAGCTCAGGTCATGATCTCAGGGTCATGGAGTTGAGCCCTGCATTGGGCTCTCGGTTTAGTAGGGAATCTGTTTGTCCGCTCTCCATCCCCCCATTCGTGCTCTCTCTCTCTCTCTCTCAAATAAATAAAATCTTAAAAAAAAAAAAAGATTCACAGGCACTCAAATTTATAATCCTTTACCACAGTGGAGGCTTGTTCTGCCCTTCAAATATTTAGGATCATTTGCTGAAATTTCACAGTGTGGTGCCTCCATGTGCCTGGACTTTCACTATGTTGGGAACTCAACGTCTGGAAACTCTGTCCATCAGTCCTGGGAACTTCTTTCATGGGTTATTTCACTAATCAGTTGTTTCCACCAATGATTTATCCCCCATGTGCTGTTACGCTTTCTAAAATTCCTACTCTAGGGGCACCTGGAGGGCTTAGTCATTACGTGTCTGCCTTCGGCTCAGGTCATGATTCCAGGGTCCTGGGATCGAGCCCTGAGTAGGCTCCCTGCTGAGCGGGGAGTCTGCTTCTCTCTCTCCCACACCCCCTGCTTGTGCTTCCTCTCTCACTGTGTATGTGTCAAATAAATAAATAAAATCTTAAAAAAATTAAATGAAATTCCTACTTTAGGACATCAGAGGTTTCAGACTGAACCTTGGATGCTCGGTGTATTCGCTCCTGTTTTCCATCTTTACCTGTTGCTCTGCTTTCTGCAGGATTTCTCCCTATGAGGCTTTTGTTTTTGCTGTCACAGAGTTTAATTTCCAAGAGTTCTTCTTCCACACATGTCTGTTTTTAGAGAAATGTGCTGTTCTTCAAGGAAGCGATGTCTGAGGATATAAAAAGAAACTCTGAAGTGGCATTCTCCTGCTTTGGGAGGTTTGCTCCAAATTGTTTCTTCTGTTTCTATCCTCCAGGAAGACACTTTACACGCAGGCGAATAGTGTCTGTTTGCTCATGAGGAGGAATAGGCCAAAGGGATGTTTGGAAATAGGTTTGTAAGTGGGGCTCATTGAATTTGAGCTTGACTCTGCACTGCTCAGGGTGGGGGGCTGTTAAATGGGGAACCCCCCATCAGTATCTCTAAGTCCTTCCTTTGGGCTGGCCAGGCTCCCCAGTAAGGTCTTCCAGAGTTCTTCCTGCAGCATATAGGTCTGGCTGCTAGTATTTTTGAAGCCAAAGAATGGACAGGAGTGGGGAGGGTCAGCATTCTGGGTGCTGGAGACCCACCTCCAACTGTGCCTCCTTCCAGAATCCCTCTGTGCAAAGACAGATGTCCAAGCTGCTGCCAGAATGGCCTAGGGCCAGTACTGGTAATTGAACAGCTTCTTAAACATGAGGGAACCTGTTCAACAAATTCAAGGTGCTCAGAACTCGCCCCGGAATAAAGACAAATCCCCCTTATGGCATTCAGAAAATGGACATAGAAATATACATAAATATGTGGTTCACAATGAAACATACATGCAAGGGGTGCGTGGGTTTTTGAAGAATGATGTTGGGAGAGGTGTTGCCATCGGCAGAAAGTGGTGTCTGAAAATCCTTGCAGAGTGCCCAGACCAAGGCTGCCCCCTCTCCTGATACTGAACGGTTTCTGTGGCTGGTCATATAAGAAACCAAGCAGGTCAAGGCGCCCATGAGTGACTGCCAGGAACGGCCTGCTGTCATTCTGCACCCATCCCAGCTCCCCAACACGGTCGTTGACAGCTGGCTGTGCACTGCCCCCCGACCCAGGGCTTGCGTCACTGTCGCACAGGGAAAGCTCCTAGGTGACAACACCCGTCAGACTGTGATCCTCCTGTGAGGTAAATCCCGAGTCCGATGGCTTGCACCTGGCTGCTGCACAGCCCCCAGGTGGGGACATAAAGCCCTGGGCAGAAACCGGAGGTCATGGGGACCCAGAAGTGGGCTGCAGCACTGGGCCTCGGACCAGTTCACAGAGCTGACTGCCTGACCCCTGGCCTTGTCACTCAGCCCGACACCTCAGGCAGTCTGACTGAGTCCGCATATGTTTGGGTGCAGTCACCCTGCCCCCAGTGTCACCTGTTTGTTGAGAGGAACAGCTCTCTCTTTGGGGGAAAATTTACCCCCTGCCAGCTCCCGAAGCAAAGCTGCTGACCCCTGGGGGCTTCCTTCTCAGAGGTTCCCCCACATGACTTCTGATTCCCCCCAGGGTTCAACTCAACAGTGTCACTGTGCTGCGGCCAGTGTCCCAGACGTCTGGTCTACCACTGGGGACACTTCAGCCCACAGATTAAAGATTCTTTGAGGCCCCAAACTCAGCAAAGTGGCTGCTGTTGTCTGGGTTTCTCACAGGTATGCCTACGGTGAGGGCAGGTGGTGGAACCTGAGAGGCCCAACGGTTACCAAAGTGGCCTGTTCTTTTCCTACTCAAGACTGTTTGTGAAATAACCAAGCGGTATTTCACAGCAAGCTGGTAATTTATTCAATGACCAGAGAATGGAGAGGAGGAGCTCAAGCTCTGAAGGTATCTTCTTCCTGATTTGTCTCATGGTCAGGGTTATATGGGGTTAGGGTAATTAAAGGGCTGGTAAGCAAGCTGACTAGGGGTTTTTTAGGGAAGAGGAAGAGGTGCTGTCTTGGATTCAGACTGCCACCTCTTTTTTTCCCTTAAATGGGTGCAGGTGGATTTGTCAGTGCACTAATAGGTGTTTGGGGTTTTTTTTCAAGATTTTATGTATTTATTTGGGGGGGGGGGCAACACAGCAGGCAGAGGCAGAGGGAGAAACAGACTCACTGCTGAGCAGGGAGCCTGATGGGCTCGATTCCAGGACCCTGAGATCATGACCTGAGCTGAAGGCAGAGGCTTAATCAACTGAGCCACCCAGGCTCAGTGTCTTTGTTATGACAATGACATGGTCATGATCCTGAGGTCACCTGCAAGGTTAGTGTCGTGTCTGAACTGAATCAGACTGGTCCAGAACTGGGTCAGTGGGGCTTCTTTGGAGTTATGGCTTCTGGCACCTTAGTTTCTGGTGGCAAGCAGCACCTGTAAGCAGGGCTGGAAACGTGGGTTTTTGTGGGCTGTTTGGAGCTTACTGGAGTCTCGAGTGAAATGCCCACTGCCTCTGACGAGGCAGCCCTATGCCACCTTCAGGGATTTGCCTGTGGGACCGTGAGGGACATATCTGTATGCTCATCCTTGGGTGAAAGAAGCCTCCTAGCACGGGCCATGGCCACTTTCAGCAGACCAGCTGGCTAGACGCTGCCCTCTCCAGGTGACTGCGATGACTCAAGGCTGCAGCCCCATTTTCAGGTTGCACCGTCACTGTCCTTGCCCTGTGAACTGGCTCTATCCCCCTGAAAATTACCCTGTGTTATGTTTTCTGCTATCCTGTCCCTTTATAGTCTGCCAGTGGTCACCCAGCAGTTGGCCCTAGTGTGGGTATTCCAACACTCGCTGACACACTGCCTGTCCGGTCATAGGGATTCTAGTACGTAGGAAGTGTGTCCGCATTTCCCTAGTGAATAATGATATCGAGCACCTCTGTGTGTGGGCACTGGCCACTTGCATATCTTTTTTTTTTTTTAAGATTTTATTTATTTGTCAGAGACAGAGGGAGAGAGAGCGAGCGAGCACAGGCAGATAAAGAGGCAGGCAGAGGCAGAGGGCGAAGCAGACTCCCTGCCGAGCAAGGAGCCCAATGTGGGACTCGATCCCAGGACCCTGGGATCATGACCTGAGCCGAAGGCAGCTGCTTAACCAACTGAGCCACCCAGGCGTCCCCCACTTGCATATCTTTAGTGGGGAAATTTCTGTCCAATCCTTTTTAAAAAGCTTACTTTTTTATAGTCATCTCTGCACCCAACATAGGGCTCAAACTCATGATGCCAAGAACAAGAGTCTCATGTCCTTCCAACTGAGCCAGCCAAGCACCCCTACTTTGCCCAATTTTTAATGCTTTGTCTTTTCATTATTGATTTGAACATGTTCTTCAGATATTCTAGAAAAAAAACCCTTACCAGATATATGATTTGCAAAAACTTTCTCCCATTCTGGGGATTGTCCTTTCACTTTCTTCATGGTGTCCTTTGAAATACAAAAGTTTTTAATTTTGCTGAGGCCCACTTACAGATACATATATATGAAAACTAATGATGGGAAACCTCACAGAACGGAGTCAGGAGGCCAGAGGGGGAGCCATATGGCTCCATGGTGAGCACAGAACCAACTGGTACAGACCCCAACAGAAGAGCCCTCAGCAGGAGACAATCAAGCACGGCCCCACCAGAAGAGGTGAATCTGCATCCGCCACCAAAACTGGCCGACCCCTGCGCCGAGGCGAGGCCCTCATCACCTGCATCATCCCCGCCGTGGCTTGCTTCTCACCGGTGGCCTTGAGTTCAGAGCAGTCCCTCACAATGTCCTCCTTCTCCTTTGTTGGACCAGCCCATGATTTTTCTATAGCTTGCATGTCCCTAATTGCAATTCTCTGCTATTCCCAAATAAACCCATCTTTCTGGTAAAGTAAGTGACTTTTATTTTGAAGGTTAATACAAATACTTTGTGTTTTTTGGTCACTTGTTCTTTTGTCCCTAACTTTACGAAGACAACAGCTGCTCTCCTCCACGCCAGCCCGGGGGCTTAGAACTTCTTTTAGGCTGGAACCATTTCATTTCCTGTGCCTGTCCCAGCAGGGTGGCCCACAGGGGCGCAGTCTCCCTGAGCACAGCGTTGGTCGTCTTGGAGTGAAAGTGAATAAAATTCTACCTCGACCTCGGAATGAACTTTGCTGAGTGTCCGATTCTGGTTTGAATTTTGTTATTTATTGGAAAACATCCGTCTTCCTTTTCATTTGTAGGCGTCTTCTGTCTCGGCTGCTTGCAGAACCTGAGCAAGAATCCCACGGAGGCTGAGCGCCGACGCGCCGTAGCGGAAGTAACGCAGGTGCACATACTGGTAACACTGTAACAGTCACTGAGTCACTGGTAACACTGTAACGAACTATGTCGAACTCAGAAGCCACCAAGCTGCTGGCGGGGAGCACCAGTTGGGCGCGTCCTTCCCGTACACGCGTCTCCCGGGTTTTGGTGGCTTCACGCGGCTGAACGACCCTCGGCGGCGCGCACCGAGCGGAGCAGGGCGGCCCCGCGAGCACCCCGGCGCGGAGACGCGGACCGAGGTCGCACCGCGGGAAGCGCCGCTCGCTATGGGCGGCGTCGGTACCCCCGCGGGGCTAAAGCTAGGGTCCTGGGGCCACGGTCCTTTTTTTTGGTTAGATTTTTTTTTTAAAGATTTTATTTATTTATTTGAGAAATCTCAAGTAGATGGAGAGGCAGGCAGAGAGAGAGGAGGAAGCAGGCTCTCCGCTGAGCAGAGAGCCCGATGCGGGACTCGATCCCAGGACTCTGAGATCATGACCTGAGCCGAAGGCAGCGGCTTAACCCACTGAGCCACCCAGGCGCCCTTTTGGTTAGATTTTTATGTATTTCACGGAGGGAGTGAGAGAGGGCGCGCGCCCGCGCCGGGGGAACGCAGGGGAGGGGAGAGGCAGGCTCTCCGCGGAGCAGGGAGCCCGAGGCGGGGCTGGGGCCGGGGCCGGAGGCGGGGCTGGGGGACAATCCGGGACGCGATCCTAGCACCCGGGAACCAGGACCCGAGCGGAAAGCAGCCGCACCCCGGACTGAGTCGCCAGGCGCCCCTTGCTGCCCCCGCCTTCTCCCGTCCACGCGCTTCCTTCCGCCGCGGCCCGTTCGTGCCCCGCAAACCCGGCTTCCGCGGACTTCGCGGGGGTCCCGGCCCCGCGCCCGCGGGCTGCGGGGCGGGAAGCGCGTCCCCGGGGGCGTGAGGCGTACCGAGCCCGGGTTCCGCCAGCGACTCCCCCGCCTCCCCCGCCTTCGTGCCGGAAGTGGGGGCAAGGGCCGAGGGCCAAAGGTCAAGAGGCGGCGCCGGCTCGCCCGGGGGTCTCTGCGGGCCGCAAGAGGCCGCCGGGCGTGCCCTCCGGGGTCCTCCGGGCTGCTGCCCCACGGCTCGGGGTCACCGACGGCCAGCACGGGGCCGCGGCACCCCACCAAGCCAACCCTTCGAACTCCGCTCCCGGACCCCGACCCCGCCCACCGCTTGCCACGCCCCTTCCGCCGCCCGCTGGTCTCGCGATGCCGGCTCGGAGTCGGACCGGGCCCTGATTGGCGCAGCCGGGGGCGGCTCCGCGGGGCGGGGCGAGCGGTGGGCGGAGCGGGGCGAGCCGTCCCCAGAGCGCCATGGCTGCCCTCCGCGCCCTGCTGCCCCGCGTCCGCGGCCCGCTGCGCCCCCTCCCCGGCTCCGCGGCCTTGCGCCCCTTCTCCTCGGGTGAGTACGCGACTGAGAGCGCGTGGGGGTCCGGTACCGCGGCCGCACCCGGGACCTCCGGACCTCACTTCAGGGCCTGACCCCGGCCTCCCCCGGCACCCCCGTGCCTCGCCCTGGACCTCACCCCCTCCACCGGCCTGACCCC
Organism: Mustela erminea; assembly: GCF_009829155.1. NCBI lineage: Eukaryota > Metazoa > Chordata > Mammalia > Carnivora > Mustelidae > Mustela > Mustela erminea. The sequence goes on along the minus strand of NC_045627.1, from coordinate 91,841,141 downwards.
ATCGGCCCTCCCCCTCCTCCCTATGCACCCAGGGCCCGGCCCCCGCGGCTCTGCTGTTAGGCTGGGCCCCCCTTCCAGCACCTGCTGCCTCAGCGTGCTGACCTCTGCGGTTACTGGTCCCCCCCCCCGTTGGGGGACTCGGGATCACGTGCTAAGACCTCTAGCCTCTTCAGTTTGGTTGTTGGTGAAATTCCGCGGGGTTTGCAGGACTTGGAGAGAATGTGCAGCTGGGGCCTCCAGTTGGCAAAGTTGTGTCCCGCAGGCCTGGGGCGCAGGCCTGCCCACGGCCACTGGTTTTCCGACTCTTGTCTCCCCCAACTGGCCCGGCCTGTCCTCCCCTCGCTCAGCCCTCGCGTTAGGGCCGCAGTGTTCCTGAGGCGCTCTTGGCCCTGTGTCCGAGCTGGGGGGGCGTGCCTGCATCCTTCTCCCTCCCGGGTGTCCCCGTACCTGCCCGGCTACCAGAGCCTGTTGATTTTCCCCGGAGCTCTCTTTGCTGACGGGTGTCTGCGGGTCCTGAGCTGCGGTCAGCAGTCCTGTCCTGGGCGGCATCAGGCTGCTGCCAAGCCTCTCACTTGCACCCTCCCCACCAGACGCTAGCGTGAGTGCCCGCGGGCACACAGACCTGTGGCTTCCGAGGTTGTCCTTCTTGCTCTCCAGGCCATGCTGGCCCCGAGTCAGCAGCCTGCCCCTCTGGCCTGTGAGGCACCTCTCCCCAGTGTGTGCCTCCTGCTCTGCTCCGTGCACACACAGCTCGTTGCCTCACCCAGCTGCAGTCTGTGGAGGGAGCCCGTTTCCCAGCCCTCGCTTCTGCGGAGTCCCAGGGTATCTGCAGAGTGGGTGCTGGGAGTTGTTCAGACTCCTATGAAGGTAGAGAGCGGTGCAGAGGCCACCGCGAGGCCGAGAGCTGTGGGCTGCTGCCCAAGGACTGGGCGGGGGACGTGTTGGGGTCACCCTGTCCACTGACCTATCCGAGGCCTGCTCGAATCCCCTAGGTGCCGGCTTTCAGTACATCATCGCGGAAAAGAAAGGGAAGAACAGCAACGTGGGCTTCATCCGGCTGAACCGCCCCAAAGCCCTGAATGCCCTCTGCAACGGTCTGATCACCGAGCTCAACCAGGCCCTGGAGGCCTTCGAGGCGGACCCAGCCGTGGGGGCCATCGTCGTCACGGGTGGGGAGAAGGCGTTTGCAGGTGCGCCAGGGGCTGACTGTGGCATGTGGCATTGTGAACAGACTTACCCCTGCGTGCTGGCATCAGAAGAGTCAGGGCAACTCAGGGTTGACTTAAACATCGAGTAAACAGACACAGAGCCGCTCTGCCTGTTTAACGTCCATGCGTGCCCTGCCGGCAGAATGAGATGATTCAAAGCGACTCGGGTCCTTGGCAGTCAGGTTTTGTATGTGTCAGGGCTTAAGTGACTGATGAATTAGCCCTGCCTTCCGAGTCTAGCTTGCATCAGTTTCCTGTCCCGCAGTCCCTCTGTGTCCTCTCCGTCAACACATAGCATGGCGTGTCGCCGCAGTCTCTGCTGCCCAGCTCTGTCCAGGCAGCAGCCCCCAGTGCCTACATGTGCTGCACACTCATAGCTCCCTTAGGGTTTGGGGGGGTGCAGCAGTCCTCGGGTCCCTGCTCTCTGGTAACTGGGACTTGTTTCCACCCCCAGCCGGAGCTGATATCAAAGAGATGCAGAACCAGACGTTCCAGGACTGTTACTCCAGGAAGTTCTTGAGCCACTGGGACCGGCTTGCACAAGTCAAGAAGCCCATCATAGCTGCTGTCAATGGCTACGCTGTGAGTGTCAGACCACGTCCCCTCTCAGTGCACCGGGAGACGTGGGATAAGCTACCTTTATTTTGAAAAGGCCGGAGCGAAGTTACAGTTCCGCCGTTCCTGCTGAGGGACGTCACAGATCCAGGACGTGCAGAGCGGAAGCGCTGTAACACCAGCTTTCCTTAGCGGGTGTTTGCTGTGGGCTTTCGCATTCTCAGCCCTGCCCGTGGCCCCTGGGCCCCTGCGACTCCTGGGAATCTCCCCCCTCTGCTGGGCTGTAGGCCACACGTTGCCTTCTCCGTGTGGTTTCAGTGGCTCCAGCCTGCTCTGCGCCTGCCACGCTCGAGAGCGCACCGTCCTCTGTGTGGTGTCTGGGTCTCTGGGCACAAGGACACCCGATCGTGGCGAAGCAGTGAGGGCATCTCAGCTCATGACCAGCTGGTAAAGCTCCCTGTAGGTAAGGCAAGGCCAGCCAGTCAGGTTCATTGGGCCCCAGTCAAGCGTACTGGTTTGTGAGCTCTCTGTGGCTGCCGTCGAGCCCTCACAGCAGAGCAGAGACTGGGGGCCCCAAAGCTGAGAGAGTTTGCTGCAGGGCCCTTCACAGAGGGGGTCACCAGCTCAGCCAGTTTTAAGTAACTTGTGGAAACACTTAAGTGACTTTGTGTATCTGGTAGTCTTTGCTGCGCCCTGGGCTGTGTTTGTTTTGATGGGAAATTCATATAAGCAAAGGGAGTGACTCTGACCGGGTGCCTGGTGGCCCCTGTGTTTTGCAGCTTGGTGGAGGCTGCGAACTTGCTATGATGTGTGACATCATTTATGCTGGAGAAAAGGCCCAGTTTGCACAGCCGGAAATCCTGCTGGGAACCATCCCAGGTAGAGTGATAGCGTCTCCGGCATGAACGCTCCTCGCCATTCTCCAGAACCTGCCCACGTCTCAGGAGCTCGTGGCCTTTTCCAGTCACAGACCAAAGCATGCAGCTTGCCGGTGACGAGGGACCTGGGCTGTGGTCTGCGCGCTGGTGGTGGCCGCCTGTCTGTGCCCATTGCTCCCCCTGCCGACCAGCACACTAAGCCCGGGGGACACAGCAGAGCTCAGAGAGTGGCCCAGGGGGCCTCAGGTCCAAGCAGGCTCCACTGATGACTGCCAGATTGAGTGAGTGTCAGACACTATTAGGGAAGGCTGGCCACATACCGCATTGTCACTGCAGTGACGCCTGCTTGTGACCCACGGTTCAGCAGAGCAGGGAATCTGATCCCCCACAAGTAGGGTGACGGGAGTCATGGTCAGACAGTGACTCCTCTGTACCCTGGGGGCTACCTGATGAGAGCTCTGGGCTTATGGCCCCACAGGGTCTCTGCCCTGCAGGTGGAGCCTGGAGCCCAGAGCATCTGCTGAGCAGCTGTCAGATCCGCAGAGGGTGTCTGAGTTGGCCAAGGATGAGCACAGCCTTGCATGATGCTGTGCTGGCCACTGGGCTGTCCCTGTCCCAGGGCCCAAGGTCTCCGCTTCACTGAGGCAGCACCTGAGTCTTGGATTGTGGGTTTCTCCATCAGGTGGTCCCTTTGGCTCACCTGGGCAGCCCGGGGTTCTCTGTGGGGCAGACAGAAGACGGGGCCTCAGGTGGGACAGACAACAGGACCCGGGTGTCCCTGTGGGGCAGGTGTACGATGGGGCCTCCGCGTCAGTGTAGCCAATGATGGGACAGACCTCTCCTGTTCCAGGTGCAGCAGGTCGGGTGAGCAGGAGGGGGAGCGGGGCACGTGGAAACCAGCACTGGGCCAGAAGGCCACAGTCAGAGAAGCTTGGGAGGTAGAGCCCTTGCTCTTGCTTCAAACTTTGGGGGGAGCAGGCCATGATCAGAGGCCACCTCAGCTGCCCTCCAGGTTGGACTGGGCCAGGGCCAGGGCCTGAGCTACACGGACCCAGTGTGCCAGGCATGGGGCCCAAGTATGAAAAGGAGGCTCACCTGAAGTTTCTTGGGTGGCCTCCTTTCTGCCCACCTGCCCCACCCAAGGAGCCCATCTTCATCCCTCAGAATTTGCTGGACGTGTGTCCATGCCATCTGGGCTTGTACTAGCCATGAGCCAACTATGACCGATAGCCCTCTGCCCCTGCAGGTGCAGGGGGCACCCAGAGACTGACCCGCGCTGTTGGAAAGTCATTGGCCATGGAGATGGTTCTCACTGGTGATCGGATCTCGGCCCAGGACGCCAAGCAAGCAGGTGTGGGCCTGGGCCACCCCACGGAGCCACCTGCGTGGGGAGCTGGGTGGAGAGGGTGGTGGGGGCTGCGTCCAGGTGTGCCCGTGGGCGACAAGCACCGTCATCTCGGGTGTCCTGAGAAGCCAGGGCACATGTGCCTTTGTTTTTCTTTGGAATGCCACCCACAAGAGAGTAACCAAAATATACATCAACTTCAAGAGTCAAAACATTCCTGTTTCCCTAGCCGGCCGTCAGCAGTAAGGGATCTCCGAGACCTTTGCAGGCACACCCTGTCCCCGCCCCAGGGGATCTGCTTTCCCTCTCTGTTGGGGTGTCTGTAAGTGCGTCGACATGGCCCCACCTCAGGGACGGTGTGGAGCCTGGGTCCCCACAGCCCCGTGTTGGCCCCCAGAAGCCCCCAGCCCCAGGAGCAGCACCGTGACTGGGAGAAGCACAGTCAGGACCATTTGCACTCCTGTTTACCTGTTCGTGTTTTAGGTCTCGTAAGCAAAATATTTCCTGTGGAGAGACTGGTCGAGGAGGCCATCCAGTGTGCTGAGAAAATCGCCAGCAATTCTAAAATCGTACTGGCAATGGCCAAAGAATCCGTGAACGCAGGTAGGGGTTCCGCCAGGAGGAGGTGTTGTGCAGGCCGCCGGCAGGGGACCGGTCAGGAGCCGTGCTGCTAAGCCAGTCTTCCGAGGCCACCCTGGACGGAAATCGGGAATATTGTTAACGTCGGGATCCCGGCTTTTGTAGAGTTCCGGTCTTTGGGTGCTTGCTCATAGACTTCCTGAAATGTTCTGAATTGTCCTTGGTCTTAGGACCCAAGAGAGGAGCTAGCCTGAGGGACAGAGAGTGACAGGCACTGGGGCGCAGGGAGATGGCCGGGAAGGACAGGACGATCCCTCAAAGAAAGGCAGTTCTGGCTACCGAGAAGCCCGGCTCTCCTGCCGGGTCCTGGTGGAAGGTGTTCTCTCCTCAGCCGCTCTGCCCGCAGCCGGGTGGCCACACGCGCCCACGGGACACCAGTGTGAGCCGCAACGGGGGCCACGCTGCTCCCTGTTGCTCTGGACTCACAGAGCCACCGCCTCTCTGAGCCGTGCCGAGAGCTTCTTGAATCTTAGCATAGCAGGTTGTGCTCAGCGTTGGGGGAGCACTCCCCAGGGCCGCTTGTTGAGAAGGCCGCGAGCCCGGGCCGGCCGCTGAGTCGCTCAGGTGTGGGTGCTCTTCTGCAGGGAGGCAGGCCCCTCCCGGTGGCCGCCAGCCTTTCGTTGGCTGAGCTTTTGTTCCTGACGCATCCACAGGGATGAGCAGGTAGCATTTGCTTACACGGTGGACACTGCCATGCTTGGAGGCGGCCAGCAAGGCCACAGTCAGAGGCCTCACCGCTCACCCCAGGTGCTCAACCAAGAAAGACCCTTTGCCTTTGCTGGAAGGACGACCCACAGCAGTGGTGTTCTTACTGCCCCGGACTCTGTTCCGGCATACGGTTCCTGTTGCGGGTTTTCATCCTTAATTTTCATGTCTTTTAAAACGTACTTAGTTCTGGGGTGCTTGGGTATCTCTGTCCGTTGAGCACCCGACTCTTGGTTTTGGCTCAGGTGATGATCTCAGGGTCATGGGATCGAGCCCAGGTCCAGCTCTGCACTCAGCAGAGTGTCGGCTTGTGACTCTCCCTCTGCCCTCCCCCGTCTCGTGCATACACGTGTTGTCTTTCTCTCTCAAAATAAAATCTTTAAAAAATGAAATCCATGTAATTGTGCAGGCTCTCAGGTCCAGTTGTGATTACTGGACAGAGTTAGCCTCCGCACCCTTTACTCAGTTCCTCGTGCTGCTCCTCTTGGGGCCATGGGAGTCGCAGCCAGGACAGGGCCTTTGAGAAGGGGGTGCTTCTCAGGCTCCCATCCAGATCCCGGCGAAGTGAAGGTTCACGTGGGTCAGCGGGGAGTGTTTCCTGTCGCCATAAAAAAAGTTGCCTGTACCCACATCTAACACCTGAGTTCCTGACTTCAAGCTTCTCTTTTTCAGCTTTTGAAATGACATTAACAGAAGGAAACAAGCTGGAGAAGAAGCTCTTCTATTCAACTTTCGCTACCGTGAGTAAACATTCGGTGGAGGTAACATGTGGGCCAGCCATAGAAATTTCCTTGCAGGTTTTTTCATTAAATGCTATTTCTCTTTGGTCAAACTGTTTGCTTTCCCTATAGCCAGATCAGATGTGTCCTGTCCATGAGTACAGTGTGCAGAAGCTCGCGCGTATTTGAGGTGACTTCCTGCTGTGTGGGGTCTGACGACTCGCACACTTAGGCAGAGAGTGCTTGTGTCCCGTGCAGGGCATCTGCGCCCGTGGTGTTGGTGTCCTGTGTCACGCCGCTTACCTGGAGTTCAGGTGTATCCTGACGCCATCTCTGAAGCTTCATGTCAGGGTTTTCTAGGATTTGCTAGTCACTGAAAGGGAGTCCTTGTGAGTCATTAAAACCCACCTCTCCGTATCAAAAAATCACGTTTAGTTGTTTTGTGGAAGAGAGTAGAAGTGACTGCGGCTGTTGAAGTGAAGGTGTGTGCGTGTGCACACGCAGGTGGCGAACGCGTGAGTGGCCCCACCAGGTGCGGCTGAAGCTCTCTGCGGAATGAGAGTTTATCGGACACACAGTGTGGTGGTTCCTGGAGGCTCACACCGAGGGACTGGGAGGGGCATAGACAAATGGCACTTCCAGGTGCCGTTTCCAGGCCAAGGTCAGGGAACCCAGGCGGTTCTCAGGTTCCCAGGCAGTCCTGATGCGGTACCTCCCGCCTGTGCTTCTCCGCTCTGTGGGAGTCCAAGGTTCTGAGGACCCGGCCAGACTGATCAAACCCCACAGATGGCCAGAGCCCGGCGCCTTGACTCTCTAGGAAAACGTGACCGTCCATCTCCTGTTTCCCATTTCCCACCAGGAAGACCGGAAGGAAGGGATGACCGCGTTTGTGGAAAAGAGAAAAGCCAACTTCAAAGACCAGTGAGCACCACTGCCTCTGCCTTGAGCCCTCTACTTAAAGACAAGTTGCAGTCTGACCGTCTTAGAGCAGATAAATCCTTCTCTTGTAAAGGGCCGCACAGGTGACACCAGTTTCTCTTCCAGTCGGGCTCTTGCTCCCCGGGGTGGCGGGCCGTCTTCACCCAGTGGCCGTGAGAACCCAGGCGGGGGCGTGTTCACGCTCTGACTGAGCCTGTTCTTCTTAATCAGAAGTTACAGGGGCGCCTGGGTGGTGCAGTGGGTTAAGTGACCGACACTCAGCTCAGGTCAGGTCTCAGGGTTGTGGGATCGAGCCCCACGGAGGGCCCTGCTCAGCAGGGAGCCTGCTTTAGGTTCTCACTCCCTCCCCCCCCCCCCACTTGGGTGTGTGTGCTCGCTTGCCCACTCGCTCAAATCAATAAAAATCTTTCTATCAGTTCTGCTCATGAGCCTTTGGTGGTGTGCTCAAGTTTTTACTTGGTTTCAGGACCTGAGAGATAGTTCAGTGCCAGACACTCACTCTGTTCAGTGAGCGGCGTTGGGCTGGAAGCGCGTCCCCCGTGTGGTCACTGCAGACTCACAGCCGGTGAACGGGACCGTTCAGAGGGCCGGTGCTGCCAACAACGTGGCAGACGCTGGGCCTCTCTTTGAAGGCCAACGCCACGTCACTCTTCAGACTTCTGTTTTGTCGTGCTAGACCACAAGCAAACACGTCCGTCAATCAGTCCCCTGGCACACTCCCAGGTTAACCGTCGTTAACAGGTGTGTAGCTTTCTAGATGCTTCTGTGCACACACATGCAGACACACACGGGATAGCTGCTTTCTTACAGAAAGGGCTGGTGCGTCCACACTGCACAGTGCGCTGACCCGTTACCTTCCGCTCCGGGCCCACAAGTGCACCGCCCCGTTTGCCCATGATCCCGTCATCGTGGTGACGTCTGAAACGTAAAGCTTACCGTCTAAGTGGTCTTTAAATGTCCAGCTCAGCGGCGCCACGGCCATCCCCACCATCTGTCTCCGCGCTGCTTCGTGCCCAGAGACACTGTCCCCTCCACATGCTAACCCGCAAGCCCGGCGTGCCCTCTGTATCCGGGAATTCAGCACTACCGGTCAACCCATCCAGCTTGTTTCCGTTGCTCAGCATTGCCCCTGTGAGCATTCCGTTGAGGGCCCACAAGTACATTAGGGCACAGGAACGTCCCTAATTATTTATTTATTCCCGTGGTGTTGGACATTTAGGCTGCGTCCAGTTTCTTGTTACCAGCACTGTTGCGGATGACCCAGCAGTGGCCGTTCTGCGCGTGAATCCTTGCACCGACGTGCAGACACGTCTCTAAGATTTGGAGAAGCGAGCCTGCTGTGCGACAGGGCCACCCGCAGTGGGCACCTGCTCGCTCGGCCCCATCCGTGGCCGTCAGCAGGGCCCCTCCCCTGGTGCTTCTTGGTGCCAGGCTGGCCGAATCTCCATGGGTGATGGGGGACGGCTTGCATCCAAACCTCAGGTGTTTGCTTAAATCACGTGCCCAGAGCTGGATCAGAGCTATGGGAGGCCCTGAAACTCGTGGTCTCCGAGGCATCCGCGGTTCCTGGTACCCAGCAGAGCTGTGCTCTCGGCTATCACGCTGAGTGCTGTTTGCTGTGGGGACAGAATTAACTCCACTGGCTTCGACTCTGGTGGGCCAGCTGCATCCCCTGACCCCACCTCCCAGGGCATGGGGTGACCGGGGCAGGGGGTGCCCAGTTCCAGGAAGCCCTGTCCGCCTCACCAAACATCTGCCGCTCAATTTGTGGCTGAGCACAGCACCGTGCTCTGGACCCTCCATCTCTCCAGGCCATGGAACAAAAGTCTGGAGCACGGGTCAGAGACCATCCTCCTGCTTGGGAGGGCTTCATGGGTGCAGGGGCTGTCGCTGTCCCAGAGTGGGGCCCCATCCTCAGAGCATCCTCAGACCCTCTAAGGGGAGGTCAGGCCATGTGCATCTCTGCCGGCAGCCGCTGGGCACCAGGGGTCCCAGCCGGCTCTTGGCGCTGGTGCAGACAGGGCAGGTGCGGGCTAACTGATGGGCGCGAGTGAAGGGCGAGGCTGACTGCCATGGAACCCCCGTCTCTCACCCCATCGGTCCTGCTCTGTGGCGATGACCCCAGCTCTCAGGGAGAACCCAGGGCTCTGTCTAAGCAAGGGCTCCACAGTAAGACCCGGACCTGGCTGCTGCGGGGGCTGTGCCTCAGAACCCTCCTCCCTGAGAGCCCGCTGTCCCTGAGCCCAGTAGTGCCCTGGGGGCTCCTGTTAGTGATCCCGCCCACTCTGTCCTGCAGGAAGGTCACCAAGTAGTCCAGTGACCGGAACGCAGCCGAGATGACAGGGCTGGGGCGAGGCCCCGACTGTGTTACCCTCCCCAGCCCCCAGGAACTGAGCTGAACGCACCTGCACTTGAGAAAGAACTGAAATCATCTTCTCCAAAGCCCTGGCTCTCTGAACACCTTCAACTACTCTCGTGTCATTCTTTGCACATAACCCTCAAGGTCTTGAACTGTGGGACACTTACTACGGAAGTAGGTACAAGGGGGTTTGGGGGGCCTGGTTTGGGCTCTCCCTGTGGGTAGGTTGTCAGAAGGCTGGGCGTTCTTCCTGGTGGCAGGTGTGGAAATACTCATTGACTAAAGCTGAATGCGGGGCGCCTGGGGGCTCAGTGGGGTAAGCGTCTGCCTTTCTTTGGCTCAGGTCATGATCTCAGGGTTGTGCGATCGAGCCCCCTGCTCAGCGGGGAGCCTCCTCCCTCTCCCGCCGCTCATGCTTGCTGTCTCTCTGTCTCAAATAACAAATATTTAAAAAAAAAAAAAATGCACTGAATGCATACTCAGGGGTTTGTGCTGGGTGACATACAGCATATTCTAGATTCCAGTGCCAAAGGAGGACCTGAAAGGTGGCCTTCAGTTTTCACGGGCCTTGGGAAGTGGCCTCTATCACTTGATTGCGCGACAGAGCCCCAGAGCTCTGCGGAGTTTTGATGGGCCCATGGGACACTTGCCTTCATACCCTTAACTTAGCCGTGCTCAGCCAGAAGCCAGGAAGTGGTTAAACCCTGAATCCATACACGACAGTCTGTGTGCCTCAGAGGTCTGACTCCAGAGCTGGGCAGGGACAGGAGCCCACCCCCTCAGCCTGGACATGGCATGGGGGCTCCGGGTTGGGTTGCTGACTGCCCTACGCAGGACAAGCCCGGGGCCCACAAACCCCACAGCGAGGCTCCCACCCCCTCTGAGTTTACGGACCTCTGGCCCCATGTTGTTTGGGATTTTGATTCGTTTTTAAAGGGGGAAACTTAGCTTCTCACCTGTGCCACTTGGGTGGCCCCCTTGCAGGCTGGTTGCCCTTCCCCCTCCCCATCCCCTGGCCAGCTCCTGACTCTACTCTGCCCAGCGGGGCCAGCCCAAGGCCCTGCGTTCCTGGCCCCGCTGGATGCCGGGCTGCTTTCCAATGGACGCCCTTGGCCAGTCGGACTCCCAGGGCCCGGCAGTAAAACACAGAGACATCTTTACCTTCTTCAGGTTTTTGCTGTAGTTTTGTTGTTTTTTGTGTACAAAGTCTTCCCAGGAGTGGCCTGGCCTCCCAGCATTTCCTGTCTCCAAAGGGCTGGAGGCTGTGACAAAGCACTGACCACACAACCCTGAGTCCCTTTGGGAAAAAAGTGGAAGAAGGTGAGCTCCACAGGGAGGGAGCCTGGCCTTGGCTCCGGGTTGGACTGTCTCCTGCTGGGCCGGTGTGCCAGGCAGCCCCGTGAGCTGAGGCCAGGGCCCGTTAGAGCTGAACAGGGTCCCATCTGCAGGGTGAACCATGAGGTTTGGTGCTGGGTCTGTAAGCAGGCCAGCACACGTGTGGGCAGCTGCGCCGCCGTCTGCCCTCCAGCCTGAGTGTGGGGGAGGGATTGGAAGAGAGCGACCAAGATCGAGAGCCGAGGACCTTGTCGGCAGGGCTTTTGGCGTCCATGTCGGCAGGGCCCAGGAGACTCCCAGACCCGTCAGCCATGTCTGCAGAATTGCTCCTGAACTCAGTAGCTCAAGGCAGCAGTCCTGGCTGTTCTCACAGTCTGTACGGATGCCAGTGGGTCAGCCTGTCTTCACCTCACTGTGTCTGGGTCCTGAGTTGGAACCTTCTGACCAGTCACTCGTCTGTTGTTTGGTGCTGCCTCCGCTGGGCCTAGCTGGGGCTAAGGGCCAGAAGATCCACAGGGAGGCTCTCTGTGTGCCCTAGGCTTCCTGCCAATACCGTGTCTGGGCTCCCTGGACAAGCGTCCTGACGACAGAATCAGGAGGAAACCGTACTGCCTCTTACGACCTATCCTCAGAAGCACCCTCTCCAGTACATTCTTTTGGTTGGAGCAATTACAAAGGTCCGCCTGATTCAAGGGAAGGGAAGAAAACCGTCGCTCAGTGGAACTGTGCCCATGGCCCTCCAGGATGGCAGATGGAGTGTTGCCACCGTTTTTGGAAAACAGCCTGCTCCACAGCCAACCAGGGTCTGGCCCTGGACACCGACAGCCTGTGGGGTGCACCTCGGGGAGGTGAGCATCTTCCCGCAGGGAAGTGGTGACATGGTGGACAGGAAGGCACGGTATGGTTAGTGGTCCCAGCATCCCAGATTCCAGGTCTCCAGGGACAAGGATCCAGCAGGTGGGGGACTCTGGCCAGCTGAAGGCAAAGTGCCCCCTCCCGTTCCAACGCGCTGTGGACCCAACCCCCACCCCACCCCCAATCTGGACACCCCATCTTGGTGGGGTGGGGGATGGGAAGGTCCAGTCCTGAGGAGGATGGGGCGGGGCGGGAGGGGGGAGAAGAGGTCAGGTCGCTGCTGTCCTGGGATGGAACACGGCACCCCACTCAGGTGAGCGGTGTCAGCAGGTTGGCGCCTGGGAGACAAGGTGGAGACCCCACAGTAAGGGGCTCCCCGCATACCAGCTTGGCCCAGAGGCAGCTCCTGCCTGCCCTCCAGGGTTCCCTCCAGGGCAGGCCCGTGGCTGTCCTTGCGAGGAGGAATGTTGGTGAAGAAATCGGACGGGACTGGCCACCCGCTCCTGCTGGGGTGGGAGTTGGGGTGGGGGGTCAGCAAGGCCTGGGGGCGTAACTGAAGGGTGATGGGGAGGCCGCGAGGGGCGGCAGCGGGGAGCTCGGGTCTGGGACCAAGCGAGGGACCTGAGGCCCCGGAAGACGCCTGCGGGGTGGGCCGGGTGTCGCCCCCGCCCCCCGCCCCCCGCCCCTGGTCAGCACGCGAGCCGCAGTCCTCCGTGCGTCCCGCCCCTGGGCTGGCGCGAGGAGACCTTCCCCACAGCCTGCTCCTGCCCCCAACTCCTGCCCCCACTCCTGCCCCCAACTCCTGCCACGCCCCTTCCGTCGGGCCACGCCCCTTCCGTCAGGCCACGCCCCTCCGCTCCAGACCCGGCGATCATGGTGGTGCTAAAGGGCGTTCCGGCGCTGCTGTCCCCTGAGCTGCTCTACGCCCTGGCGCGGATGGGGCACGGCGACGAGATCGGTAAGGGGCGGGGACAGGGCCTCGGGACCCCCACCCTTGGGCGAGGCGCGAGCGGGGCCCCCAGCCACCCCTGGCCCTGCAGGGGTCCCGACCCAGACTGTGCCCCAGCCGGGGGGCGACGACTCCCCAAGCCCGGGAAGAGCCGGGGTTGAGGCCTTGGTTTGGCCGCCCCGTCCCACTTCCCAGTAGGACACCCCCCACCCGACCCCCCCCAACTCCTGCCCCCAACTTCTTTAGGAAACTGGGGCCAAGTTGGTTGGAGGCCAAGCCCCTGCCCAGACCTTGGTCGGCCCCAGGCGGTCACGAGGACTGTGGCCCTTGGTCCAGGCTGCGCCGCGTCCGGCAGGTCCGGCCCCTCCCCCAGCCCGGCTTTCTGGGGCCCCGGGCCCAAGTTCCCAGCTGCGGCCTCAGGCCCAGTGCGCTGCTCGTTCTCCAGACCCCCTCCCAGACGGCCCCCAAGGGGCCACACCTCTTTCTCTGGCGGTTTGCCTTTCCTGGAGCCCTGGACCTCGGGCGGGGGCTGCACGGTCGGCGCCCCAGGGGGTAGAACGGGGCGGGGTCCCGAGTTCTCCCTAGTCCTCGCGGCACCTGCCGCTTCTCCTGCTCTAGGAAGCTTCCTCTCCCCGCCCCCACCTCTGACGAGAGGGGTCGGGGAGGGCAGGGGGCGTGGTCTACCGTGTGCGACAGGTGCCCCGAGGTCTGTGCCCACCCGCGCGGACCCACCAGGGGATGTCTGACCGTGTTGCGTGGCTGTTCAGTTTTCGCAGACGTGAACTTCCCCACCGCCTCCATATGCAGGTGTGGGCCGGAGGAGATCCGCGCTGACGGTGAGCCGCCGGGCAGGGAGGGGTTAGGCTGGAGACCCAGTGTTCTAGCTCTGCGCTTCCCAGGTGTTGCCCTGTGCCCCCATCCCCACTTATGCCCCAGCCTCCACCGGTGACCCAGGGAGGCCCCCAGAAGTGACCCTGGGCCTCCTGCCCCATCTCAGGCACCTCTTGGTAGCTTCTTGCAAGTGGGGAAACTGAGGCCCAGTGGCTTGTTGGCTGGCTGAGCACTGATGCACCCCTGCTCCCCACAGCCCAGGTCAGCTGTTCAGCTTTTACTCTGCTATAGAAATCCCAGTACTGGGCGCCTGGGTGGCTCAGTGGGTTAAGCCGCTGCCTTCGGCTCAGGTCATGATCTCAGGGTCCTGGGATCGAGTCCCGCATCAGGCTCCCTGGGAGCCTGCTTCCTTCTCTCTCTCTCTCTGCCTGCCTCTCAGTGTACTTGTAATTTCTCTCTGTCAAATAAATAAATAAAATCTTTAAAAAAAAAAAAAAGAAAGAAAGAAATCCCAGTACTGTCCTCGCAGGCTCCGGGTGCCCACGTGCTCTGTCTCCGGGACCCTCTGACCCTCAGGGGTGGGTGGAAGGCGTGACTCGGAGGGGCCTGGAGCCAGGGCCCCGAGGTGACGGTAGTAGCAGTTAGTACCAAGAGCAAGGGGGTAGGGGGTGTGAGGACCAGCGTCCTGCCCTGTCCTGTCCCACCTGGGCTGGCACTGGGCTTCGCTGTCCCCCACCCTAAGCAGTGCTTTGAGGGGACACAACTCTCCCTGCAAAATCGAGGCCACTGAGGCACAAAGATGTGAGATGTAGGGTAAACCGGCCCTTCTGGACAGGGGGCCAGTGGTCTGAGGCCCGTTCAATGCGCTGCTGACTCCAGACCCAGTGGCCTTGGCTTCCACCCTCTGCTGAGGGAGATGAGCCAGCCGTGCCTGGGTTTACACCATGGGCCAGAGGACCCAGCACGCTCTCCTCTCCAAGGAGGACAGGACAAGGTGGGCCATGGGAAGGGCCAGAATGCTGGAAGGTAAGGAGTGGCCAAGCTCCCGAGTGTCCCGCACGCCCTGCGACTTAGTGGAAACAAGCAATGAGGAGTGAAGGCCAGCGACGCAGACAAGTCTAGCCATGGAGAAGAGCAGAGAACACAGCAGAAGAGAATGCACTCAGGACAGCAGGGCTTCCCAGCCGCAGGCTAATGAGATGACAGCCGATTTTTGTCTTGTCCCCAGCCCCGTATTTCCCCGTTCTGTGCAACCAGCACAAGTCCCTTTAACAATGAGAAACCAGCTCCACAGGATGACAAGGACCTCGGAAACCAGTGGGCAGCCTGGGGCAGCCTGGGACAGAACAGCCTCTTCCCAGACCCCACTATCCTCGTAGGAGAAAGGTGGCCACCCAGGGGTCATGGGGGGGTGCTGGGGTCAGGGAAGTGGCCCGGGTGCCCCTCCTGGTGGGTGAGTAGGGAGGTCACCACCAGGAGCCTATGAAGTACGGACTGGAGGGCAGGGTGAGCCCAGGGCTGGGACGGTCACAGGTGCTGTGGCAGGGAGACGCTGGTGCGACCCCAGCAAGTGTCACCAGGCGGCCTGCGTCCTCCGCCTTGTCCCGGGCCCGAGGCCGTCCTAGCTGGCCAGCTTGGCGAGGCCCAGGGTAAAAGGCATGGACAGGCCCGGAGGGCAGGTGGCCCTGTTGGTGGCCGGGTGGGACAGGGCTCCCATCTGAAGCTGGCACTCCGCCCTAGGCCTGGGCATTCCACAGCTCCTGGAGGTTGTGCTGAAGCTGCTGCCACTGGACACCTACGTAGAGAGCCCGGTGAGTGCCTGTTGCAGTGCCGCCCCCTCCCTGCTCTGGGCCTTGGTTTTTTCTTGGTCAGACCTCAGAGGACCCCTGAACTGTCATCCAGTGGGAGGGGAAGCTGGGACCAGGGCTGCTGGGTGCACAGGCCACAGAGCTGAGCCCCCTCTGTCCCTAGGCTGCTGTCATGGAGCTGGTGCCCGGTGACCGGAAGATCGGCCTTCAGACCCCGGTGTGGAAGAGCTATGAGTCCATCCTCCTGGAGGCTGGCTGCGTGGTGAGGCTGCAGCCCCAGCCAGGGGGCTCCCGGGGACCCTCTGCACCTCTGTGGAGGCTGGTGGGAGTAACAGACAGGGCCCCCCAACCCCCCTACAGTTGTGGCTCATGTGCTCACCCTCCACAGAAAAGTGACCCTGGGGGTGTGGCTGTTCCCAGCCCCCGGCCTCTCACCTCTCAGGTCAGGGACCCTGTCATGGCCTGGGGTGCGTCACCCACCCCAGCCTGTGTGAGCGGAGCCAGGGGCAAGTGAGGCACCCCTGGCCCCTGTCTTATGGCCGGAAGCCTGGCCTAATGCTGTGTGTCACCCCTGCATTGTGGAAGGATGAACCTCTCCTCCCCAGGACCTTCCCCTCCACACGTCTTGGGCAGGACCCATCGATGACAGGCTGCCTGGGACTCCTGTCCTGGGCAGGGGCCCTCCTGCCCTTAGACCAACTCCAAGAGACACAGGGCCCCAGGCAGCTGGCCACCACATCCCCCCCGTGACCCTGCCTGCCCAGTTCTCACAGCTCAGAGGCTGAGCATCCTTGGGACCCCAGCCAGGAGAGCCAGTCGTGGAGCTCAGAGTGTCCATGTCTCCTCATGCAGCTGGTGCCTGCTTGGGCCCTGAGGGTTTCTGAGCAAGGCCCCTCCACCGTGCCATTTTGCCTTCCAGAGCGCCCTGGCGAAGATAGAGAGGTTTGAGTTTTATGAGCGGGCCAAGAAGGCTTTTGCTGTTGTAGCAACTGGGTGAGTTCTGGCCGAGTCCCTGGGGTCCCTTTGGGTCCTGCTGGTCAGGGTAGCTTTGGCTGGGACTGTCTGGGTCTGGGTCCCGGGGCCACTCCCTGTCCCCCTGCTCAGCCCCGGCCCCGCTGGGAATAGGACTGTCGGGATTCGGGGGAGGACTGGTCCCTGGGCTTGCCTAGTGGGCGGGATGGGGGGCGGAGCCGGGGACCCAGCCTGGTGCTCAGCTCAGCTCCTTACTCAGGGAGACGGCCCTTTACGGAAACCTCATCCTCAAGAAGGGGGTGCTGGCCCCCGAGGCACTGACCTAGGCCTGGCGAAGACCCCTGGGCCCAGAGAGGAATCTGCATCTCTGGGCCAGACCACGGACAAACCGGCCCTGTCCCGCTCAGCCCAGAGCGCCCCCAACTGGGGACCCTGGGGGGCCAGGCCGGTCTTTGGGGGGTAGGGGGAGGTGCTGCTGACGGGGGACTGGGACTCACCCAATTTACGACAATGATGTGAAGTGTGGTGACTCGTCTCTGAAGTCAGAGGTTTCAACAACAGCCCTGTCCTCACAAAGACTTGTTCGGTGCCGAACACGAGGGAGCCACTGGCTCCTCGGAGCGCCCCCCACCCCCATGCATCCTCAGGGAGGGAGAAAGGCCTCTCTCCTCCCTAAGGTCCGAGGCAGGTCCCTGGGTTCGGGACAAGAACTCATAGGAGCAGAGGTCCTCTTGTGAGGAGCCCCCGCGGAGGGCTGGGCCGGGTGGCCGCGACTGCACTGCGAGAGCCTTGGGGGGGCAGAGCAGCTGCCCAGGGGCCCTGAGTGGAGGGGGTTCTGCAGTCAGCCCCAGAGCTGGGGGTGGTGGGCAGGGGTCATTCTGGGTGCTGGGGAGGGTGTGGATCAGTCGTCTGTTCCCTCTCCCCAGTGGTTGAGTGCCTACTGAATACACGGGAGCCCGAGCTGTTCTGGGAAATGGGCTGGTTGGGGTGGGGAGGTGAAGGCCAGGAGGACGGCCCTTGCATTGCCAGCAGGCAGAGGGCCAGACTGCCCGAAGGCAGCCCGCGGAAGGGAGGCTGTGATGGCTTCGGCATGAGGCTTGGGCTGGAGTTCAGGGTGGGGGTAGCCTGCCATCACTGCTCTGGACCCCAGGGTCTCCCCAAACCCTCCCACTCCCCTCCAGACCTTCCTGTAGCCATGCGGCTGCTTTGCAGAAGCTGGTGTGCGGGGCGCCTGGGCCTCTAGGCCCCTCAGAGCCCGGGGCTGGTGTCCCAGATGTCACAGAGAACCTGGGGGGGCAGGCAGGCCCCCTGGGCTGGGGGTCCAGGTCTCAGCCTGGCCGGGCCCAGTCATTGCCAGGGCTTAACCTCAGACCCCTGACCCCATGGCCACCTCCAGCCACACAAAGGCCTTGCTTTAAACAGCTTTATTGAGACTTAACTGACCTATAATAAGCTGCACACATTCCAAGTGTACAGTCAAATGCCTTTGGATATTGTCTACACGGGAGAGCTTCTGGCCACTGCCGGTGGCCCCTGCTCACAAGGCTCGCACACCTCAACGGCCCACCTGCGAAGCCCCAGCTCACCCTGCCTCCCCAGGCACTCTCAGCCCTGTGGCTGCACCCTCGGGCTGGAGGAAATGCCCTTGGGGAGTCCTGGCTCCAGAGAGAGACTGGGCTACAAGCCACCCTGGTCTGCCCAGGGCCAAGGTCACCACTGACTGACCTTGGATCTGAGCTGGGCACCCCCAAATTGCTTAGAGATGGCCACCCTTGACCTGACGGGGCAGGGGGAATGACCTACGGGCCTGCTAACCCCCGTGCGTGCCATGCGGGATGCAATCTGGGGCCTCCCCAGGCACCTAGCTCCCCGGATCTGGGGCAAGAGCGGGTGCCAGGTGCACAGTGAGGAGGCTGGGGCCCACCCTGCCGCTTTAGGGCAAGACCACGGACAGGTCACGGTCCAGTCTGGGGTCCCTTCCGCGGTGACATGAAGATGACCTGGCCTGCTGGCACGGTGCCAGGTGGCAAGCACATGAGCCACTAGGGAGAGCCCTGGGGAGTGGGCTGCCATCCAGGTGCTCAGAGGGGACCCACGACAGGACACGGAATTCCAGGGCGCGTGAGGTCACCCCAGACCAGCCCGCAATCCCCGGAGCAGCCGCATGCCTCAAAATCGAGCCCTGGATGGCCTCTGCCTGGAGCTCTGTTTGTCCTAACCAGTGGAGGGGCTCAGGCCGGGGTGTGGGGGGGCACTCCAGGCTACCCTCTTGAGGCAGAGGCGTGATCGCCACAGACAGCGTACTCGACACACGTTCAGTGCGTCAAATAGCCCCAGTGAGCCCGTGCCTGCAGCCGCAAGGTTGGGCCATGCCCTGGGGTCCGGCCCCTCAGACAGCACTGGACAAGCACCCAGAGAGTGGGGAGGACCAGGAGCCTGGGCCTGAGCCCTGCACCACCCCCAACCTGAGCCCCTGTGAGCCTGGGCCTGAGCCCTGCACCACCCCCAACCTGAGCCCCTGTGAGCCTGGGCCTGAGCCCTGCACCACCCCCCAACCTGAGCCCCTGTGCACCTGAGCACCCAGCGACGCACCCTCCTGCTGTCTTTTTAGGGCCCATCTGTGGGAAGCTGACTGGTCCCAACCACTGACCTCTGCCATGCCCTGGGCCCCATCCCACCATCCAGGGAGGAGGCCTGAGGGGAGCCGATCATCCCAGGAGCAGGGGCGCTGGGTTGGGGGAGTTTTGGGGGCCCTTAGTCTTTGGAGACCAGCCTGTGCACCAGGAGGACACAGGCCTTTCCTTGTCCCCGACAGAGCAGGCTAGGACCATGGTCACTGTTGCTGAGGACACATGTGGCCTCCACCCCTATGAGGTTTATTTTTCCAGTTGGGGAGGGGTCAGGGCCCCCCAGAATCCTCCCTGGGGTGGTAGATGTGGTCTCGGTCCTCCTCTGGCCCTTGAAGCGCCTGGGGAAGTGACAGTGCCCAGGGCCACAGCCCTGCCTCATCCTGGGCCTCCCTGGCCTCCTCGGCCTCCTCGGGCGCTGGGTGGTACAGGTCATCACGGTCCAGCTCAGGATCCCACCTGGGGCTTGGAACATGGCCCAGGGTGTCCTCCGTCCCTGCCTGGGCCTTGGAGCCTAAGGACAAGGAGATGGGATGGAGGCGAGGTTCTCCTCTGGAGGAAAGTCAACGCCACCGGGGCTCCGCCGCTGTGACCTTGCCCCCCCTTCACCTGGTGCCCACCTGACCTTGCCGTTTCTCCCACGTGGCAGCGGCAAGGTTTGGTGCCGCTAGCAGCCCCAGGAGCTGGTTGTCCGTTTTCAGAATGTCCACCACACGGGCGTCCCAGGCCCTGTGAGCAGAGCTGGGTCAGGCCTACCTGTGCAGGAACAGGAGCCAGGAGCCCCGCCAGTGAGGGCGCCCACCGCCGTCTGAGCAGCCTCGAGGTGATGGGCAGGAGACCTAGCGGGAGGTTGCTCCCCACCAGCATCCTTGGTGGCTCTATTCTGTCCCTTGCCAGTGGCCCCGGGGGACCGCCGTACAAGCACCACTGACCCCTCCACTGCCCAAGAGCTATGGCCAGGCAACCTCCATGGAACCCAGACCCGCCAGCCAGGCAACCGCCCCTGCTTCGCCGCATCCCTGAGCTATAGGGGGCCAGGAAGGTCGGAGAGTCTCTTGGGTGGCTTCCTAAGGGTGCCCCTGAGAAAACATCTTGGCCCAGCCCTGCATCGTGGAGACCTGGAAAACTTGGGCAAGAGCTCCCTCCTGTCCCAGAGGCCAGGCCTGTGCAGGCTGGGGAGTGGCTGTCTGTCCTCTCTCCTCTGGCCTGGCGTGGCCCTGAGGGAGAAGCCAGCGGTGTTGCCTCATGGGAGTGCAGGGAAAGGGGCACGGCTTAGAAGCGCCTCTGTGGGGGGCGCCTGGGTGGCTCAGTGGGTTAAACTTCTGCCTTTGGCTCGGGTCATGATCTCTGGGTCCTGGGATCGAGTTCTGCTTCGGCCTCTCTATTCAGCAGGGAGCCTGCTTCCCCCTCTCCTTTTGCCTGCCTCTCTGCCTACTTATGATCTCTCTGTGTCAAATAAATAAAATATATATTTTTTAAAAAGTGCCTCTGTGGGTAACTATAACCGTGGGTGTGGGGGTGGGGTAGCCATCCTGGAGGCTGCTAGGAGAGCTAGGGGATCATTCTGGAGCACCACCCCCGCCTTGTAGGTCTCTGACAGATCCCACAGGATCCCATGCTGGTCGGAGCAGTGCCCCCTCCCCGAAGCTGCTGGGCAGGGCCTCCCCACATCCACAAACGCCCTTAGCCTAGAGGGTTCCCAGAAGGGGCAACAGCAGGGGAATGTGGCCAGGGCTGCTGGGGACACTCACTCCTTTGTGTCCCACTCAGGACCCCCGACTGGGCCTTTGGTCTTGATGAGGACCTGGAAGAGGGAGGTCACAGGTGTGGGGTCCACGGTCAGAGAACACCTGCAGAGAGACGGCTCCAAGCCCCCCCCCCCCCCTACTTACTGACTCCACCCCACCCTCTGGGGACAGGATTGAGGCCCTGAGGTTCCTGGGGAGACAGGGCCACCCCTGGGGCTGTGTCTGCTCACCCTTCCCTGGCTGATGGCCTGAGGAAGGAGGGCCAGTTCCTCTGAGCCCAGCCCTCTGTGGAGCCAGGGGAGCACAGGGCAGTGAGTCGAACATGACCCTCGGGGAAGGGTCGCTGTCTGTTGCCAGGAGGGGGTGGGCCTTCCCCTTCCCTGCCCTCCCAGGTGTGCAAGTCTGAGTGGTCTGGACCCAAGGCAGGGTGGCAGTAAGAGGGCTGGGGAGACAGGGCCCGACACCAGTTACATGCAAGGTCACACCTGAGCGGCATGCACAAGGACAAGGAGGGGCTCAGACTCACAGGGCACACACGAGTGTCATCAAGGGCCCCTCCCCCATCTGGACCAGCAGGCGGCTGTGACAGGGGCCACTCCCGCTCAGCCTGAGGCCCTCGCTGGTGCCCACAGGGCCACCTGCTGCCCCGGGTGCCTTTTCTTCACTTTCTGGGCCGGTGGGGTGGGGCTCGCGGAGGAGCGCACGTACCTGGGGCAGGGAAGCTGGGCCTGCCTCCCCCAGCAGCAAAGCCAGCAGGCCAGTGACCAGGAGGAGCCTGAGGGGACCAGAAGGGAGAGTGAGAGGCAGGCCAGGGCTGCCCCTGCTCATCAGCCTCCGGACAGGACGCCTGGGTGGGCAGCCCGGCGTGCTGGCAGCTTGGGTCCAAGCCAGGGAGGCCTGGGGCCGGGTCCACGGGTGGTTTTGTTGTGCCTCCATCCCACAGACCAAGGACACATGGGCACAGGGGTGGGACCGCCACAGGCCCACACTTGCTCCCGGGGCCCTCAGAGCAGGTGCCACTGCCCGCGGCACCCAGCGCTCTTGGCAGACCCTCCGCGGCAAGCTCGGGCAGCCAGGTGGGTGTGATGGGCCGTGCGCCCCCCCAGCTCCCGGCATCGGGCTGGCAGCTGCACCTGGGCACACGCCCCCGGGGCACAGAGCAGTGAGGGCTCCCAGCACCCTAGGCTGAATGCTGACAGGCTAGGACCCGGGGCAAGATCTCAGAGCACTCTGTGTCCGAGGCACCCGGAAGCTGTGCACACGGCGCCCTCAGGGCCGGACGGCCCCTTGCTCGTCTCAGAGCTGCGGCTGGACAGTGGTGCCGGTGCCCGGGCAGGAAGCCTGGGAGGAGGCGGGCAGGATGGGGTGCTCTTTCCAGACACATTCAACTGGACCCTAGGGTAGCCAGGATGGCCGGCAGGGGAGGGGGGCCAAAGACCAAGCCCCAGGCTGGGAGTCTGAGGGGCCAGGGCCAAAGGGAGGTGACACAGAAACATAGGACAGGAGAAGGATGACCCAACTGTAAGGTCCTGGACGCCTCATCCAAGACAGGGGAGGGGAGGGAGACGGATGGGCGCCTTGTGTGTGTGTGTGTGTGCGTGTGTGTCTGTGCGTGTCCGCGCATGTCCGTGCGTGTCCGTGCGTGTCCATGCGCCTGTGTGCACCTGATGTGTGTGTGTGTGAGTGTGTCTGTGCATGCCCGTGCGTGTCTGTGCGCCTGTGTGCGCCTGATGTGTGTGTGTGTGAGTGTGTCTGTGCATGTCCGTGCGTGTCTGTGCGTGTCTGTGCATGCCCGTGCGTGTCTGTGCGCCTGTGTGTGCCTGATGTGTGTGTGTGTGAGTGTGTCTGTGCATGTCCGTGTGTGTCTGTGTGTGTGTCCACGCATGTCCGTGCGTGTCTGTGCATGTCCGTGCGCCTGTGTGCGTCTGATGTGTGTGTGTGTGTCCGCACGCATGCCTGCATGTGTGTACGTGTGCGCGTGTGCATGGTGTGTTCGTGATGCATACGGTGTGCAAGTGTGACAATGTGTATGTATCTTGTTAAAAAACAAGACAACACACCCAAAATGGAATCGCTCACCCCAAGCCCCAGGTCACAACCCGAACCCAGAACCGGATCCGTAGAGCAGCGAGGCGGGAGCGGCCGGGTCGGCCCTGGGCGGGTCACCTGTCCCACAGGCCCCTGCGTCCGTCCCCTAAAGAAAAGTCGCCGCGCAGTGACCCACCCGCGTTGTGCTGCTGGGACGTCCTCGTCCCGCCCCCTCCTGCCTGTAAGTCCACGTGCAGCACCTCCGAGGGCCTCCTGTCTGCTGGCTGCGACGCCCGACTCTAGCCGATTTTGCTCAAATGAACTCAGCATTTTTCATATGCCTGTTTATCTTTTAGCAGTCTGGGCACACGGGCCTCTTCCTGGCTCTCCGGGGAAGGGTTCTTTCTGTCTCTGCAGCTGGCAGGGTGGCAGGCTGGGCAGGGCTGGGAGGGGCCGGGGAGCCCCGGGGAGCCCCGGAGGCCAGCAGGGGCCTCAGATGAAGACTTCCCACAAGCTGTCCCCTCGCAGCACCGCCCCAGATTCCAGTCCCACAAAGACCTTGGCCTCTTGTCCAAGTGGCCCAGCACTTCAGGGTGAAGGTTCCTGTAGACACCATGGGAGCCAAAGGGCAGGGGCGTGCCCTGGACTTTGGGTCGTGGGCCTGGTCTCGTTCAGCTGCCCTGCCTCTCCAGAGCACCGACTCCCAGCCAGAGGCCGGCTCCCGTGCCGGCAGGGGCCGACCCGCGGACTCGTGCCTGCGTGTCTGGACCACTCTGTCCGGCTCAGCCAGGGAAAGCACCTCATGGGAGGTGACGCTGCCAGGTCCAGGGACCTCAGATCCTGGCTGTGGGCCCTGTAGGCCTCTCTCCAGGAGGACAGCTCTGGGTTCCAAAGGGCTCCCAAGGCCCCCAGGCCACCCAGTGACCCACCTCTCTACAAGGGACGTATGGCCTCTGGTTCACACCAGGGTACCAAGGGGAAGCCCCAGAACTGGAGGACGAGGCGAGAGCCCTGGCTAGAGGAGGAGGGAAGGGGACTCCCACGGGATGGAGGAAAGAGGGGACCCCTGCTTCCTGGGTGGCGTTCCTTCGGGGGGCCGCTGACCCCTGCCCTCAGCCCCTGACAGCCTCCAGCCTCCTCTCTCGACCCAACCCTCTCTTTCCAGCAGTCACAGACCTGGTGCCTCCTCCCTCCCATGCGCAGGGGTGATTCCTTGCTGGGCCAAGGGACCCCAAGGGACAGCTGTGCTTTCTCTTTCTCATGGGGGACCCAGGGGTGGCCCTCAAAGCTGGTGCCCGGATGCAGACCACAGAAGGGCCACAGTCACTGGTAGCTCCGTACAGAGAGCTCCGGCAGCCCTGGGTACAGCAGCCAGACACTGGACCCAGGACAGAGAGCCACCCCCGCCTGCCCGCCTCCCCGCCAACTCCCTCCTCTGCAGCCAGCCTGAGCCGGGAAGGAGGTGCCCCAGGGGCTAGGGGGGTCTGGCTTCAGGGGCATTAGGCATTACCTCCTCATGATGGAGCCCCCTTCTTGGTGTAGACGGTGCTCTCGGGGACCTGTAGTTCCAGACCCAAGCACACAGTGACTCAGACACCTGGCCCTGCTCCTCCCCACCCGGGCTCCTCGGGGGTTTTATGGCTCCGTGTGGGTGTGTCCGGGCAGAGGTCAGAGACCAGGGATCCCAAATGCACCAGCGACTCATTCTATCCAGCTGGCTCCCCGGCTACCGCCACTCCCACGGCCCAACCCACACCCATGACAGGACGGACCGAGGCAGCGGTGCCTCCCACCTTGGCACCCATGCTGGACCCTACACGCCCCATGGCCCCTCCTCCTGGCCACCCACCTGCAAAGTGTTCTGACATTGCAGGCCCGAGCTCAGCGGCCCGGGGGTGCCGGACCCCAAACTGGGCTGCCTCGTTGGCTGGAAGCTGGAAAACCATCCCCTGCCCTTTGTGCTCTGGCATTCGGGGCACAGTCCCCCTCCTGGAGCTGGGTTTGCTCAGACACAGTCAAGGGACAGGGCTTCCCACAGGTCGGAGTGAGCAACGGGCTCTGGACCGAGGCCCGAGGCCCGAGGCTCAGGTGCAGCTGAGAAGTGGCTGCTCTGACAGGCAGCTGAGCCTTGGGTCAGGAGGGGGCGCAGGCAGCCTCCTGGAGGGCAGTGGGCAGAGGCTTTGCGGGGGCACGTCAGGGAGGCAGCCCTAAACATACCTGCGGGCTCGCAGCTGTCAGCAGAGGGCAGAGCCCCTGGACGGACCGAACCCGGCCTTGAGCAGTGTAGGCACAGGAGAGACCCCCAGGAAGCCAGGCAGCAGAACCAGGGAGGACAAGTAACCGCGTGAGGTCAGTGCGCACAGCACAGGGGAACAGTGCGCAGATCCGGTCTGAGGGAATCGCTGAACCCCCATCACCCCCAGGGGAGACGCCAGAATCCAAAGTGGCTACGATCTAGTTTGTTTTTTGTTTCTTTTTTTATTTTTATTTTTTTATTTTTTAAAGATTTTATTTATTATTTATTGGACAGACAGAGATCACGAGTAAGCAGAGAGCCAGGCAGAGAGAATAGGAAACAGGCTCCCCGCTGAGCAGAGAGCCCGATGCGGGGCTCGATCCCAGGACCCTGGGATCATGACCTGAGCCGAAGGCAGAGACTTTAACCCACTGAGCCACCCAGGCGCCTCTTGTTTCTTTTTTTAAATGAAGAGAATCGACTTTTTGAGCAAAGAGGTACAGAGAAAAATCTAGCAGAAAGTAGAGCCCTCACCCACCCCCTCCGGCTCACCATTTCCCACCAGGGACGTGTGGCACCAGCATTGCACCCTTGTTCCCCTGACAACACAATTCAAATGCGTATTTTTCAACTGAAAATTACAAGACAGGCAAAGAAACAAGAGAAGTGTGACCACAATTAGGGGGAAAGCAGGTGATGGAAAGTGTCTCTGAGCCGACCTGGATATTGGGCTTTGGGAACAACAGCTGAGCGGAACCCGTGGTACAGAACTAAAGGGAAGGACAAATGAAATGTCTGAAGTAATTTCAACAAACAGAATTTTTTAAAGAATCAAATGGAAATTCTGGAATTAAAAAACAATCACTAAAACTTAAAAATTCAGTAGAGGGTTCAGTAGAAGACACATCTAAGCACTTAATATCTTTAAGTTAGATCCACTCTTAAAGATGGATCAGTAGAAATTGTCCAAGGAGGACATCCTAGGAGGCCAGTGTCACCCTGACGGCAGAGGCAAAGACACTACAAGGAAAAGAAAAGCATAGACTAGTATTCCTCATGAACACTGACAACAGACTCTTAATAAAATATTAAAACACATAAAAAGGAATTTATTTTAGGAAGGCAAAATTGATTTAATATTCAAAGATGAATTACTACGTTGCACTATACTGATAAAATGAAGGACAGAGGGGCACCTGGGTGGCTCAGTGGGTTAAGCCCCTGCCTTCGGCTCAGGTCATGATCTCAGGGTCCTGGGATCGAGCCCCCCCAAAAAATGAAGGACAGAGAACACATGAGCATTTTAATAGAGGCAGAAAAGGAATCTGACAAAGTCCAGTTCCCACTTATGATAAAGGCTGGAACTAGGAACTGTTCTAGGAACATGCCTGATGAGAAGGCCTGTACAAGACACCACAGCAAACCCGAATTCAGTGTAGGACTGACAGCTTTCTCCCTAAGACTGGGTTGGATATGAAGACGCGGCTCTTCAGCGCCGTACAGTCGATGCCAAGCAGTGGGGCAAGAGAAGAAAACCGCTTGAACTGGAATGGAAAAGTAAAACCGTCTTTATTTGAGGAGGATGTGATCCCATATTTAGAAAAGTTCTAAGGAATCCCAAAAGAAGTTACTAAAAATAAATAAACGAGTATCAAGATCTCAGGCTATAGGATCAATATACAAAAATCAGTTGTCTTTATACACTAGCAATGAAAAATTTTATTGAAATTATGGGAAAAGTTGATTCATAATAACACTGGAAACAATGAAATAGTAAGAATAAATCTAATGAAAGAAGCACAAGACTAGCGCTGAGAGAAGTTACAGATCTAGGGGCGCCTGGGTGGCTCAGTGGGTTAAGCATCTGCCTTCGGCTCAGGTCATGATCTCAGGGTCCTGGGATCGAGTCCCGCATCGGGCTCTCTGCTCAGCAGGGAGCCTGCTTCCTCCTCTCTCTCTCTCTCTCTCTGCCTCTCTGCCTACTTGTGATCTCTGTCAAATAAATAAATAAAATCTTAAAAAAAAAAAAAGAAGAAGTTACAGATCTAAACACATGTGTGGGACGCCCGGGGGGCTCCGTGGGGTAAGTGTCCGACTCTTGATCTCAGCTCAGATCTCGAGCTCAGGGTTGTGAGTTCAAACCCCACACTGGGCTCCATGCTGGGTGGAGCCTTTTTTTAAAAAAAAAAAAATCAAAATGCATCGTTTTTAAATGTAAAAGCTGAAATTATAAAACCCCTGGAAGAAAATAAACGAGAAAATTTTCATTACTTTTGGTTAGATAAAGAGTTCTTAAATACAACATCAAAAGCATGGTACGTAAAAGAAAAAAATGGATGTTGGACCTCATCAAAATGACCAACTTCTGCACTTCAGAAGACACCACCAAGAAAGTGAAAAGACACATCATAAACTGTGAGACACTGTTTGTGAATCATCTATTTGATAAAGAACTTGTATCCAGAATATATAAAGAGTTCTTACAACTCAATAATAAGACAAAAATACCCAACTGAAAAATATTTGGAACATTTGAACAGGTATTTCACCAAAAATATATAAGTGGCTAATAAAACCATACAGAGATGCTCAGCTAGCTTCATTCGTTATTAATATCATTAGTTTGATAACTAATTCGTTATTAGAATCAGGTTCAAAACACAGTGCGATATCACTACATGCCCACTAGGTCGGCATTAGGGCAGAATTTTTTCCCCCAAAATTTCTATGTTGAAGTTCTCATCTTCAGCACCTTCGAATGTGGTTGTATTTGGAAATGGGATCTTTAAAGAGATCATTAAGTTAAAATGGGGTTCTCTGGGGGGCACCTGACTGGCTCGGTCAGGGGAGCATGCGGCTCTTGACCTTGGAGTCCTGAGTTCAAGCCCCAGCTTGGGTGTAGAGATTACTTAAATGAATGAACTTTAGAAAAAAAAATGAGGTCATATGGGTGGGCCAAATCCATTCTGATTAGCGTCCTTATAGGAAGAGGAGATGAACACAGGCACACACAGCGGGCGGCCGTCTGAAGACAAGCCAAAGAGAGAAGCCTCGGAGGAAACCAGCCCTGCCCTTGGCATCAGGCTTGAAGCCTCCAGCATCGCAGGGAACCCATGGCGTGGCCACCCAGTCCGTGGCACTCAGCCATGGTGGCCCTAGCTGACGACCACAGATGGCTATCTGGCATTAGCAAAAAGACAGTAACAAGTATTAGCAGGAGGTGGAGAGAGTGGAACCCTCAGACATTTCCGGTGCCAGTGTAAAATGGTGCAGCCCCGTTGGGAAAAGGTTAGCATTTTCTTTTTTTTCTTTTTTTTTTTTTTAAAGATTTATTTTTATTTATTTATTTGGCAGAGAGAGATCAGAAGTAGGCAGAGAGGCAGGAAGAGAGAGAGGAGGAAGCAGGCTCCCTGCTGAGCAGAGAGCCCAATGTGGGACTGGATCCCAGAACCCTGAGATCATGACCTGAGCAGAAGGCAGCGGCTTAACCCACTGAGCCACCCAGGCGCCCCAAGGTTAGCATTTTCTCAAAAATTCAACCTAAGCTACCATCTGGCCTAGCAATTCCACTCTTAGGTACCTACCCAGAGAAGTGAGGCCAATGTCCACACAAACACACGGAGGACGTTCCCAGCAACACCGTCTACTGTAGACAAAGCTGGAGACTGTCCAGGTGCCCACCGGTGGATAAAAGGGGCCCAGCCAGACCGTGGCTTTATTTACATTTTATTCAACAGCAGAAGGGGCCAGTCGCTGATAACATGCTGTATTCCTTGCTGTCTTCCATCAGCTGGGAGCCGGGGATGTGGAGCCTGACCCCAGCCAGGTGGAGCGCCTCACTCCATGGCCTACCTAATGCCTAGAAATGTCTTCTCTAAGGGGGCGCGGCGCAGGGGCTCAGGCACAACGGTGCCCAAGAAGGACAGGCTTGCCCTGGGAACGCGGACGGCCCAGGGGCTTCAGGCGCTGAGACATGAGGAGGAGGCCTTCCTCTCGGGGTGTGAAGGCCAAACCAAGGCGAGCAAGAAGGAAAGTCTGAGCACCTGACCAAGGCCGGGGGTGGAGGGTGGGCGGCAGCCCGGATAGCTCCAGGCCGAGAAGCCGCCCAGGCTCGGCTGGCCAGGGTGTTGCGCTCCCCTGCAGTGAGGTGGTGTGAGTGTGTGATGTGTGCGTAGTAGGCTTTGCCCCCCACCCCCACCCCGCACAGCTCCAGTGGGAAGTGGGAAGGGGGGGGCGCAGTGGGGGCGCAGCGGGGCGGCAGACGCAAATGCTCACGTCCCTTCGCCTGCGTCTCCAGGCAACAGCAGCCTCGGTCTCGGCTCGGCCCCTCCCCCGCCCCGCCCCGGCTGCGAAGCGTCTGGAACCGCATCCTTCCTCCGCATCCTCGTCCTGCGACCGCATCGTGCAGCAGCTGCCCGTTGGAGCCGCCTGTGAGCCATTTCCACCTTTCTCCTTGTGGAGCGGGGGCAAGGGGGGCCGAGTGTGTGCAGGGGAGTGTGCACGGGTGTGTGAGGTACGTGTACAGGTGCGTGTGCGGTGCGTGTGCGAGATGCGTATGCAGGGATGGGGGGGGGGGGTCACTGCGGCTGACCCAATGGCGGCCAGGTTGAGCCGGGGTCCTCCCTTGGGGTCTCGGCTGACGGGAGTGGGGAAGCTGTCCCCAGGCCTCCCGGACGATCGGGGGCCTCCGCGGGGTGAGCCACTGCCCGGACCTTCCTGAAGAACCGTAGGTATCCAGCCTTGCACAGACCCGACGGCTGCCGGGATCTCCGCACAGTGGGGCAGCTCGGCGGGCGCGCGGGGGGTGGGGGGGTCGGACTGCTGAACATCAGGGCGCCCGCCACGGTCTGAGAGAGACACTGGGAGGGGGGCGTCCCCGAGGTGGGGAGGGGGTGCCGGTTCCAGAATCCGTTCAGCTCTGAGGGTGGGAGAGACCTGGGGCCGGGGGGAGTGGCGGGGGGTGGGCGGCGGGGCGCGGAGGCACAAGGAGGCGGAGGCACAGATCTCGGAGAAGCTCTGCTGGCACCGACAGCGGGGTGGCCGTGGCGGGGGCGGCTGGTGGCGGTCAGGAGGCAGGCAGAGGGGTCTTTCTCCAGAACCACCTGCCGCAGCCCCAGGACGCGGGGCCACAGGTGGCTGGTGTGCGGGAAGCCGAAGCTGGGGGCCGCCCCGCGCTTCTCCGCCCAGGAGCCCTCCTCCGTGGGCTGCGCTCGCAGTTCACCTACCCTTGAACCAAAAGCCGAACCCAGGACCGGGCCCAGGGCTGCGGCTGGGGCGGGGGGCGGGGTGTAGGGGCGCGGGGGCGGAGGCGCGTGTTCCGCTGGCTTTCAGCAAAGCACGCAGTGCCCTGCGCTCCGCAGTGACATGCACGCTCCCGAC
The DNA here is from genome assembly GCF_009829155.1 of Mustela erminea. Taxonomy (NCBI): domain Eukaryota; kingdom Metazoa; phylum Chordata; class Mammalia; order Carnivora; family Mustelidae; genus Mustela; species Mustela erminea. The sequence continues at coordinate 91,811,026 of NC_045627.1, read as the reverse complement.
AGGCGCGGGACGCTCGCGCCCAGCCCGCACAAGCCTGCGCCCCTGCGCACGGGCGCGCGCCCTCCTGCGTGACGCAGCAGACGAGCGGGGCGGTGAACGCGAGTCCGCCACCGCGGATCTGCCGCGGGGTTTCTGTAGTGCGCTCAGCTCAGGGCCCTCGTCCCGCCTCTCCCTGCGTGCGTCGGTCCGTCCGCACAGCCTCCCCACCTGTCCCTTGCCCCCTCCCCAAACATCGGAGAGGAGCCTACACCGCCCCCACCCACGAGTCCACGGGGTGGGGAGCAGATGAGCCGCTGGAGAAGACTATTACAGCGCAGGGCGGACGGGGGGCAGCGGGAGGAGTGGGGGCGAACCCCTAGTCCACGGAGCTGTGTCTGTGGTGTGAATGAGCCCAGCCAGCCTCCCCGGAGGCCCCCATGACTCAGCAAGGGAGATGAATTCGGGGGCAGGGGGGGTCGCACCCGCAGCCCAGCCCCTTCCCCGGCATTCTGCTTGGGGCACGAGGTCTGGAACCAGACGCGCAGAGTCCAGAAGGCCCCAAATGGCTCCTTTCCTTCATGAAGATGTGTCATCCCCGGCTCCGTTTCCATGGAAACCCGCGGTGACGTAACACAGACGTCACGCCTTGTCGGAGGAGTTGGAGCTTAGGTTTGGCTGTAGAGGACCCCAGAGGCGGAGCTCCTGGTAGGAGGAGGCCTCCTGTGGGGAGACTGGGCAGACCCGGGCCAGCCTTCCAGCGGGCGTGGCCACCAACGCGAGTGGCGGGGCTGCGGGGCTGCGGGGCTGCGGGGCTGGGGGCGGTCACGCGCTCTGCCCCTCCGCGCTCTCCCCTGCGGATGGCAGGCTGGACTGGTGAGCCGCGGGGGCACTGACGCCAGAAGGCCCCCGGCCCCCTCGCACTGGAGTGGCACACCCCTCCCGCCCCTGCGGAGCTCCTCCAGCCCTGGCCACCTGCCGCCCCCCCCCACCCCTCCCTGCCGTCCCTACCTCCGTGGCGCACCTTGCCGGCGCTTCTGAGCCTTTTTCTTCCTCGCGCTGGAAAGCCCGACCTCTTCATATTTGTACTCCGATGGCCCCGGGTCCATCTCTGCCTCACAGAGAGGGGACCTTGTCGCGGGGTCCGCGTGAAGAATAACCCATCGCCCGCCTGTCCGGCAGGTGCGGAGGCGTCCGTGAGTCCTCCCCAGGCCGCTCCCCTGCCAAGCCCCACACTCCTCAGGGAAAGTCCTCCAGCCAGGGAATGGAGTTGGGGGCGCTTTGCTGACCTGTAAGGGCCCTGGGCCTGGCGCATAAATCCAAGGGAGGGCGCCAGCTCAGGGCCCCAAGGGGACATTCCTCCGTGGCGGGAAGCCCACGAGGGGGTGGCCCCTCTTGCCCAGCCGGCCGCATCTCGCAGGGCCCACAGGGCGGCTCCTGCTACCCGCCCCCCGCCCCCCCCATCCTCCACAGCCCTCACCTCCCTGCCCAGCACTGGGCACACTCTCCATCCCGGCATCTCTCTGCTCTGGGTGGGAGCGTCCGTAGCCCCACACTGCTTGTCCTGGCGTCTAGGTTGTGAGAGGCTGGGTCACCTCTGGGCCTGGTGGGCACCTGTGCTGGGGGGGGGGGGAGTGCTGCAAAAGGGAGAGGTGTTTGGGGCTTCAGAAGCACAGCCGTCTTTGCAGGATGGGTGCAGGCGGTGACCAGAGAGGGGAGCACAGCCCCTGGGGCTCTGCCCTTGAGTCCTCACAAGGAAGGTAGTCGAGGGACGACCAGGCCACCATGGCCAAGGGGCTCACTTTCTCTGTTCAGGTGAAAGTCAGGGTCCAAATCCTGGACTTGGAGGGTATGGGGTAGCTGGGCCTCCGCCACCAACCTGCTGTCCTTTGGTTGTTGGTTTCAATCATTTGGAACACTTTTTGTTGTGAAATACAATGACTATTCAGAAGAGGACATAAAAAAGACGTGCAGCCTGATGAGTGAAGGTAAGTGCTCCCCAGTCATCCACCATCGAAGTGAAGACTAGAAATCCCCACCTCTCCCCGAAGCTGCTCCCTCCCCCAAAGCCCCCCCCCCCACTCTCCAGACTCAGAAGCAATGAATTCCTCTGGACCCCCAGAGTGCATGTCCCTAATTGCCCGTGATTGGTTCCTAAAGGTTATGGTTAGAGATGGCTTGTTCTTGAAGCTGCCTTTGTGCCTGGCTTCTGTTGGCCTCATCTGGTGGGCTTTGGGGCTGTGCCTGCCCGCAGCTGTGACCCTTCACTGGGTAGGAATGCCTCATCCATTTACTTGCTTTCCTCTGGATGTTGCGGGTGGTGAGTACTTCTGGGAACAGCGCTGCTCTCCACGTCCGTGCGTGCCCCGTCTCTTTGCTGGGTGTCCGCCTGGAGTGAGGGCTGGTCACAGTTGGACACGTGTGGATTATGTGGGTCCACGCCACCTGCATGGCATCCTTTGCTCCTTGAGCTCTCCTGGACTTGGATGGGCTTTGGTGTATCTCCTTAAGCTGGTTCTACTTTGTCTCCCTCACGGACGAATGAGGGGCAGCTTGGTCGTGTCCATGGACATTTGAAACCCTTCGTTGTCCGTTTTCCAATGAGGTTTCTCTTTCTTTCTCCTTATCAGCTCGAGCCGCTCTTCACACACTTTAGACAGACATCTGCCTGTCCTGGCTTCCTTGGGTGGCTGTAATGCATGAGCAGAAGTGGGTGGCTTGAAACAACGGACATTTCTTCTTTGACAGGCGCTGGAGGCAAGAAGCTGGAAATCAAGGGCTGAGAAGGGCTGTGTTCCCTTTGAGGCTCCAGGGAAGGATCCTTTCTGCCTCTGCCAGCTCTGGCAACCCCAGGCATCCCTTCGCTTGTGAATGCTTCCCTCCAACCCCTGCCTCCTTCTGGACATGACCACCTCCCTGTGTGTGTCCAAATCTCCCCCTTCTGTAAGGACACCAGTCATTGGGCTAGGGCCCCGTAATCCAGTATGACGTCATCTTCACTTGGTCTCATCAGCAAGGTCCCCGTTTTCTAGTGAGGTCACACTCACAAGTAGTGGGGGTTAGGACCTGAGCATTTCTGGTGGATGAGCCTCAGGTCCTTTGCCAAGACATGGTCCAAATATCTTCTCCACTCTTGCTTTCTGTTTCCATTTTTGAAGGCTATGTTTGGATAAGTGGGAGTTCTTAATTTTAATGTAGTCCTTTTATGGTTGATACTTAATTTTCATATTGAGGAACTCTTCCCTCCCCCAGACCAGGAAAATATTCTCCTGTGTTACTTTCAAGATGCCTTCCCAACTGAGGCATACCCACCTGGAGTAGATTTCTGTGTGTGCGGAGAGGCAGGGCTTAGGTGCCCTGTTTTCCATGTGGACATCAGTTTATCCACAGGCGGCCATGCCCCCTGCTTTGCACAGCAACTCTGTCACAAGTCCGCGGTCCGTGCATGTGTGTGTCACATGGGGCTTTGTGCTCCACATCAGGACCGCACAGCCGCGTAAGCTGGACGCCTGCAGATGAGTCCCTCTTGCTCATTCATAAGATGTCACACGTGTTCTTGTCCCCAAAATTACGACGTTTGGCGAATTCACACACACAGAAATTCTGCTGGGCTGTCCACTGGCATTTATTCATCCTACAGATACAGTTTGGGGGAAAAGGAACATGTTTAAACTTGGAACCTCCCAAAATCCATGACCGTTTTGTTCCCCACTTATTAAGGAAGTTGGGTCTCCCTTTGTCTTAGTCAATGATGTCTTGCCTGAGGTCTTCCATGATTTTCCATGTGGGATTCCCCCATTTCCCTGAAGTCTGCTCCCGAGCATTTGACATTTCCAATACCATTTAAATGGAGTCTTTCAAAAACTTATTTTCTAATTTTTTGTCACCGCTACGTAGAAATATAATGACTCCTAAAAGCCTGGGACGGACCCTGCCGGGCTCTCCCTCCAGGCTTGGCCGCGGGTCCGCAGATTCACGTGGACTTTCTACGCACACGACGTCCGATCCGTGAGCAGTGACTGTATCGCCTGATCTCCAGGCCTTTCCCATCCGCTTCTCCTCCCTACAGCCTGGCTCAGACTTCCAGCACCATGGTTTAGAGAACTGATAATAAAGGGCCTTTTTATCCCCTTCCTCATCTTGAAGACAAAGCTTTCACTGCTCACAAGAAGTAAGGGTTGGCGTAGGGAATTTTGTGGCTGGACGTTATCAATCAGATTAAGGACGCCCCTAGAGTGCTAATAGACTTTCAAAATAATAAATGGATGTTGAATCTTGTCAAATACTTTTCCAGATATTATTGAAATTAATCAAATGACTTTTTAAAAAGATCTTACTTCTTTAAGAGAAAGAGAGGTGGGGGAGGGGCAGGGAGAGAGAGAATCTCAAGCAGGTGGTTCCCCACTAAGCAGGGAACCAGATGTGGGCCTCCATCCTGCGACCCTGAGATCATGACCTGAGCTGAAATCCAGAGTCGGACCATTAACCAACGGAGCCCCCCAGGCTCCCTGGGGTCATTGTCGTTGAGCAAGGTAGCTGCTCTCAGGGTATGCGCTGGAGTCTGCTGGCCCGGAGGACTGTGCCAGTGTTGAGTGTCTCGGCATTCACCGGTCAGAGACACCACCCGGTGCCCAACTCTGGGGCCCGTGGGGAGACCAGAAGTCAGGAAGGGACAGAGGCCCAATCTGGCCTCGGAGGAGGGCCTGTCTGCGCGTGGTCTCCCTGCTCTGGCATGATAACACAGAAACTTACCGAGAGAATACAAGTTCTTCTGGGCATCCTCCCTTTAAGTGTCCACTGGGGCCAGCTTCGCAAGCTCGCGTGGACATCTGCTAGGTGGTGAGCAGGCAGTGACATGTGACTACCTCCAGACAGGACAAGGACCACCGCTCACCATGGTGAAGCTGGGTTGCAGCTTCTCGGGCAAGCCGGGCAAAGACCCCGGGGACCAGGACGGGGCGACCACGGACAGCGTCCCTCTGATCAGCCCCCTGGATGTGAGCCAGCTCCAGCCGCCTTTCCCTGACCAGGTGAGGGCCTCGGCTGGCATGAAGGGCCGTTCCAAGCCTGTCCTGGGAATAGAGGGCCGTAGGCTACGGGTTATTTAGATGTGGTCTCCCCTCAGCACACAGGAGAGCAAGCAGAGGAAGGGCTGGGCTGGGCCAGAACCCTAGTTGGCTGCAGGCTCTCTGTGCGAACTGGTCAGCTCTCCAGCTGGTCACCCAGAGTCACCTGTGCACTGTGAGGGGGGGGACTGGCTGCAGGCTGACCGTCAGGACTCACATGCCAGCTTGCAGACGGTGCCCAATACACGGTGCCACCCGGCAGGGTCTCCGCAAGGAAAATGCCTTCCCTGTGGGCCCAAGGCAGGGTCCTTGGGCCGTGACTGAGAGAGCGCAGCTTTTGGAGGAATCTGGAGGAAGCAGGCCCAGCTCTGGAGTGGCCCTGCCTCACCCCACCTGCGCTCTGGAGTGTGACCATCACCAGGAGTTGTCCCAGCAGGAGGGCCGGCGGCAGCCATCTGTACCCACATCAGTCAACTTTCGGCTGGGGACCACGGGGTGGGGACCTCAGGCGTTGACAGGTGTGCCCCACCCATTGGCCGAGGGCAGTTCTCCAGGGATCTAGGCAGGCTTCAGTGGTGTCTGCTCTAGTTCTGGACCCTGTTCTCGACAGACTGGTGGGCCCACTGTTTGCCCCTTGGGAGCTCACACAGCACAGAACTGGACTTGCCTGGGCCACATCGTGGTAGGGGCCTCGAGACTCTGGGAGCCAGAGGGGGAGGTGTACTTCCTGGAGGAAGGAGCCGAGCTGTGGAACAGCTACGGGGCAGTCCTAGCAGGGAGAGCTGACACCCTTAGAACTGAAGGCAGCCAGCAGACTGAGGGGCTCCATCTGTGGGCCCCCAGGCCGCCATGGCCCAGCAGGCATCCAGCATCCCTCTTCCCCTAGTCTTGGCTTGTAACCAGGGGAGCCTAGCCCACTAGACAGTCCTGGCGGCTGGGCAGCACCCACACCACTGCCGGGCAGCGGCCCCCTGCACCCCTCCTAGTCCTCCCCGTTTAGGGTCTTCCTGGGTCATCTCTCTCTGCAGGTGGTTATCAAGACGCAGACGGAATATCAGCTTTCCTCCCCGGACCAGCCAAAGAAGTTCCCTGACCTGGAGGCCCAGAAGCTGGCCTGTAACCACCCAGAGGAAGGGCGCAGGGTAACCCCCCCACCCTGTCCCATGCTGCCCAGTGGTCACTTCCAGGGGGAGGCAGGGCAGGGGAGATGGGGAGGGTGGAGCGGCCGCAGGCATGGAGCCCAGACACCAGCCAGGTTGGCGGGGGGCCCCTTGCTCACTCACCTGCTCTCACCTCCCTTCGTCCTGCTATAAAGGGGGTGAGGGCAGCAGCTGCCTTCAGACCCGCTGCGCAGAGCCAGTCCTGGCCGCCCCTGCTCCTGCGGGGGCCCCATTTTTCCCAGGGGTTCACGTGTCTCTTCCTTAGTGACTCGGGTTCGGTGCGCAGTAAGGAAGGTCACTTCTGCCCCCATCTGGCTAATACTTTTTCCTCAGGAAAGGATGGTGTTTGTTCTTTGTAGCATAGCATTTCTAAAGCCGCTTGTTTTCCATCAGTGAAACCTGCTCCCTCTCCTTTCCTCCCCGGCTTGGAGCTAGAAGCGCCCCTGCCCCCAGGGGCCAGTGAGCCCCTGACGGCTGCCCCGGCCCTCGCAAGGCTACACGACCCCCTCGACAGCGCCCTTCTCCTTTGCACCCGCCCCTGCAGCTGCCCACGGCGCGGATGATCGCCTTTGCCATGGCGCTGCTGGGCTGTGTCCTAATCATGTACAAGGCCATCTGGTATGACCAGTTCACCTGCCCGGACGGCTTCCTGCTTCGGGTAAGGCCTGGCGAGCAGCGGGACCGCTTGGGGAGTGGGGCAGTCCAGGCCGACCAGGCGGAGTGTCCCCGCCGAGTGTCCCCGCTGCCTGCCCTCCCCCCGCCCCCAGGGAAGACCCCCTCCGGCGCCGCCCGTGACCCGCCCCCTCCCGCAGCACAAGATCTGCACCCCGCTGACCCTGGAGATGTACTACACCGAGATGGACCCCGAGCGCCACCGCAGCATCCTGGCGGCCATCGGGGCCTACCCGCTGAGCCGCAAACACGGCACCGAGACGCCCTCGGCCTGGGGGGAGAGCTACCGCGCCGTCAAGGAAGGGCCCAAGGCGCCCACCCAGGCGGGCGCGGCGGGGTCGGCGGCGGCGGCGGCGGCGGCGGCGGCGGGGGCGGGGGCGGCCACCGAGCCCCCCAGCAAGGTCTCCGCGCCGGGAGAGAAAGAGGCGGCGCGGAAGGCGGCCGGCAGCGCCCCGCCCCCGGCCCCGCAGTGATGGCCTCGGCGCCTGCAGCCCGGGTAGGTGTGCTGGGGGCCGGGCTGATGGGTGGCGTAGTGTGTGTGCGGGGCGGGGGGGGGGTGATGGAGGGCGTGGGGGGGGGTGCCCGGTGAACTGGAAGCGGAGGTGGAGGGATGTCCCGCGACCTGGAAGCGAAGGGGCGGGGGGCTCAGCCACGCACTCCTAAACACGCCGGTGGACGGTGGGGGGTCACCTGCCCGCCTCGCAGCGCGGCTCTCGCCCCTCCTCCCCTCTGTCTTGGCAGCGCCCCGCCGGCACCTGTGACCGCCCTCGCCCGACGCTGTCCCACGCTGTGGTCGTGCTCCTGCTTCCAGAACTCCTCGCTGATGCCCCTGCCCCCAGCCCGAGCTTGTAGCTCTGTTGCTTTTCTCTAAGTAAAGATTCACATCCGCCTGGGTCTTGTGTTTCTCCTGAGCATCCTCCGACCCGCGGGCCTCTTCCCTGCCCTCTTTCCTTTCCTGCCGTCCTGTCTCCCGCGACTGCCCAGAGGGACCCCTGAAGGATCCCGAAGAGCCGGGGTGGACGGGCAGGGAGCCAGCCTGGGCGCCAAGACCCAGCGTGGACTGTGCTTTGTGTGGTCCATTGCGGGGCTCGCTGCAAGGAAATAAGCTGTTCAGGGAATCCTCTGGGACCTGAGCGCCAGCCCTGACTCCCCCAGCCCCCCTGCAGCAGAGCTCCTCCTCCTGCTGCGCCTGCCCCCCCCCCCCCCCCGCATTTGACAGGAGCGGCTGAATCCCCCTGTTCTGGGCAAGCAGGCCCGGTTCCTGACCCCAACCCAACCGCCTCGCCCATAGCAGAGAGTCACTGCAGAAATGAGAGAATGCTTGGGTCCACAGGGCCCTGGGCCACGGAAGAGGGGACATGACCCCTTTCCTGGGACATGAGAGGGCTCCCTGCTCCCAGAGCACCCCCACCTCCCACTCCCTTGGAGCTAGAGAGGAGGTGGGAGGTCCGAGGGTGTTGGAGTTAGCAGGAGTCTGTTTACCCAGCCCACAGCACCACCGCCCCCCCCTCTGCTTCGGCCCTGTGAAGCCCAGGTCTGCTCCTGCCCGGCTAGGCCTGACCATGGCCCCTACTCCAGTACCTGTCCCCCTCTGAGGGCTTTGATCCTAGGCCCCGATACCCCACCTGGTGAGAGGTGAGCTCAGGCCCTAGCACCAAGGGCTGGGACGGGGGTACAGACGACACCCTCGGGAGCTCAAGCAAAAGAACCAGACAGGAAAGAGACAGGCTTTTTCAACGGGGCCACCTAGTGTTGGGTGACCTGGTCAGAGTCCTGGAGGAGGCCCCTCTTGGCCCTAGTGCTGTCCTGTGGGGGGACACAGGGCCCAGCACTCAGACAACGTGAGTCCATCCAGCCTCCAGACCAAGGAGGCGAGGTGAGGGGTCTGAGCAGCTACGGAACAGGGGGCAGTGACCAGGAAGCGAGACGGGTGTTCAAGGTGTTCTGAGAAACCACGGACACACTGGAGGCCAGGTGGGGGGCATGGGGGTGGACAGGTCAGGGATGGGCTGTGAGTACGGTGTCCCTCATCACTGGGCTCCTGTCTGTCCAGCCAGCCCTCCATCCATGCACCCACTCACCCGCCCGTCATGACTGTCATCTGTCCCCTGTTTCCGTCCTTCTCTAGCAGGTACCGGCTCTGTGACTGTCATCTGACCGAAGTGCTTCTGAGCCTTGGGGAGAAAGTCGCCTCTCAACTCTTAAATAGCTCAGTGTGGATTGCCCAAGGAGGGCGTGTTCTTACGTCACTTCGTGCAATGGTCAAAATCAGGAACTTAACTTTGATGCAATACTCTTATTTAATTCATGTTCCTTAGTAATATATCTTCCCAGCTGTCTCAACAACGTCCTTCATAGCAAAAAAAAAAAAAGAAAAATCTGGCCTGGGATGCGGTGCAAGAGCCCGGCCACATCCTCCTCAGTGGTTTCTCCCCTGGGGCAGCTCAGGCTGTGTGTGGTGACCTTCACGGCGTGAAGCACGCAGGCCGTGTCATCTGTGGACTGGCCTCAGCTTGCATGCGTGAGGCGTGTTGTCGCGAGCAGCCGGCCGCTGCGTCCCCAGGAGTGAGGCCGTGTCCCCTCAGTGTCACATGGGTGGGACATCAGGAGCCACGTGAGGTCCGCTTGTCCGCCCCGCGGACTCTGCTAAGGTGGCTTTGGTGGGCCTCGTGACCTTACCATTTGCCCTTTGGAAATTAATACACGTTTTGTGGGAAGATACTCTCAGACGATGTGAATATCTTGGTCCTCACCAACCCCCGTTTAGCATCCCCGGGCGATTCTTGTCTGGATCAGTCATGCTGCATTTTCCAAGAGGCGACTGTCTGAATTCAGCATTTTTTCTACTCGTAGCTAGCTGACGTAAAGACAAGCTCTCTCTTCTCCCCTTTCATTTTTGTACGTCAGCGCGGCCCACTGATTCCCATCTTACGATCGGCTAAACCCATCGTCAGTGTTTGCTTTTGTGTTCACGTTGTTTCGTAGCTGGCTCAGGGCAGTCCGTCTCTGGGCACTTCCTAACTTTCTGGCACGAAGATGCTCCAGGCTTGACTGGTGCTACGGGGGTCTGGAAGCCGGTCGCGGGTGTTCCTCCGGCCCCTCGGTGCATCGGGCCAGCGCGGTCTATGTGATACATGAGGCATGACGTTCACCGTCACACACACACGACCTGCGTTTCCCTCCTCTCCGTGCATCTGGGTGTGCACATAGACACACGCACATGGGTGTGCGAGTGTGTGTGCGTGCACGGATCAGTCCCCACGAGTCCACACAGCACGCTCAGACACCTGTAGACTGTGCGCGAACCATGTGCACACATCTCCATGACTTCGGAGTGACGCCTCTAATCCCAACCCCAAACATCCGGTTCATTCTAGTTCCCCCTCCCTTACTGATAACGCCCCCCTCCAACACAGAAAAACCTGTTCTCGGTGTATTTGTTTGCTTAGGGTTAGAATACACGGGCATCCTTTTCAAAACTGGTAAGCCATAGCATGGGTCTCAGATGCGCAGGACTAGCGTTGGGGCCACGCTGGAGTCTGTCTGCAGTTTGAGGGCAAAGCTGTAGCTAAACCTCTGTGCTCCTCGCGTCCCTGTGGCTGTGCTGCCCTGCGGACACCGAGCGGACTCACTCTGGCGGCTGGCACTGTTTCTGGGTCCTTCCCCATTTTATTGATTGTATCCTACTATTTAGTATGTAAAACATTAACAGGATTCCGACAAGTGACCGGCTCCCTCCTGCCCCTGAGGGAAATCAGTTTCCCATTTTATTTGTCCCGTTTGACATTTTTTCACTGTAAGGATTTTCCCCCACACAAGACAATTCTCCGACACAACCTGGGTGTCCTGCAATTCAGTCCTATGCCGATATCAACTCCCCAGAACTAGCACAGACCCCACAAGTGGAGGCCTTGGTCTCAGGAGCCCGCCTGATTCCAGCACCGTCACAAGCATCAGGTCTTCGGGCCACCCACGTTTCTGTCCCACTCGACTACCGAGTGGGGGGATCACGCCTTGTCTTACGATTTGATAACTCAGGAGCATGACTTAGAGAACTCCAGAAAGCACTTAGCGGGGTACTAGTTTGTTACGAAGTACACAGCTCAGGGAGAGGCACCAGGTGTGGGCACAGGCGCACCTCAGAAGCCCCGATCTCCTTGCCCCAGAGCCTGTAGCCCGTGTTCGCCCCCTACGGCCCACAGGTCAGGCGGGAGCAGCCTCCACACTACCCAGACCTATGTCATTCGCATAAACTCGGGCGTGGCTCTGAGTCATGAAAGTCACCCGGCTCTCACGAAATCCCTAGTTTTAGGAGCCCTGCCAAGGGCAAGGGGACAAGGGCCAAGAACATTTTTTATTTTTATTTTATTTTTCTCCAAGATTGTATTTATTTATTTGACAGACAGAGATCACAAGTAGGCAGAGAGAGAGAGGAGGAAGCAGGCTCCCCGCTGAGCAGAGAGCCCGATGCGGGGCTCGATCCCAGCACCTGGGATCATGACCTGAGCCGAAGGCAGAGGCTTTAACCCACTGAGCCACCCAGGCGCCCCAAGAACATTTTTTATTGCCACGCGGTCCCTTACAGGCACTGAGAATCACCGGCCGCCGGGTGTGAGCGCTCTCCTGGCTCCTGACCCAGCAGGACGGTCCCCCGCCCCGTTCCCCGCCCAGGCTCTGCTGGCAAGTGCAGTGAATAATTTTGCGTCTGTGCTCTGTGCTGCAGAGATTTACCTTCGGGGCAAATTCCCTGGAGCAGTCTTGCTGACTTAAAATCTTTTACTTTACAAATGTCATGATTTATACCTATAAATTCAAACCAGGGCCGGGGAGCAACAATTCCCTCCCCTCAAAGGCCCATCTGGCTTGAGCAAGAATCGCATAGACGTGAGACAGAGGCGCCGGACAAAGTCAAACCTAACGGCGTCCGTCTGTGCGGTCCGGGGAATCAGCAGGTGTGGGGACTTCAAAGTCGTGCAGATGAGGTCCATCTGTCACCTCACAGAAAGGGGTGGCCTGGGACTTGAGAGGAAAGGGTGCTCTTCGCAGGGCGATAAGAAGGGCAGAGGTTTGCCGTGCAGATAGGTCACTCCGATGAGATCCATCTGCTTATCACCCTTATTTGGGGAAAGACCCCAACTTCATTTCTTCTGTGTCGTTAAGGGGAAACAGGAGTAGGTCTTGGGCCTGCAGGATCTGAAGTGCCCTCAGCACCCAACGACCCCCAGCCTGGCCCGGGCTGAGGGGTCTGTCCTGAACCCCTCCCCCAGCGTCCCCAACCTTTCAAGCTCCGTTTAAAAGCTGACTTGTGGGGCGCCTGGGTGGCTCAGTGGGTTAAGCCGCTGCCTTCGGCTCAGGTCATGATCTCAGGGTCCTGGGATCGAGCCCGCATTGGACTCTCTGCTCAGCAGGGAGCCTGCTTCCTCCTCTCTCTCTGCCTGCCTCTCTGCCTACTTGTGATCTCTCTCTGTCAAATAAATAAATAAAATCTTTAAAAAAAAAAAAAAGCTGACTTGTGAACCCAGTTACGTTTCTGTTAGTGAGTCTTCTCGTGCTCTGTGATCAAAATGCCATTAACTTAATCATCTGATATAGTCAGTCTCTAATTTTTTTTTTTTAAAGATTTTATTTATTTATTTGTCAGAGAGAGAGAGAGAGCACAGGCAGAGTGGCAGGCAGAGTCAGAGGGAGAGGCAGGCTCCCTGCGGGGCAAGGAGCCCGATGCGGGACTCGATCCCAGGACGCTGGGATCATGACCTGAGCCGAAGGCAGCTGCTTAACCAACTGAGCCACCCAGGCGTCCCGTCAGTCTCTAATTTTTAAAAGACCTTTCGCAAACGTGTTGAACTTGATTAACTAGATGTCTTGGGTATTTCAGGCTCTAACCCTGAATGGGTACATCACATTCTCGGCGTTGTGAGCGTCGTGTGGACCTGCTACCTGCCCAGCAAGCCTCTGTGAGCACTTGGGAGCTGCTCAGCATCGCAGCGAAGTCAGAGCTAGTCAGACCTTGAATGAAACTCTCTCACACTAAAACCCAAGGTTATTGCAATAAAGTTTAACCCTTCAAATTTCGAGTTACTGATACTGCTCAGCAGGAGACAGCAGGACTTCAGGGTGTTCCCAGGGCTCAGGGCAGACCTAGCCAGGCCTGCAGGAACCAGGCCCGCAGGGCACCTGACAGGCCTCCTGCCCTTGGCCTGGCTCCTTTCTCAGGGTCCCTTGAGTTTTGCTCTCCCCCCAGTTTTACAGAAACCTGTCATAAAAACCCTTGCACAAACCAGAGCCCTGCCCTGCAACCCCGTGTTGTTGACGGCGTAAGATACAATGTCCCAACGCTACAACATTTCCTCCACAAACAGACTGTGTCCCACGTTCACGGGCTCCCTGACACAGGACCCCCGGGATGAGGAGATTCAGGGACAATGTGAGAAACTGCTCAGGGGGGGAAGAAATGCTGGGCTCTCGGTTCGAGGTCAAACAGGCACAGTCACGCACAGGGCACTGTGGTCTTTGGGGCCAGCTGTCCTTCTCCTGGACACGCCGCAGGCACGGGGTGAGTCCATTAACCATTAACCATTAACCATTAACCAGCCATTAACATTAAGATAGTTGGGAGACTTTTTGGTGAGGTGTCACAATCCTGCTATCAATCATCTTTGTTAGTGAGATTTAGGACATTTGTAAGCCAAGGGAGACTCCTGTCTAGCAGGATTGTGAGCTCTGCAAGTTAACTATTTGCTTATTGTTCATGGCAGTTAGGGCTGCCTGAGGGATGCTACACGTATGGAGGGGGGCAGGTGGAGAGGGGGTGCAAGGCGCCAGCTTTTGCTTTGTCCTCAGCCAGCCCCGTGCTCCCTCATCAGGGGGAGGGGCAGAGGGAGAAGCAGACTCTCTGCTGAGTGGGGAACCTGACAAGGGCCTCGGTTCCTGACCTGAACCAAAGGCAAACGCTTCACCAACTGAGCCTCCAGGCGCCCCGGGTTGGACGAGTGTTCGGAGTAGACACGGCCCCCGCCCCGCCCCCGGTCTCGCAGGCCAGCGGGGCCATCCGCACAAGATCCCAGCAAGAGCGGACCAGAGAACTGGAGGACGACTCAGGGCTGGAGGCCAAGGGCCCCCCAGGCTCAGCGTCCTTGGCCTTCCTGAGCCCACACAATCTGAAAGCCGCTGGGATGTCCCGCAGCCAGAGTAAAAGACCAACAGTCCTACAAAATGGTTCCTTTAGGCCTTTTCTCTTTTTTTTTTTTTTTTTAAAGGATTTTTTTTTTTTTAAGATTTTATTTATTTATTTGACAGAGAGAAATCACAAGTAGACAGAGAGGCAGAAAGAGAGAGAGGGAAGCAGGCTCCCTGCTGAGCAAAGAGTCCGATGTGGGACTCGATCCCAGGACCCTGAGATCATGACCTGAGCTGAAGGCAGCGGCTTAACCCACTGAGCCACCCAGGTGCCCTAGGCCTTTTCTCTTTATTGTGTGCACAAGTGTGTTATTTCATGACCTTAAAAATCATGGCCTTTGAAGGGACAGGACTTCTTTGTCCTCTCTTTTTGTCTGTCTACTGTCTCTGGCCCGCACAGCGCTGTAGGGTGGGGCGATCGCCATCACCACGCAGCTTGCCCGAGGAGCGGGGGCGTCCCTGCCCGCAGCTAGGCCTTGGCTCGCAGGCCCCCAGGGACCGTCCCAAGACAGAGCCTAACCCTAACCCTGTGAGAGCCGTGGGTACCCTCTGGGGGTTTGGCCCTGGCTTAGAGTGGGTATGGATGGGGCTGTTGGGTCCTCATCCCATGCCACTACTGTGGGGGCTGGAGGGTCCCCACTGTTCCTGGGAGGCTCTTTCTCAGCCTGGGGCCCAGACCAGGTGCCCTGCTTTGGACATCTCAGAGACCAGGTGCTGGCACCCCTTGGAGTGGATCCCGGTGCCAAGCACTGCCCCCAAGAAATCTCTGGCACCCAAAGTTCACCCAGTGAGCCCTGGGTTCGAGGGACCCTCCTGGGCAGCTACTCTTGTGACCTGGGGTCCTACCTTGTGCCTTTCCTCACACTGTCCTCTTGCCCAGAGCCCCTCCCTTCTCTGCCCCCCGGCCAGCTGCCTCTGGCCAGGCTCCTCCCTGTGCTGTCCTGGGCCCAGGAAAGACGAGAACAGTCCAGCCTCCATGTTCCACGAACACGTGTTAAGTGTATCCAGGCTGCTGGGTGGGGACTTTTGGTTTAGCAACAGACCACGGGATCTGCTGCACTTCCACGAGAGAAGTTGAAATAGAGAAGTCTGCTGCTGGCGGGTCCTGGGGGTGGTGCGCGCCTGCCCGGAGAGGCCATGTCAAGGCAGTGTGGTCATGGCCTACGCAGACGAGGCAGGATCACAGCTCCCAGGGTCTCTGGGTGGCGTGCTCTGGGGCTCCTGAGCTAGGACCAGACGGGTCAGCTCAAACGACAAGAGCAGGGTTTGGTAAGCTCCGTGGGGTGGAGTGAGGTGAGGTCCTGTCTAAGGGGCCCGTGAGAAGGTCTCTGCAGGCAGGTACACGGTTGACCAGAAGGGCTGCTCGGGGGTCACTGAGGGACTTGCTGCCCCGTGGCTGTGGTCTGGGGCCCGAGATTTCGAGTCAGCAAACCAGCCTAAGCCAAATACTTGCCAGAGCAGCACCTGGCCACGGGCCCAAGGGCACCAAGGGGCTGGGGACATGGGCCTGGCACTGACTTCAAATGTAGCGGGAGAGTCCCTGCCACCTGCACATTTAGAGACAGATGAGCCGAGGCTCTGGCAGCGCCCCAGCTACCCCCCATTTCCAAAGTCTGGCCCTAGCTCTCTGCTGGAGCCGAGGGACCTCTGTGGAGCCCAACTGATTCTTACATGGGCATGGGCATGGAGTGCGAGGGTCTCAACCCCACCCAGGGCACAGAGCAGAGGGGGCCGGGTCGTAGCGTCCCCTGCTCCGACCCCACAGCCAAAACCAGCTCACGTGTTTCATGTTCTTGTCTGCAGACCTCACTCTGTTCTCATGGGGAGAGCGTCTGCAGATGACCAGAAACCCCAGGGTGGGTCTGCACTCGGGAAGCCAGCCTTCTGGGTGAGGGGACAAGGTTGGAGAAAGCATCACCTGGCTACAGCCACCCTCCTCTGGGAAAGCGAGGCTGCGGACAGGCTGAGACAGGGAAGGAGCAGACGCGGGTCTGACCGGGTGTCCGTGCTGAGGACACACGCTGGCCTTCTCATTCCCAGCCACAGTGGGGCTGCAGGGGGCCCCCCACGAGCTCCCAGAGTCGACGGCATGGGCAAAGGCATGAGTGTGTGTGTCGGCGCCCTGGTGTCCCCACACACCGCCAGCGCCCCCACGTGTCCTGGGAGGAGGGGCAGGTGTCTGTAAACGCTGCTCAGGGAGAGGGCCACAGGGAGCCGGCGCGTCGGCCCTGGTCCCCCCAGGACGGTAACCTGCCGTGTCGACAGCAGCAGGCACGAGCTCTTCCCGAGGAGCGGGCTAGACCCTAAGAGGACCTGCTGCCTCCCCAGCCTGCTCTCAGGTAGTCTCGTCAAAGAGCCCCTTTCCAAACGGTCGGGCCAGCTGGGCTGACATGGTCACTGTGCCTTCAGAGCAGCCCGTGGGGCCCTTGGGCCAGTGTGAGGGCTGCAGGGCGAGTGTCCTGACCAGATGTGAGGTCCTGTGTGCGCCACCTGGGCCTCGGGGAGGCCACGTCCACAGCCACGGCCCGGGAGCCCCTCCTGCCATCACACGGGGTTAACCCCAAGACCCTGGGGTGTCTTCAGCTGCAGAGACACGAACTGGCAGAAGCACAGGCCCAGCTCCAGGTGGCCCGGAGTCCCCTGGGCGTCCTCCCAGGCGGGGAAGTGCGCGTGGGCCACGCAGCAAGTGTAGCTGGAAGAGAAGCGCAGCAGGGCCTCTCGGAACAGGGCCTCGCCGTCGGGGGCCCGCAGGAAGACCCGGCGGCAGTCCTCCAGCAGCACGTACACGAAGTAGAGCTTGTTCATGGTGTCGCAGCCCATCAGCAGCGAGTGGGGCGCCAGCAGCACGTTGGCCTCGCCCACCCGGAGCGCCAGCTCCCGCATCTTCTCCCGAGAGAACCTCCGGAACCAGCACAGGGCGTTCACGCCCAGGACGATGAGCAGAGGGCAGAAAAAGCCCGTGGCGGACACTAGGTAGAAGCGCTCGGCCGGCGGGCTTCTCTGCAGCCCCAGAACGACGGGGAGAACGAACGCCGTCAAGGAGAGGATGATCAGGAAGACGCCCAGCGGGACCCTGCAGCCCACGTAGCGGAGGCAGGACCTGGGGGACCGCACGCCGTTCAGGATGCCCAGGGCGTGCCTGTAGACCTCGGGGTCCTCTAGCACCTCCTTCAGGGGGTCAGGGATGACGAGGGTGCTGAAGGACCCCACCTTCCACGAGGGCAGGCTGTCCCTGTTGATGCAGCTTAGGCTCAGCAGGGCCTTCCCACTGTAGAGGGCGGGCGCCGGGCGCCGGGCGGGCAGGGCGCACTCCAGGCGGTGGCTGGCGTTGCACAGCAGCTGCCCCAGCTTGCGGTAGAAGCGGCTGTCCGTGGCCTCCAGGTAGGTCAGGTGGCTGAGGTGCAGCGGGACCTGGCAGGGCCGCAGCAGGACGGGGATGACCGGCTTCCTCTCCAGGCAGTAGCCGAAGAGAGACAGGTCGGCCTCCAGGAGGCACCACCGGCTCCGCACGAAGTCCTGGCTCAGCACCAGCAGCACTTTCTGGCTCTGCTGGATGCACTCGGCCATGTTCTCCAGGACATTCCGGCCCGGGGTGAAGTCCCGCTCGTGCAGGCAGACCCGCAGCCCCGGGAGGTCGGCCTCCAGCCGGCCGATGAGCCCGCGCGTCCACACAGCGTCCACGCTGCTGTAGCTCACAAACAGGTGGAACTTCTCACCCGACCGCAGAGGGGAGATGGCCAGCGCCGCGCCCTCGTCCCCAGGGCCAGGATCCATGGACGCCACCTGGGAATCCACCCCCGGGGAGCTGCCTCTGGTCTCCGGAGAAGGTCCGCCCTCGGACTGCAAGAGATGGAGACAGACTGACCCGGCGGGCGGACGACCGCAGGCCACCCGTCAAGACAGGACTTTGGTCCACGGTCTGCGGCCACCAGCTCAGCCACCGACCGCCCGAACCACTTGCCAAACCTGCCAGGAAATGGTCCATGACAGTGAGTTTTCCCACCCACTCAGGACCCACTGGAGAAAGCCAGCATGCTCCCTTGACCAACGTCAGGAGACCTGTCTTCCAGCTCCCTGTCCCGCTTCTCCATCAGGACACCTGAGCCCCCTTCCCACCAGGACACCTCCCATCCCCTGCTTGCCCTCGGTCTCTGCCACGCACACACACACACACACACACACACACACACACACACACGTGGCATGGGACCCCCAATCGGTAAACTCTGAGAACTCAGCCTTGCTGTTCTCATCTGCGGGGGCTTCCTTGATTTCCGCACATCGGCTTTGAAAGGTCTGGGGCGCACGGTGGCTGCACCGTCCCGTCCTCTCTGTCTCTTCAGCGGCGGCTCATGTGGTTACTGGTCGGGAGGGGCTGCTGTGGACTGGATGTTGGTGTCCCCGGACTCACGTGTGGAAGCCGTGAACCCCTGGTGATGCTATTGGTAGGTGATGAGGGCAGAGGGTGGAGTCCCACGGACAGGGTGAGCGCCCTCACCCCTCCAGCCATGAGGACGCAGGGGCAGGCCCTGGGCACAAGCCCGCAGGTGGCCGCCCCAGACCCTGAGCGCAATGGCGCCCCAATCCCAGAGCCCCGGTCTCCAGGCTGTGGGAAATGACCGTCTGTTCTCGAAGCCCCCAGACTGTGTGCTGTGTTCCAGAGCCCAAGCCGACCGAGTCAGTGCTCCTCCGTAATGTGTGCTGCACGGAAGGCTGTCTCACTCTCCGGAACGCACTAGAACTCTCTCCTGTGGCTCCAGAGCCACACGTCACTTCCCGCTGCTCTGATTCGTGATCAGAGCTCTGAGCTGCTGCTCAGCCACTGGAGCTCTGCCTGCCGCATCAGAGGAGGGTCACCGAGCGCCGTCTCCCCAGGACTCACGGCTGAGACGCTCCCCATGCCCGTGGCCAGCTAAGGTGACCCTGCCCGGAAGCTCTGCCCACTGCAACCCTGCACACCCACGTGGTAGCTAGTTTGACGGAGAGCGTCCTGGGCACGCTGGGCACACTGGGGGCTGCGATGCCGCTTGGCCAGGCCATCGCCAAGGGAGACCCCTCCACTCCTGGTGAGCGGGAGCAGCAGAGTCAGGACCACCGGTGACCTGCTCCGGGAAGTGCAGAGGAAGGAGCCCGTCCGCCCACTCCCTGCTTCGACAGGGGCCCCGTCCCCACCTGCTCTATCTGGTCCCTGGGAGGGAGGCACCCACGTAGTGCTGATGGGGGGACACACCCCCCAGCCCAGCCCAGCTCAGCATGGGGCTGGAGCCTTCGCACAAGGCCCCAGTGTCCACCTTCCTGCCGGCAAGCCCTGCTGCAGGCCGTCCCCCAAGCCACCCCCTTCCAGTGGCACCAGCACCCAAGGGCGGCAGCTCTGGAGCACACAAGTGGAAAGCTTGGCTTCCCCGGGCTCCCCCTAGGGAGGCCTGGCCCCCCCTTCTCTCACCGGCGCCCTGCAAATGGGTAGTAAGGACGGGCCCTTGTCCAGGAGAAGCCGGCACCTACTCCACGGCGGTCAAGCGCTGTGACTCAGACACTGTCCTGGGCCCCGGGCGCCTGAAGAGTGCGGACTCTGGGCCGGCTGGCTCCTCACCGCACCGTCCTCTTCGTCCTCGTCCTCGGGGAGGCCTGGCAGACAGCCCGGGACCCTCCCTCAGCGCTCTCCCCAGACAGAAGGAAGTTTGTACCCAATGCTTTCTAGAGGCGTCTCCGATGAAGCCAAGTAGTGGGAAACCGAAAACAGGAAGCAAATTGGGGAAGTCCCCCCTGTGGAAGGGGATGGGTGGGCGGGGGCAAGAGGCATAGCCCTTCCGAGAGCAGATTTGGGCTGGAACTCCGGGGCCTGGAGATCCGGGGCTCTTGAATCTGTCTGAAAGCGACGCTGGGTGCCTACGACGCGACTTTGCCAGACCCACCAGGCTTGCGGCTGCTGGGCCGGGCCCTCCAGCTGGAAGACGGGATGGGAAAGACTGGCGGTGCTTCTGTGGCTCCGGGCTGGCGTCACTGGAACAGGTCTGGCCAGGGGCAGGGGTGGGAGGGCATCCTCTGGACCCGTGGGGCCCGCTGCACCCTTCAAGAGAAGGTCCCAGTTGCTGGGTGGCCTCCCCAAACAGCCCCAGGAGGCTCAGGTCACCTCCCCGCCCTCTCAGGCCAAGCGGCCTGGGAGCTGCACCCCGCAACACCGTTTCCCAAAGCCCCCCCACACCCCGTCACTGGCTCCTTCCCCAGTTCTACTCAGAACCCACCGGAGTAGCCATCTGTGTCCGTCCGGGCCCTTTCCGCTTCCCAAGACCTCCTTCCCCTTGAGCCAAGGGTGTGTCCCCGAAGGCTGGGCTCCGGGCTCAGCTGTGGTCACTTCACAAACGGCTGTTCACACTCGCGGCTGAGGACACTCAAGTGAACAGACCCTGTCCGGCGATTCCTGGCAACCCAGGCAACCCAGGGCCCGCGGAGCTCTGGAAGCGGGCGGAGCTGGTGACACCGGCACTCGCTGCAGACCGCTCTGGAACCCAACCCGGCCGCGTCCCCAGAAAAGCGTGGAGAGAGTGGTCTGCCCTGTGAGGACAGAGTCCTGTGGGACAAGGCCACATGCCCGGCTGACGGAAATGACAGGACGTCGAGGGACACACACGTCCAGAACTGTCCCTTTTTTGGAGGATTAAGATTTTCTTTTCTTTATTTTTTTTAAAGTTTTTTTTTTTTTTTTTTTTAAGATTTCATTTATTCATTTGACAGGCAGAGATCCCAAGCAGGCAGAGGCAGGCAGAGAGAGAGGAGGAAGCAGGCTCCCCGCAGAGCAGGGATTCCCCATGTGGGGCTCGATCCCAGGACCCCAGGATCATGACCTGAGCTGAAGGCAGAGGCCTTAACCCACTGAGCCACTCAGGTTCCCCAATATATATATTTTTTTTAATTTGAGGGAGGCTGGGTGGCTCAGTGGGTTAAAGCCTCTACCTTCTGCTCAGGTCATGATCTCAGGGCAGGGAGCCTGCTTCCTCCTCTCTCTCTGCCTGCCTCTCTGCCTACTTGTGATCTCTGTCTGTCAAATAAATCAAATCTTTAAATATATATATATTTTATTTGAGAGAGACAGAAAGAGCAATCACACAAACAGGGGCTTGGGGAGAGCGACAGGGAGAAGCCAGACTCCTGGAGCCTCGGTGCTGGGGGCTTCAGGGCCCACTGGGCTGGGTGGGGGGAGTTACTGGGCTCGGGGCTCCATCCCAGGACCCTGAGACCATGACCCCGGCCACAGAATCAGCTGAGCCGCCCAGGTGCCGTATAAATTAGATTTTCACAACTAGTCCTTTGAGGGGCTCACCCCTCCCTGCTCGCCCTGCGGCCCTCCCACCACCAGATGGACACCCAGCCCTCACCAACACCCAGTCTTCTGAAGCCAGTGTGGCCGGGGAGGAGAGGGGCAGAAGCCTCTGGCCTCCAGGCTTTGGTTCCTTCTTCTGGTGGGCAGCCGCTAATGGGGCTTGGGCATGGTTTCCACTGGCAAGGTGCCAGGAAGGAGGGAGGGGCAAAAAGCGACTCCAAGGGAAGCCCCTCGGCTCAGCCCCTGGGAGACTCCAGGGCTCTTTGCTCCTGTGACCTGTGCCCAAGGGTGTGGTGGGGGGAGTCTCACTCCCATGCCCGGGGTGGGGGGTGCGTCACAGTCAGAGCCAGAGGGTGACCCTCCTGCCGGAGCTGGGTGGGAACCCCCTGACAGCTGGGGCCAAGGGCGCCGGAGGTCTGCGGCCCAGAGCCCTCCCAGCTGCATAGCCACTCGCACTGGGGTCCTGTAGCATTTGGGGACCCCCCCCACTTCCTGCAGTCACACTTACCCGGGTCTGGGTGGGTGCGCTGGTCCTGGACCCAGACTTCATCCCACCGGGGCCAAAGGGAGACTGAGGACTTTTCGCTGCCCGCCCCCCTCTCTCTCACACACACACTCACACCTGGCCTGGGGTGGGGGGACCCTGCTGAGCCCAGGCCCCGCTCAGACCGGCCTGGGGAAGTCGGGGGAGTGCGGGAGTGGGAGGTGGGGGCTCAAGCGGACCATCCCGTGTCGCACACTAACTCGGCTTCCCTAGCCCACGACTCTTCTCCAAGGCCTGTTTGCTCCTAACCCTTAAGTGCCACGGGCAGGGTTCCCGCAGATCCCT
This sequence comes from Mustela erminea, assembly GCF_009829155.1. NCBI lineage: Eukaryota > Metazoa > Chordata > Mammalia > Carnivora > Mustelidae > Mustela > Mustela erminea. Next base: position 91,788,829 of record NC_045627.1, on the reverse strand, counting down.
GGGGTCTCGGGTGAGCGTGATGCCCCGACCTCCCAGCCCCCAGGGTTCCGGTGTTTGCCCACCCAGTTCTGCAGGCCCCCTGCTCCTCTGGGCGTGGGAGTGGCGGATCCTGGGGGCACCTCGGTCCTGCCCGCCTTCCTTGGGCCTGGGCCCGCCCACTCCACCCTGACTCGGGGCAAGTCACTGGGTGTCCAGCACCAGGAAGAGGGGTCTGGACAGGGAGAGGGAGCTGGGGAGGCGTTGGGGTCCACACAGCACAGCCACTGGCGGGGCTTGGGGGGTGGGGGAGCGAGGTGCTTGCACCCCTCTCCAGGGAAGGTGACCCTCCCCGTCCTTGCCCTTCTGGGACACTCCCACCCCTCCCCTGTCACAGGTCAAGGGTCAAGGCTGCTCACTGAGCGCCCCCATCCGTAGTCAGGGACCCTCCGGGCAGTGCTCAGTTGTCCTTGGGGCCTTGTTGGTGACACAGGCAACATTGCACTCATAACCCAGCAACGGCCCAGGACAGGCATGTCAGCCTGAGCGACCCCCTGGCCTGCAGCCGGCTCGGTTCAGGCCCCTCAGACCTCAGGGACCCCAGAGAGGGCGCAGCTTTCCTGGCCCACCTGGGCTGCTTCTTCCCAACTCTGTGCCCTGCCCTGGTACTCTGGAAGCTTCCCAGGGACCATGAGGCTCACTTCCCTGTGGGCTGCTCAGCTCCCGACAGGGACCACCTCGTCGCCGCAGTCCCTCTGCGCCGTGTTCCTGGTCCCTCACCGCCCCTCACCATGGGACAGCGACGGTTTGCCGAAGCCGAAGCCGCTGGGAGCGGGAGGAGTCAGGGAGAGAGGGTGCGGGCGGCTGCCTTTGGGGCGCGTTCGCCCCTCCCACAGGCAGGCACTGACCCCGGCCCCGGGCATCCTGGCCACTGCTGGTGGCTGGAAAGGAAAGCAGAGGGAGGGAGAGAGGAGAGAACCCTGAGCAGGGAAAGGAGGCAGGAAGGCAGGCAAGCGGCTGAGCAGGCGGTCACCAGGCTGCTAGCTGGAGTCTGGGTGGCTGCGGCCCCTCGGCTCCCCGGGCCCACCCAGGGACACTGAGGGCCTCTTGCCTGCCCTTCCAGCCAGACCGGGGTCTCCCCAGTCCTGAAAGCATCTAAATCCATCAGCCCTTGTGCACCCCTGAGCCCAGTCTGGTGGGAGAGCTGAGTATAGACATGACCCCACCCCGGGTTCTTGGATAACCTGGGGGCCCCCCACCCACGTGTGTTCGCGGGGACAGAGTCTGGAAAGCAAGCCTTCGCCCCCAGCCCTTGAGACCAGAACGTGGAGGGCTGCGACGCAAGAGGCAGGGTGCCGCCTCATCGGGATGGTTCCTCCCAGCAGCTGGCTGTCCTGTCCCTTGGTGGTCGCACCGTTTCCTAGCCCATGGCCATCAAGCGTCTGAGTTAGGGCTGGATCGGAAGAAGAGCAGAAGTCCTAAGGCTCCCTGCAACTCTAGCTCTGCCCTTACCATACACATGGCCCTCGGACAGAACCTTAAACTCAGGGGGCTCAGCTGGGAAGGGCAGATGCTGCCTCTCGGAGGTCAAAGGCAGGGCTTTGGCTAAGCAAGGTAGCAGGGCGCTTTGTTCGACCCCAAGTGTCTGGGGTTTTTGTGGTTGTTGTTCTATCCATATGTTGCCCACAATTTAAAAACAAGCAAGTTGGCCCCAGCACAGGTCCAGGGAGCCCCTCCTTCCCAGGCACAGAGTCAGGTCGGCAGGCTGGGCCTGGCCAGAGGGCAGCTACGAAGCCGCCAGGGTGGGTCTGTGGTCTGTGTGAGTAGAGGACACAGATGCTTCTGCTAGGACACAGCCTCCTGGGCCCCAAAATGTGTCATCCCGCAATGTTACTTATAATACAAGATGGCACATTCCCCACGATGGCCAAACAGGGGGATCAATCCAGCTGTCCAACGCCGGAGGGAGGGACAAACCACACAGTGGAGAGTGGCAGCCTCGGATGAACAGCGTGCTGTCCTGCTGCAGCACGGCTGAGGCCCGGGAAGCCGCAGGCGGAGGGAAAGGGGTCAGACGCAAAGACACAGCGCGTCTGCTTCCACTGACCGGTGGTCTGCGGAACAGCCCAACCCACGGAGCTAGCAGTAGGTTAGCGGGGGCTGGGGGCTGGGGGCCAGGGACGGAGGGGGAAAGGGAATGACAGCTAACAGGGACGGGCCTTCTTACCAGGACGGGCCGGCAACAGTCTTCTGGAGTTCGAGGACCGGGAGGGACGGCAGCACAGCCCTGTGATACACCGAAATCCACTACATGCACACTTTGAATGGTAAATTTGATGTTCTGTGTATTGTATTTCAACTAAGAGAAACTGAGACGGCTTCGGGAAAGAGAGAGCGGAGGCAGCCCACGTGAGAACTCAGGAGCCTCGGGGTGGTCAGTCAGGGAGGACATGCCACCTGCCGGCCAAGCCCTCTGGAGCTTTGTGTGTTTGCTTCAAATGCAGCAGGCGGGCTCCTGCGTCCCAGCTTGGCACCTGGGCTGTCACTCCCGTCCGTTCCTGGTCCGGAGAACCAGAGGGAGCCCACACCGTCTCTCCGTTCCTGCCTCTCACTGCCCACCCCCTGACCGCTCCCTCCTCACTGGGTCCCCGCCTCTCCTGGAGGAACAGGCGGTTCCCTCCTTCTTCCCCGTTAAGGCTGGACCAGAAGACCTCAGTCCTGCTGTCTGAGCCTCTCTGGACAGCGTCTGGACAGCCACGGGCCTCTCCTGGGTGTGCTGGGACCCTGCCGGCTCCAGCAGCGGCCTCCTCCCCTGCCCCGCACTCCCAGGGCTCTGGCTGGGCCACGCGCTCCGTCCCCACGCCGCAGCCCTGCCGAGCCTCCACTCCCTGGGCTGGGTCCCCTTCCCCTCGTTGCTTCCAGATCAGTCTGCGTCAGGCCCCCATGGGCATCTCACATCCATCCCAGCAGCGCCCAGCTCCTGCCTCCCGGCTCACGGGCTCACCTGGATGGGCCCCACCAGATGCGCGGCGTCCGGGGCATCTGTGTGTCCAGCCCCAGTGCAACTGGCTGACCAGCAGCAGACGTGTTTGCGGAGGGAGGGAGAGAGGACCGAGCTCTGCTCAGCCCTGCCCACGACAGGCTCCTCCGCCGTGACTCGGCCACGGGTCCTGTGTCCGTCCCGGGACTCGGCCCGCTCCCAGGTGCGGCTCCAGGCCCAGGGAAGGACTCGGGCCTCAGCCCTGCTCCAGCCACCCCAGGGTCCTTGCTTCAAAGGGCTCTGACCTGGGGATGGAAGGGGAGCCCCTGCCGGGTAAGGGCCTCTGAGGGACCAGGATCCGAGACTGCGCCGGGCACCTCACTCCACGCCGAGCCGAGCCCTGGACACAGAGAGCCTCTGCTGGAGGGAGGGCCTCCTGTCTGCCCAGCAGGCTCTGGGGCCTGCCCCCCACCATGGCTCAGACAGAGCTGCCTCTCACGTTGGGCGCACCCCAGCATTCACTTCCTCTCCTGGGTCAAGGCCGTGGCAAGAAGCTGCCCTCCGGCCCTGCGTCAGACGTTTTCTGTCCGGCAGCCACCAGGCAAGGCCTCAAATTTCTGCAAATGGGGGATCCTGGGCCCTGGGTTGCCTGGTGGCTGGTGGAAAACGTGCTGCCCATAGCCTGGCTAGTTTGGCCAAGGTCACTGGGGTCACTCAGAAGGCCAGGTGTCCTTGCCAGCCACAGTTACAGGAACAGAGAGGGCACCGTATGGTCACAGCCCTGAGACCCCAACCATGGTCCTGGGGAACAGGGGAGGCCTGAGGCTGAGGGGTCTCTCTGGGCACTGGCCCCTAGTCCTTCCACTCGGGGAGTCCCCTCCAAGGACTCACTCCGAAGGTTCAAGGACATCTCTGGCCCCACTGAGGTGCCATGAGCGTGTGCGGCCCCGAGTCCAAGGAGAGGCCAAGAGGAGCGCCGGCGCATGTTCAAGGCCTTTTTGGGGGCCCCACGCAGCTCAGTGCACCCCTAGCTGCTTTTGTCCCAGCCGGACTGCTCAGGTCTGGGTGCGGGCTGAGTCCAAACAGCACCTTAGAAAAGCCAGAGACGAGGCTGGGAAGCCTGCTAGCCTGCCGCTGGGCCGAGCGAGGCAAAGCACATCGGCAGCTCCCAACGCCGCTGCTCCTGCTACACAGAGAGCGCCCCTCGCAGCCCACCCAAGGGCCTGTGGGGTCAGCGCCCCGTGCGAGCCCCAGCGCCCACGGCCCGTGCTGGGTCTGCCCCTTCCTGCACCCCAGCAAGGGGGAAACACGCCTGCCTCGTCGGAAGCTGGGCCGTGCCCAAGAGGCAGGGCCTGCTCTAGGGGCACCCCTCCCCGGGGACAGCACACCTCCCCAGCAACCGCCTCCACTAACTGCCCTGCCTTGCCCCCCAGCCCAGATTCGGTCCCCACCCCTGCTGTGCCCACGGCTCCCCAGGTTGGGGCGGCCCTCCCGCCTGCGGAAGCCAGGTCCTGTCCTGTCCGCACTCCGGCTTGGCTGGCAGACCGCTCTGCCCTCTCTGGGCTCTGCACCCCCACACGTGGAGAGGTGTCCTCAGACTCGGGGCCTGCAGCCTGGTGCTGGCCAGACGGGGCTCCCGGGGCTCCCCTCCCCTGACTCCAGAGCAAAGCCACAGCCCGGTGTCCTTCCCTCATGACTCCCTTTCCCCGCATGCCCTCGGGAGGTCGAAGGTCAGGGGCGTCTTCAGCTTACCCCAGTGACCGAGGTCAGGTGCTTCCCCGCCAGCCCGCAAAAAGTGTCCTGCTCTCCGGTCCCTTTGCTGAGCGGGGAGCCTGGAAGTCAGACCGGACCCGGTGCTCTGTCGCCAGACCCAGAGGAAAAGTTCACATCTGCTCCGCCCCAGCAGAATGTTTGCTTTGACCTTCCAGACGGAGAGCAGAGTCTGACGCAGAACAGCGCCGCGGAGCCGGCCGGCGCAGAGTGCGGGCGGTGGGAGCCCATGGGCCGGGAGAACCCACGCGCCGGAACCTATGGGTCTCCAGCTCCCAGCTGCACAGGAGGGCCCCCCGAGGCTGCAGCGGCTGGTAGGGTGCCGGGGAGACTGGCCGCCTTAGGGGACACACATGGTCCTCCTTTCTTTCCCTGCTTGCTCCTGGGAGAGGGTTTGGAAACAGGCGCAGCTTGGCGCCGTCCCCACTGGCCCAGAGGGGAGAGGCGGAGCTGAAGGAACCCGCAGACTGGGGGGCGGTGGGCGGAGCTGGGGCCCCAGGCCTCTATGCGGGCTTCAGCTTCATACCCCCTGCTTGGTCGCTTTATTAAGATAGCAGCTTCATTGCCCAACGTACTTTCGACAGACGTGATAAAACTGGCTCCCGTGAGCAAACTCGGGCTGCTGGAGGGCTGTGCCATGGGCTCAGCAGCCGCCACCACAGGACAGCAGTAGAGTGACCGGTGGAGACCACACTGGAGAAGACCAGCCCCTTCAGCAGGATCTGCTGGGCACGGTCCCCGCATCGAAGTTCCCCTGAAGCAGGATGGCTCCGGCCCCTGAGCAAGGAGGGGCTCAGGTCCTGGGCAAGAGAGCCCAAAGCCCCTAGCCCAGCCCTCCATGGGGCCAGTGTGGGGAGGAGGGGCCTGACCTGAGAGCCCAGGAGCCCCTGAGCCCTCCCCATCTGAGGTCAGCACTTGGAGACAGTACTCTGCCATCAGAGCAGTGTCCCCCAGGAGCCAAGGAGCTGATGCCTCGCTACAGGGCCTGGGTTCACCGAGCCCCTCCCATTGCCACCTGGCCTGGAGCCGGGCCGGGGGGTTGCTGAGAAGGGGGCTCCCTGGGAGAAAGGGCCTCTTGGTGCAGGAGCTGGACAGCCGTCAGTGTGAGAAGCACGGGGAAAAGGAACCAGGGGTGGCCAGGCAGCTGCCATGCCTCCCTGAGGGGGACGACAGGCCCCAAAGGGGTTAAAAGAGAGGGACATCCCCTCCCGACACCCAGGGAGACAGCTGGTCGGCCAGCCACTAGCCCAGGGACAGCCACAGCAGAGTGGAAGGGGGCTGCGTGGCACAGGGAGGCAGGTCAGAGCAGCTCCCAGTCACGGCTGTCCCCGAGAGATGCTCCAGCAAACCCTGGGCTAGGGGTGTCCCTGGGATGGGGAGCAGCAGGTTCCAGCCCTGCCCTGCTTAGGAGCACGTGAGCACCCTTGGATCTCACCGGTGGGCCACCGGCAGTTTCCCCGGGGTCTGAACAGAGAACAGGGCCCCCAGCCCAGCACATTCCCGCTCCACAACCTCAACACGTCCCTTCATCAGCAGACGGGTGCCGAGTGCTTCCCGGCTCCGTGCTGCGGAGCACTGGGCACACACACACACACATCCACGCTACAGGGAGACAGAGAAAAGAGACAGAGATGGTCCTATAAGTGGTCCTAAAGGCTGAGAGGGACCTGGTGGTCGGGGCGACCTCCCCGGGAAAGTGACATGGGGCAGGGTTGTGCACGTGAAGGGACCCAAGGGGACCGGTGTCGGGGGGCCTGGGTTCCAGGTGAGGGCCTGGCACGCAAGACGTGAGTGGATGGTCTCACCCCCCTGGGGTGCGGTCACTGTTGGGGGAGCCAGGGGGCCGGGAAACCAAGAATCAGAGACCCAGTGGAGGCCCGACGGGGACATGCCCCTGGTCACACGACACCCTTGCATTCAGGGTCCCAGATTTAGAGGTGTCTGCGGCCCCTCCTGGTACAGTACCTGGGCACAGACACGAGGTGGAGGCCAGTGCTAGACCTGAGAGCTACCTCCTGGGGACCTTGTCCAGGGTCCCCCCACTGGACAGAGGAACAGCCAGGGAGAGAGACCCCGAACCGCAAGTGGAACCAAGACCCCACACCACAAAGGCCTGAGGCTCACGGGCTGCACGGAGGGCAGGTGTGGGTCCGTGGGTGTGGGCGGAGGACAGAGCCGCTGCCCGAGACGCCTTCCCCGTGGCCGGAGCCCATGTTGTTCTGCGGTCCGTCCCCCACCCAGCTCAGGGGGAGAAGGAGGCATCAGGCTGGCCTGTCCGTCCCCATTCGCATGAGGCCAGCCAAGGGTGGGCCGCGGATGGAGGACAGCAGTGGGCATCTCCTGGGCCTCCTCAGCCTGATGGCGGCCATGTGTCCCCAGACCCAAGTCCTCAAGACCAAGACAAACAGGAGTAAGCTCAGGGAATTCGAGAGAGGCGTCCAGCAGCGCTGATGCAGAGCCAGGGCTCCAGGAACCTCACTTGGAATTTCAGGTGGGAGCCCCGTGCCCATAGCTGCAGCCTCTAAACGAGAACATACTGAGACACACCCCACCTGGGCGCCTCACCTCCCTCAGCACCTGCTCTGGCCCTGCCACCAGCGGCTGGCAGATGGTTCCAGGACCCAGGGGCTTCTGCTCCACTGGCCAGCCAGGCTGGCCCGACAGGCACATCAAGGTCAGTGGCTCCAAGGTCTGGAAAGACCCATCCCAGGTCTGGGGTGATGACCACAGGGCATGGGATGGAGATGCCTTTGTCCAGGTCAGCCTGGGCAGGGCCTGGACACAGGGAGTGGGGGCAGAACCAGGCCTCCCTCCGCCTGCCGCTCACCCCAGCACACAAGCCCACTCAGGGGCCACGCGCCCAGAAGGTGGTTTGTCTGGAGTCCATGAAGGGAAAGTGGCTGCTCTTCCCAGGAAGATCAGGGCCATCGCTGAGTGTAGTCGCCAGCTCCAAGGGGTCCGAGAAGGTAACAGAGCAAGGACCTGATGCCCTGGTGTCTGGCGGCGGGGGGTGGGGGGGTGGGGGGGTGAGTGGAGCCTGAGCCCAGCATGAGTGGTGCTGTGGGGAGACACGGCCCCGGGTGGAGAGGCTACAGAGAGAGCGGGCAGGGGCACGTGATGCTCAAGACCAGGCTGGGCGGGGATTCAGGACTGACCTGAGGGAACCTTCATTCTTCGAGCTAACAAGAGGAGGCCATCTCCTGGGCTGGGGGGCAGTCGCTGCCGCACGCCCCTGGGAGCTTCGAGGGGCTGGGCGTCTAGGAGCCTGGACACACCCAGTGCCGCCTGGTCCCGGGTCGGTGCAGCTCTGGCAAGTGGCCACTGGGCTTTCCACACCTGTGTCTGCAGGCTCACTCAGACCCCACCGGGAGGCGGCCCTGTGCTCTTTGCATGACCCAGTCCCTGGACAGTGTGGCTTGACCACCCAGAACCTCTGAAGGCTGGCCCCCAGCCCAGAATCCCAGGGCAGGTGAAATGCCAATTGAATATTACCCCCACCTTAAAAGACCACCAGAGACGTGAGTCAAAGCCAATCAGCAAGGGTCGTTTATTGCAGGTTCGAACCTGGACCTCTGTGCCGCTCGTTGCCGATAACGCCGAGAGGTCCAGAGCTGGGTCGGTGCGGGATTTTTATAGACAAGTACAAACAAGTTTCGGGTAGGGCTGTGCTAATTGGTTGACAGTTTGAACAGGTATACCTGGCGCCAGTGGATTGGGCCAGGGGGACCCGCGTACACAAGCAGGGGTCCGCGCGAAAACAGACAAAGGGTCCGCGCGAAAGCTGACAAAGCAATCTTTACAGAAGCAGACCTGGTCGGTTAGCCCGCGCATGCGCGAAAAAGCAAGCGTTCGTACAGAAGCGAAACTAGCTGGTTAGAAACGCACTTCTAGCTGGGGGGGGGGGCGGTTTTTTTTGGGTTTTGTTTTGTTTTGTTTTGTCTCTCACAGGCAAACCCTTTGTGCTGCCAGGGGCCATGGTCAAGCCCATCCCTTCCAGGGCCAGGGCCACACGTGACAGAGACCCCAGGGGTGTGTGTTCGATACGAATGGTGAGTGAATGACGCATTTTCCGAATGCACACTGTGCTCGTGCAAGAACGGGGCATTCCAGGTGGAGAATGCGCTTCCCAGGGACAGGTGTGCAAACAGCAGGTGCTGCCCCCCCAACTGCCCCCAGCTCCATGTCTGCTGGCTCTGACCCCAGAGGGCCCCAGCTGGGGGGCTGAGCAGGTAGGGGCTGGAGCCCAAGTGATGAAGTTCTAGAACCTAGGTGAGGTTCGGTGGGCTGAGGTCCGGAGCCGATGACCAAGAAAGAATTCTTGAGACATCTTTGGTGCAAAATGGTGGTTTATTAAAGCACAGGGACAGGACCCCTGGGCAGGAAGAGCTGCTGCCCCGGGTTGTGAGGGATGGCAGGTTATGTACCCTGCGGTTGGGGGAAGGTGAGGGGGAGGGAGGTTTCAACGGAGTTTTCATATGCTAAAGAGGGCCTACAAGGTGCCAGGATGTCCCAGACCTACCGGAGGCCTTGCCCTTGCTGCTGGATCAATGTCGTCTTTAGACCAGCCATTAACATTAAGATAGTTGGGAGACTTTTTGGTGGGATGTCACAATCCTGCTATCAATCGTCTTTGTTAGTGAGATTTAGGACATTTGTAAGCCAAGGGAGACTCGGGTCTAGCAGGATTGTGAGCTCTGCAAGTTACTATTTGCTTATTGTTCATGGCAGTCAGGGCTGCCTGAGGGATGCTACACGTATGACAGAGGGCGCCAGCTTTTGCTTGGTCTTCAGCCAGCCCCGTGCTCCCTCATCACAAGGACACTCCTGTCCCTGAGCCACTGCTGGAGCTCTTCACACCCACCCCTCCGGGCCGGCCCAGCGCAGCTTCTGAGGCCTGAGGTCCAACCAGGGCCCTTGAGGAGGGGGTCTCCGTGGCTCTATGCCCTAAAGCTTCCAGAATTCTCCCTCTCCTTCCAACAAACCCTAAAAACAAAACAAAAGGCAGGGACGAGGACCAGAGCCGTGGGACCTCGCGCCGCTGGTGGCGGTGGGTTCTCAGTGTCACCTGGCTGCCTTGGGGCCCTAGGACTGCTGGCCACACTTGACCTCCCACAGCCGGGGCGGGGGGTGGGGGCGGGTACCCCCGCGCGGGGCTGGTTTTAGTCAAGTGGAAAAGGAGCTGAAACCCCTTGGGCCAGAAGGCCTCTTGGGTCAGAGCGCTCAGGGCGCCACCCTGCCAGCGGGTGGGGGGGGCCCTCAAAGGAGCAATTACCCGAGGGGGAAGGAGGCGGGGAGGGCGGCCCCAGAGGCGAGGAGGGGGAGGGGGAGGCCTGCAGCCGGACAGAGAGCCCCGGCCCCGCCCCCACCGATGCAGGGCAGGGCGCCGCGGGGTCGCGGGTCAAGTGGCCCATTGTGCGGGCCCTGCAAGAGGCTCCAGGCTCCCAGCCGCTCCCCGGGGACGTCTCAAAGAGCCTTTGGCGGGGAGCCCCTGGCAGGACGGCTCACCTGCAGAGACTCTCTATAGAGCCTTTGAAAGCACAGCAGCTGCCAGGGGCTGCCGGCCGGGCACCTCGAGGGACAAAGAATGGGGGAGCTGGCCCCTTCAATGAGAGGCCGCTTGGAAACAGCAGGCATGTGCCAAGCCCGCAGACGGGAAAGAAAAGGGCTCTTCATGGCGACTCAGTGTGGGAAGGAGACCCTTTCTCAGCCCCAGCGCCCTCGTGTGCATGACAGACGGCCTCGGCACGGGCCTGGAGGCCAGCAGTCCCAGCAGGGTGGCCGGGCACTCAAGTGTGGCCTGTCCAGCCGTCGGCCGAGCCTGGCCCCAGCCCAGCAGCAACCCTCTCTGGGCGCGACTCCAAGACCCATAAGGAAGGACGCTCCCGCAGGGAAGCCAAGGGTCACCGGCTCCCACCCCCCTCCCGTGAAAAAGGTCCGGTGCTGCAGCCAGAGCTGCCCCTGCCCAGTGCCTGCCCTGGGCCTGCACCCCCAGAATCGCCTTTTCCGGAACCGGGAACGAGAACTCGAGGCAGGGGGCCCCAGAGTGTCCCTGAAGCAGAGCCTGACTTTGCTTCACCGCCCGCAGGAGCAGGGGACACGCAGCAGCCTCCAGACCCTCCTAACCAAAGCCCAGGGTCCAGACCTGCCTGGCAGCCTCCTTCCCCCAGGGCTGGGAACCAGACGTTCCAGGCAAGACCCGCTGCCGTAGCTGCCCAGTCTTTAATGGTCTCCCAGACCAGGATTAAATCAGCCACTAGATTGTTACTTACTTTCTATTCCATGATTGTCTTTATTACAGAGGGAGGACATGAACTGGGGGAGGGGCAGAGGGGCAGAGAAGCAGATTCCTCTGCTGAGCAGGGCCCCAGCCAAGCAGGACTCCATCCCAGCACCCAGGGGTAACCACCCAAGCTGAAGGCAGACGCTTAACCAACGGACCACCCAGGTGCCCAGCCCACCGTCTCGTTTAGATTGCTTTCAGACATCACAGTTCTTGGGCCACGACCCACCCAGACCCGTACAACTCCTTGCCTGCTGCCTTGATCAAGAGGGGAATCCTGCGGGCTCGGCCTCTCAGCAGAGTCCCAAATGCGGCGCCTCCTCCCCCGTCCACCCGCACTGCAGGCGGGGAGTGGGGGCTCCCAGTACCATGCCACCCGCTTCGGCGGAATCTCTGAGGCCAGGAGTAGATAGCGACTACCCCGGAGCCGTCCCGAGCGTCCCGAGCGTCAGGCCCGGTCCTGCACACCCCGCCCCCCTCACTACTTTCCATGACCCAGGATTCTCATTTCCTTTCTGACCTCCTCCCGCAGTGCTGGCCTCGTCGGCCTGGCCTCTGTCCCCAAAATACTGCAGGCATTAGATCCTCTGCTCAGATTTCATGATTTGGGTTTCCCTAACCATGCCCCAATGTCCTGTTTGCCCCAGTGGCTTGAAGACTGTGGAGGGATGTGTTCCCTGCCCCTAGCATAAGGAGTGTCCCTCACTCTGTTCCTGGAGCGGTCAAGTCTTGCCCAGAGGCCAGTATGGAGGGTGGACAGGGCCCTACTTCCCCTGGACCAGGCTCGGCCTAGGCACCAAGGGAGGCTGGGCAGACCAATGATGAGGGAGCAGGAGGCTGGCTGAGGACAAAGCAAAAGCTGGCGCCTTGCACCCCCCCCTTTCATCCGCTCCCCTCCATATGTGTAGCATTCCTCAGGCACCCCTGACCGCCATAAAACGATAAATAGTTAACTTGCAGAGATCACAGTCCTGCAAGGTAGGAGTCTCCCTTGGTTTGCAAATATCCTTGAGATTTAGAACAAAGAAGTTACCTTATCAATAGCCCTAATGTCACCCTCCCCTCCACGAGAAACGGAAGGAGGCGGAGGTAGAAGGAAAAGTAAATAAAGTTCAATTTCTTCTAAACCTAAATCTTATTAACAAGGATGCTTGATAGCAGGAATGGAACATTCCACCAGACTTCCAATTGTCTTTACTCGATAGCAACTAAGCCTTCAATATCCTGATAGTATGCTTTGCCCCAATAGCCCTTCTGAACACCCCTTTGTCCTCACCTACCCAACCGTGGGGTATATAACATGCCCACCTTCACAACCCGGGGCGGCCGCATCTCTGCCTGCCCACGGGCCCTGTCCCCATGCTTTAATAAACCACCATTTTGCACCAATGACGTCTTAAGAATTCTTTCTTTAGTCGTCGGCTCCGAACCTCCTCACCCCACCGAACCTGACTTAGGTTCTGGGACTTCATCACCGTCACTTTCTGGGACCGGCCTGTTCGAGCCTCACACCAGGATGCTGCCTCCCACTTGGCATTTTCAGGAACAGAAGCAGTCAGCTTGGAGGCACCACTCCTTTTCATGTACTTCCTGAGGCGGGATCCGTGCTCAGTGTGAACCCAAATTCCAGAACGCCCACAAAGAACCCCAGTGTCTCCCGTCTGGTTCTGACCCAACCAAAGAGGTTGTGGAGAGCCCAGCTTCGGTTTGTTTCGGCCCTGGACCTCGGCTGGGCTGAGGGTAAGGCACAGAGGGGCAGGCAAGGCTGGCCCGGCTCCCTGTCAGCTTGTCCTGGACCCAGACCCCCAGGGCCCTTAGGGGCTCGGGGCTGGGAGGTGGCCACTCTCCTGGCCTGTTGCCATGGCCGGTCCCAGCTGGGACTGCTGTGTGGCTGTCCCGCAAACCTGCGGGGATCTGAGGTCCAGCAGGATTAGGCTGGATTACAAGCCCCAGAAACTTCCCCTGGGTGGGCTCAGGCCTGGCCGGAGCATCCGTTCGCAGGGAGAACTCCCGCTTGTCAGTGGCCAGAGGGCCTGGCTCTGGAGCAGACAGAGGTTGGCTGGAAAATCACGGCCGAGGCTGCATTTATTCTGAGAACTCACGTACCTCAGGGAGGATCCAGCAGAGGAAGCCGTTAGTCCTCGAGGGTGTGGGGCTTCCTCCTCCCTTTCCACAGCTGAGAAGTTTTGAGGGGGTTGTGCTCGGGTCGTGCGCCCTACTGCAGGGGCGAACGAGCTGAGGCCAGGGCTGCTCACCCCGCCTCGCTGTCCGGCGACCCCTCCGCTGGGACTCACAGGCCTTCCGGCTTCCTGGGGCTCCTGGCAACCTCAGGAATGAGGTTTGGGAATCAGGGTTTCAGCTCCAAGTTCCGGGTCCAAGTAGAAAATGGCTCACAGGTCCCCGGGACCTCACTGTTGGTGGCCCCTCTGTGGAGTCTCCGGACATCAGACGACTCTGCAGCAGACAGTGGGGAAGCCCTGGGTCGGCCCCTGAGCACAGCCCTGCACCCCAGGGCGCAGGCTGGCCAGCATTGTCCCCACAGACGACCCGCAGGAACTCGACCATCCCTCAAAAGCTTCATCTCTTGTAATGGGAGTGTTGGGCCGGCCTGGAAAACGGGAGGAAATCGTCACAGAAGCGTCAGGCCCTGTCTGCTCAGCTCAGAGATCTCTCCAGTGTTCGTGACCCTGTATCTGGGAAATGACCAAGAAACTCTCCACAATATCCCCAGAACAGCATGCCTTGCAGGCCCAAGACACCACCACACAGTGAGTATGGTGTTGGCCAAGCATGGGCAAGGTCTGGAGTGACCATCATTCTCCTGGGGCCTCCCAGGTAGGGCTGACCTAACAGACCTTCCCAGTGTGGGGACGCAGGGAGTGGTCACCGCTCAGCTCTGCCGGGCAAGGGGATGGGTGTGTTACTCTGGTCCAGAAGAGGGGGTGGGGCTCTGAAAAGTGGGAACAACAGACTCTATTGTGGGTTTTTTTAAGACTAATAAAAAAAATATTAAATAAATCGGGGCGCCTGGGTGGCTCAGTGGGTTCAAGCCTCTGCCTTCAGCTCAGGTCACGATCCCAGGGTCCTGGGATGGAGCCCCACATCGGGCTCTCTGCTCAGCAGGGAGCCTGCTTCCTCCTCTCTCTCTGCCTGCTTCTCTGCCTACTTGTGATCTCTGTCAAATAAATAAATAAATAATCTTTTAAAAAATGTTAAATAAATAAAAATAAAAATAAAGCCTCATCATTCCCTGGGTCCTGGCCCAGTTCAGGGTCGCTCTGAAGGCTGGTTGGCTTGGGGTCTTCCTGGGAGGAGGCCTAGCCCCTGGCCCAGGCCTCTGCAAGGATGCACTGGGCCCTCTGGACAAAGGAAGTCAATTCTGGGTTCTGTGGGCCGTTAAGTGACTCTGCTGGCCCCCAAGCGATTTTCCGCAGCCAGGGAAGAGCAATTGTATTTTCCAGCTCATTAAGCCGGCGCACAAAGCTCAGCCGTCCTCAGGCCCAAGCCCAGGCGTCCAGTGGCCAGACCTGGATTCCACAGGTCCCTCCCTGCCTGGAGACACTGCCGCCCATTGTCCCCGAAAGGTACCGCCTGATTATTCAGGCGCGTTGAACTCTCATCCCACATTGTGCGGCCACGCCTGGGAGACTGCGCCCAGACGAGCCCCTGACTCCCCGCGGTTACAGGGCTGGCGCCCAGGGCAGACACATGGGTGCAGCCTTCCCAGGTCAAGGTGCTCCGAGTGCCTGCAAGCGCCGCCCCCCGACGGCACCCCCCCCCCCCCCGCCCCGTGCTTGGGGGCGGGGCGGGGGCACTCTCGGGATGGCTGGGAGCTCCTCGAAGGCCTCTGGGCAGGGGTGCACGTGGCCCTAGCCCAACCCCACCCTCTAACTTCCCCATGGTGGGAGCCGGCTGAAGAGGACCCCTCTGTCTCTCCCTCAGGTGGGGTCTGGGAGGTCACCTTCTTCACCCAGGCTCCTGCGCAGCGACCACTGCGTGGCCGTCCCTTCAGCAGTGAGCTGACAGGGGTAGGGGGTGTGGGAGAACACCTGGCGGCCTGCGGTAGACCAGGGCAGCTGCCCCTGCACATCACCCCCTGCGCACAGGCGCCCCCACCCCTGTGGGTGAGCCGAGGTACAGACTCCTGGGCAGCACCAAGAAAGCAGGGAGGCTCTGAACCTGGCCCGTTTGCCTTCTGCTTCCCTCACTTTGTCCGGGAGTGAGGACTGTGGCTCAGGAGTCCTGGCCATGACCCCAAGCTCCAGACTGTCCCTTCCCCTGCAGCTCCGGAGTCCTCACAGTACACTCGCAGACCACACAGCGGCTGGAGGAGGCCCACAGCGCCCCACAGCCCCATGACCCGCCCGCGTGCCCCACTTGCCCATCGCTCCCCACACTGCACCCACAAAGGCCTCCCGCCCTTTCCAGGCCACCCCCACCAGCCCCTTCTCAGCCAGAGGGTCCTGATACTCAGGTCTGGGCAGTGCACCTGTTCCCACCAGTCAGCTGGAAAACCCCATGGCCCGTGGGGTCTGGGCAGGGGGACAGAGGGCCCTGCCTCAGTTGGGGGAGTAGTCCTGGGTGAGCACAGCTCCAGACCTGCCTGAGAAATCGAAAAGTACTCGAAAGGACCAACCATTTCCAGACAACTTACCCACATCCCAGAGCAAAACTCAAGGGCATTTCCAGGAAATGACAGTGAAACTGTCCACTCGCCAACAAGGTAAATTCATAAAGTGTAACATCTAATAAAATACTACCAAGAAGCAAAAAGCAGTAAAATATGACCCTAGTGAAAAGAAATATCAAAACTGACCAAAACCTGAAATGGATGAAGCACTTGGCGTAGCAGAGCAAGCTCTCCCTGCTTGGAACACTGGGTAGAGACGTGACACGTGTCAAAAGACCCAAGTAGAATGTCTTGAGATGAAAACTGCCACATCTGGGCTGAAACAAAACCAAAACAAGTAACAAAACACATCAATGGCAGAACAGACATCACAGAAGAAAAGGGTTAGTGAACTTGAAGACAGTGCTAGGAAATAGCTCCCCCTCAAAAAGGAAAAAGGTAACTTTAAAAAAAAAATATTTTTTTAAAGATTATATTTATTTATTTGACAGACAGAGATCACAAGCAGGCAGAGAGGCAGGCAGAGAGAGAGGAAGGGAAGCAGGCTTCCTGCTGAGCAGAGAGCCCAATGCGGGGCTCGATCCCAGGATCCTGAGATCATGACCTGAGCCGAAGGCAGAGGTTTAACCCACTGAGCCACCCAGGTGCCCCGAAATAGGTAACTTTTTAAAGGATGGAGCTATAGAACGACTTCAAGAGGCTCAAGATGCGTGTGATTGATACGTACGGAGGATGTCAAGAAAAATCACTGAACGATGGCTGACAATTTTCCTAATTTTTCCTAAACTTGCAGATCCGGGAAGATCAACAAAAACCAAGCAGAAGAAACATCAATAGAACCCCCCAAAGTCCATCATAACCATATTGCTCAAAACTAATGATAAAGGTAAAATCTTAAGAGTAGGGGCACGTGGGTGGCTCAGTGGGTTAAGCCGCTGCCTTCGGCTCAGGTCATGATCTCAGGGTCCTGGGATCGAGCCCCGCATTGGCCTCTCTGCTCAGTAGGGAGCCTGCTTCCTCCTCTCTCTGCCTGCCTCTCTGCCTACTTGTGATCTCTGTCTGTCAAATAAATAAATAAAATCTTAAAAAAAAAAATCTTAAAAGTAGCCAGAGAGGGGCACCTGGCTCCCACTCAGGTCATGATCCCAGGGTCCTGTGATCGAGCCCCACAACGGGCCCCCTGCTCAGCGGGAGCCTGCTTCTCCCTCTCCCACTCCCCCTGCTTGTGTTCCCTGTCTCGCTGTGTATCTCTCTGTCAGATAGATAAACAAAATCTTTAAAAAAAAAAAAAAAGTAGCCAGAGAGAAAAGACACCTTATGCATGCAGAAGCAAAGATAGCAAACGTCCAGACAGATGTCCCACTGGGGACAACTCAGACCGTAACGAGGACAACATGTTCACTTTGACCTGTCAAGTCACAGTTCTGCTCCCAGGAAGGTATCTTTCAAGATCGTAGGGGAAAGAAACACGTTTTCAGACCCACAGAACCCGGAAGAAGTGTTTATGTGCAGACCTACACTACAAGCAACACTGAAGAAAGCCCTTACACGGGACAGTGGCGACAGACGGAGTGGAAATGAACCCAAACGGGTGAAGAGCGCCGGAAGTCGTACGGTGTGAAGGGTGAGAAGAGGTAGTTTTCTTTCTCTTCAAACCTCTTTAAAAGATAACTGACCCTTTAAAGTCGTGTGGGGTCTACGAGACATGGAAGTAGAAGGTGTGACAGCAGGAGCCCCAGGGCCTCGAAGGACAGATGAAGACACCAGACACTCCGGAAAAGTTCCCACACCAGACAGAGAGGGACGATGCCGCTAGCAGTTATGTTGTCGTAAACGGAATACGTTACTGTCGCCCTTACAGCAGCCCCTAAAGTGACAATAATAAAAGAGTCACAGCCAATAAACCAACACAGGAAATATGCTGGAGTCACGAAGAAATTCAAATGACCCGAAAGGAAGGAAAAGTGGGGACTTGCGAGGTGATGGGGAGGACGGACTTGGCGGAGGCGCATCAGTGAGCCCAGGAGTGTGACCGTCTCCCCTCCCCGTAAAGAGGCAAAGACAACGTGCAGAAGAGCCAGACCTGATGGCCCGCAGCCTACCCGAAGCACCACTTATTTTATGTAGTTAGTTCTTGTTACGGATTATTTTTACTTCTTTATTTCAGCAAGAGAAAGAAGGAGAGCAGGCGGGTGGGGGGGCGGCAGGGCAGACTCCCCGAGGCCGAGCGGGTGGGGGGGCGGCAGGGCAGACTCCCCGAGGCCGAGCAGGTGGGGGGGGCGGCAGGGCAGACTCCCCGAGGCCAGAAGCCTGACCTTGAGCTCCATCCTGGCACTCTGGGATCATGACTCGAGCACAAGGCATGGGGTCAACCGTCTGAGCCACCCAGGTGCCCCCACAAGGCGTTTCTTAGGGACACCAGTGGCTCAGTCTTTAAGCATCTGCCTTGGGCTCGGGTCATGATCCCCCATCAGGGTCCCTTTTCAGCGGGGAGGCTGCTTCTCCCTCTCCCACTCTCCCTGCTTGTGTCCCTTCTCCCGATGTGTCCCCCGCTGTCAAATAGATTAAATCTTTAAAACACACACACACACACACACAACACTTTTTATTTATTTATTTATTTATTTATTTATTTATTTTTAAAGATTTTATTTATTTATTTGACAGAGAGAGATCACAAGCAGGCAGAGAGGCAGGCAGAGAGAGAGGAGGAAGCAGGCTCCCCGCTGAGCAGAAAGCCTGATGCAGGACTCGATCCCAGGACCCTGAGATCATGACCTGAGCTAAAGGCAGCGGCTCAACCCACTGAGCCACCCAGGCGCCCACACACAACACTTTTTAAAGACACAACTATATTAAAAGTAAAAGCATAGAAAAGATATCCTGTACTAACACTGGTTAGAAGAAAGCCTGAGGGTCTATACTACAATCTTAAACACTTACGCAACGAACAAGACAGCTTCAAAATATACTAAGTAAAAATGGTAGAACCAGGGGCGCCTGGGGGGCTCAGTCGGTTGAGCGTCTGCCTTCATCTCAGGTCATGATCCCAGGGGTCTGGGGTGCAGCCCCGTGTTGGCGGTCCCTGCTCAGCGGGGAGCCTGCTTCTCCCTCTCTTTGCCTACGTCTCTACCTGCTTGTGCTCTGTCTCATTCTCTCTCTCTCTCTCTCTCAAATAAATAAATAAATATTTTTTTAAAGAAATGGTAGAACCGCAAAGAGAAATCAAACCCACAGTGACTGTTGCAGACTTCAGTTTGCTCTCAGTAACTGATTAAACAAGCAGGCAGAAAGCCTGCACGGCTGTCGTCATACATGCTGCATCCAAATGACCCAGCTGACGTTTTCTGGACGCCCTCCTCTGCCACAGACGAACCCACGGTCTTTTTGAGGCAACAGAACATTGGCCAGGATAGACCATATTTGGGGCCATAACACAAGTCTCTAAATGGAAAAGGACTCATGTCCCAGTGCGTCCCTGACCTCACCAGAAGTAAACTGAAAGTCAATTTAGAAACATCCCTGGAAAATGCCCCAAAAGCTGAGGAGCTGAATGACACACTTGTAAGTGACCCTGGGTCGGAGAAGAAAGAGAAAGCAAAGTTAGTGTTTCGAACTGAGTGAAAACATTCCAATTGCAGGATGTCTCCACAGCTGTACTGGGGAAAGTCTGCAGCACGGGACGTTCTATTAGACAGGAAGACAGGTTTGAAGATCAATGACTCAGTATCCCCCTTAAGAAACCCAAAACGAGCAAACAGAACCCAAGCCCAGTAGAGGAAAGGAAAGGATAAAGATTGGGGGGGCCCCGCGAAGCAGGAGCCTGGAAACCATGAAGCGGATGGATCCGACAGCCAGTGCCTTGAGGGCCGCAGTGCTGCTGAGCCCAGGCTGCCCACACACTCCTGCAGGGCTCAGGTCCCTGACATGCCACCGTCCTGCCCTGCCCAGCCTGGCTGAGAGCAGGAGCCCGAGGCCCTGGGTTTAACGACGGCTGCCTCTGGGGCCTTGGAGCTGAGCAGTGCCGAGCCTGGAGGGGCAGCCTGGCTTCCGTTTCCAAAACCGTCCTGCACTCATCCTCTGGCTTGTCCCCCCTCTCCACGGACTTTGGGGGCACCTGGGTGGCTCAGTCGGTTGAGCGTCTCTGCCTTTGGTCAGGTTGCGATCTCGGGTCCCGGGATGGGGCCCTGCATCTGCTTCTCCCTTTCGGCCGCTCTGCCATTTGTGCTCTCAGTAAGCCCTGAGGCCCTGCCTTTGTGCCCAGGCCCCGTGGGTGAAGGGGTCACATCTGTTCATCAGCCCAGCCAATGCCAGGGTGACGGGAGAGCCAGAGTAGAGACAGAGAGACAGATGCAGAAAGACAGGGAGGTACAGAGAGGGAGACGTCAGAGAGAGAGAGAGAAGGTGCACAGAGGCAGCATCTGGGGCCTGGTGGAAGTGAGAAGAAGCCCCACTCCTGTCTGAGAAGCTCTCCTGGCCTGGGAGGAGCCTCCTCTGTCCTCAGGAGCCCCGCACCCCCCCAGCCCTGGCGTCCGGAGTCTCCGGCCAGCACAGTTAGGTCTCAGGGGGCTGACAGCAGGCAGACAGCCAGTTTCGGTGTGGACCGCTGCTAGTGCACGGGCTCCTGCACTGGGTGTGCTCAGCTGGCACTCTGCACCCAGTTTCTCAGGGTAGAGACACCTGAGAACACGTCCCACCTCAGGGGCGGTGCAGATGGGCTGAGCACCCGGAGCTAAGGAGCCTGGGAGGGAGGCCCGGGCTTGGGGGGGGGGGGGGTGCGGGCGGGGCCAGAGAATGGGCCCCAGCGTCTCTCCTGGTGGCCAGAGACAGTGTCTCGTCTTTCTTCACACACAAGACACGGGTTTCTAGCTCCAAAGCCACTACATTGGCAGCAATGGGGTCCCTTCTAGGCCCTCCCCACTTGTTCCTCTGCCGCCAGGCCCTGGGGGTCTGAGGACACACTGCCCTGCTGGAAACCTGTCTGTGCTGAGTGCCAGGGCCCAGATCCCCACGTCCAGACCGGGAGGCCCTCCCCAGCCCCACATCTCCCCTCTCCTCTCTGCCACTTTGCTGGAACCCATGCCAGGCAGGGGCCTGGTCAGCACTGGCCCAGCCTTGCCCTGCCAGGAGGGACGAACACCAGTTTGGACACCCCAGGGAAGGAAAGATGTCCCAGAATCTTGGGGCTGCATCTGGCCCTGAGACCCCCTCCCCCCGCCGGGCCCAGCCAAACCCCAGCACAGACTCCCACCTCACCCACCAGACGCCACCTTCGGAGGGAGCTGGGCAGACCTGGGGCAGCTGGCTGTGACCCTCCTTAAAGTTCTTCTTCGGGCAGCTGGGGGGCTCGGTTGGTTGGGCAACTGCCTTCGGCTCAGGTCACGGTCCCGGAGTCCCGGGATCGAGTCCCTCATCAGGCTCCCAGCTCCGTGGGGAGTCTGCTTCTCTCTCTGACCTTCTCGCCTCTCATGCTCTCTCTCACTGTCTCTCTCTCAAATAAATAAATAAATAAATAAATAAAGTCTTTAAAAAAAAAAAATTATTCTTCACAAACAATTGTGATTGTGGCTTGCTGAAGACAAGCTACCAGGAGAGAGTCCTTCAAAGAAAGTGCTTTCGTGATGCCATTTACTCCATTCAACTCAGCACCCTTACTACATCGGAACGAGGCAGCCCATCTCAGGTTGGAGAGCGGACCTCGCCGCAGACACCAGGCCTCGCTGCCCAGCGGGACCCAGGTCCCGTCAGCTGCACTTCTAAATTCGAATTAATGGAGAAAAAAGTTCTTTTTTTTTTTTTTTTTTAAGATTTTATTTATTTATTTGACAGAGAGAAATCACAAGTAGATGGAGAGGCAGGCAGAGAGAGAGAGAGGGAAGCAGGCTCCCTGCTGAGCAGAGAGCCCGATGCAGGACTCGATCCCAGGACCCTGAGATCATGACCTGAGCCGAAGGCAGCGGCTTAACCCACTGAGCCACCCAGGCGCCCCGAGAAAAAAGTTCTAATTGTATTTCTCTGGCTGAGCCAGAGAGTTAACTGTCCCCAAAACTGGATTTCAGGAAATCAACTTTGGTTTTTCAAAAATAAATTTATATCGATCCAGGTTGTTGTTCCTGTGTTCTGGGACAGTAATCAGAGGTAAAGCCTCCTGCAAACCAATCTCGTGATTTGTTCTAAAACTTCAGGGAGAGACTGCAGAGGGAGGCCTACAGCACCCAAGAAGGTTTTTAAACCAAAGATCGGTCCAGTTTTGGAAAGGTGCTCTGAAGAAGCACAGGTGTCTGGCGGGCCCTGGGCTCACGGGGTTCGCGGGGCTCGCGGGCGCCCCCCGGAAGCAGCTCCGGGGATGGGTCGGAAGCCGGGGAGGTCCCTCTCCGGGGACCTTTCCTTGGTGCCAGGTCCCAGGTCCCGCGACCTGGGACGATAAGGGTGAACAAGTGCGGAACAGGGGGGCCTGCCTGTGTCTCAAGCCCGGCGCCCGAGGCGGGTAAGAGGGTGCCCCCGCCACCCTCCCGGCAGCCGCAGGCCCCGCCCAAGGACCTTGGACGCGCCTGGCAGGCCGCTCCCTGCCGGACCCTGGGACACTCGGGCAGTGCGACGGTCGACCCCCGCCCGGGAGGGTGCCGCGCAGTCACAGGTGACTGAAAAAACATCCAGGGCCAAGGCAACTTCAAGGGGAGGGAAGCAGAGTCGCCAGTTCAGGCCGCGGATCCATCATATGCGGCCCCAGGGTTGAGAGTGAGCGCTGGGGCCAAAGTAGCAGGCGCCGAGGGCTCCGGGTCCGGGCTGGGGCGCAGGAGAAGAGCGGGCGAGCCACAGGGGGACGGCATGGCCTCCGATGGTGCAGCCCTCTCCGCGTCTCAGGATCTGCGCTGTCAAGGCCCGTGTTCCCCTCGATTGCGCCCGCCGTCGAGTCCTCCCTTTGGGAAACCTGGGGCCAGCTCCCACCCAGGGCCAGTCCTCCCTGGGTGTCCCAGGCACTTCCTGGGCAGAAGGAGCGCGGGCCCTGCCGGCAGAGCTCCGGGAGAGGCCGGCGGGCGCTGGGAGAGGGACAGGGGCGCGCCAAGCCGGCGGGGACCTGGGGCTTAGGGTCCTAAGCGGCGGACCCGCCCCTCCCTGTCCATCCTGCCCCCCCTCCCCAGGTCAACGAAGCCAATGGACACCCAGGCTCACGCTGCCGCGGCCGCAGCGATTGGATGGCGGCGCATGAAAGGGGCACCGCCTCCGTAAAGGGTCCTGAGCGCGCGGGCGCCGCCAGGCCCTCGGCTACCTTGCCGCGCGCGACCCTCTCGTAGTGTCTGCCGGGCCCCGCCAGCCCTGCGCCCGCCGGCCTGCGCATGGCCCCGGCGTCGCTCGGCATGAACCCCGCTGGACTCCAGACTTGCGGCGGCGGGCGCGCGGGGTCCGGCCTGCTGCCCTTTAGCGTCGAGTCGCTGCTGGAGGCGGAGCGCGGGCTGGACTCGGAGCCCGAAGAGCTCCGGGAGGAGAGGCCGCGGGGCACCGCGGAGCCCTGGGCCTGGTTCCCGACGGCTGCCCGCTGGTCCTCCCCACGTAAGTGCCCTGTCGCACGGTCCGGGCAGCGAGAGAAGCCCTTATCCCGCCCAGGCTCGGAGGACCAGCGCGGGAAGGGCGCTGTCGCTCTTAACTTCGCAAAGTAGCGGCTAAGGCGCCTGGCTGGGAAGGCAAAGAAAGAAACGAGCCCACCCGAGGCCTCGCGCCCCGCCAGCCCGCAGCGGCTCCTGCGGCCCTCGCCAGCCCCGAGGCAGAGTCCGAAACCCGTGAGCCCGCGGCTTTGGGGCTCAGAGCTTCCCGGCCCAAGCATCCCCCGACCCCGTCCGTCCCCGCGATGCTTAACTTCTGCTTGGCCGAATCCCCCCGAGAGCCGCTCGGTTCTTGCGGCCGCCTCCCGCCCAAGCTTCTCGCTTCTCCACATGGGCAGAGTTAACCTCCTCCCCGGCGTGCGGGGCAGCCGACTCGAGGAGCAGAGCTCGAGTCCAGTGCCCACCGCCCCGCCCGCGCGCACACGGTCTCCCTGATGCCTTGTTCTCTGGCCCCAGGGGCTTCTGGAGTGTCGACTTCCCTCGGGGCCGACACTTGCATAGGTAACCAGCCTTTGCGGGGACTCGAAAGTGTCGGAAAGAGGCGCGCGCTGCTGGCGTCTGAGCGCCCGCTTTGTGCTTTTCTCTCCTCGCAGGCGCCCCCAGCCCTCCACCCTGCGCCCTCCGAAAACACAAGACCAACCGCAAGCCGCGGACTCCCTTCACCGCCGCGCAGCTGCTGGCGCTGGAGCGCAAGTTCCGCCAGCAGCGGTACCTGTCCGTCGCCGAGCGCGCCGAGTTTTCCAGCAGCCTGAGCCTCTCGGAGACGCAGGTCAAGATCTGGTTTCAGAACCGCCGCGCCAAGGCCAAGAGGCTGCAGGACTCGGAGCTGGAGAAGCTCAAGCTGGCGGCCGAGCCGCTGCTGCCTGCGTTCGCCCTGCCGGTCGCCCTGGGCGCGCCCCTGCCTGGCTCCCCAGCCGGGTCCGCGGGCGCAGCCGGCTCCCTGCCTCGGGTGCCGGGACTCCTCGCCGCGCCGGTCGCTGCCTACCGCATGTATTACCTGTCCTAGGTCAAGCGGGGAGGGAGGGCGCGGGCAGCGAGCTGCTGGCTTCCCCGGCGGGGCCTGCGAGGTGGGTCCCCCGCGCCAGGGGCGCCGGCCCGCGGCGTGGTGTCCTCTCACGGAACTGCTGCTCCGGGGAGCCCCCCCACCCCGCACTTCTTGTTCTGTTTGGTTTTTCAGTTTTTATGTTTCTGCTCTTGTTAATACATGTATGACTGATGCCTCGAGCTTACTGGGGGTATCTCACGGATCTTTCAAACAAGCACATTCCTACAAACTTCTCTGCAGGGAACAGGGCAGCTTCATCCCGAGTCCTCGGAAGGGGCCACCGCAGAGCTTCCCGTTTTGGGCAAAGCAGCTAGTGAGGCGTTCTGAGGTTTGCTCTGCGGCCTGTCTCCTGCACCCTTCCTACCTTAAACAGGACACTCAGAACTGGCTCCATGATTTGGGGCTTCGGCAAGAAACTGAGGCCGGAACAAGGAGGTGAGAATAGTTTGGTGCCAGGAGTGTTCAATGAACTTACTAGTTACTTCCACTGACCAGGTATGTTGCCATCCTGACCAAAGTTCACACTTATTTTAGGGATTTTGCCCACAAATTACTGTTTTCATGGAGAAGGCCCTGCAGCCTTCGGCGAAATGCTGTCTGTAGGAGTGTGTGTGTGTGTGACTGTGTGTGCGTGTGTGTGTGTGTGAGTGTGAGTGAATGCGTGCAGGTGAGCGCCTGTGGCAGGTGTAGCCCTGCGGGGGCGGCACACTGGGCGGGGGGCGCGCAGGAATGGGGATGAAGCTGCCCCTGGCGCTGCCCTGGTCGCAGGACGCGCAGCTCCGAGTTTTGGTCCTGTTGGTCCACCTGCCCGCCCAGCAGGGGTGGAGGGGGTGATGGCCAGGGACCAGCGGCTCAGCCGCCACCGCTGCTTTACTAACCCAGGAATTGGGTTAAGGAAGCCGATGGTGTCCCTCTCAGCGTCCCCAACACTCAGCCTTGGACCAGGGGGCTGCTGAAGGTGCCCACAAAGACCCACAGGGCCCGTTTTTCCTGCCCTCGCTGTGGCTTGGGGCTGCAGCAGCCCCCTCTGGCCCCGCCCGCCCTGCGCACTGCCCACCCAGACCACAGGGTGGGGGGATTCCAAGCCTTTCCCTCCAGACAGGACGCAGGGTGGTTGCCCCGGACTGGGGTGCTGCCGGCCCCAGGAGGGGGAGGACCTGGTTTTACTGAGCAGGAGGCTCCCGAAAGTCCTCATAGTGCATGAATTGCCTATTAGTAGCGATTACTCTGCCTATGTGTCAGGGAAATGAGAATTCACGATGGATTTTAAAGCCCAAGACACCTGCCTGGTCAACGGCCCACTAGCCCTGCACCCTTGTTGCTTGTCAAGACCAAGTCTGTCTGCTGTTCTGGAGAGGGCTACTGCCTTGGGCAGGGACTGTCACTCCTCCTGAGACTTGCTGCCTGTTTGCCTTCTCTCTCAGAGGACTCAGGTTCCTGCATGTCCTGGGCCAGATCCCCAAGCCGTGTGGACGTGCTGGTCTCTCTTCCAGCCAGTGCGTCTCTGATGGAAGTTCTCAGAGGCCCAGAGGGTGTCCCAAGCTTGCCAGAGCGAACATGGAAGGGTTGACCCATCAGGAACCTGCACGGAGGCCTGGGGCCTCTGCCACCCTCGTCTTGGGACAGACACCCTGATCTCCGAAGTCCTGCCCCACCCCGGTCTGTGCCTTCACATGTGTTCCATGCCCAGCTACTGCTGGTGGACTCAGAGATACCAGCCCTGCCCTTGGGAGACCAACCAGACAAGGGGGAGAGGAGCGCCGTTCAAGGCCAACCACACCTCTTTGCGGGGGCCAAGAATGGGTCAAGCTGTGCAACGGTGTGGATTGTGGGTGACTCCGGTAGGGGTGAAAGTAGGCACTGGGACTGTGGAGACTGAGCCAGCCTGGGTGTCCCATCAATCTCATTAAACGAGTGGTGTAATCATAGGCCTGGCTGGTCTGGGTGGCCCAAAGGCCACCAAGCCTTGGGACTTGGCCCTGAGGCTCCCAAGTCAGTGTCCTGCTGGTCCAGTGGCTGGGTTTGGGCCAGTCAGGCTCGTTCACTCTGGTTCTCGGGCACCTCCCCGGCACAGGCAACTCTTGGAGTCCCTGCCACAACCCTGCCCACTCTGTGTTAAGGGTGCTGCTCTCGGCCCATCCCCGACGTGGACGCCCAGCCACAGGTCCCATGTCTGTGAGTCCACAGAAGGAGGACAAGGACGATTCTGTTCCAGTATTTCTCTGGGAGGGACTCCCGCCGTCTGACCGTGGGTCCCAATGATCACAAAGAAGCTGTTGCCTAGAGGGCAGAGGCTCCTCATGGGACTTCTGGAAATGGGACCCCAGGGTCCTTCTTAAGCTGGGCAGTGGGATGGCATCTACCATTCCCACCAGGACATGTGACTTCACACGTGTGTTTGCACTACAAGGTGTCATGTGACAAGGGCACACTACTTTCCGTCAGGTGCAGTGATTGCTAAAGAACGCCACCATCTCTGCGTCCTGAGATGCAGGCGTGTGCTCCGGGGGGCTCCCCCGCGGCTTCTTTGTGGCCCCAGGACCTGCCTAGGCCCCAGTGTCTGTGTGTTCAGGCGGCGTCTTTGGGCAGACGGGCTGCACTGTTTCTTCGGCCTGACGATACGTGAAGCCGTCCGGATGGCCTCGAGAGCTCGTGCTGTCATTCTGACGTCTACGGAAGTGGGGTCTCCCCCCTTGAAGGGACAGTTTCGCTGCTGCTGGTGCTCCGCACTGACGTCTTCCGCCGACGAGGCCGTTATGAACGAGCACTGTGCGGCGCTGAAGCGGACACAACGCGGGAAGCTCCGCGCTCGGCCGCAGAGGCGGTGCGGGTGCGGGGAAGGAGCTCGGCGTGTGCGGGGTGAGCATCCGAAACCCACACCCAGCGGCGACACTAGTCCTTTAAGCATCCAAGGGTGCTGGTTTTTTCCAGGTTGTACTTTGAAAATGCGCAGAACGCAGAATGACGTACTCACCCCTGCTCTCTCAGGCCCCTTTACCGCTTGGGACTGTGAGTGCTGCCCGGAGGCCCGGGGCCCGCAACCCTGTGGGAGGCGGGAGGCCACGGGCTGGAGAGACCTGCGTTCTTACTCTGTTGCAATTTAGTGTCGGCGTTTCCACGGACGGAGCTGAAAGCGCGCACGATGGGGCGTACCTTAGCTCTTTTCTGTCACTGGGCAGCTAGCGCCTCCGGCCTCGGTGTGCACGGAAGCTGCCAGAAGGGGCCTCTTGGTCGCATTCTTGATTTTTAAAGGAAGTACTTTTAACACTTCACTGTGAGCATAATATGCATGTGGTGGTTTTTTGAAACACCTTGTCCAGGTGACTGAGGTTCGCTTATGCAACTAATACAAACTTCTATCCTCAGTGAATGTTGTACTTTTATCAGATTCTTTTCCTGCATATATTGATTGAGATGATGTGTTTCCCCTCAGTCTGTTAATGTGGTAAAGATTCTCCAATGTTGACAGTAGTGTGAATTCCTAGAATAAGCCTGGGAGAGGGGAGATTTGACACATTTAGGCAAAAAAAAAAAACCAAATGGTAAAGATAACAAATGATGGACTGACACTATAACTGTTCAAGTCAGGTCCAGCAAAACAGCACCAAGCCCACGGCACAGCAGGAGAGCGGCGCCACGTGGTCTGCCCGCGAGACAAGGCAGACACGCCTGCCTCCCTGTGGACGTGTCCGCGTGCGTTTCTGGAGACGGAATCCTATCCTGTGGACCGCACGCGTGTTTGCGTGTGTGTCTGGCTTTGTCCGTTCAGTGTCATGTTTTCGAGGCCCTTCTGTGTCAGAGCAGGTAATTGCTTCATTCCTTGTTATGGCCAAAGAATATTTCATCATTTGAATACACCACATGTGTTTATCCATTCGTCAGACGACGGATCTTTGGGTTGTTTCCATCTTTCGACTACTAGAGTAGCGTGTGGAGTTCTGTGTGGACACGTACTTTCATTTCTCAGGTGCCCCTTTCTCTGGCATGTGCACGTGCAGCTCTCCTGGTACCATGTGTTGGGAAGATCATTCTGTCCCCACCAGTTGGCCACAGGTGTGCGTGTTTGTTTCCAGACTCTCAATTCTATCCCATTAATCCGTGTGTCTTTCTGCAGGTACCGCAGTGTCATGGTTACTGTTACTTTGTAGTTAAGTTTTGAAACTGCGAAATTTTGTTATCTGTCAAGATTGTTTTGGCTGTTCTGGGTCCCTTGCAACTCCATAGGAATTTTAGAATCGAGCACATTAATTTCCACGAAGAAACCCACAGGGATTCTGATGGAGACCGCTCTACCTCTGTAGATCGGGGAATATTGCCATTTTAACGACATCGAGTCTTCCAATCACAAGAACGAAATTTCCTCCAATTCTTTAGACCTTTCATTCTTTGAGCAACGTTGTACAGCTCTCAGAACGTGCATTTTATACTTGGGGGAAAATTTATTCCCAAGTATGTTATCTCTATTGATGCTATTGTAAATGAAATCATTTATTTCTACTTTTGGATTGTTCATTTCACGTGTTAGAAATATAATTGATTTTGTATATTGATCCTTTACCCTGCAACCTTGTTGAGGTTGCTGCTTTTCATCATTTTTCAGTGGGTTCCTTAGGATCTTCTATATACAAGATCATGTCTTCTGAGAATAGAAATACTTTTACTTCTTCCTTTCAAATCTGGATGTGTCTTCTTTCTCTTGCCTTGCTGCCCTGGCTAGAACCTCAGCACAACGTTGGACAGAAGTGTCCTTATCTTGCCCCTGAAAGCATCCAGGCTTTCACATTACATATGATGGGAGCTGTGGGCTTTCATAGATGCCCATTATCAGATCAAGGAAGTTCCCTTCCAACCTTAGTTTTTTGAAGTCTTTTTATCATGAAAGGGTTTGGGTTCTTGTCAAATGATTTTTCTGTATCAGTGGAGATGACCCAGTGCTTTTCGTTTTTTATTGTATTGATACTATGCTATGAGGTAGTACGCCAGGCGATTTTCTGGTGTTAAAGCGACCTATCGTTCCTGGGTTAGATCCCACGTAGCTGTGCTGTGTGATTCTTTTTACATGTTGTTGATTTGGTCTGTTGATGTTTGCTGAGGATCTCTGCATCCGTATTCACAAGAGGTATTAGACTACGCTTTCCTTTTCTTGTGTGTCCTTGTCTGGTTCTGATGACAAAGCAGTACTAGACTCACAAAAGGGAGTTGGGAAGTGTTTCCTCCTATGCTATGTTTTGGAAGACTTTTTAAAAAATTGCTATCAATTCTTTAGGTAACTGGTAGAACCAGAGAGACTGTCTGGTCCTGAGCTTCTCTGCTTTTCTTTACGGGCAGATTGTTGTTGTTTACTAATTTAGTCTTTTTACCGGTTACAGGGCTATTCAGACTGCCCATCACTCCTTGAGTCAGTTTCAGCCTGTCTTTCTGGGAACCTGTTTCATCTGAGTTCTCGGACTCCGTTAGCATAAAACTATTCATAACATTACTTCCTAGCTCTTCCTCTATCTATTAGGTATGTAATAACATCCCTGTTTTCATTCTGATTGCTGGATATAGAATTCTCTTGAAGCACTTGGAATATGTTCTCCTCCTATCGTCTGGCCTCCATTACTTCTGCTGGGAACTCCTCTCACGTTTACCGAGGTTCCCTTGTAAGTAATGAGTCATTTTGGTCTTGTTGCTTTTTAATTTTTAAAGTGGGCTCCAGGGCGCCTGGGTGGCTCAGTGGGTTAAGCCGCTGCCTTCGGCTCAGGTCATGATCTCAGAATCCTGGGATCGAGTCCCACATCGGGCTCTCTGCTCAGCAGGAAGCCTGCTTCCTCCTCTCTCTCTCTCTGCCTGCCTCTCTGCCTACCTGTGATCTCTCTCTGTCAAATAAATAAATAAAATCTTTAAAAAAAAAATAAATAAAATAAAATAAAGTGGGCTCCACACCCAGGATGGCACGCCGAGATCAGAAGTCAAACCTTAACGGACTGAGCCACCCAGGAGCTCTGATCTTGTTTTCAAGATTTTTCGTCTTTGACTTTCAGCATTTTTATTATGAGGTGTCCAGCTGCTCCCTATGTTTATCCTACTTGGAATTCACTGAGAGTCCTAGATGTTAGGTAACTTGTTTTTCTGAGTTTAGGAAGTCTTTAGCCATGATTTCTTCAGTTTTTGCTCCTTTCTCTCTTCCTCTAGTGTTCCCATCACTGGTGTGCTGGTGTTCTTAATGGTGCCGCAGTTTTCCCTGAGGCGCCCTTCGTGTTTTTTCGTTATTTTCCCTTTCTGTTCTTCAGCATACACAATCGCAACTAAGCTATCTTCATGTTCACTTATTCTCTCTCCTGTTAGCTCAGCTCTACTGTGCAGCCCCTCCAGTGGGTTTTTTAAAAATTTCAGGTATTGTATTTTTCAACTCCAGAATTTTCCCTTAGTTCTTTTTAAAATAATTTCTATCTCATTGTTGATAGTCTTCATTTGATAAGACATTGTACTCATCCCTTCCTTAATCATTTTACCATAGTTTCCTTTAGTTCCGTGAAATGTTTATGATGGCTACTTTGAAGTCTTTTCTGATAAATCTGACACCCTGTCCTGCCCACAGTTTCTGTTCCTTGCTTTCTCAGAAACAAGGGTTGTACATTCCTTTCTTTGCATGCCTCGTATTTTTTTGTTGGAAATTGCACATTATAGGTAACATATCACAAGAACTCTGGGTACCAGTCCCCCTTCTCTGGGGCCTATTATTATTTACTTGCTTATCTGTTTAGTATGTGGCTGGATTATTTGAGTGAAGACTATTCCTTTCCACCTCCACAACCCCAACATGCTGAGCCTCTGATGTGTCCATAGGACTGTGCAGCTTTGGGTAACCCTCAGACCCCTCGGAGAATAGTGCTTTCCTGGGACTCACCTCCTCTTTCCCTGACCACTGCTTGCCAGCTGATTGCTCTACTGTTGTCAACAATGCCTTGAGCACAAATTCCTCTACAGACTAAGCCAATCAAGTTCTGGCTTCCTGTGTTTCAGAGGTCAGTGTTTCATATTTATTTGACCCCAGGAGGTTCCTCCCAATTTCCTTATTTCTGGGTTCTCTCCTATGAACTGGCCTCTGATCCAACCTTCATCTGGACTCTGCTCCCACCAGTCTTCACCACAATTTCACTGCTTTGAGAATGTCCTGGGGCTTGACATTTTTTGTTTTTAAAGAATCACTCTGAGGGGCACCTGGGTGGCACAGTCAGCTAAGCATCTGACTCTTGATTTCGGCTCGGGTTGTGATCTCAGGGTCATAGGACTGAGCCCCATGTTGGGTTCTGCACTCAGCACGGAATCTATTTAAGACTCTCTCTCCCTCCGCTTCTGCCCCTCCCTCCCAAAAATAAATAAATCTTAAAAAAAAAAAAGAACCACTATGAGCTCAAAGGCTTAAATATATTTGATCAGTTTCATTCAGCTGCAATTGTGATTCTCACCGATGAGCAAGTCGCTGTGTCTCTGGACAGCGGGCCCCTAGCTGAGCTGGCTCCTGAGTCTGACCTTAGCATCCTTTAATAACTTCCTTGACTCCTAAAAATGCATCCAGTGTTTTCAGTAATAACACTGATTTAACAATATACCCATATTGGAACATGTTAAGTATATGTAATGAGCATATAGCAATGCTTCTAATTCAAATTTAGGACTACAAGGCATCTATTAAGTTCATTGATCTTAAATCTGTAACTTCATTTTACAATGCCAAAAAAACTCAGTTCTCAATGCTATTTGAGCTGGTTTCAGTCTTTAGTCATTAAAAATTTTACTGAATAAAATGCCTTTTAAGGGTGCCTGTGTGGCTCAGTGGGTTAAAGCCTCTGCCTTCGGCTCAAGTCATGGTCTCAGGGTCCTGGGATCAAGCCCCACATCAGGCCCCCTGGTCAGGGGGGAGTCTGCTTCTCCCTCTCCCTCTCCCTGCTTGTATTCCCTCTCTCGCTGTGTCTCTGTCAAATAATTAAAATCTTTTAAAAAAAGAAAGAAAAAAAATGTGGACAAAAAGCTATGAAAATACAAGAAATTAGAAAAACAAAAAAGAACTAACAAAATCGAAGATGATAATTGTTGAAAATAAAATCTGAAAGAGTTTAACAGCGAATCTGATGTAACAGGTAAGAAAAATTGTGTACTGGAAAGTAGGTCTGAAGAAATCGTCCAGAACGAAGCAAAGACCACAGGGGAATGGAAAATACGGAAGGGCTGGTGACAAGCACTGATGACTGCGGGGGAGGTCTGACGCATGCGTGGCTGGAGTCGGAGAAGGAGAAGAAACAGAGAATGTGGGAGAGGCAGCCTGTGAGGCAATAGGACCCCAGGCTCGCACAACGGAGGGAAGAGCCAGCAGCACACGGATGCAGTCCCTTCACCGTCTAGGGAGCCGCGGAAGAGCAAAGACAGAGACCAGGCTGAGCCCCTCTGAGGAACGGGGACAAAACTGGCTGCGGAACCCTCGGCAGCAGTGATGAGACCAACGCGACCCACACCCCACTTGCTTAGGGCAAAACCTGCCCACCGAGTGCTGTATTCCTGACCAAACCATCCTTCGAGAACAAGAACAGAACTTTCCCCGGCAAAGAGAACTGAGAACTTATGACTGTGACCTTCACTAAAGGAAATTCTAAAGAGATTCATTAGGCAAAGGACAACCAAACAGGGGTCTGAGGCAAGAGGAAACACCCGCAGAAGCAGGTGCAAACGACGGGGCCACGGCAGGACACTCCTGTGGGGACACAAGAGAGGACCCGGACGCCAGTGTGCACCTCTCATCACGTACGCCACACCAGACCGTGGAGGTGAACTCCACACTCCCTGTACTGTTTGGGGGAAGGGAAACAACACTGATTAACCTTAGATTCCAAGTACTCACATATTAAAATTTCTGAGATAAAACGAGTGCCTAACCTCCCAAATGTCAGAATGAGAATAGAAACCTACTCCATCCAAAATAAGGCACAAAAAGAGAAAAGAAAGAAAAGTCAGCACTGAGCTGACTCCTGAGGTTCTTATTATGATTTCGAGGAACTCGGCAAAGGCTGAGGACATGGTGCCCCAGGACAGGAGCAAGGCCCAGTGCTCTGCTCCCGGCAGGCCTGAGCACCGCACACACTGATTAGGGACAAATGGGGTCACCCCAATGGGCTCCAGTCTCCCAAATAACGAAGTGTTGACTATTTCATGTAAACTAAGCATAATAATCCCGTTTCCCACCAAAAATAGACAAATGCAGGCTCAGCATCTCCAAATACTTGCTGACAGCCTGTCCTGACGTCTGGCTGCCACGCACCCTGCAAACGAGCTCGTCATCAACGGGTCCCATCGAGTTTTCCCTTGACACTGGACCTGGAAACCACGCCCAGGTTTGGCAGCAGAAACGCTCCACAGCGAAGTTGGACATCCCCCCACCTCTCAGAAAAGCCAGGACAGGGGCGCCTGGGTGGCTCAGTGGTTTGGGCTGCTACCTTCGGCTCGGGTC
The DNA here is from genome assembly GCF_009829155.1 of Mustela erminea. NCBI lineage: Eukaryota > Metazoa > Chordata > Mammalia > Carnivora > Mustelidae > Mustela > Mustela erminea. The sequence goes on along the minus strand of NC_045627.1, from coordinate 91,755,060 downwards.
ATGATCTCAGGGTCCTGGGATCGAGCCCCGCATCGGGCTCCCTGCTCCGCAGAAGCCTGCTTCCCTCTCTCTCTCTCTCTCTCTGCCTGCCTCTCTGCCTACTTGTGATTTCTGTCTGTCAAATAAATAAATAAAATCTTTAAAAAAAAAAAAAAAAAAAGAAAAGCCAGGACAGACTGAAGGCGCAGCTTTCTGGGTGGGGCTGAAGCGAGGAACCCAGGCCGGTCCCAAGACTACACAACAGCCTCACAGGGGCCGACACCGTGGACAACGACCTTCCCCAGAACGAGCCGCGGTGGAAAGGCCAGAGACGACCAGGCCGTGCATGCGGCCGTGCAGGAGCTGGGGAAGGAAAGGTCTCGGAGGGGAGGTGGATGGAGACAGAATGGGAGTTTTGTGTGTTTGCGTTTTTCTCCATGTTGTGCTTTTCAAGAGCCAAAGAAGGGACTCTGGGGCAGCCCTGCCACATCGCCCCTAGCCACGGCTGGACACCGCCACCCCCCAACCCACGAAGTGTACACTAGGTCTCTTGCTGATGTTCCAGGACCTGTGCTTTAGGTTTTGGACTTTTCCCTTAAGTTAGAGCTTTTACTGCGTGAACATCTGGTGTGACATGCCAGCCCTGACAGTCCCTTTGCCCCAGACTCCGGAGAGCGACGGGTGTGGCTCAGCAGGAGCTGGGGCAGCAGCCTCCAGGCCAGGAGAGCCACAGATGGCCACCAGCTGCCTCTGGCCAAGCCCAGAGCCTGGAAAGGACAGGCTGGAGCCCCACCCTCCTGCTGCTGACCCGGAGCCAGCCAGCCGCCAGCCCAGGCGTGCCCCAGGTGCACGCACGATGGGGACGGGGCCGTGGAGAGAGACCCCGCTGTTGGGCCCCCACTCAGCCAGGCCCTGAGAGCCCCGACGGATGCCGCTGCTTCTGTTTGGGTGCTTCCAGAGCCACTTTCCCAATGGCGACCTTAGCTCATCTGTGAGAGCGTGCAACAACTCTGCCCCGTTGCTGCCGGGCACGACTGGCCAGGCACTGGAGCTCCGGCCAAAGCCCCCTCCCTCCTGTGCACCATCACAGTCTTTCCTTGGAGAAACCACCCCGGCTGCACTGCCCTCTGCGGCACCAGGCGACCCTGCTGAGGCACACAAGCTGTCCCTGGTTCTCACCAGACCCATCAGGTCCCATCACGGATGTGGTGGATGGGTGACCCAGGAGCCTCTCGCCAAGCCACAACCATCAGCAACTCAGTGCCACGTGCTGCCCTCACCCCCGGGGGTCTGCCACTTCGTAAATCTTCCTGAGATGGAGCACACAGAACAGATCAGCCTCGGGCAGCTCTCCCTGTCCCCAGCCCAACAATGCACAGGTGACGACCGGAGACTGCCAGAGGCAAGGGTTTACGAGTTTACAAAGCTCAGCATCCCAGCCCTGCAGAGGGAAGCAGGATGGTGGCCCCCATTTCATTCCCCAGACCACGTGTTGGGGCCACTTCTGGAAACGGTGGGCCTGTCTGTGCTTCTGCGGTCACACGATGGTCCATCAAGGGACTGGCATCAAGGGTCGCAAAGGCCCAAGTTCTAGTGTGGCCGCACCAGAAGGCAAGAGAAGCCGCACCACGGACACTGCATCCTGCCAAAGGCAGCTGCGCCCCGGGGTCTGCTGGGAGGCTTGTGGCTCTGTCCATATTGTCACTGGTGTTCCTTTCTTTTCTTGGTGCTTTTAAATCCTCGTGACGCACCTTGACCGAAACAGATGGTAGAAGGTATTCTGAAAAGGAAAAGAAGTCTTTGTACTAAACATCGCAGTTTTTGCCAACAAAACACCCCACTCGTAGAAGCAGCATCATGAGGACAAGCTCTTTCTGTTCTGGGGGCTCCCCCTCTTTCCCTTGTGGGACACTCAGCACGTGGGCTCTCCTTTCCCTGGATGCCCTGTACCCTGGCCTGGGGCAGCTCCTTCCTGCGGCTGGCCAGCTGCCATGGACCTGCTTCCCGAGGGACACCCTCCCAGCCAGCAGGATGCCTGCCTGGGACACCTGGCCAAGAGGGCCCCTGCTGCTAAGTTTTCAGGCCCAGGCTTCTCGCGATCCATCATCTGGAAGAAATCTGACCGCCAGGGGCCTCCGGGACCCACCTGCAGGCCCAAGTCGGGGTGGCTGCGGGAGGGCGGCAGAGGGACCCGAGCCCATCTTCCTGCCTGTTTGTGTTTGTTGGCTCTTTCCTTCTAACGTTTTCCCCAATATGAGACTTGGAATCAAGTTTAAGCCCGTAAGAGCACAATTACTATGAGGAAGACAGACGTGTAGATTGTAACTTAAGCAACTACGCCGGTGTTCGTTCTGTCCCAGGGCAGGCCACCATACGAAGCAGAGGCGGCACCCTGCCTTCCTGACCTGACCTGACCCGGAGCGAGCGCGAGAAGCGGGACGTTCAAGGAAGCACATCGCCAGGCTCGCAGCTGCTGCGGAACGCAGCGCCGGCCCAGCGTCCGCTCCCCAGTGCGAACACTGCCCAGGCCCAGCACCACGGTCATAAAACACAGGCGCGGAGCTTGCTGCGGAGGGCTGCCAGGCGCTGACCTGTGGCTGGACGTCCGCCGCTGGCCCACAGGTTCGGGGCGGGGGGCTGCGCGCTCGGGGCAGACTTCCATGGCGTCCCCTCCGGACTGCTCCTCGCCCTCCCCCAGAGCTTCGGCCGAGTCCTGGACGGCGGCCCCGGGCGTGGCTGGGCTGTGGAGACGGCGACGTGAGGGGCGGCCCCTGTGGCCTCGTCTTCCCTCACGGGCCCGCTCGCCACCAAAGCGCTCCTTTTCCCGCAGACACAGTTTCCAGCTACCCTGGTGCGGCGCGACTCCACCGCGGGACCGACGAGGCGCGACACCCGCCGCCAGCGCGCGGGCAACGGCTCCACGTCCACGAGCTCGGGGCTGCCCTTCCTCTCCCGGACAGGAGCTCCGGGCCCCGCGGCGCCTGCGCTCCGGGACGGTCCTCTCACGCCCTCGCGGGAGGAAGCCACTGACCTCAACTCCAGGGCTCGGAGCGCTCCTCCCTGACCCTCCCGGACGCAGCGCTGCGCGGCTCTCCGGACGCGGTCCCTCCCAAAGGGGAGCAACCGCACCCCCGAGGCTCCTCCGTGGCGCCCCGCCCTCCCGCAATCCCCTTACTTTACGGAGCCAAGTCCTGCCGAGAGACACTGGTCGGAGCAGACCTCAAGCGGCCCCGTCCCGGCGGCTCGGGAAAGAGGCAGCGGAGCAACGCGGCCCCGATCCCCGCGTGCGCCGGCGCGGGGGCCAGAGAGCTCTGCGGTCAAGTCACCACCAGACAAGAAAGTCGGGGTGTGCGGGGCCTCGCGGCCTGGGACGCGCTCCGGGGGGCCGGGGCTGCTGCCGGGAGGGGGAGGGCGGGTACGGCCGGAGCGGGAGACCCCAGTCCCTCCCAGCAGGGCAGCAGAACCTTCCCGGCGCGCGGAAGCCCTCCGGACCCCCAGGGCAGCGCGCCCGCGCCCGCGCCCGCAAGGCTCGCCCAACTCCCCCGCCCGCCTCGCGCACCCTCCGCTCCTCTTCGGCCGGTCGAACCGGAAGTCCGCGGGGTACAGGTGCCGCCGCACCAGGTGCTCCTTCCGGTCTCCGCCGCTCCGGAACCTCTCCGCGCAGCCCTCCACCAGGCACTGGTACTGGAAACAGACGCCGTCACCCCGCCCTGACCCTCGCCGTCCCCACGGCGGCCCCTCGCCTCGCCCCGGACCCCCGGGCCCTGGTACCGAGGCAGACGGCCCGCAGCAGCCGCCCCGCTCCCCCCGCCCCAGCTGCCCGCACTCGGGCCAGCGGACGCGGACGCGGCACCCACCATGTCCTGCCGCTCCGACAGGATCTGGAACAGCGAGTCGTGCCACTCCAGGATGTGGACGTCCAGCAGGTGGACGGACGGGAAGGCCCGTCCGCAGAAGGAGCAGACGTTTCTGTGCAGGGTGTGGTAGTGGTGCTCGTAGTTCTCCAGCGAGTCGAACACCTGGCAGCACCCCGCCGCCTGGCAGGTGAACTCGGGCACCCTGGCGAAGGAAGCCCCCGCTGGACGGCCGCTCTGCTCCTGGCCCAGGGCCTCCGGCTGCCGGGCCACACCCGCCCTCCACGGAGCCTGACAAAGCTTTGGGGGTTCTTCGCCGACCCCAAACCCTAGTGTTCGCCGACCAGCTGGGAGGCGGCCAGGCCCGACCACCGGGCAGAGGGCGGGGTACCAGGGCACCCGGGAGGGGTGGGCGGGGTCTGGGGCGGGGGGGCGGTACTGGGCCCAGAGCCGCTCACCTGGGCCTCTCGGGCGACTCTGTCACCTGCGTGAGCACGTCCTGGAGGTAGAGGTGTCGCTGCACATCCCCGTCCTGCTGGACACACGTGTGGTGGCCGGGGCCGGGCGCGGCGGCACCGGGCCCCCTCTCGGTCCCGCCCCGCAGGCCCACCCCTCCAGCTCCGCCCCGGCCGCAGGCTCCGCCCCCGCCCGTTGGTCCCGCCCCTCCAGCTCCGCCCCGGCCGCAGGCTCCGCCCCCGCCCCGCAGGCCCACCCCTCCAGCTCCGCCCCGGCCGCAGGCTCCGCGCCCGCCCGTTGGTCCCGCCCCTCCCGCCCCGCCCCGGCCGCAGACTCCGCCCCCGCCCGTTGGTCCCGCCCCGCCCGCAGGCCCCGCCCCGCCCGCAGGCCCCGTCCCCGCCGACAACTGCCTTCTCTCTCCTTTGCTCACATACCTCGAAGAACTCGTGGTCCCGCGGGAAGCGCACCCGCCGCGCCGCGAAGTGGAAGGGCGGGGCCCCGGCCGCGGGGTCCCGCTCCACAGGCAGCGGCTTAGCCGCCCCGGGTGCCCCCAGCAGACGGGAGCGCAGCGCGGGTGGCAGCTGCATCGCTCTGCGCGCCGGCGGCCGCGCAACCTGTCGGCCACCGTCCGCCGGGCGGGGCGGGGCCGGAAGTGACGTGGGGCCATTTCCGCCTTGGGCCTGGGCTGCGGGGCTGCGGGGCTGCGGGGCTTCGGCGGGCTGGGTCGGGACGCGCGGTACCCGCGGTGAGTCCGGCCGGGGGTGGCGGCGCCTGAGCCTGGGGGGCGGCGGGGCGGGCGCGGCCCTCGTTCCGAGCGCGGCCCTCGTTCCGCGCGCGCCCGCCCGGCGTGCGCAGCGCCTCCCCGCGCCGGCTGCCCGCGGCTCGGCCCTGGACCGCGCGCTGTCAGACCCGCACGCCCGCGCGCTGGCGCCGCCCTGGCCGCGCGCCGTCCGGCGACCGTAGCGTCCGCACGCGGGACCTCGGGGTTCCCTTCCCGGCCCCGCACCCGCGGACCGCCGCCCGGGGACGCCCGCACTGTCCCTCCAGCCTCCCTGGGCGCAGCGCGCCGCCTCCCGCGGGCAAGGCTGGGGCGGCCCCTAGGTCGTTCCGCTCCCGAGCCGCGCACCGGACCCGAGCCCCCCTCGTGGCGCCTCTGGTTGGAAGAAGGCCGCTCCGCTCCCTCGGCCCAGTGGCCCTCGCTTGGCCGGCCGGGCCCGGTCTGTCCGCCTGCCTTCCTGGCGTCCTGCGTCCCGCCCGCGCCCGAGACGTGCGGGGCTGTGCGCCGTGCGCGGTGTCCCCGGGGGGACGTGAGGCGGGCGCGGCCCCCTGGAGCCTCTGCCTGGCTGGGGAGACGCCCGTCCGGCCGGGAGACGCTCCCCACTAGAGTGGTGGGGGCTCGGGGACGCCGGGTGCTGGGGGCCCTGGGCGGCGGGCGGGCGGCTCCGAGGCCGACCCCACGGCCCACCCGGATGGCCCCGCGTGGAGTGGGGCGCACACGTGCTGCCAGTGGGCCGGGAGACGGGTTCTGCGTCCTCAGCCCGTGAGCACAGAGCTCTGAAGCGTAATTCTGCGGGGGCGGTGACCTCGCTTCGTTCTGGACGGAAAGGCTTGTGCCTGTGCGCCCCGTCGGCCCCTTCGCGGCCGGGAAGAGCTCTGGACGGACCGTTGCTCATCTCAGGAAAAGGCACTGAGAGTCTTGACTTTTTCTCGCAAATGGTACAACGCTTTCCAGGCCACTTGTGCAGTTGGCTTTGCGCCCTCAGCAAAGACCCGCTGCCGCTTCTCGCTGCCTCACTCGCTCCCGGGAGGCAGGCCCCCGGCCCGGCCCCTCCTGCTCCCCGCTGCTGGCTCACAGTGGGGAGGGCGTTCCGCTCCTCCCCCGCGCCTGTTTGGCGCCCAGCAGAGGAGCTCCGAGCGGCAGAAAGAGTGGGCCGCGGTGACCAGGTGCTCCTGAGCCGTGCTCAGTGGGCGCCGTTGACGTTTGCGGTGGGATGCTTCTCTGGATGGTGCCGTTCTCTGGCCTCCTGCCCACTAAATACCCAGAGCACCCTTCTGGTCGCTGTGATAACCAGAAGTGTCCCTTACGCACTTCCCGCCGTCCTCCTGGGAGGTCCTGCCCGCTGTCAGAAGCCACAGATGGTGCCAGAGCCGTCCACATCCCCACGGAGACCCGGCGTCCTTACGATCTTTGTGACGAGGGCATGTCTGTGCTTGTATTTTTACCACAAACACAAGGTTTCCTGCAGAGAGTTCCTTCGGGTGGTCATTGTTCTGAAGGGCTCTCTCCCCCTGCTTGTACCTGCCGGACAGGTGTTTCTTTTTGGTGGGAAGCTTGGTGTGCTTGCCATCTGGCGTGACGAAGGGTCTTCAGTCCAGCCAGTGCGGGACAACCCCCATTGCTGAGCGCCCCTCGTAGCGCTTGGATGAAACCGGAGGCCCTTAGATTCGGAGAGGCCTCGGGGAAGTTGTGTGTCCTCTTTGCTGTCTTGCTTGTACGTTGCACTGCCTCGTTGGAGGTCCTCTGTGATTGCTAAGGTACCTGGTGGTTTGGGATGCTGTCAGTTCCCAAACTCGGATCTAGGGTTCCTTTTGTAAAACCAGCCGTTCTCCAGTAACGACATTTCCACGTGGTCAGCCCTTCATAATAAAAGCACGTTTGTTCCTGCTTCTCCAGTGACGACGCCACTGGAACTTACTGGGTGTGGGCTCTTTGGTGCTTTCTAAGGATGATTGTGTTGAAGCCCAGGGCACACAGCAGCTCTCTGGGTAGGAGTAGTAGTCACCCCTTGTCAGAAGCCCAGAGAGGCCAAGTTCTTTGCCTGCAGCCCCACAGCTCAGAGCTGGCCAAAGCAGGTTCAGACTGGCTGGGACTCCACACCCCGTGCCCTGCTGTGCCTCCTGTCGGTGGCTGTGGTTACCATGACCAGAGTCGTAAGCGTGCGTGTTCGTGCTTAACTCTCCTGCTCTTATGTTTGGAGACAGCCTGGCTCTGGCCCGTGCTCAGTGTCTGTGCCACCAGACTAGAGCTTCACACTCTCGGTGTGGAGCTGCAAATCAGTGCTCACTAGTTAGTTCGCACACCTGGCGTGCGTGCCCAGTCTCCTCTGCTAGATGCTCGGTGTTGAACTGGGGCCTCCTCGTCCTCACCAGACCTGTTAGCACAGTTTTGTTTTTACCAACAGCTTTCCTCTCACTTTTAGGAGAACGTGTTGTGATGTTTCAGAACCAGAAGTATGAGTGAATTTCGGATTCACCACGATGTCAATGAGCTGCTCAGCTTGCTGCGTGTCCATGGAGGGGACGGGGCTGAGGTCTATATCGACCTGCTGCAGAAGAACAGGACACCCTATGTCACAACCACTGTGTCTGCACACAGTGCCAAGGTGGGTTCCGTCCCTGGTGCTGCGCTGGGCACCGGGCAAGCTGGGCCCCGTCCTGGTGGAGCTTGTGCGCAGAGTTCACAAGTTCCCTGACGGAGCAGCCATAGCACCACCAGAGTCAACGGCCGACAGCACTCGTGGAAGGCTTTTCTTGGACCTCGTCCTCTGCTCAACTCAGTGCTTCGATGATTCCTCGTACAAGCTCTTGTCACCTACTCTGTTGTCCAGATGAGTAAATGGAGGCTCGGGGAGAGTGCTGGGATGTCAGCCTGGCCTCAGAACCCAGGGTCAGGGTCCCTGAGGAAGGAGACTCCTCTTCCTCTGGACGGAAAGGAAGCTCCTGGTGGCGCCTGGCTGGCTCAGTTTGTGGAGCAGCTGGATCTTGGGGTCACGAGTCCCACAGTGGGTGTAGAAATTACTTTAAAAAAATTAAAAACTTGAAAAGAAGAGGAAGCTCCTGGTATTAACTGTATTGAAGTCCCTTTAAAGCAGATTTTTCTATTTTTATTTAAATAATGTATAATTGAGGGGCGCCTGGGTGGCTCAGTGGGTTAAGCCACTGCCTTCGGCTCAGGTCATGATCTCAGGGTCCTGGGATCGAGTCCCGCATCGGGCTCTCTGCTCAGCAGGGAGCCTGCTTCCTTCTCTCTCTCTCTCTCTGCCTGCCTCTCTGCCTACTTGTGATCTCTCTCTGTCAAATAGATAAATAAAATCTTTAAAAAAAAAATGTATAATTGAAAATTACGGATTTTCAGTAAAGAGAATTTTTAAATTTATTTTTAGAAACACTCTATAAAGCTTCAGTTATTTAAATAGGTTAATAATGGCCCCAGGATCATTAGGAAAATTTACTGAGCAGGCAGTGTTTGGGAACACAGAAGTGAATATAATTTAATACAAAGGGAACACCATAAATCAGTGAGCAGACATAACCCAGAGCCCGTGCCTAATTCCAGAGGGAAGAGCACTGAACATATGAAGCAAGTGCATAAAAAAAAAAATCCACGTGGCTGTTTCCTGATCTCATGCTGAGGAAGCAGGAGGGAGCTACAGAGGACTGTGGGGCTAACAGCTTGTTGGGTTTAAGTCTTATTTCAGAGGTATGGGATCATTTAGCCTACCTAGTTACACGGTTTCAGTTTCTGTATTTATATTCTGGAAGTTTTTTTTTTAAGATTTTATGTATTTATTTGACAAGCAGGCAGAGAGGAAGGGAAGCAGGCTCCCCGCTGAGCAGAGAGCCCGATCCAGGGCTCGATCCCAGGACCCTGAGATCATGACCTGAGCCGAAGGCAGAGGCTTAACCCACTGAGCCCCGCAGGCGCCCCTCAGGAAGATTTTTAAAAGTTGTTTGCTATTGTCACTGAATCTCTCGTGTTTATGCTTTTGAGGTTAAAATAGCAGAATTTTCTCGTACTCCAGAAGATTTTCTAAAGAAGTATGATGAATTGAAATCTAAAAACACAAGGAACCTTGACCCACTGGTGTACCTGTTGTCAAAACTCACGGAAGACAGAGAGGTAATGGCCGTGTGGGCTCGCGTGGGGAGTGTCGGGCAAGGCGACTGTACGGGTTTCTGACGGAGCTCGTCTGGTGGGGTTGCTCCGATGGACACTCAGGAGATTTGCTCCGTCAACACAACGCCTCTGACGGTACATTTCTGCCCATGTGTAGCTTCTTTCCCTGCCTTGTGCCCTTCAACGTGACATAGGATCGTGTCTGTGGAGCTTCAGAAGGGACAGTGACTCACGCTGGCAATAAACTTGAGAAGTAGTACAGCCGTTACCTCCCAGGATGGGGACCTTTATTTTTCATCATGTCCAATGTGTTTTCGTGTGTTGTGCAGCGGGCGTGTGCTGCTTGACACTAAGAAAAGCACATAGTGTCAAGGCTGGCAGAGCCACTGCACCCCCAAGCGTCCAGGCAGGGGATCGGCCCTCTCCCGCTGCAGGCCCTAGGGCCTGTTCAGGGGTGCAGGGTGTGGCTAGGCCCATTTGACAGTCCGCGCTGGGGATGGACAAAGGGACGTGGTCTCGCTGCGGCCTGGGAGACTGGCAGAGTGTAGTGAAAGGACCATGCCCTTGGGAGTGGAGTTTGGGAACTGGCTGTCGAGCGGCCTTGGTTCTCTTCTCCTGCGTTGGAGCTGTGGCAGCTCGCAGCAGCAGATGCTGAGAGACGGGACTGCAGCTCCGGGGCTCACGGAGGTCCTGCCGCCCCTCCGCGTGGAGTCGGGAAGGAGGGGAGCCGGGGCTGGCCTGTGCGACGCACCGTCTTGTGTGTTTCCAGACGCTGCAGTATCTACAGCAGAACGCGAAGGAGCGCGCGGAGCTCGCTGCCAGTGCTGCAGGTGGCGCCGCCGGCTTCAGCGCCCCGGCCGCAGCCTCCAGGCTCTCGGCGCAGGAGCTGGAGGAGCTGAGGAAGCAGCTTGGCAGTGTGGCCGCGGGCTCCACGCCGCAGCAGGTACGGAGCCCCCGCCGCCCTTGTGGGGGACAGTCCTGGACCACAGGACTAGACGACAGTGCAGGAAGGTTCTGACCCACCAGGCTGTCGGGCTTGCCTGCCGGGGACCCTCGCGTGGCTCTCAGCCTCCGTTAATTGTGATTCTTCCTTTCCTTCAGTTAGTTTTTGACAGTTTGTTTTCCTAAGATTGTACTTTATAGATCATTTTCTCTACGCCGTTTTCTGTCTCTCCTACTTAAAAGCTGCTTCCTCCTGCTGTCGATTTCATGTCCTGCCCCAGCGCCTTGCTGTACGACCATGAGGGTCTGAGCAGGGTCTCTGCTTGTCCGGTTCAGTGGCTCCGGCAGGCACAACAGCCAGTGCTAGGTTAGGGGTGTCTTACGTCAGCACCCCGGGTGTCCTCACTCTGCTACCCGGTATGACAGATGAGCAAGTAGTTTGCACCCACCCTCTCTCTGGCCACCCTGGACCTGGAACTTCTGAGAGCTGGGTCCCTAGAACTGCCCTGGTCAGCCTCCGGTGGCCCGTCCCACAGGAGGACCACTGCTCTGGGCATGTGCTGCAGGTGCTGGCCTCTCCCCCTGGCTCCACGGTGGGGGCCCCCTTCTCCAGTTGGCTGTGCCTGGGGCCTGGTCTCCACCCATCAGGTCATGTCTACACTTTGTGTTACAAGGAAAAAGCCACCGAATCTATGTGTAGGTGTGCCCAGGAAGGGTGCTCCTGGTGTCCCTGGGGGTCTTGCAGACTGAGAGCCTGAGGAGGGGTGGGGTCCCTGCCTTACAGCCCGCGCTTTGCACCGTGATGGGCCTGGAGGGGCTCGTTTCTTCACGTCTGTACTGAACCTTCACGTGCTGAGGATGGACTTCTCCCACGCCCTCGATGTCTGTTCTAAGTGTTGGTACTGAGAGTGTGTCTCTTTTTCTTTTTGAAAATATCCTCACCAGTCTCTGGAACTTACAAGAAAGCTGCTTCGAGATAAGCAGAACAAAAAAAATTCGGGCCAGCGCCTCCCGGTCTTTCCGCCGTGGGTATACGAGAGACCCACACTGGTTGGGGATTTCCTGACTGGCTCAGGCGTAAGCACAGACGCGGCTGTGCCGATAGGTACGTGATGCGCGTTTCCAATACCCGGGCGCCCTTGAGCAGCACGGCACGCCGTCCTTCCGGAGTTCTGGTCCTTGGTAGCGCCAGCTCTTAGGTCCCCGCTGCCTCGGCGTGCCCCTTGCTCTCCTGCTCCCCCGCCCTACCTGCCGGGTGCCTCCTTGGGGCTTGCTGCCGGGTCTTCCTCACTAATTTCCCTTTGCAGGGTGACCTCGTTGGTCTGTTGCCTCCGTTGCAATCCCAGATCTCTACCCTCAGGACGTCTCCCTGAACTTTGGTCTCCCGTGGGCATCTCTCTGTCATGTGTGCCTGCAGTGGGGCTCCGGACCTTCCCACTAATGTCTCCACTTTCACGTGGTGACTGGTGTCACAGTTCCCCGGGGCCGGAGCTGGGGGCGGCACCTGTGTTGGCTTCCCCCTGCGCCGACCTGGTCCCAGTCCCCCACCTCCCTCTGCTGCTCTTGCCCAGACGCGGTCCTTCTGCTCTCACTGGCTTGGGGCTCAGCACCTCTCCAGAGCTCCCTGTGGTAAAGGAAGGTCTGGATCTGCCCTGCCTGGTGCGGGGTCGTCTGCTGGATGTCGCTCCTGCACGATGCGGTGCAGCTGGTGTGGCTGAGCAGTGGGTGTCTGGCTCCCTCTCACTTGGCCCAGGTAGCCGGCGGCGTGGGGCCTCGCACCCAGCGCTGCTGAGTCATCGCAGAGCTCACGGCTTTGAGCCTCCGGCCTGTGTCCCACAGGACCTGTCTGGTGACTCCCCTAGCGCTGGCGGATGGGCCTCCTGGCCACGCTTCACCGTGCAGTGTCCCTCACCCTGGCTCGCTCCCTTGTCCCTTCAGAGCTCAGCCTCCAGGCTGGCTGTGCCGCCCGTGGCTGTTCCTTTCCTCGGCCTGTGACCTGGTCCTTTCTCATGTGCGGGCAGAGTGCTGGAGGGGCATGGTGGCGTCTGCCCCCAAGGCCAGCTGACCTGGTGCTGTACCCCTCACCCTCCACTGAGAGCATCCACTGGGGCTCTAACTGGGGCGATGCTCAGATTTCAAGCGAGTGGTGGTGGGGCTTGGTGGCGATTCCTAGACGGCACCCCCGCACTTGAGGAATAGGAAGCTGTACCTCACCACTTCATTCGGAGCCGTGAGCGAGCTTGTCCTGACAGCCGCCGGCGTCGGGAAGAGGAGACAGGGCTTGAAGTTCACGCAACCCGTGCCACGCACGGACAGGTGGCTGCTGGGCTCAGAGCCTGTGTCCTGCCGTCAGCAGGCTGGTGTGCGGGTGTGTGACGCCAGCGGAGCGGAACTTTTGTGAACTGACGTGTGGTGCAGTGCCGTCCAGAGCCACCAGGCCTGGGTTCTGGGATGCCGTGGGGCTGACGGGGCCACCCACTGGGCCAGCTGCGCAAGGCTGGGCTGCGAGGCAAGGGCGCAGAGACACCCTTCTGTCTCTGCCTCCTCTGGCTCCCCACGCGCGGCCGTCTGTCCCAGCAGGTGCTCTGGAGGACAGCGAGTGTTGTCCTGGGGCTGTGAACCGAGAGGGGCAGGGAGCTGCTGGGGCCAGGAGGCCTTTGGCCGGCGGCCTTGGTTGATGGCATAGGACCGTCCTCAGTTAGATGGTGGTAAGGAAGCCGCCTCGTACAGCGCACACGTGCTGGAAATTGTCACTGCTTTAAAGTCTTTGAAGACAGTCTTATCCCATGGCAACCCAGACCTGTTAAGTTGTAACAAGTGTTGTAAGAACAGCTTATGTCAGAAATGCTTCTTAAATCCTTAACTTTATCCTCTTAAATGTCGAGCTTTTACTTGTGTCCGGAGGGTTTTATCTGCCTAGTGCAAGGTGCCTAATGGCACATTGCCCAGGCCCCACCTGTCCTGTGCCCCTGGTGCTTTCCGAATCCCGGCCTTTGTGCCTCCCTGGGATGAGTCAGATCCCAGTGAACAGCTGGATTCTCGTGGCCGTGAATGTTTGAGGGAATCACAGGGAAATCAGCAGAAGGTACCAGAGTAGGTGAGGTCAGGAGAAAGGCCAGTGGGAGTGAGGGGCCCTGGAAGTGAGGCCGTGGCCCAGCCGGTGTTTGCGGCCCACAGGCACGCTGCCTCTGGCCTCCCAGGAGTCGGCCGTGGTGGAGGACCTGCTGTATGTGCTGGTGGGAGTGGACGGCAGGTACATCACCGCCCAGCCCCTCACCGGGAGGCAGAGCCGCACCTTCCTCGTGGACCCCAACCTCGACTTGTCCATCAGGGAACTGGTGAATAGGATCCTCCCGGTGGCTGCCAGTTACTCCACAGTGACCAGGTAGGCGCCCGACGGGCCCTGAGGCTGGACGCAGGCCTTCCTGGGCGCTCTTCACCCCGTGGCGCACACTTTGTGTTCGTGAGGGTCATTTGAATCCTCTTCTAGAAAGCGTCCTTGTCTTGTTGTGACCAGTCTCATGCCTGGGACGGTTACGAAGGCCCTGGGGACAAGTGTGGAGGCTGGTGTCTACGTGCTCGAGAGGGGAGGGGCTCAGAACACCTGACCTAATCGGAAAACGTAGCCTCCCCTGCTCATGGGTCCCGGGTGCTCTTTTTCCTCCTAGGTTCATTGAAGAGAAGTCTTCCTTCGAGTACGGACAGGTGAACCACGCCTTGGCGGCCGCCATGAGAACCCTCGTGAAGGAATACCTGATCCTGGTCACGCAGCTGGAGCAGCTGCAGAGGCAGGGCCTCCTGTCCCTCCAGAAGCTCTGGTTCTACATCCAGCCGGCCATGCGCACCGTCGACATCCTGGCCTCGCTGGGTACGTACCTGCCCCTACCTCGCCGCACCGGCCGGCCCTAGGAGGGACTTGGGGCAGCGGGCAGGCAGCGGGCGGGCATGGGCGGGCACGTTCCGTGGTGGAGTGGGTCGTGGCATGTGAAGGTGAAAGCCCCGGGCCAGGCTCGAGGCATCCATTTCTTCACCAAGGACACCAGGGTGTGAGGCCAAAGCCTGTATTGCTTCCTGTTTTAGTTTGTGGCAGGAAAACTCTGGAAGCTCTTCCTCATAAATGCTCATTAGTGATAACGAGCTTACGGTTTGAGTGTCTCCCACAGAAGGATCCTCTGTCCCTAGAAGGAGGTCCTGATCTGTTGTCACCTAGCTGGGGCAGCCCTGGGCAGCCCTTCTCAGCTGACTGCTGCCTCCCTCCTGGCAGCCACCTCGGTGGATAAAGGGGAGTGCGTCGGGGGGTCCACCCTGAGCCTCCTCCACGACCGGAGCTTCAGCTACACGGGCGACAGCCAGGCACAGGAGCTGTGCCTGTACCTCACCAAGGCTGCCAGCGTGCCGTACTTCGAGATTCTGGAAAAGTGGATCTATAGAGGGATAATCGATGACCCGTACAGGTAGGGCTCGCGGAGCCTGCGGGGGTCGGGTGTGGCAGCCGGGTGTGACGCAGCCCCGAGAGCCTTCAGCACGCCGAGGGGTGCTCCTGGCCTCCTGCCGTGGGCTTCTGTCCCGGCTGGTGAGGGCTCCTTCCCAGCCTGGAGGTTTCAGTACATTCACGGAGCCAGGCGGCTCGTGGAAACTCTGTCGCGTTGAGTACTTTCAGAGTCGAGGGCTAGAAGGAGTGGTTTTCTGCTGCTGGTTCCAGTAACCGTCTGAGGGGAGGGCCTGACCGGGAACGTGTTTTGTTGTGTCTTTTTTAAAGATTTTATTTATTTGTCAGAGAGAGGGAGGGAGAGCGAGCGAGCACAGGCAGGCAGAGGCAGAGGCAGAGGCAGAGGGAGAGGGAGAAGCAGGCTCCCCGCCGAGCAAGGAGCCCGATGTGGGACTCGATCCCAGGACGCTGGGATCATGACCTGAGCCGAAGGCAGCTGCTTAACCAAGGCATCCCAGGGAACGTGTTTTAAAACCGAGCCCCGCTCAGTAAAGTCTGAAACAGGCATGAAGGGGTCGCACCCCTGCTGTCGCGAGCGGCTCACCTGGTTTCGCACGGGAGGTTAGTGCAGCGTTTCCTGACCGCGGGAACCACAGAGAGGTCAGCCTGCAGCCCAGGGGCCCTGAATTCCTCAGAGCCTCAGAGCCGGTGCGCAGCTGGGCACCGGCGGGTGACCCCGCTCATGGGCGTGGGACCTCCCAAGCCTGCTGGGCTGTCGCGCTCCGCTTGCCGCCTGAGAGCGTCCTGTGCTCGGCAGCGAGTTCATGGTGGAGGAGCACGAGCTGCGGAAGGAGAAGATCCAGGAGGACTACAACGACAAGTACTGGGACCAGAGGTACACCGTGGTGCAGCGGCAGATTCCCTCCTTCCTGCAGAAGATGGCCGGCAAGGTGCTCAGCACAGGTGAGTCCCGTGCCCCAGCCCGGTGCACCCTGGCCCTCTGTCCTGTGGCTCTGTCATTGTGTCCCCGGCTGCAGGGCGGGTGCCCCGCTGTGCTCAGGGCTGGAACAGCCTCCGCAGGGCCTTCCTGCGCCTCGCCGTTGTCCTGTCCAACCCCTGTGGCTCTGGGCGCCGTTGTTTTGTTCTCTGGCCCTGGGAGGTTGTCTCACAGATGACTTTTCTCCACTACCTTGTTTCTAGAACTCTGTTACCATTGACAGGAAAATGTCTTTCCTGTTCCCAGCCGGCCCCAGACATGCGGCTTTTCAGCACTGACATCCAGCTCTCCTGCTGCCTGTGGACACCCGCTGGGTGTCCCGTGAATTCACCCAGTCCCGGCACGGACCACCCAGGGTCGGTGGGTGTGCGCTCCTCGGCCTCAGAGCTCAGGCTCTCAAGGCGGCCCCCGCGTTGACAGTGCCGGGGCTCTAGGCCACCTGCACGGTCATCTGATGTGGCTGCGCGTTGGAGGTTCCCGTGACGCCCCTGTGCAGGGTTACGATTTGCTAGGGCGGCTCACGGAACTCAGGGAAACACCGTGTTTTCTAGATCACCGCGTTGTTAGCAAGGACGCGAGTGAGCGGCCGGGTGAAGAGGTCCGCGGGTCGGGGTCTGGTGCCGAGTGCGGGAGCTCCTGCACGCCTGGCACCGGGGGGCGCTGCCGTGTGTGGATGTGTTCACCCCCCGGACATGCGCCTCGCCGCTCCGTGTAGGGCTTTAGGGAGGTTCCGCGACGCAGGCGCGAGTGAGGGAATCTTTGGCCGTTGGTGACTTGCTCCTCCTCCGGCTGCTCCCTGTCCCCGGCACCAGGGGCGGGACCAGACCTCCAGCCTCTGGTCACAGGGTTGGGTCCCCGGCACGCAGTCCCCCTCCCCAGCTGTCCGGGGGCCGCCTGGAGTCACCTCACGGAGACAAACTCAGCTGCTCGGAAGGGCCTCCTGGGTCTCGAGGTCGCAAGGGTTGTTGGAGCTCGGTGCCAGCAGCGGGTCCGTGTCCTTGTGGGTCACTCATACACCACCACAGGAAAAGCGGTCAAGGACATGGGCCTCAGTGGCCCAGCGGTGCTCCGGTCGCCATCACATGGGCTGGGAACCGGAGTTAGAAGCACAGAAGGGCTGAGGTACTAGACAGGCTTAAGCCAGGGACTTGGCGGTCAAGGAAGCTGTTGGAAGACGACCAAGAATCTCACTCTCCGAAAGCTTCTTGGAATTATTTCTGTGCTCTTTGTCAGAAAAGCCTGGCTGAGAGAGAGCCCGGCGCATTACGGCACTTAGCGCTTCTGTCCTTCGTGGACATCAGCTGTGTTTCCCTGCCTTGTGTAAAGGGCTCTAGAACCGTGTTTCCAGGCCCCAGCTAGTACTGGAGTCGCAGTATCCGAGGTTCAGGCCTGTGGGTTAGTGTCTGTACATAGTGAAATGTTTTATCTGTTTTCTCCTTGTCTTTTCAGGAAAATACCTGAACGTAGTCAGAGAGTGTGGCCACGATGTCACCTGCCCAGTGGCCAAGGAGATCATCTACACTTTGAAGGAGCGAGCGTATGTTGAGCAGATTGAGAAGGCTTTTAACTACGCCAGCAAGGTCCTGCTGGCCTTCCTGATGGAGGAGAAGGAGCTCGTGGCGCACCTGAGGTCAGCTTCTCGCTCAGCTCGTGGAGCCCTCCCAGCGTCTGACTGAGGCCAGACACTTAGCGTCCCCGTTCTGTCACTGGAAACACGAGCATGCTGCCAGGTTGTCTTCAGCCTAAGAACCTTGCGCATTTGTGACCCTGCCGCCTTGTTCCTGCGTCCCAAGAGGCTCAGGGGGGCCGTGTCTGCCAGTGTTACCTTGTCAGCGGTGGTCCAGCTTGCCAGCCTTGCCCCCATGCAGGGCCACCAGCCCCTCCTGGGCAGTGTTTCTTGCCGTAGTTGGACACAGAGGTCCTTCACCCATGCCTAAGAGCTGTTCATTTCTGCTCTTTAGAAGCTGACCGCCGGTCTCCCCTTGCTGATGTACTTCTCTGGTCTATGGCCTTAGCCCCCTGAACGCACCTGATCTTGTCTGATCCAAGAAGCTGAGCAGGGTTGGGCCAGTTAGTACGGTCTGTGTACTTCTCCGTGGGGAGTGCTGCGGGGCTGTGCGGCCAAGCCCACCCGTGCCCACCACATCGTCCAAACCGTGGGTGGTGGTGGGAGCCGTGTGTCTGCATGCAGCTCTTCCTTGTCGGCCGTCTGTCGGTTTTCCCGAGTCTGGGCCGCTCCGCGTGACCTCCGGGCCCCACCTGCTCTTCAGGTCCATCAAGCGCTACTTCCTAATGGACCAGGGGGACTTCTTTGTGCACTTCATGGACCTCACCGAGGACGAGCTCAAGAAACCAGTGGACGACATCACGCCCACCCGTCTGGAGGCGCTCCTGGAGCTGGCCCTGCGCATGAGCACGGCCAACACGGACCCCTTCAAGGATGATCTCAAGGTGGGCCGGGGGCCGGGGCCGGGGCAGCACCCTCAGACCCACGTTCCTGTGTCCAGAGAGGTGGAGCGGCCACCTGTGCAGGACAGCCGACATCAAACCCCGGGGGGACCGGACTCCTGCCGGGGCTACTGCAGCTCCCCCTTGGGCAGCACGGGGTGAACCGAGCAGGCGTGCTCGCGCTGTCGGTGTAGTGCAGTGACGTGAACACGTTTCCTTTTCACTAACGTTTCCTCCTTTTTGTAGCTTGCGTTATCGCGAGGCACACCCCGTGCTACAGCGCGTGAGACACGTGCTTGTCACCCGCGTCTACGAGCCCTCCAGGCAGCCGTGGGCTGTTTGCCGTCGGGGTTGGGGAGGTCAGCAGACCCCCGCGGGTTTTCAGCTGAACCAGCACGTTCAGTCAGCCACGACGTGCTGTGTAGTTCCTCGTTCACACCAGTGGGTAGCTTACAAATAACCTCTGCACTTCTCCTTTTTGGCTTTGGTGGAAGCAGCTGAGGCCTTCCTGGCAGACACTTGTTTCGTAAGTCGGCCTTCCAGAGGCAGGGTTTGTACCAGAGGAAGCTGCGCCAGTCCTGGACTTGCTTCTCCAACTCACGCGGCAGCTGGGCTGGGGCCGCAGTCAGGACGCAGCACCTTTTTTTTTTTTTTTTTTAAGATTTTATTTTTTTATCTGACAGAGATCACAAGTGGGCAGAGGCAGGCAGAGAGGGGGAAGCAGGCTCCCCTCTGAGGAGAGAGCCTGGTGTGGGGCTCGATCCCAGGACCCTGAGACCATGACCTGAGCCGAAGGCAGAGGCTTAACCCAGGTGGGTGGCGACGCTTTTTTCTTTCTTTCTTAAGATCGATCTGATGCCTCATGACCTCATCACTCAGCTGCTGCGGGTTCTGGCCATCGAGACCAAGCAGGAGAAGGCGATGGTCCATGCTGACCCCACCGAGCTCACGCTGAGCGGCCTAGAGGCCTTCTCCTTCGACTACGTCGTCAAGTGGCCCCTGTCGCTGATTATCAATAGGTGAGCGTGAGTCCTTCGGGCGCTGGCTTCCGTGGACGTGCTTCCAGGCTTGCAGGGACGGCAGGGTTGTGTCCGCTCAGCAGACCGCTGGGAGCGGCTGTGCACGGTCACTCCTGCGCAGGGTGGGCTGCCCGGCTCCTGGGGTACAGGACGGCATCAGTGGTGTCGGAGCCTCGGCCACCGTGTGCCGTGAGCATCACGATGTCCACGGCCAGCGGCGCCCGCCGACGCGCAGCATCCTGTGCCCCTCGCCTTGCAGGAAAGCGCTGACGCGCTACCAGATGCTCTTCCGGCACATGTTCTACTGCAAGCACGTGGAGCGGCAGCTCTGCACCGTCTGGATCAGCAACAAGGCCGCCAAGCAGTACTCGCCGCACTCCGCAAAGTGGTGCGTCCCTCGGCTCGCCGGACGCCCTGCCCACAGCTTTCGAATGGTGGCTTGGCACCGCCTGTAGCTTTTTGATCCGGGACAGGTTTCACACTGCAGCGCGGGGCTGTGGCCCCCACAGTGGACGCTGGCTCGGTCCCTCTGCTGTCGGTCACCGGCTGGTGACAGCAGGTGCCATGTGTGCCTGTGTGTGGGCGCTCGGAGGAGGGGCCCCAACCACGGAGTAGGGGGCACGCGGCGGCTGCAGCAGGAACCGCCCTTGTGCTCACGCAGGTTTGCGGGCGCCTTCACCTTGCGGCAGCGGATGCTCAACTTCGTCCAGAACATTCAGTACTACATGATGTTTGAGGTGATGGAGCCCACCTGGCACATCCTGGAGAAAAACCTGAAATCTGTGAGTCTGAGCTTAACACGTCCCTAACACTGTACAGGCACTGCACCAACCAGGTCGCACCAAGTCGGTTCTTGGAGGGACAGAGGGCCAGACGTTGGGGGGTGAGCACTGTGCCTGCCCCAGGCTGGCCACGAGAGAGCAAAACCCTCCGCACACAGAAGGCGTTTCCTTAGGAACATGGCCTGCGTGTGTATGAGCCCGGCCGCGAGTGTTGGGGGGCGGGGAACCTGGGGGCTGGGTTAGGGTTAGGGTTTCTGTGCCCCACCCACACCGCTGCACACTCCGGGCCTGTCGGCACGTCCCAGAAGCGTGAAGGGACAGCAGCAGCGTTTCCCTCTTTCTGTGCTTAAGAACCCAAACTCTGGACTTTCGGCAGCATGTTGAGCACCCAAAGCCATTGGGTCACGTAAGGAAAGGAAACGACACAGAAGCGTGCAGAGCCTCAGCCTGGCCCGTGGAGGGCTGGTCTCCTCGCAAAGTCATGCTGCGAGCGAAGGCGGGTGCTCTCTCTCCGCACAGGCGTCCAACATCGACGATGTCCTGGGCCACCACACGAGCTTCCTGGACAGCTGTCTGAAGGACTGCATGCTGACCAACCCCGAGCTGCTCCGCGTCTTCTCCAGACTCATGTCCGTCTGCGTCATGTTCACCAGCTGCATGCAGGTGCGCCACCCGCCGCGCGCAGGCCTGTGTCCCCGAGCGCTCCTCCACCGCCGGGGGCCGGAGCCAGCAGCTGCCGCGGCTCCGTCCTCAGCCCTGTGTGGGGCACCTGGCGTCTTCTCGTGCAGTTGCAGTTACTCGATTCAGTTACGAGTAGCTGCCTCAGAAAGTAAGTGTTGGGAGGTGGAGGGGGTGACACGAGGCTCACCAGGGCTCTAGAGCCCGGGGGTCAAGGGAGAGCATGCGACATGGTAGCCAACCTCTGGGGCCAGGAGCCTGGGAAACCAGATCTATCTGGGGCTCGCCGTCCTCAGAAGCCTGTTGGCGAGCTCCCGGGCGGGCTCCCTCGGAAGCCATGTGGGCACACCGCGGCTCCCTGAGTTCACATCTGCTGCCCCGGGTCTGCGGATGGTGCCTCGGCTGTGCGGCGGCACATACTTTACTCGGGCCGGGTTCCTTGAAACTAACTGCTGCGTTTCTTCTGACCCCAAGAGATTTACGCAGAGCATGAAGTTGGACGGCGAGCTGGGCCGGCTGATGCTGGAGCACGGCACGATGCTGGGGCCGCCCACAGAGGCCGAGCGGGCGGAGGAGCGTGCCCGGAAGGAACTCGCTAGGAAGGTGCGCAGTGTCCGGCTCCGCCGCTGGCCCGCACTCTGTGTTCCTTTTGGTTAAAATAGGCTCATCCCAATCAGGTCCCGATCTCCAGACTTGTCCAAACCTCAGCTCGGCTGTGCGTGAGGGCGAGGCCACAGTTCCCCAGAGCAGGGCCCTGCCGGGGGCACAGTTGGAGCCCAGCCTTCACTAGAAGGGCCGGGTGTGTCCGCCGCCCCTAAGCAGATGCTGGGGATGCGGCCCCGCAGGGCCAGCCGCAGCTCCGGAGAGGTCCAGCCCCGTGCTCCTGGCCCACGCCCTTGTGCCGAGAGGGAGCCAGGAGACAGTGCTGTGGCCGCTGGAAAATCAGAGCCGTGCAACGAACCCACAAGGGGCGTGGACTTGCTGTTTCCATGTGGTGGGAGCAGGGCAGGGCGCCCGCTGCCCGAACGGAGCGAGTCTCTGTGTCCCACGGCCTCAGGAAGTTTTATGTCCCCGTTAACTGTTATCACCTGAAAACTTGCCCAAATCCCTCCTATTTTGTTTGTTTTTTTAAGAAGGAGCGGGAGGGAAACCAAGCTGGAGGAGATAGGGCCAGGGTGGGACTAGGGCTCACCGTGTCGACTGCGCCTTCCAGTACGTGGCTGAGCACGTGGACGCCCCCCAGCTGACCTCCAGCTTCGAGGCCACCATCAACAAGTTTGACAAGAACTTCTCAGCGCACCTGCTTGACCTTCTGGCCCGCCTGAGCCTCTACAGCACCAGCGACTGTGAGCACAGCATGGCCAGCGTCATCTCCAGGTGGGTGCGGGCGGCCTCCGCGCACCAACATGGACCGTCCTGTGTCCACGCACTGCCGTGGACCGTCCTGTGCCCATCGGGCCGGGGTCCCAGCCTCCCCCCACGCTGCCTGTGCTCCCCCACCGTTGCCTCAGGCCCCCTCGGGAAGGCGTGACTGAAGCGGGGTCTGCTTGGGCGCAGCTTTGCCCCTCGCCTGCGTGCCGCTGCGGGTCGCCTGCGGTCACAGAGGCCTGTGCGGCTGCCGGTGGCCTGCAGCGAGAGGTCCGTGCACGGCGGTTTGTGTTCAGGCGTGAGTGTGCACCGGCGTGCGCCGGGCCGCCCTATTAGTGCCCCGGCACCGGCCCCTGTCTGTGTGCTGGACTGGGTCAGCCTCACCCAACACGGCTCCCTGAGCCAGGACCCAGGGTGCTAGCCGGGCTCCCCCCAGCTCCCAGCCCTGGGCCGTGCACAGCAGCGGCATCACCCCGTTTTCAGAAGAGCGGCCCGGAGGTGGGCGAGGATGGGGCCTGCGGTGCCTTCCAGGCCAGGAGGTCACTGGGGGCACACAGTGGGGGTCATGGCAGTGCTTGTTACAGCCTGCAGGTTTGGGCTCTTGGGACTGGGTGGGTCTTGTCGCCACTCTCAGGAGCTGTAACAGAGCGTTCCTGTTGACCCTGGGAGGGGCCCATCGGGGAGGACAGTGTAGAAACGGTGGGGACAGGTGCAGGGGGCTAGCAAGCGGGTCAGCCAGTCTGTGGTTCTGGGGCCAGCAGGCTCCCATGGCCTGTGGAGCCTGGCAGTATCCTGGATGCCTCGGTCTGCAGATGCCCCGCTCTGATTCCCAGGGGCCGGGGGCGTTGTCTGCCTGGGAAGTTGTCAGGCGTCTGATGTCCTAAGTACACGGCCTGGGAGGTGCCCACAGCCTGAGGCCCCCTCAGGCCCCTGTGCCAGGCAACGCCAGCCCCAACATCCAGGGCCGGGGAGGGTGGGATGAGTACTCTGCTGGAAGTACTTCTGCCTGAACCTCTAACGAGGGGTTTCTGTTGTGCGGTTCTTGTGTTGTGTGTGTGTGTACGTTCTGATGTCAGTACTGCTTGAACCGGGAAGGCTGTGTGGGTGGGTGTCCCTCGCACCTGGTGCAGAGCCGACCCTCTGCCTGTGGGGTGGATGGGTGGCCTGACACGGCTCTGCAGGGCACCCAGCCGGCATGGCAGCCCCGCCCTCTCCTCCCGCAGACTGGACTTCAATGGTTTCTACACGGAGCGTCTCGAGCGTCTGTCTGCAGAGAGAAGCCAGAAGGCAGCCCCCCAGGTGCCCGTCCCACGGGGCCCCCCGGCATCAGCGCCCAGGGTCGCTGTCCCTGCACAGTGAGGCCTCCGGTGCTCTGAAGAAATGAGTTTGGAAGCTTTTACTTGAATATCGCCAAATCACCTGTTTCTGTTTAAACATAAAGTTTGAATGTTGTCCCTGCCGTGCTGGCCTCGGGTCCCATGGTCCTGGGTTCTGCTGGCAGCAGCTGCCCAGACCTGGGTGGGGGCGGGGGTCTCCACAGCTGTGCCCCTCTGTGAGCTGTGTCAGTTGAGCGGGGCCGCTTTTTAAAATGTTTTTCTTCTCAAATAAAGACAAAGTGAAAACATACGGTGTTTGAGCAACATGAAGATAATTAACCAAGGTGCCATGCAGGGGACAGGGTCCCGGTGTCCACAGGAGGTCTGGTACACTGGCCCGGACCCCCAGAAGTCCACCATCGTGCTAGGATGGGCTCCTGGCACTAGGGGGCAGCATGGTCCTCTAGCTGTCTGGGTGAGTCCTGAGGACACCTGGCGGGGGGGCTGGGGAACCTGACCCTGGCCTGCCCCACGGCTGGGGCCCCCACCACAGTGCTCTGTAGTACTCCTGCCTTGCTGCCCACCGCCAGAGGTCACGTGTCACTGTCCCAGTTCAGCTCTGAGCACCTGCTTCCGGAGAGGGGTGTCCTGGTGGGCAAGCAGGAATGAGAGCCAGAAGCAGGCTCCTGGAGGCAGCCTGGGTGCCCCCCTTGCAGCCGGGGTGTGGGCAGCCTCATCCTGTCCACTGCCTTGCACAGGAGGGACCGTGGAGCCGGGGGCTCCCGTTCAAGCCACAGGCTGTTTCCTCTTCCAGTCTAAAGCCTGTCAGGGTTGGCCTGTGAGCCATCACGGCCAGAGCCCCAGCATTGTGCAGACCTTGCATTGCGAGCAGAGTAGCCCGCTGACCCTGCCTTGGGGCCCTCCTGCCCTGCCCTGAGGCCCAGAAACTGCGTGTCCCATCCTGGGCTCTGGGCAGGAGGCTTGCCAATTCACCTCAGGGATGCAGGGGGTGAGGGGGAGGGCCGAGGTGCATGTGGGGTCCTGGTCTGACAGCAGCTGCACGTGGCCGGTCCTAGCTGCCCACGGAGTGGAGAGTGGGCACCCACAGCAGCTTTGGTTTTTGCCTTTTAGTTTTTGTTCTCAAAGAATTGCCACATGCGAGGAAGGAAGAGATCACGATCACTGGGGCGTGCGGCTCCAGGACCTCGTTCCGTCACAGGAAGTGGTGTGACGGCAGGGGACAGGGCCCGTGTGTTCGGACCATTTCCACGGCCTCTGTCGCCTTTGCCTGAGGTGCCTCCACATCCACATCCACACCCATGAGCTGCTGCCTTTCGCTCTGGAGGACGTGATGGTCCAACTCTGCCCTCTGACCCGGGACTGCCGGTGGGAGCACAGGTTCCCAGGCTGCCATCTCAGGGAGCTTGTCCAGAAAGCAGCTGCGGAGCCACATGGTTCAGCGGCAGGCGGTCTGGGTCGGCAGGTGACAGGGACCCAGCCGAGGAGCCCGGGTGCCAGGCCAGAGTGGGGGCGGCCCCACCCCCCCCCAGAGCAGGAAGAGGCACCCGGGCGCTGCGTGGGTAGCTCTCTGTTGCGCAAGAAGTCTGCGCCCCCAGCCCCCTGCCACGCCCCCGACAGAGCATGTCCACGCCACTGCCCGGCCAGCAGCCCCCTGGGCCAGGCCCCCTTGGGCTTCCTCACCTGCGCAGAGCAGAGGGCGACCTTCCAGGGAGGGGCTCAGATGGTCTGTCTGCCGCCCCTTCCCTTAATTCGATCCGCATTTGGGAAGCTTGTTCTCGTGCCGGACACCAGGCGCTGCTCAAGAGCCCGCAGGAGCCCAGGAGTAGACGCGGGAAATCCGCGGGGCGAGGCGCCCCTCCCCGGCGGGTGTCCAAGCACCGCCCCTCCCGGCATCGGAGGGGCCGATAGGCTGCGGGTCGGGGGCTGGTCTCCGGGGCGGGGCGGCGGGGCCAGACCTCTACCCCCGCGCCGAGCCGTCTCTGCCAGCGCGGCGTCGGTAGACCCTGGACCCCGGACCCCGGACCCCAGACCTCGGGCCCCGTGCGCGCCCCCTGTTCTTGGCCCCGACCCCAGTGTACGCCCCACGAGCGCGCCCCGGCCATGCGCGGCCTGGGGTTCCCGCTGCTCGCCCTGTGTCTGCTAGGTGAGTGCCGCGGGGAGGGGCCGCCCTCCGGGGCGCCCATGGGTCCCCTGGCCTAACGCACCCTGCCGAGCTTCGGGTCAGTCTCCGGGGTCGGTCGCGCCGAGGGGAGCCCTCACCGGGAAGGCCCAGGGTGGCAGACGGAAACTTCAAAAGGGAACTGGGGGGAGAAGCCGCCTGGGGCGCTTCCCCAGTGGTGGTTCCTCTGGGGACTCACAGGGCACTGGGGAGCACCGCGCCTCTCCCCATCCACCTGGAGCCTTGGGATGACTGCCCACGCCTACCCAGGTCCCCTGGCCTGGCAGGGAAGGGAGGGCCGAGGAGCGGTGACCTGGAGCGGAGGGTGGACGCTGGGGGAGGAGGCCGGGAGGAGGTCGTCTAGCCACTTGGGACACACACACACACACACACACACACAGGCCGGTGCGCCCAGAGACCCGAGGGAGGGGCCGCGAGGGGACGGGAGGCCAGGTCAGGTCTAGGTCAGCCCGGTGGGCTCCACCCAGGGCTCCGAATCCCTGGTGCTCACACTCTCTGGTGACCCCCCAGGGGAGGTGGTGCAGGCCCACCACCGGCCGGCTGACCCCCTTCTCCCCCACAGTGGCAGCCCCCAGCACCCCACTGCCCCACGTGGAGCAGTACGAGGTGGTGTGGCCCCGACGCCTGCCAGCACCCCGTGCCCGCCGAGCTCTGCCCTCCCACCTGGTAAGTCTGGGTGGGGAAGCCGGCCTGGGGGCCCCCCACGGGCTCCCTGGAGCCTGTCCTGTCTGTAGCTCCAAGCGTGCCCACCGCGGCCCGCAGGGCTGTCTCTGCCCGCACTTCCTCCACCCCCAGCCTCCACTCCCTGCATCCTGCCTCCGCCTGCCCCTGGCGGGTGAGGCGAGCTGAGTGGCTTCTGCTGAGTAGGGGCCCCTGGGGCGGCTCTGGCTGACTTTCAGCAGCCCTGATGGCTCAGCGCACGTCACAGTTTCACTCACTGGCAAGATAAGTCTGATCCCTTTCAGGCCGGAGGGGATGGCTCATCTGGGGCGTGTCGCCAGCCGGGTTTGTGGTGACTGTGATGACGCACCTTCAAGGGGCATTTGGAGCTGGGCTGGGGTTTCCCGAGGAAGGCTGCCTGGAGGCATTCCTGAAATCCCCGTGGGACCGCCTGTCCTGACCTTAGTATCTGGAGAAAGCCTTCTAGAGGTCGGCAGGCTGGAGACCCTACCCTGGGGTGCTGGGTCATGAGCCCCCATCTCTGCTACCTTGGATCTAAGGGCTGCCGGTCAGGGCCCTGTCTCCCCATCCCCCTGCTTCCTGGGAAAGGGGATCCTAGTCATTTCGTGTTTGGACAGATGGGGAAATTGAGGTCTAGAGCTCCAACCTGCCCAGCCCCAGCTTCCTAATACTAGCCTGACACTGAATGACCCCCAAGGTCCTCTGAGGGGGCTTTCAGATTTCAGGGTGCCCTGGCCTTGACTGCACCCCCAGCCCAGCCCCAGCACGCCAAGGTTGGAGGCGTGTGTGCCCTGGGTTAGGGCCCCTCACCCTGGACCCCTCCCTGTCCCCTGGTTCAGGACCTGTACCCTGAGAGCGTGAGCTACATCCTTGGGACCCAGGGGCACAACTTCACCCTGCACTTGAGGAAGAACAGGTAAGTGGAGGCCCGGCCACTCTGCCAGGCCAGAGGCGGCTTTAGTGGGGGGCAGGCGGACCCTGGGAACCACAGTGGCTCTTTTCCAGGGACCTGGTGGGCTCGGGCTACACGGAGACCTACAGGGCTGCCAATGGCTCCCAGGTGGTGGAGCAGCGACAGAGGCAGGTAGGGCCCAGGACAGCCCTGGAGAGGCCAGCGGCCAGCGGAGCCGGAGGGGGGGGAGCGGAGCTGCAGGCCCCTCATGCCTCCCCGCTCCTGCAGGATCACTGCTTCTACCAAGGCCACGTTCAAGGACACCAGCACTCCGCTGCCAGCCTCAGCACCTGTTTGGGCCTCAGGTGCGGGCCGCAGACCTGGCGGGGGG
Source organism: Mustela erminea (assembly GCF_009829155.1). Lineage (NCBI taxonomy): Eukaryota > Metazoa > Chordata > Mammalia > Carnivora > Mustelidae > Mustela > Mustela erminea. The sequence continues at coordinate 91,727,731 of NC_045627.1, read as the reverse complement.
GCGGGGGGTCAGCTGTCCCGCACTTGCCCCAGAGAAGTCGTCAGAGGCCGAGAAGAGAGGGGCTCGGGGTGGCGATCTTCCCGCACGCGGACTGTGGCCTGTTAGAAGTCACAGATTCCCCGGGTTGTGGGGCTCCCCTCAGGCCCTGCAGCCTGTTCCGAATACCCCTCCCCACCCCACCCCTCCCCCGCCCTGCCGCCGTCTGTCCCAGTGCAGATGGGGCCGTGTGCAGCAGCAGCCCTGCCCCTCCCCCCCCACCCGCCGTCCTCCCCGACGTGTCCGTGGGGGGGGGGGTGCACTGATTCAGAACCGCCTGGCTTCCCTCTGCCCTCAGGGGCTTTTTCCGGGCTGGCTCGGACGTCCACGTGATCGAGCCCCTGGACAGGGCTGGCGAAGAGGGGCGGCACGCGCTATACCGGGCGGAGCATCTGCAGCAGAAGCTTGGGACCTGTGGGGTCAGCGACACCAGCTTGGAGCAGGCCTTGGGGCCTCGGACCTTGGCAGCCTTCAGGCCCCGGGTGAGCAGGGGAGCCCGGACCAGCTGCATCACCCCCGTCCCCTGGGACTGCATCCCCCAGACCCGCCCTGTGCCCGGCCGGGGGTCCCCATGGCCAGTGGGCCTGGCTCTGCCAGTGGCTACTGAGATCGCTCCTTGGCCTGAGCTGGAACCTCCTGGATGGCACCCTCAGTCCGAGCAGGGGCCCGGGTACTAGCTCCAAGACCTCGGGAGAGGGTCAGGGTGTGAAAACTGGGCCCGGGCCAGGACTGTGGCCGGGGTGGCTGACCACCGCCTTGTGCCCCCAGATCGGGCTGCTGCCCCGAGACACCCGCTATGTGGAGCTGTATGTGGTCACGGACAGCGCAGAGGTAGTGAGGCGGAGCGCGGGGGCAGGGCTGGGGCTGGCTGGTGGGCCACGTCCTCTGAGGGCCTGTCGTCCTGCAGTTCCAACGGCTAGGGAGCAGAGCAGCGGTGCGCAGCCGGGTGATGGAGGTGGTGAACCACGTGGACAAGGTGGGTAGAAATCTCGGTGGTCGAGGGGACAGGGCCAGCAGGAGCGGGGCTGTGTCTGCCGCCCTCACTGTCCCCGAGCCTGACCTGGGGCCCCCCGCGTTCCCAGCTTTATCAGGAGCTCAATTTCCGTGTGGTCCTGGTGGGCCTGGAGATGTGGAACCAAGGGGACGAGATTCAGGTGAGCTCGAACCCCGACACCACGCTGGACGACTTCCTGCAGTGGCGGAAGCAGAGGCTGGTGGGAAGGCACCAGCACGACAACGTGCAGCTCATCACGTATGTGGGCGCCGGGCACGGGGCCCTGCAGCGGGGGGCTGCGTGGGAGCGCCGGAGCACGTGGGAGGGAGGCAGTTTCGGGGCACCCACCTTCGCCCACTGCTCTTGTTTCCAGCGGGGTTGAGTTCACCGGGACCACCGTGGGACTGGCCAAGGTGTCGGCCATGTGCTCCCAGGACTCGGGGGCTGTGAACCAGGTTTGCTGGCCTCTGGACGGGGAGCCCTGAGGACTAGGTCCACATGCTTGTCCCCGCGCTGTCCCCACGGGTTGGAACGCCTGGGGGCCGCCACCCCTGGAGGGTGCAGGGATGCTTTGAGAAGTGTTACTGGCGGGACGGGGTGTGGCTTTAGCTGGCGTGGCCTCTCCCGGTAGGACCACAACCTAGAGAACCCTGTCGGTGTCGCATCCACCATGGCCCACGAGATGGGCCACAACCTGGGCATGGACCATGACGAGAACGTCCAGGGCTGTTACTGCCCCGTGCCACGGGAGGGCGGCGGCTGCATCATGGCGGCCAGCATAGGGTGAGGCCAGGGGCTGCCTGGGGAGCGGGGTGTCCTAGGTGACCCCGCACCCTGACCGAGGCTCCGTCCTGCGCCCCCAGCTCCAAGTTCCCCAGGATGTTCAGCCAGTGCAGCCGCGCCGACCTGGAGATATTCGTGGAGGAGCCTCGCACAGCCTGCCTGGCCAACGCCCCGGACCCCAGCCGGATGGTGGGCGACCCTGTGTGCGGGAACCAGTTTGTGGAGCGTGGGGAGCAGTGTGACTGTGGCCCGCCCCAGGTACAGGCCAAACGCCCGCCGCCCTCTACCCTCATGGACGCCCATTCGTGACCCACCAGCCACCCCGTGTGCCGTGGCCACAGAGCAGAACGCTTCTGCTCTCTGAGCCCCGAGGGGCCTCTGGGGAGGGGGCCCAGGGTCTGTGCTGGAGCCCACTCCTACCTCTGCCCTTCAGGCCTGTCAGAACCCCTGCTGCAACGCCACCACCTGCCAGCTGGCTGCGGGGGCCCGTTGTGCCCAAGGGGCCTGCTGCCAGGACTGCAGGGTGAGTCCTGGGCCCCCAGGCCAGTTGGTGGGAAGGGGTCCCAAGGAGATGGCTGACAGAGCACGTGAGCTCTGCTCTGCTGGGCAGGTGACGCCTGCCGGTGAGCTGTGCCGTCCCCCAAAGGATGCGTGTGACCTTGAGGAGTACTGTGATGGTCAGCAGCCAGTGTGCCCGGAGGATGTCTTCCAAGAGAACGGCACACCCTGCCCAGGGGGCTACTGCTACAATGGGGTCTGTCCAGCGCTGGCCCAGAGGTGCCAGGACCTGTGGGGGCCAGGTGAGGCATGTGCACTCTGGCTATGTGCTCACAGGCTTGCGGGGCGTTGCGGGGCCCAAGCCAGAGGACTGACCCCTTCCTGGCCCCCCGCAGGCTCGCATGTTGCTGAGGAAACATGCTACACCTATAGCATCTCCCCAGGCTGCCAGGGCAGGCCCGTGCAGGGTTCCAGCAGGTGAGTGGTCATCTGTGGCCTGATTCCCCCGGGTCGCAGGCCACAGGATGTCCCTGGAAGTGGGGCCGCCCAAGAGGGTCTTCTGCACAAAGGAGTCTTGGGTCTGAGTCAGAGGGTTCTCCAGGGGGTCCACCCTGCCCTCCAGCACCCCCAGGCCTGAGCACCTGTCTGCCCTCATGGGAGGGAGGGTGTGTCGCTGTCACTGGGGGTGGGGGAGGTGCCCACCAGAGGGCCCTACGGCCCATCCGAGGGCTGGGGCCTGTTTCCTCCTGAGGGAGGGCCTGCAGGCATCAGGCAGGAGACCCAGCAGAGCTGCTTGCACGGCTTCTCTGTCCACAGGGTCGACACGTGCGGCACCCTATACTGTGAGGGCGGACGGAAGCCGCCGGAGCGGAGTTCCTGTACCCTCACCTTGCGCACGGGCACTTGCCAGGCTCTCGCCCTGGAGGGAGGCGCCGCGTATGAGCCGGTGCCGGAAGGCACCAAGTGCGGCGAGGAGAGGGTGGGCGCCCGCGCCCGTCTGGTGCAGGGTCGACCCCGGGCGGCAGCTGGCAGGGGCTTCCGAGGGCTGTGGCCCAGACGTGAGCCTGGACGCGCCCCACGTGGCGGTCCTAGACACGTGTCCCACGGAGGCGAGCCCACGCAGTCCGAGGGCTGTGCACACCGGCTCCTGTGTGGGCTCAGTCGAGGCACTGCCGGTGGACGGGAGGTGCTCAAGCAGCCAGTCCTCCGCTCACGGGGTGTGAAGACCATTCTGTTCTGCAAGCCCACACCTCCCTGGGCGTGGGGGACGCCAGCCCTCTGGCCCCGGTGGCTGCTGTGGCCCGGCCGGCCTGGGTGTGACGGCCCCGGCCTGCCTCCCCTAGTGCTCCCGATCAGGCCGAGGGTCCGCGTCAGCTGGTGTTAGAAGTGGGGACACGACTCCAGGCAGTGTTCTAGAACGTCTGCCTGAGGACATGCCCTCTGCCTTCCAGGTTTGCTGGAAAGGAGTCTGCCGGCACCTGCACGTTTACAGATCCATAAACTGCTCTGCCCAGTGCAACAACCACGGGGTACGTGAACCCATGGGGCGTCCCGCCACGTGCCCTCTGGGGCTGAAGGAGACCCGTAGGCCGTGCTCGAGATGAGCTCAGGCCCAGCAGGGGACGCTGCCGGAGGCTGGTGGGATCTGGGTGTCCCTTGTGAACACCGAGGCCCGGGGCAGTGGTGCCGTGGACGCATGGGCTGGGGCTAGGCAGACCCGAAAGCTCTCCGCTGTCAGTAACGTGTGTCACTATGTAGGGACAGCCAGCCACTGAGAGCTCGAAACACCAGGGCTGGGGTGCTCCCTTCTGACCCCAGTCTCAGGGAGGTTTGGGGGCGTGCCCCAAGGACAGCCCACAGGAAGCCGCCAGACGAGCTCACCTTGCCGGCCGCACGTCTGATGGGCGAGGCGGCAGACAGGTATAGGGCGGCCTGGTCCTCACCCCCGGTCACCCTCAGGTGTGCAACCACAAGGGAGCGTGCCGCTGCCACCCGGGCTGGGCCCCGCCCAACTGCACAGAGCTGCTGCCCCACGTGCACACAGGTAGGCCCGGCGACCCCGGGGCTTTCGTGCCTGCATGGCCTGATAGGGTCCCCTGCAGGTCTGGTCCTTCCTCAGACAACCTGGGCTGGGCCGAGAGGGCCACCACGTGCCCTCAGGTCCTTCAGGCATTGTCAACGATGCAGGTATGCGGCCTCAGCCCGGCTCTCTGACCCCACGGCTGCCACCTGGGCTCCCCGTGAGATAGGCAAGAGGCGTGTCCTAGAGGGAGAGCACAGTCGTGGTGACAGGACGCCAGCCAGTTTGCTGGGTCCTCGGCCGCCTTCTGAGTGCGGGAGTCTGAGGGCCCCCCACGCCCACAAGCATCTTCTCCAGTAGCCCCTGTGCCCATGGCCGCCCACAGCAGCATGGCCCCCTGAGCCTGGCCAGACCCTGCTCACGTCACTGTGGCCAGGGGCCAGTCACCACCAGGCCCTCCAGCCCCTGCTCTGAGAGCCCACAGGGCTGGTGTAACAGACTCACTCTCAGTGCTGAGGCCCCTCACGTGGGCCCCGGGCCCCTGGGTCTCCGCCTGAGGAAACACTCCTCTCCTTGGTCGTGGGGCCCTCACTGTCCTATTGACACCTGCTCTCCTGCACCCCCCAGGGTCCAGGAGCCTCCTGGTGGGCCTGCTGGCATCTGTGGTGCTGCTGGTGGCTCTCCTGGCAGGTGTGGTCTTCTACCAAAAGGCCTGGAACCGAGACTCTTGGAGGTGAGCGTGCTCTGGGGTTGCAAGAAGCACTTCCCGTGCATACACGATTGGGAAACGTCCTGCTGCTGTTTGAGGAAGAGGAACAGCCCTCCGCACAGAGAGCTTGGGGCCTCTGCCTCTTGAAGACGGGGCAGGTGACAGGCGAGGCCAACAGGTGGGGGGGGGGTAATCCCAGACAGAGCCCCTCCATCCCCACCCTGATCAGTGCCAGAGCACTTGGGAGAATATGGGCTTTGCCCATCGTGGGCAGCTGCCCACGGAGTTGCCATGGGACCTCACCCCATCTTGCTGGCTGCAGGACACACCCAGGAGCCCGATTCCCTGGGCCAGACCCCAAGGCCAGGACACACTGACCAGTCTTGCTTTCTCCCCAGGAGCTCAGTGCCCAAGACTACCAAGGGGCTCTCCAACCCCCTGTTCCATGAGGGGCCCAGTGTGCCAGCCAAGGGTGGGGCTCCATCCGCCACCACCCACCCCAGCCAGCCCACCAGGCCCATGGCCTCCAGGATGATCCCTAAGCAGCCGCCCCGTGCTGTAAGCAGTGCATCCCACCACCCCGGGGCCATCCCCAGTCCCTGCCAGCAGGGCTTGGAGCTGCCCCGCAGAGGCAGAAGCAGGCTTCAGGGTGGACAGTCTGAGAACCCGCATGAGCCAGTGACAGACCAGACCTGGGACTTGGACGTGAGGCTCTCGGCCTCTGCAGGGTGGACAGAGAGGTGTTAAGCCCAGATGCCCTCTGTTCCTGCCCAGCATCTCTGGGCCCCCCCACAAGACTGGCAAAGGGAAGGGTGGGAGTTGCACCTGGGCTCAGCCTCGGGGACCCGTGGGGCAGGGCAGAGCCCTCCATGTGCACGTGACTCTCCCTCCTCTGGGAGGGGTGGGAACCTCGGGTTCTGGGCTGGGACCTCCAAAGCCTGGCTCCCTGGACATAGCCTCCCTGTGAGCCCCAGGCTCCCCGCCCTGTTCCCTGCAGCCTCCAGTCACCATGTCCAACCCACCCTTCATCATTCCTGTGTACACACGGCTGCCCCCAGACCAGGTGAGCGGCCAGGACGTCTAGGAGCACCAAGTGGGTCCTGGGCAAGGAGTGCAGGGGCTGGGGGCTGGATTTGGTGAGCTGGGGACCCCAGGGCAGCAGCCCCTACACTCGGGAGGCTGATGGCCCAGCCCCGAGAGGATGTTTACTAAACCCAGGGGGCTGAGGGGCCCTGACTGCCGCTCCTCCCTCCCACCAGCTCAGACCTCCTCCTCCTGCCAAGCGCCTCCCTGAGCTGAAGCCCACGCAGGTGAGAAGCCTCCGCCTTTTGGAGACCTCTCCAGCTGCACACGTGCCCTTCCCTGGCTGCCGGGCGCCTCCCAGCCAGACCCTGTGGTGTCCTTGGCTTCCTTGTGGAGCGCAAGTCTAGAGATGCTCTGAGATGCGCGGGGGACGGCTCCTTCCGCTGTGGTCCCTCACGGTCTGCAGCGTCCATCCGGAGACCCTGCCAGGAGCCACCGTGACTGTGGTGTTTGCTTCATGGAAATTCTCGTGTTTAACTTTTTGAACTAATTTTAAATTTACAGCAAAGCTGCAAAAATAGCCTTGGGGGGGGGTTGAAAGGAAAAATGGACAAAGGGGCAGAAATGGGTCTAGCCAGGAGCGGCTGCAGGGGAGCTGCGCACACCAAGGGTCTTCCATTGGAGGGGCGTGGCCAGTGCCCTTCCTCCACCCAGACCCTGGGGGCACCTGCCCTGCCTGCCCAGAGGAAGCGGAACTGTAAACAGATGCCAACTTTAGTGGTGAATTCTCAGCATTTGAACTTCCAAAGACCCACATTCTGGCCATTTAAGAGCCTTTTTTGGGAAATGCTGGGGTAGGGTGGGGTGGGGTGGGGTGGGGACCTTGAGGGAGAAGGCCAGAGTGCAGCTGATGGGCCCAGGAGGGGGTTCTGCCCCAGCCGGGGGCACTTCTCTTTGAAGAAGCCTGCAGGGGAGTCGGGAGCAGAGCCAATGCTGGGGAAGATGGGGCCTTGGGTGGTGTCCAGAGTCCGCTGTCTGTCCCCCAGGGTGTGAAGCCGACCTTCCCACCTCCGATGCCTCCAGTCAAGCCTGGGGCGGGAAGAGCCACCCCCGGACCCGTGCAGGTGAGCCTGTCTCCCCCAGGGCGCTGGGCAGCAGGGTGGGCGGTCTCCCTGGCTGGCTGGCTGGGGCACTGCCCCGGGGTCACTGTCCACCGGGTTTGTCTCACACCCACTTGCCCCTGTCGGGACTTCCCGAGCCACCCCCGCTGCCCGTGCGTCTGTTCCTCCTGTCAGTCAGGGGGCCAGGCTGGGGTCGCGGGGCTTAGGCAGGTGGCGGTGGCCGCTGGGTGTGGGCCGCAGTGACCTCCGCACGAGGAAGCGTGAGTCATCGGGGCCCTCGGGCCGCGGTTCAGCTCCGGTTCTCCTTCCTCCTCCCAGGGCGCCGCGGGTGCGAAGGCGGCTCCGAGGCCCCCGGTGCAGCGGAGGTGACGCGGGGCTGCGGGCGTCGGCCCTGGTGGGGACGGCGGTGCTCTCCCCGCGGGGTTCGGGTCGGCCCGGCCCCTGCCCCCGCCCCCGGGGACCCGTCCGGCCCGAGGAGCGCGCGCAGAGGAGCCACGGCCGGCCGCCCCCCTCCCGGGACCCCCCCGCGCCCCCCTCCCGGAACACCCCCCCCCCCGGCGTCCCGCACCCCGAGGGGCCCCCGCGCCCGCAGCGGGGCCGGAGCTGCCGTGAAGTGTTTTCGTACCAGGTCACCGACCGGTCTGCACGGTCGGGACCGTCATTAAACCGACGCAGCACCGTGTGCGCGACCGTGGGCGGCGCTGGTCTCGACCCGCGAGCGGCCGGGTAACGCGGGGCGGTGCCGCCCCCCGCCCCCCCGCCCCCCGCCCGCCCTCTCCCCGCCCCCCGGCCTCGCGGCCCCTCCCCCGCCGGAAGTCCACCGCCCCTTCCGGCCGCCGCGGCCCTGCGCTGCCCCTCGGCGCCCTCCGCGGCCTCCGCGCCTGGCCGGACGGGCCCCGCTCCGCCGCCCCAAGCGCCGCCCGGCCCGGGACTCGGCGACGGCGGCTGAGCGGGGCGGGCGGGGAGACGCCGGGGACTGGCGGGCCGCGGAGGTGCAGGCGCCCTTGGGGCGCCGGGCCGGGGCGGGGTGGGGGCCGCGGGGCGCGCGCTCCCTGCTCGTGCGGGAGACCCGGGGCGGGGCGGGGCGTGAGGCTCCTCGTGCGGCCCCGCCGACCCCAGCCGCGCCGCCGGGGGGCTGCAGCCTGACCCCTGGGGCCGCTCGCCCAGGACGGGGCCGGCCCCCGCCTGGGCGCCGCCGCCTCGGGGGTCCTGGGACGCTGACGTGTCGGAGGCCATCAGGCGGGGCCGACCTTGCGCCGCGGACCCGGAGCTGGGCCGGCGCGTTCTCGGCAGCCTGGCCTCCCCCTTCCCGCCCCCTGTTCTCCGCGGGCGACCCTCCCCTCCGGGCCTCTGGACCACGGTTCTCAGGCCGCTTCCCTGACGGTCTCTTCGGCGTCTGTGTCCCTGTCCACTGGACTCCCCTCATTCCGCCAAGAGGACAGCGCGGTCTACTTAAGACCAGCCCCACCAGGGCATCAGTCCTGCCCTCGGACCGCACCTCCTGCTCGCTGACTCCCCAGCAATTCCGAGCGGCGGGCTCGGCTCCAGGCCCTCGCGTTCGTGGGGCTGACCGGCTGTCTAGTGGGAAGCGTCCGTCGTGATGGGCGATAGAAGCACGAGGACCCTAAGTGACAGCAGAACGAGGACTGGGTGACCCAGGGGTGCTGCAGTGGGGAGCAGGGTCCCTGCGCCACTGAAGCTGGGCAGGGGGGGAGCTCAAGCGCTCGGGGCCGGGGAGGCCCTGGTCAGGACCGCTCTGAGCCTGAGCGGATACAGGAGGGACTGTGGGGTTGACACCTGGGCCAGGTCTCGTAGGATAGAGAACCAAGAGGGAGAAGGGGACTTGGGAGGAGGTGGAGGCAGGAGGGCTGCTGCTCCGCCCCAGGGGTGGGAGGGGTAGGCTCCCGGGGTGGTGAGAAGTCCCCATTGCCAGGCGGGGAGCCTGCAGGACTTTGTAGCCAAAAGGTGAGCTCTCCCTCCGAGGTCCAGGTTGGGACAGGCCTGGCCTGAAGGCACAGGGCACTGAGCACTCTGGCCCCGGATGGCACTGCCGGGAACAGGACGGTTGCGGGGTTTCTGTGGGTGCAGGGCGAGAAGGCCCACGAGCCCCAGCCTGTCCTCCAAGGAAAGCCGGACCCACCTCCTGGCCCCACAAAGCTGCTGCTCTGAGGATCACCCCCACGTCCTTTGCAGGAAAGTTTTTCACAAGGTGCATTTGTAGGTCTCAGAGATGGAAATACAAAGGGTAGTGACCAGCACACTCGGGGCCATCGAGCCCATCTTGTGTGCCCCGAAGGGAAGGGTGAGGGACGGCCCTGCACGGCCAGCCCTGCTCACAGCAGCCGTATTTGTTGGGGTCCTTGTTGTGTGGCCTCCGCCCTGCTGTGTTGGTGGCGCTGGGATGTGGCCCGCTTATCGGCCAGGGATAATAGCACGGGTGATGAGGGCCCTGCCCACCCACAACCCGGGTGCAGACTGTGAAACTCCAGCCCAGGCCCTTTCCCGGCCTGACCCACCGGCCCCGGGGCAGTGAACACTCCTGTGCCCAGGCCAGCCCGGGGCCATGCTCTCCTCTCCAGCCCTCTCCCACTCGCCTGCGTGCCTAGAAACAGGGAGGTATGTCGGCCACAGGCCAATGAGCAGCACCTCCTGGGCTGGCCCTCACTGTTCAGCCTTTCAAGCCTTGGCAGGACCCAGGACCATCCAGTGCTAATGCAGACCCCAGGCAGAGCTCCCTAGCCTGGCACACAGTCATGCCCAGTCCCTGGGTTGGGGAACTGAGCCCCATCGCAGCCCCCTCGGGCCTCCCACAGAGGGCGGTGTCAGACGAGGCCTGTGGCGCTCTTGACTTCACCCCTCCAGAAAGACCGGTCCTTGCTCTGAGGGGGCGGCCAGGGGTGTCCCGCCCAAAGCCACCCAGGCTGCAGCTTCCCGAGTGGGAGCCCGTGGCCCTGTCCACGGTCCACACGGGCCTTTCAGAGGCCTCCAGGGCTGTGCTGTGGGTGGATGTCAGGGCGGGGGCTGCGTGGTGCCCCCTCCACCCGCACCCCGTGCTGCTGAGGGGGCCCAGCCTCTCCTCTGAGCTGCTGCGTCTGCTCACCTCACAGACCCTCCAGCGCGAAGACCCTTCGGAGTCAGAAGACTCCAGAGAAGGGCGCCTGGGTGGCTCAGTGGGTTGGGCCGCTGCCTTCCGCTCGGGCCGTGATCTCAGGGTCCTGGGATCGAGTCCCGCATCGGGCTCGCTCTCTCTCTCTGACTGCCTCTCTCCGTCTACTTGTGATCTCTATCAAATAAAAAAAAAAAAAAAAAGACTCCATGGGACGCCTGGGTGGCTCACTTGGTTGAGCAGCTGCTTTTGGCGCAGGTCATGATCCCAGCGTCTTGGGATCGAGTCCCACATCCGGCTCCTTGCTCGGCAGGGAGTCTGCTTCTCCCTCTGCGTCTGCCTGTGTTCACCCTCTCTCCCTCTCTCTCTCTGACAAATAAATAAAATCTTAAAAAAAAAAAAAAAAAAAAAGACTCCAGAGAAGACGGGCCACTGTGTGTGCGCAGGGAGGCCCCTGACTCCTGAGCTCAGCGCTTCTCCGCACAGGCCCCCGCGTTAAAGGCCAGGTGTTTGCCTTGCAGTCAGGACGCAGCCCGTGGGTCACGGGAGCGCCTCGAGTCGGCTGCCAGAGCTGCTGGAGGAGGAGCAGGCCCTGGCCTTGCTGCAGAAGACAGACCACGTGCAGCGACCTGGGGGCCCCTCGATGCCCAGATGCCCCCCAGGAAGCAGATGGGTTGCGTTCCTTTCTAGGAAGCTGGGCCTGGTGTGGCTGTGGCAGTGGCCGGGACAGGCAAGGTCCCTGACCAGGGAGCACCATATTTAGTTTGGCTACTTAGCAAACCCCTTAACTGTGGAACGTTCCAAGCAAGCCTGGAAACAGCAGAGTATGATGGGCTTACCGTCCCCTGTGACTCACCGCCACGCAGCCTTGGCCATTCCCAAACCTCAGGCACATGGGGACTATGGACAGTCATAGGTGCCACCATCCAGAGGCCCACAGGCTGGGGGCTCAGCAAAAAACACGCCCCCCCCCCCCGCCAGGGCACACACCAGGTTCCATAGGGGCACAGCTGTTCCTCTGCTCTTTCAGTAAGGATCTCCCGTGCTCCTGGGTTCAGGAAGAGCTCAAGTCCCTGAGTGCCCTCCCCCATGTCCACCCGCACCCCCACCCCCAGGGGAGCGCAGGCCACAGGTTTGGACCTGAGACAGCGCAGGGAGCCGCGAAGAATTGTGAAAGCAGCCTGGTTCCCTAGCCGAGACCCAAATCTTGATGAGCTGTTTTCTTGAGGAAGCAGGAAAGTGAGATCATCCTGTGGTTGGGATTTGCAGAGAGGAAGTGATACGCAGCCTCGGGGCTGAGGTTGCGGTCAGGCCCTCGCCAGTGGCGCTGGTCCATGAGCCAGCAAAGTGCTTCATAACCGTTTGACTTCTCCAAACCGGGCGGGGAGCCCCGCCGCGTCTGCTATTTGAGTGCCGCGGCCGTGATGGTCACCAGTGGGAGATCCTCCCCGGGAGAAGAGAGACTTGCAGCAGAACGTGGGGGCATTCCTTGGTTCTGCCTGTTGGTGGAGCAGCTGCCTCGGGTCTGGGAGGGAGGCTGTGGGTCAGCGGGGTCGGGCGGTAGGAAAGTCCCCCCGCGGTGGATGGTGCTAGCTCTGCGTGTGGCCCCGGGTCCTCAGCTTATGCCTGGGGACCGAGCATGGGGCCAGTGGCAGGAGGTAGGCGCGTGCCAGGTCCCGCTGGCCCGTGCTGCCTGGGGCTCACGGAGGGGATGTGTCTGCTGGCGTCGCTGGCTCAACGCCTCGACCAGTGGGAGCTGTCTGTCCATGGCGAGGGCGAGGGCTGTGGCACCACCTCGTCCCGACAGCACCGCGTGCTTGGGGGCAGACACGCCTTTGCTCACTGCTGGGGTGAGCCTGGGTCTATGCTTCCAGGAAGGGGAGGTTTGTGATGTGCCCAGGAGCACCCACAGCCCGACGGCCTGGGGGGTGGGGCCTGGCCGTTCCTCCCACGCAGACATCAGCGTGGGGGCGTTTTCTTGGCGGCTAACTTTTAGAAGAAAACTGCGCGTGCTGCCCAAATGCCATGCGTGCATCCAGTCACCCGGCGTGTCCACAGGCAGGCCCCCAAACCTGCCAGGGGCTGCGTGAAGTCCCGGCGACGGAGACAGCCAGCATCTCCCAAAACCTCCCTCCCCGACTCTCTTCCTGCTGCCAGGACCCCCAACCGCCCCCCGGGGGGGTGTGGAGCTCAATTCTGACAGAGCCTTTCCCTGGGGCCCCACTTGAGGGCTTTTGACCGAAGCACCAGCCACGTGGCCCTCGCAGGGGTCTAGCTGGACGCGCAGCCAGGGGTTGGCCCTGCCCGGCCCCCCGCAGGTGGACAGGGCGCTGCCTCTCAGACGCGTGTCGTCCTGCAGATTTCACAGATGAAGGTGGTCTGGCTGGCGCTCCTGGTGAGGCTGAAGGACCAGCAGATCAGAGAGCTGACGAGACCCAGTGACCGAGAGTGGCCGCGGAGAAAGAAAGGATCCAGCGAGAGGCCCGGGACACACCCCTCCCAAGGCCCCTAGACCTAGAACTTGAGGCTGCACGCAGCGCCCCCAGACCGGGTGTTCTGCACGTGGCCGCGCAGTGTTCAGCCGTGCAGAGCGGACACCGGTGTCCCAGTGCTCGGGGCCTCGGCGCGTGGGTGTTCAGGAGGCCAGGGCCGCTCGCCCACCACAGAGACCCATCTGCGTGCGAAGACTCTGGTCCCGCTCCCTTGAGCCCCTGTGCTGCGTTGTGGTCATTGTCTGTGAACACAGACAGTTCCTGTCTATGTAGACTGTTGCGTTGGGGCAGTGGTGGTTGGGGGGGGCCGGCCACGTCCTTTATCAACCACACAGGTCCTGTGCAGGGCTCTGTGCAAACAGTGCCCTGGAGGTGTGTCCCTGGGGTCACTCCACTGTGTGTGAAGGGAGCACGTGAGGAAGGAAAGGGCCATCGGGGCACGTGCGTGGGGGCTGGCCGCCGGCCCTGCGTGGTCCTAGGTGCCCGCAGTGATCCCACAGGATGGCTTGGGGCCTCCTCTTGGCTCTGGAGACATAGGACCTGGCGTTGCCATGGCCTCCTCTCTGCTGGCTAGGCCCCTTTCAGTCCACGGGGAGTCCCCCGTCCCTGGGTTGGGGACTTCAGGCCAGTACGCTGGTGTGGCAGGATGGCCTGAGACACTGTGGCTGCCCTGCAGCGTCCAGACACACCCCGGAGTTTTGGTTCTGCTCTTGCTGGGCCTGGGAGGGGCGGTCTGGGAGGTGGTCTACACCTCTCTCTCCCTAGAGAACGAGGAGCCACGGGGTCTGTGGGGGTCTGTGGAAATCGGGACGACAAAGGGCACGTGCTTGTTCCTCGTGTCGGGAGCCCGCCCAGCCCCGGGGCCAGACCTGAGCAGACACCCGTGCTCTCCTGGGGCTGCTTGGCCTTGCAGAAACAGGAAGCTGCCCCGCGCGTGCGCACGTGTGTGTGTGTGTGTGTGTGTATGTGTGTGTGTCCGTGCCAACCTGAGTGCAGGGTCATGCCACCAGCCCCCCGGTGGAGGTGACCCGTGCCAACCTGAGTGCAGGGTCATGCCACCAGCCCCCTGGTGGAGGTGACCCTGAGGGCTGGGTTTTGGCGCAGAGACAGAGGATGGAGCTTGGGGATCGTGGCCCCGGGGAGTGATGGTGCCTGGAGACAGGGGCCGCTTCCAAACGCAGGCCCGGCTTGCTGACCAGCAGGCCCACGGCGTCCTCTTTGGGGAGGGGGGACAGGCAGGGAGGGGGGGTGAGCCCCACCCTGCATGACGGAACAGCTTGGTCTTGTGCCCCCAGCACAGGCTGGAATGAGCAGCAGCCCTTGGTGGGTGTCTGGGATTCGGGAGGAGACGGGGCCCATCAGACCCCATCTCTGGAGGGCCTGATTCAAGGGCCTGAAGACCCCTCCGACCAGCCCAGCTCCTGGAGGGACACTCCCCTCACCCCTGCCCTGGACAGCGGACCCGGTGGTTAGGTTAATGCGCAGTGGGTTCTGAGTTCTTGGCAGTGGGCAGAGCCATCCCAGCTGTCCCCACCCCCGGGGCAGTGATGGGGAAGCCACCAAGCAACACCCCATAGGGGGCAGGACCGTGGGCTGGCGCTCGCCCCTCCAGGCTCTGTAAAGGAAGCCCCACCCCAGCAAAGACCCCAAAACTGAAATCCCAATGATGGTTCCTTGGGGGGCTCCCTCTGGCCCAGCAGCACCCATGACCTTGGGTGGCCAAAGTGTCATAGGACTTAGCCTCTGTGGGGCTGGGGACTGAGAGCCAAGCCTGGGTGCTGGCCAGGGTACTTCACATGGGACCCCCAGGTCAGGAGGTGGGGTGGGGTTGGAGCCCCCTGCAGAGATAAGGCTACGAGGGCCCCCTCAGGCCCTCCCCAGGGTGTTTACATCTTGGGGTGCCACTCAGAAAAGGCTGGGGGTGCAGGTCCTGGAGGGCATGGTGTGTGCAGAGTTGGGGTTCCCTTGGGGCCAGGATGAAGTTGACAAGTGAGCCATGGGGGTGCTGCTGTGGGCCCTCCCCACCTCATTCTGTTTCCCTGGGCCCCTAGGGTAGCCTCATGGCCAGGCTGGCACAATGTCAGGCCCAAGTGGCTTCTGGATCCTTCTCCAGGAAGCCGGGGCACCAGCATAGTGCCACAAACTCGGAGGGTTTTCATCCTGGGTCTAGGGGCCCCCACCTCAGGCCACGGGGGCTCTCCAGGGGACCACCGACCCCTGCACTCTCAGGACTCGGGTTCTCCTAGAACCTGGGGTGCAGCTGAGGGTGTGACGCCTCTCACGCCCTCCTCAGGGGCTCCCGCCAGTGGTCAGCAGGTTGGAAGGTGCGGTGCTCTGCACGCTCTGCACGGAGTGTGGGCTCGGGCCTGGGTCTCCAGAGCGCCTCTCCCCTGGCCCCCGCCCCAGGAGGCAGATGTGGAAGAGTTGCCTCAGGGCCCGCTACTCATGGGGGCTCACGGTGGCTCACGGTGGTGGCGAGCTGGCTGCTGGCCAGGCCTCCCCAGGGAGGAAGCCTGAGGGACCCCAGCCAGTAACCCTACAAGGGACTTAGCCTGGGGTAAGTTTAGGACAAAATCAGAAGCCAGGCCAGCCCCGCCCTGCCGCGGCTCTCCCTCCAGGTCACGTCTAACCTTCTGTGGAAGCAGAGGGCGGGCAGGTACAGGCCGGCAGACCTCAGTTCCTGCCCGTGACGTCCGTGCGCGGAAAGTGCTAGAAGCAAGTGAGTGCCTGCGGAAGGGCTTCCGTGTGACACGGACCTTCACTCCTGTGCCCGAGACGGAGGCGGAGCACCGAGGGCCGCGGGCGGGTCGGAGCGCAGACGCGCCGGCGGCTTCCCCGTCAGGGCCGAGGCCTTCCTCGCACAGCCTCGAGGCTCTGGGAGGCCCCGCGCGGCCCCGCGGACACGCTCCCGGCCGTGCGGGCGCCCGTGTTCCCGCACACGCAGCCCCTGCGCTCCGACCCGGGTTTCTGGCCGCTCAAATCCGTTGCGCGCGCCGCGTCGGCGACCTCCGGCTGTCCCCGAGCCGCGCGCAGGGCGGAGCGTCCTCCCGTCCCCGCCTGCCCCGGCCCGACCGCAGGCGGTGGACGCGGGGAGCCCGTTCGGTGCGCGTTAGTTCATCTCCTCGACGTGGTCAGGGGAGCCCTGGGAGGCACGGCGGTGTCGATGCGGACGCGGACTGGACCCCGCGGCCCAGGAACGCTGCGCGCCCGCGGCCTCACCGCGCCTGCCGTCCCGCCCGCCCCCGCCCAGGGTCAGCCAAGATCTGGGGCGCCTCGGGCCTCGAAAACCCACTTCCTCGTTTGTAAAAGGAGGAAGCGAAGGTGGCAGGGGGCGGGGCGGGCGGGGCCTCACTCCCAGCGCCCCCACCCCACCCCTGGGGGCCTGTGCGGGGGAGGGGGGGACCCCATGTGGCCTGTGCAGGAATCACGCTTTCTTGACTCCAAAATGGGCAACACACCGCCGGGGCTTGTAAACACTGCTGCTTTGGACCTGAGTGACCAGCAGGCCGGCTTCCCGGTTCCCTTCCCGCCCCAAAGGCCTGGGGATTCCCACCTCAGCCGGAAACCTGTGCGGTCGCCGCCGCGGGATGGGGGCCTGGGGGAGCGGGCGGTGGGCCGGACCGCGCGGCCCAGCTTGGTCCGCGCTCCACGGGGAGCCCCGGCCCGCCCAGTGCCCCTCCCTGCCGCAGGAGTCTATGCTTTCATGAATTTTGAAACAACGGATCCAACTTTGTAGTTTTGCACCCACTTTTCCATTCCCAGTTGTGTTTTCCTGGGAGGGCCAGAGTCTGGGGAAGTACTGCGCGGGTCTGAGCTGGACACACCTGGGGGGCGGGCAGGAATCTCACGGCCCCACAAGCTCCTGATGGTTTCCGTTCAGGCAAAAAAGTCATTTCACGCGGCGTGTGGTGCCAGGGGCAGTGGTTGGAAGCGAGGGAGGAAGACCCTCTCTCTGCGGGTTTCAGCCCCCAAGCACTCCTAGGAGCGGAGAGACAGCATCCCTACGCTCCTGGCAGGGCCGAGGGAGGGAACCACAGGCAGGGTAGGGTGTGGGGGTACCAACCAGAAATGGGGCAGGGAATGGAGAAATAAGAACAGGGGCCTTGTAGAGGGGTGTAGTCAAGGAAGAAGAAATGACGGGAAGAAAATGAGGTGGATGGTTCAGGAACTGCAGCAGGTACAAAGGCCCTGGGGCAAAGAACCAGGGTCAGAGGGCTCTTGTCCTATGGCCTGCGGGCTAGTGGGTCGCGACTTGGGGAGACTTTGCCCTGAGAAAGGTGGGAGTCATTGGCAGGTGCTGGGCAAGCGAGGGGCTCAGCATTCTGTCAGGGCCTTGTGAGCCCAGTGGGTTGGGGCCTGTGGACTGGGAGGCCCCCCAGACAAGCCTGGTGGGCGAAACCCTGGAGACAGCCCCAGAGGTCTGAGAAGTCCTGCTCTTTGGAGGTGGAGCCAGCAGGACTGGCGGTGAAGGAAACCTTGTAACGAATGTCTTCAGCGTCACTGATGAAACACGTCCAGAATTCCAGAAAACAGGGAAAGGGAGGCTTTTGCTAAAAGTGCCGTCCATAAAACCGTTCCCAGGCAGAATGTAAACCCCAAGGTCCAGGGCTCGCGTGGGGCTCAGACACTGTGTGAGCTGCTTCGGTTGCACTCCTGGGCTGGGGACAGGTGGTATCAGCTTCGGGTTTGTGCGAAGGGTTCCTTCACAGCTTAGGACTTTGCATATCTTTTTGCAGGGTTAAATATTTTGTAACTTTATTTTTTTTTTTTAAGAGAGAGGGAGGGCACACAAGCAGGGGGAGGGGCAGCGGGAGAGGGAGAAGCAGGCTCCCCGCTAAGGAGGGACCCCTGACGTGGGGCTCGATCGGGGGACCCTGAGAGCATGACCTGAGCCGAAGGACTGAGCCACCCAGGTGCCCCTATTTTGTAGCTCAACATTTTTTAAGGGAAAAAACACTCAAGGATGCACAGAAGGTGTGAAAACGTGAACTGATGATTAGAAATGTTCTGTTGGACATCCTGCTTTTGTAAAACTTTAGAAATTTACTTAAAATACAAAATTTAGGGGCGCCTGGGGGGCTCAGTGTGTTAAAGCCTCTGCCTTCGGCTCAGGTCATGATCTCAGGGTCCTGGGATCGAGTCCCGCATCGGGCTCTCTGCTCAGCGGGGAGCCTGCTTCCCCCCTCTCTCTCTGTCTGCCTCTCTGCCTACTTGTGATCTCTGTCTGTCAAAGAAATAAATAAAATCTTTAAAACAAAATAAATAAAATAACAAAGTTTAGATCAAAGTTTGAATGCGCGGACGGGGAGTGGAGCCGCCGGGGACTACTCAGGAGGAGAACTCGCGGGGCGGCGAGCCTCCCGAGCCCGTTGTCCTCCGTGCGGGGTGCCTGCAGACCGCCCCAGGCCTGGGAATCGCCCCATGGCAGGGCCCCCGAAGGAGGTGAAGGGGTGCCTGGGAGCGAGGCTGGTCGGAACCCAGTGCAGGGACCAGTGACGGCGTCTGGGCCATGCAGAGTCACCTCTTCTCCATTTCGCTCTCCATTTCCACAGTAACAGGGTCTGTCACTCGGAAGACATGGAAAATGCTGGTTCTTCCCAGCTTGCGGGGCAGATGCAGAGATCTGATCCCCTGCCTCCGGGCCCCACCTGACCAGGAAACACAGAACCTGGGGGGGGGGCGCTGCCCTCCCGCAGGGTGGCCCTGCCCCAGGGGAGGGGTGTGGACCGTCCAGGCCCTTCTGACTACTCCCGCCCCCCGGTGGCAGGGGGAGGGAACGGCAGGTCCGAGTTGGGGAGCAGCGGCTGTGGGGATCAGGGCCGAGGTTGTGGCCTTCGCCTGGCTGTGTCAGACCCACCCCTCGACTCCTGACCCTGCTGGGCGTGGTGCCAGCTTGCCCACCCTGCCCCCTGTGTGCGGCCCATGCTGGGCAGCTGGTTGGTGGGTGTTGAGCCCTCGGGGCTCCCAGAGGAAAGCCCACCCTTCCAGGCTTGGCCCCAGGAGTGACAAAGCAGGGCTGAGGGCTGGGATTAAGTGGGTCTCTCCTCAAAGACCACCACCACGCCTGCCTCCCACTCCTGGGGCCTGGGGGGGCCAGCGTCTCAGGAAGGGCCCACCCTCCCTTGCACACGCCCCGAACTTTCCGATTCTCCCAGACCCCTTCTGCCCAGTGTCCTGGTTGGCCCCAGCCCGTCACTCTGTCTTCACGGTGTCCTCACTCCCCGGTGGGGAAGAAAGCAGGGGCTCTGCTCACACGCATTTCCAGGCCCGGAGGCCTCTGACCCGTCCGTCCCCAACGCGCCCTTCACCAGCTTTCCCCACTCAGGGGCCCGGCCCCGGCGCTGCTCGCGTTTACTCGCAGACACACTCCGGGTGCACACATGTGTGCAAGCCCACGCTCGGTCCCCCGGGCACCCTCCTTGGCTCCCCCTGCCCGTGGTCCCCCGCCCTGACCGCTGGGACTGGTCCTCTTCTCCGGGAGCCAGAATGGCACAGAGCCACAGGTCACGGAGCTCCTCGCCCCGTGGCCTTCAGCCCTGCAGCCAGGACAGGCCGGCCCCAGCACAGCCCCTTCTCCAGATCCAGGGTCCACTCAGCCTCCCCAGCTCCCACCCAGGGCAGGGGGCACCCTCCAGCTCCCACCGGCCCAGCGAGGCAGTTTCTCTGTTTACAAGGACAGTGGGAAGGGGCCTCCCGGGGAGGGCCTGGAGCACGGAGACCCGTTTCCGACCCCGCCTGGCCCATGTCCCTGGACGCTAGGCTCACCTTGCCGACCCGGGCCTCGGTTTCCCCCTCAACAAAGTGAGGCCAAGGCCCAGGGCCCCACACGCCCAGCTAGAGCTGACGGATGCAGGGACTGGCAGTCTGGCCCGCAGCATTCCCAGTTCCTAACTGGCCCGCAGACTCCTGCCAAGGGGCCTGCACTACTGTCGAGCATCCCGAACCAGAGCCTGAGGAAGGGGGTCTCTCGGCGGGGCAGCTGGCCCGGGACCCAGAAGGCCCTGAAGGAATGGCAGTGGCCATTAGATGGGACGCTGGAAGGTGACAGGCCCCTCCCTACACCTGCGGGGCTGAGCCCTCTCCTCCGTGAGAACAAGACCCCAGGCTGCCAGGTTATGTTTGGTGGTAACTGAGCCGGGCTTAGGGTGAGTAGCCGGGGACAGGGGCTGAGCTGGGTGTCTAGACCCCAGGCGACTGGGTGGGAGAGGCGTGGGCCAAGTGTGTGCGGGCGAGACAGGAGCGTGAGTGTGGAGTGAGTGTGCACACGCACGTGCTTGTGTGAATGTGTGTGCACGTCTGTGGGACAAGCCCAAAGACCCAGGCTCCGGGCTAGGAGCTCGGAGGGGCTCCCAAGGGCTGGAGGTTGGGCTGCCTGATCAGCAGTCCTAACAAAGGGCCACAGTTCCTCTGGGGGTGGGGGTTGGGGGTGGTCCTGGAAAGGCCAAGGGTGCCCTGGGAGGGGTTTGTGCACAGTGGCCTTGGAGGGCAGAGGAAAGATCCCGTGGCCGGGCCAGTGTTCTGATACGGTATGGGAGGGGAGAAAGAAAATATCAAGAAGCCACGATTATCTCCCCCGGAGAGGGAGTCACAGGACACAGCCTTGAAACCCTGACGCAGAGAGAGGCAGGGGCCTCCCAAGCCAGGCTTAACCCTTTGCTTCCCCCTCCCATCCGTTCCCAGAGACCCATCTGTCCTCCTGCACAGCCTTTGGGCACAGCCCCTCCTGGCCGACCTGGAGCACATGTCCTGGGGACCTGGCACCCACACATGGCATCCCATGGGTGCCCAGGGCCACAGGACCTTCCAACTGAGGTTCCTCGGGGAAGCCCCAGGAGCGCAGGGATCTCTGGCTCTCCCAGCCCAGTGCGGAGGATGGAGACCCAGACTGACTTCCTGTTAGTCCACTGCCTCAGCCCTGGTCCAGGTCATAGACGAGGGTGTCTGGACCCCAGATTTAGCAAATCGAAATTCAGGACACCCAGCTCAATTCCAAACCAGATCAATGAGCAGTTTCTGTTGTGACTCTGACCTCTGCTCCCCACACCTCTGTGAAAGGATGTCCTCACTCTAGTCTGTTAGGGACCAAGGCTCTCAGTCCTCTGGGTAGGCACCCGGGGGTGGGCACATAACCTTTCATGTCTCCAGAGGGCTTGACCATGTCCAGCACATCCTTTGACAGGTGGGGAAACTGAGGCCAAGAGAGGCAGCCATGCAGTGGTGCTGTGACGAACCCTGATCTAGGCCTCGGCAGCTCCTCTGTGGAGGGCGGTCCACCCTGCCTGACCGGGACAGAGAGAGCCTGCGGAGCCTAGCCCAGAACTGCGATGAATCCGAGACAGCACAGGGCAGGCTGGGGGCTGCTGGCAGGCTGGGGCGTAGACAGGCTGGGGCGAGGTAGGCAAGACTGGAAGCTCTGTATCCGACAGACCAGTGGGTACCCTCTCTGGGAACAGACAGGGAGAATCCAGCTAGAGTTAGCAGCAGGCTACCTTCTGGGGGTTGGAGAGTTAACAGCAGGCTACCTTCTGGGGGTTGGGAGCCCCCAGAGCTGAGCAGACAGCTGTGGGAGAGCCCCTCCCCACCCGGAATAGAGCACAGGGAGGGAGCGAGTCGTCTTGAAGGCCGCCCCTTATCGCCCAGCAGCTCAGAGCCAAGCACTGCCAGGGCCAACAAGGATATTTTCTGTCTTGTAGGCAAGGGAGGGCCAGGCCCAGGGCATTTGGAGCTGTAGGGGCTGCTCTTGGGGTCCACGGAGCCCAACGTTTAATTGGACCTGGCAGGGGGTTCCTGCCCCAGCTGACAGGGACCAAGGGACAGTGCCCAGGCCTACACGGACTCCAAGGGGCTGGCCAACAGGAAGGCTTCCTGGGGGTGAGGTCTGTCTAAAGGACCCAGGAGTGCTGCGAAGACCCCACAGGGCTCTGGCCTCCCTGGAATCCAGCCTCGGTGTCTCCCAACCAGAGCTGTCCTCAGCACTTGAGGGGGGCAGCGTACTGGCATGCTGAAAAGTCTGGCCTGGAGTCTCCCTGGACAGGCGGGGTCTGGGCCGTGTGGCCCCGTGTGACTGGGGCCCCACCTTCCCGCTCCAGGTTTGGGTTTCGCTCAGAGCAGGGAGGGGCCGGCAGCAGCGCTGAGCAGGGTGGGCAGGCAGGGTGCACCTGCTGGGCAGCCCCAGTGTCCCCCTGCTTGGGGGCTCCCCCAACCTGCGAGGCTGACGCTGTCCCTCTGTCCATTCCTCTACCTCTGGGACCACCAAGCTCATAACTGCGGGAGCTGACGCGCCGAGCGTTGGGCTGTCCAGGGGCCACAGCCAGGTGGGCTCCTGGGATTGGACGCCCC
Organism: Mustela erminea; assembly: GCF_009829155.1. Classification (NCBI taxonomy): domain Eukaryota; kingdom Metazoa; phylum Chordata; class Mammalia; order Carnivora; family Mustelidae; genus Mustela; species Mustela erminea. Next base: position 91,705,610 of record NC_045627.1, on the reverse strand, counting down.
ACGGAGCACCCAGCTCCTCCCTCTGACCAGCAGCGGAGGGGACTCCTGGGCACAGAATCTGTGGTGTCGCCGCTGGCTCTCTGGGGATTTAGGGAAATGCAGGCAGTGGTCTGGTCCTCTCTCCCGGCTGGTGGGGGACTGGCCATCCCACCCCCAAGGGAAGCCGCTGGGCTCCTCCAGCTTGGAAAGGCAGGCCAGGGGGTCATGAGGTGACCCTAGGGGGCCGGAGACACCCAGCTGTGGGCAGGTTTGGGGCCTTGGGGGACACTGTCGCTTTAGACCCTTCTGGACTCTGGAAGTGCTTTGTCCTGAGCAGGCATGGACTTAACACTCAGGAAAACAAGTTTAAGGAAACCAAGTGCAGAAGTCCCAGCGCTCTGGGGCACGGCCTGTCCCCACCCCACTGCCCTCACCTCCCCGTCTCTCTGTCTGTCTCCTCCCTGACCTCTTGCCTCCTCCCCTCCTGAAGACCTCCAGGAGCTCAGGGTCAAGGGTAACAGTGTGTTTCCCAGAAGCTCCGGGGCAGGATTGAGGGGGAATCTGACCCCAGACCCAAGCGGGACCCCTGTGGAGTTACAGAGAACAGTGGCCAGAAGGGATGGCCCCTGAGCCACCACTGGCCTGGAGGACTAGGGCGCAAGGGGCCCCCCGTTACCCCGAAACTCAGCAGGCGGCTCCCTCTCCGGCCAGCACGAGCGAGGGTCTGGGGCAGAGGATGGGGCTGGCGCCCTGCTGTGCCTCCATCATGGGCTCGGGAGCGACTGTCCCTGCCGCCATAGCTGCTGGGCTCTGTGCCTCTGTGACCATCAGCCAGAGGCAGGGGCCTGAGGCCAGCGCCGGGGACTGTCCCCCACCGAGGCCCTGGGCCTGCAAATGCTCTGTTCCAAAGAGAGGCCCAGGCCACAGTGGTGCGTGTCAGGAGGGCCTGGGCCAGGCAGCAGGGCCCACGCGTGTCCATGGGAGGCCGATGGCCGTGCTCTCTCCCGGCTTCCCTCACGTGTCCACCTGTGCCCCTGAGGGTCCTGCCCCTGCCCACCTAAAGGCCAGCCTGGTGAGAGGCTGGGGTGGGGGCTCCCGCTGAGGGTCTGTGTGCACACGTGTGCTCTCACAAACACCACCCCTCTCCTAGGCAGGTGCTCCCAGGCCGCGGAGGGCATGCAGGGCAGCTCAGCTCCTGCCGTGTGGAAGCAGGTGCCTGGTCAGTGCCTGTCCAAGTTGGGGGACAACCGGGTCCCCATGGGGGAGTGTCCACAACTCTGTTCACAGAACTTTGTGACTGTGGGGAGCAACAGAGGTGGGGGCCAAGTCTGAACCAGGAGGGTCTCCAGGTCCCCACCTGTGTCCTGGGTTCCCTGGGGGTGTGTGGTCTGTCCGGCCCCTGGGCTGTCCCCTGGGCTCCCGTGGTATGTGTGTCACAGGTGTGTGTGTCTCTGTGTGGCAGTCTTGGGTCCCTGCTCAGCTGTCCCCTGGGTGTGTGAGGTCCAGGGAGAGCTGTCCCCTCCCCCATGCTCAGGACTCCTGGGGGGACTCTCCCCAGGATGGGGGTCTGGGACTCAGTGCTCAGGGGCACCAGCAGGGAAGGGAGGGACAGGGTAGAGATGTGCATTTTCCGGGCCGGACGCAAGCAGAGTAGCACGTTGGTAGATAAGGCTGGCCAGGGCTGGCCTAGTCCCAGGTCCCAGGAGGCAGCCCCCAGGCCCCTTGGCCCCACCGCCCGCCCGCTGGGCCCAGGCTCAGCGCTCTGCTCAGAGCAGGTCTTTGTGCCGCAATCTCACAGGCGCGGGAGTAGACGGGTTCCTTGGCACGGCTCAGCCTGGAATCACATGTGACTGCCGCTGCTCTGTGGGCCCCAAGGTCGCGGCCTCCCATAAATGGGGCAGACCAGCCGGCAGAGGCAGAGCTCCAGCGGCAGCAGACGGGCTCTCCTCCGTGCTCCCAGGCTCCGCGTCGGCGCCGACCGCCGGGGACCCGCGGCCTCCCTGCTCCTCGCCAACCTCCGCGGCCTCTGCTCGCAGGAACCCTCGCCCAGGACCCGGACCGCGGAAGCTGCTCGCTGTTCCTTTTTCCTATGCATATACTTCTTTGCGGGTCTGGCCTGAAGAGGTGTAGGCATGGGAAAATGGGGCATCGAGGTCCTCCTCACCGCCCAGCCGCTCCCACGCCCTGCTCCGGGGCCCGCGTCTCTCTGCTCCCACGCCCTGCTCCGGGGCCGCCTCTCTCCGCTCCCACGCCCTGCTCCGGGGCCCCGCGTCTCTCCGCAGGCCCACCGGCCAGAGCACAGGATTGTGTGTCTGCGAGGGGCCGCCGTGGCTGATCTTTGCCCCCAGGGCCCGGCGTGCCCCCGAGAGTCCCAGAAGCTGTAGGAGCAGGACAGGGGGCGGGAGCCCCACGAGGGTGGCTTCCGTGGGTGGGAGGCTGGGGCAGGTGGAGGGTGCCGTGGGGGCGGGTCATGGCGATTTCTGCTCCTTGTAATGGTGAGTTCGTTTTCTGATCAAAAATGTCAATAAAGCTAATGTCACATGAACTTAGGTGTGATCGTGTTTGAGCGCCAGAGCTCAGATTGCAGCTGCCCAGTCAGGCTGCCTCTCACTGCCAGTGCGTGGGGGGCGGTCGCACAGGAATCATCTTGGTCTCGGAGGAACTTAGTAGGAAATGTCTGGACATGGACGTGAGCAGCTGACCTGGTCCTGGGCGGGTGCGGGCCAGAGTGGCAGCAGGGCCCGGCCACTTCGGGCGGGCGTCCCCAGGGTGCCTGGGAGCAGGGGGTGGAGGGCGTCCCCAGGGTGCCTGGGAGCAGGGGGTGGGCTGGGTGGGCGGGGAATCGGCCACAGCCCCGCGGGTCAGGGTGGGGGCCCCTCGGCCCAGGAGCCTATGGTCTTAACTTCCTGGTGTAGAGAATTGGACCGAAGCCCTCGAAGCCCTCGGGAACCGAGCGCTTCCACAACCATCGTGGGCCTTTGTCGTCTAATCGGCCCAGCAAAGGGAGCAATTACAGGACCCCTTTATCAGCTGGCCTGTCCCCTAATCTCATCTGATCATTCCTTCCTCCAAGCCCACAGCCTCCCGGAGGAGGGGAAGGCATAGGCTGGGCCGCAGCAGGGTGGGGCAGTCCCCGGAGCCCCTCCTGGTGCTTTGTCCCGGTGGGGCGGCGGGGAGGGCTCCTGGCTCCACCCTTCACAGTGCCGCAAGAAAGCAGGTACCCCAGCCGCGCTGGGTGTGGACATGGTGGACAGGGCCTGGCTCCAGGGTACCGGGAGGGCCATCCCTCAGCACGGCTGTGGCTTTCCCAGGGGTCTGGGCTGACTGGGGTCACAGGCCTCACGCCAGCACTGCGGAGTTGGGGGGAGGGGGTCCCTGTCGACCGACCACTTGGACCTGGGTGGGCTGCTGCCTTATGACCTGCAGAGCTGCCTGGGCTGGGACTGAGGGCCCTACGGGGCTGGGCCGCTGCCATGGAGGTCATCCTCTCACAACTGTGGCTGCTGGGCCATGACGGGGTCCCAGGGACAGCCCTCCTTCTCGCCCTGAGGACCCACAGAGTAGAACGTGTGCAGAGAATAAGAGGTGTGCATTTTCACCATTGGGGGAGTGCAGGGTCCCCGCGGACACCGCAGAGTGGGGTGGGGGGCAGCAGACAGCCTCTGCTAGCAGGGTGGTGGGGTGGGGGGTCACTGCCTGGGGCCTGCCTCTAGTCCAGCCAGCGCCCCAGCATCCCCAGCGGCCACTTGCTGTGGTTTTAGAGAAGAGCTTGAGGGCACAGGCTGCGTGTCCACGGACGGCCACCCGGCCCTTGGTGAGACCCTGCCAGGAATCCTGCTGTTTTCCCATGGTTCAGCCAGAGGTCGCCACCACTGCCTCGGCTCCCTGTCCCCGGACAAGTGACTTCAGAGGAGCCCCAGCTGGGGTCCATGGTGAAGTTCCTATTTTCTGTAAACTGGAATTTAGGTTTTTGGCGAGACTATTTCCACATGTGCTTCCGTCTGTGCTGAGCCAGAGGGTGAAGCCAGCTCTCCTGTGCTGGTCACAGCTGAGGGGGGCCCGGTGTCCTCCAGTGGTCCAAGCAGCGTGGGGAGGGGCTTAGGAAGCCTGGTCCCACCAGTCAGTCCCACCCCTGAGCCCAAAGGTGACCGCTGGCTGTGAAGGGGGAGACCAGGCGAAGGGGCGTCCACTGCCCAGAAGCGAGCTGATATTCCAGACACGTGATGCCCCAATGCAGGGTGAGTGGGTCCTGGGAGCAGAGGAGACAGCACAGATGCCCCGGTCACACCGGACAGAGGACACAGGAAACCCAAGATACTGTGACTCTCCGCTTCCCTTGGAAACACTGGGCAACTTGGAAGTAGAAGGTAACCAGATGCTTGCGTTTTTAGGGGTGTAGAAAGGAAGAATCCAGTTAGGGGTTTTTGAACCAAAGAGGAAAACACACGAAGCTCAACAGTGTGTGTTGAAGAAAACCCTGACTCCCCAAGAAATCCTCAGTTAAGGGCCTGACAGGACGGCAGAGACCGCAAGTGATGGCATAGCGGCTGTCCCCACAAGAGGGCTGAGGCTGTGGTCTCTGACGGGCCTGTGGCTTTGCTGCCCCTGGACAGGTCTGTTCGGAGGCCCACACTCCTGCTGCTGGAGCTGGGCAGAGCAGCTCTGTGTCCCGTGGCAGCCTTCTTCCTGGCAGGCACCCAGGAGCCCAGGCCAGCCCAGCCAGAGGGACTGGTGAGAGGCTGAGCCCTCGAGCCAGGTCATACACAGGTTTGGATGCCGGCTCCCCCACGTTTTTCTGGCCAAAAGAAAAAGCAGAAGGGCCTCGAGAGGAACCCAGCGTTGTGGCCAGCTTGCATGGGCTCTGAAGACACAGCAGAGGTTTTCAACCCCACTGACTTCCGCTGGGGCAGTGGGCAGACACGCATTCTGCATTCCTCCCTGGTTCCAGCTTTGGGGTCACTGTTAACATGGAACTCAAACCCCAAAGTGATAAAAACAAACATTTCACTTCCTCTGATCCCTCATGGTTTCCACTCAAAGCTTGTAAGCACACAACACAAGAAAGTCTCCCTCTTAATTTTTTTTTTTAGATTTTATTTTTAAGCTCTACGCCCAACGCAGGGCTTGAACTCACAGCCCCGAGATCAAGAGTTGCATACTCCACCCAGCCAGGGACCCCTGAATCTTTACTTTTCCCAACACTTTATAATGAATAAATTACCCTTTGATCATGCACTGGAAGCCCGACACTCATCAAGTCCACTTGTCTTTTGATTTTGTTCACAAACCATCATTTCATTCTTAAACTAAGCCTGGAGCAGTATTCAGTGAATGTCTTCAACTGTAGCCCTCTGGAACCTTACGGTGGGTCAGGGTTCCAGGTCCAGCCCGTGGATGGGCGCCCAGCTCACACCCGGCATCACTGTGAACGGAACAGACCGCGAACAGCTCTCCAGTGAGCTGCCGGGCGTTGCTCCGCAGGCACCAGCTCTGGCTGGGACAGCTCCCACTCCAGCCCAGGCCTCTGGCTTATCACACTTCCTCAAAAGGCATCCCCGGTCTGGGGCAGGGCACACTGGTTCCAGGGTCCCCCGGACAGGGCTGGACCCAGTGTGTGCGCCTGGCCCCCAGGGTCCGGGAGGCAGAATGTTGGAGGCAGCCTGTGGTCCGGGGCCCATGCCAAGGCCAGGGAGGCTTGACCCGCTTGGCGGGGGTCCCACATGGAGGCAGGGGGCTGTGTCAGAGCGGGAGGCCCCAGTGGGGATGCCCAAGGGCACAGAAGCTGCAAGCCACTGCCGAGGGCAGAGGGGGGTGAGCAGAGCGGCACCGGCGGGCAGAGCGCTCCCGGGAAGGGGCTGCTCAGCCGGGAGTCCTGCAGCTGGCGCTTGTGTTTCATGCGGCGATTCTGAAACCAGGTTTTTATCTGCGGGAAAAACGCGATTAGAGCAGGAAAAACGCGATTAGAGCAGGGGCGACCGTCGCCGCAGCTCCCAGACACCCGCCCAGCCCGGCCGGCCCCTCACCTGGACCTCCGAGAGCCGCATGTCCCGGGCCAGCCTCCGGCGCTCCGCGGGGCCCAGGTAGCGGCGGCGCTGGAAGGCGCTCTCCAGGGTGCTGACCTGCTCTGCGGAGAAGGCCGTGCGCACGCGGGGAGCCGGCAGGGCGTCTGCCTCCCGGCTCCAGCCTGGAGAGGAACGGAAGGGCCCTGAGTCCCCCCAGGAGCAAGGCCTCCCGGCTCAGGTGGCTTTCTCTGCTCTGCCGTCCCACCGTGACTGGGCACAGCTGCGGACGGAGGCGGCAGCTCTGCCCTCCCCTGCCAGCTTGAGCATGGGTGGAGTCTGGGGACACCAACATTGAACGCGGCCTCCCAACAGCACAGCTCTGGTGCAGCCCGTCAGCCTCGGCCTGTGCACGTGGACCCCATCCTTACAGGGAGCAGTTTCTTTGGCCTGCACACAAGGAACCCAGGTTGCAGGGGCGGCCCTGAGGGCACAGAGCCTTCATCGCGACGCTCCCAGGCTCCCCTGCCACCAACTGAATCTGTGACTAATTTCTAATTTTACATTTATTTATTTTAGGGGCCGGGGCAGAGGTAGAATCTCACGCCCCTCGTGCGGCCTGAGGTCAGGACCCGAGTCAGACACTTTACACAGCGCCTGTCCGATTTCTTAATCAGGAGGTGGTGGATGGCACCGCGCGGTGAGGTGCGCAACCCCTCTTTCTTCAAAGCACGACTTACCAAGATGCCAACAGGCGTTTTGCGGGGGAAGCAGATCTTACAAAACTAATTCTAACACTTAGCTGGAGTGTGCAGGAGGACACGTGGGGCTTTGCCTGGGGGGCGGGGGTGGGGTGACTCGTCCGCAGGAAGGATTTGGACGCAGGATGACTGGCTTTTTTTGAGAGGGGGGCATACTGGTTGCAAAGGGTAAGTTTAAAATTTTACTTCATGAACATATAAAATCCTTCTGTAAGATTAAACTTCTTCAAAAATGAAAACTTTAGAGGCGCCTGAGTGGCTCAGTCGTTAGGTGTCTGCCTTCGGCTCGGGTCCCGATTCCAGGCCCTGGGCTCGAGCCCCGCATCAGGCTCCCTGCTCAGCACTCCCCTTGCTTGTGTTCCCTCTTTTGTTATGTGTCTCTCTCAAATAAATGAATAAATAATCTTAAAAAAAAAAAAAGATAATATCAACCCCACTTTGACTACATAGGACTTTAAAGCTAAAACCAATGATTACACCACAAAGACAAACAGACTGAGAAACCCCCATCAGCAAAGTACAAGGCTAAGACAGTCTTTAGGAAGCTATCAGGAGGGGCGCCTGGGTGGTTCAGTAGGTTAAGCCTCTGCCTTTGGCTCAGGTCATGATTCCAGGGTCCTGGGATTGAGCCCCGCATTGAGCCCCGCATTGAGCCCCGCATCAGGCTCTCTGCTCGGCCGGGAGCCTGCTTCCTCTTCTCTCTCTCTCTGCCTACTTGTCATCTCTGTCAAATACATAAATAAAATCTTTTTTTTTTTTAAATGGGGAGGGGCCCCTGGGTGGCTCAGTGGGTTAAAGCCTCTGCCTTATGCTCAGGTCATGATCTCAGGGTCCTTGGATCGAGGTCCGCATCGGGCTCTCTGCTCCGCGGAGAGCCTGCTTCCTCTTCTCTGACTGCCTCTCTGCCTACTTGTGATCTCTGTCAAATATATAAATAAAATCTAAAAAAAAAAAAAAAAAGAAGTCACCAGGAAGGACCTCGGAGCCAAGGCACAGAAGGTACTGGGAATTCCCAAACACAGGCAAGCAGGGCGGTCCCAGGTCCACTGTGAATCGGCAGGAATGTGGATGCCTCGCCAAGGCGCCCAGCTTTGAGGAAAGATCCACAGCGACCCCTCTGAACAGGACAGCTTTCACCAGTGTTAAGACACGCGTGTCCAGAGCCCTGGGACTCCTGCAGAAATGGGCCCCAAGGACGTACTGCAGAACTGCATCCAGCGGCAAGGGCGAATGTTGGGGGTCCCGGCTCCCAGTGGGGAGCCGCAGCAAGGACGCGGTGCCCCCCCGCCCCCCGAGCCAGAAGAGGTGGGCAGGGAAGAGCCGCCCCCAAGGGACTTGAGGGGGGAAAAACTCCACTGTGGCTTCTGCTTCCCAGAGCAAGTCATCTGCCAGCCAGAGGGGTTAGCTGGAACCTCCAACCCCAGCCCTTGTTAAGAATGTCCCCACTTGCAAAGGCCTCCCCCGGAAGCCTCCCTGGCTCCGTCCCAGTCCGGGAAGGCAGCAACCTCCCCGCCCAGCCCCACACCTACCAGCCGTGGGCGTCCCCCGTGAAGACACTTCTGAGGGCTTCTCCTCCGTGCCCCCAGTCTGAGGGAACTCCCTGCTGCTGGATACCCTCGCTGGAGCAGAGAGGCTTCTCCAAGAGACTTGAGCAGGCCTGGAGGTGTGTGACGGCCCCACACGGCTGCTCTGGGAAAGCCAGTCCACGGAGCCAAACCTGGATGGCTTGGGGCCCCTGGGTAGGGCAGTGGAGGGAGACATGGCTGTGGGGCCGGCCGCAACGTTCCCAGGACAAATGACGGGGCTTAGACACAGGGTCCCCAGCAGGTTCAGCAGAGCTGAGGGGCGTTTATAAGCTCAGGAGGAGTGAGCTCGAGAGGCTGGTAGGCGTAGATGGCTTAAGTCCTCCCCCCACCCCCAGATAAGTAGCACCTAATTGCCTTCAATTCAGAGGCACAAAGGCGGCCATTCACGCCTCCCCCGGCTCCAAGCTGTCTGGAGAGGGGCGGGGCTGTGGCCACCAGTTGGGCGACCTGTGGAGGTTGAGAACTGGTCCTTCCAACTCCCCCAACCCCCACCTGGGCTGGCCCCTCCCAGCTGAGCACCCCAGCTGGAGCCGCCTGGTCTCCCACCCCCTGGGCGTCTGCAGGGCCAAAGATGACAGGTGTGCACACCTGCTTCAAGTCGGGGGAGTCCACATGAGTGTTCCTAGGACGGGGGGGTCCCCGAGCAGATGTCCGGCAGGGTTGGAGGGCAGGTATTCCTGGATGAGGACTTCAACCAGACAGGGAGTCCCCTGCTGGCTCCAACTGGCCACTCCCTCTCAGATTACACCTAGTGGCCCCCCACAACCCTATTCCCTGCCCTCGACTTCACTCTGGTGCCACAGAGCTGGATTCCAGGGACAGAAGGGGGGTGTCTGCCCGCTGGGAGTATGGACTCCTCTGTGCTGCTCCAGAAGGACTCCAGCAGAAAGGACTGAAGAACTGTCTTCCGCCCTCCCAAAGGCTGTCCCCACTGTGGTCAGCACAGGCCCAGAGCCGCCAGGGGACGCTGGAGCCCCGAGCCCAAACGGTACAGGGTCCTCATTCATGAATGGGCTGCGTGGGGCTCCAAGGAAGAGTCCCTTCGGGGTCATGCACCCCTTCCACGTCCTCAGGGGGCCACCACCTCTTTCTTCAGGACGCGACCCTAAGGACCAGCAAGAGTGACCTCCGGGGCGAGTGCCCCCCGCCCCCCACCCCAGCGGGTGTGGTGGCCCCAGCCCACCCACGACTCCTGGGGGCGCCGGCGCCAGCCTGGGCGGGACCGACAGCCTCTGCGCCCGCCCTGCCCTGCGGGATCAAAGGCCCCTCGGGCCGGGCCGGGATTAACACCCCCAACCCCGCCTTCCGAGCTTCTCAGGCCGGGCAGGGGGTGAAGTCGGAGTCCGGCGGGCGCGGCGGGATGGAGCAGGCGCTGACCCCGGCCCGTGAAAGGTCAGAGGAGGGGCCGCTATGCGTCTGCGCCAGCCAGTTGGTCCACTGGACCCCGCGGGTGCCCGCAGCGTGTGCCGGTGTGACCCACGCAGGTGGGGGCCGCGCCAGCCGGACGACGGTCAGTCACCCTCCCGGACCGCTCGGGCCGCCTGAGCACCTCCGCGGGCACGAGTGCGTCGCGCGCTCACACTCGCGGGGGCGACGCCGGGGGTCAGCGCAGACGCCGAGGCCCGGCGCCGTCCTGGCGCGTGCGGCTTCCTCCCTTCCCGTCCCGCAGCCTGCCGCGGGGGGCCTCCGTCGGGGCGCCCTCCCGCCCACACCCCCAGCCGACCCCCACCGCGGCCGCCTGCACCGCCCTGGGCTCAGGGCACCCCCCCCAACCCGGGGGGTGGGACTCGTGTCCGCCGGGGTCTACCCTCCCCGCCGCCGTCTGGGTAGCTCCGCGCCCGCCTCCTTCCGCGGGGTCGGGATCTCCCGCGGGGTGGCCTCGGCTCTGGCCGCTGACCTACCCCCGAAGCCCGCACGTGCTCGCCGCGGAGGGGGGACGCCCCCGGCGGAGGCCCTCCCGGGTCCGGGCAGCCCCGCCCCCGACTCACGCCTAAGCCCCCGTTTCCGCGACGGGACCTTCCCGGACCCGAGCCGTCCGCCCGCGCTCCAGGGCCGGTGTCCGGCTGCCCCGACGCCTCCGTCCCGCCCCGCCCCGCGCGCCTCCAGGGCCAACCCGGACGCTCGGCCGAGGGCGGCCCGCCCCGCCCAGGACCCCTTCTCCACGCCCACCCCGTTAGGAGGGGCAGGCGGGTCCTCCGCCGCCCCGCCGCTGCCCTTCCGGCCCCGCGCGGTCGCCCCAAGCTGCGGGAGAAATGGAAGCCGCAGCCCCGCGGCCCGCCCGCCCCGCCCCCACCGACCGCCCGCCGGGCGGCCCCTCCCCTTCCTTCTCCACCCCTCCCCCGCTCTTTGCCCCGGAGCCTTCGCCCTGGAGCCCCCTGCTCCTGAGAGTCCCCCTCGGCCCTCCCACGCCCCTCCCTGGGCTTCCCCCGCCCCCCCGCCTCCGCTGGAGCCCCCCGACGTCCTGTTTGTGCTCCTGGTGGAAAGAACCTCGGTGCGCGTTTGGAACGGGGTGGACAGGACCCCACCTAGGTGGGTGGGGGGTCAGATTTCCGGGCTGCCGGTGTGATGAGGCAGAAGCACCCCCAACCCCTCCCTCGCGCCACAGCGGCAGGGCCAAGGGACACAGGACCCTCCGGCTCTGTGTACTGAGGCAGGCCTGGGGGACAGAACCAAAAGCAGGCGGGGCGAATCAGGTCTCCTCCGAACGGCAGGGAGTGCGACGTGCCGCTCATCCTTCTGCGACCTGACAGTTTGGGGGAGGCCAGAAGGGCCCGTGAAAGAACCGCTCCGAACCAGGGACATGGCAGGGAAGGGAAGGAAGGCGGGGCCCAGTGGCCGCCGCGGAGGTGAGAGTCACACTCGCTGTCTGGGCAGAACCGCTTGCCGCCGGCCAACAGCTCGATCCCAACAGAGTCCCCAGCTCCTGGTGACGGAGAGGAGGGCTGCCTCCAGGAACGAGGCCTGGCAAGCCCGCCGGGACAGAGCCAGGCACTCTGTGGGGCTGGCGTCTGCACCAGGCCAGGAGGAGGACACCGACAGAGCCGTTGCCTGTAAAATCGGAAGAACAAAAACCGTTAGGATTTCTCTAGAATTATCACAAGTGACTGTTCTGGGAGAGAGCGGCTGTGAATGAGCCCTGGTGGGCGCCACGAAAACAAAGTGAGGGGTGGCTGGGAATACCTCTGGAAGGTTAGAGTGGACTCGGCCCTGAATCCCAAACCCACCAGCGTGGTTGGTTTGACAAATGCCCTGGGGCTTGGCTCTAACAGAGCACCAGAGGCTGGAGAATTAAACAGACACTTCTTTCTCCCAAGTCTGGAGGCTGGAGGTCCGAGACCAGGGTTCCAGTGGGGGCCACCTCCCAGCCAGCAGCTGGTCGCTTCTCTGCCGTCCCGTCTCTCTTCAGAAAGCGCTAATCCCAGCGAGGAGGCTCCACCCTCACGGCTTGGGCCGTCCTAAAGGCTGCAGCTCCTAACACCATCGAAAGGGGGGTTAGGAGTGCAGCATGGGAATTTGGGGGAACAAACATCCAGTCCGTAATAGAGAGCAATTGGTTTCTTAGGAGCAGAACTGGTGTGGGAGGTCAAGCAGGAACCAATCATGCAGTCAGAGGGGCTGGCCTCCAGGAGACATCACAGGAGGGAGAAACCACGGATACCTTGACATTGGAAAAGGGGGGGTAATCAGGCTGACCACCGGCCTCCGGCAAAACTGAAGGAATATAGAGCTGGCTGTCCTACCTCCTTATAAATCATATGAAAGATAAATTTACCAGAATTTTAGGGATGTGTTCTTTGCAAAAACGATAGGTCAAGAACAAGAGGGTGTCTGGGTGGCTCGGGTGGGTTAAGCCGCTGCCTTCGGCTCAGGTCATGATCTGGGGGTCCTGGGATCGATTACCGCATGGGGGGGGTGTCTCTGCTCAGCGGGGAGCCTGCTTCCCTCCCCCCCATCAAATAAATAATGATCTCTGTCGAATAAGTAAATAAAATCTTAAAAAAAAACTATTTAAAAAAGAACACGAAGTTGGCTTTGAGTTGAAAAACACAAGGCTAGTTGGCTTTGGCTTGAAATGCAGATTTCAGAGCCTGCCCTGCCTCAGAGCGGAGTCGGAAAGCAGCAGTGGTTTGAGTGTTGCAAACACCGAAATGTTTATCTGTAGAGCAGTACACAGATGATGTAATTAGAAGAAGGAACAATGAAGAGGCGGTAATTTGGACAGATAAACAACGGCGACTGAGAAGACAGCAATTTCAAACACGAAATCACGAAGGAAGTTTACTTTTGTTAGGGTTTTAGACTCAGCTGGGCACAGGAGAGCACAGGGGCCAGAGCTCACTCCAGACAGCAGGTGTGGCACAGGCGGGTGTAAAACAGCGGCACCCACATTGATAGGGTTCTTTGCCTATTGGAGAATATTTAACATTGAGGTCTTCTCGTATCACCGCACTGATCACCAGAAGAAGGTCACCTCACAAGGGCCTGGACAGGACTGGTCCCTGATGGAGCCGCATGATGTGAAAACACGCACACCTCACTCCCGAAGGGAAAGGTGCAAGGCTGGGTGGGCAGGCCCCGCGGGGAGGGGGGGAGGAGAGGGACCCCGGGCCACAGAGCTTCCTAGGCCGAGCTGGTGAGGGACGCAGGTGACGCGGACACTTCCTGGCCCTCAGGGCAGCAGTGAACTGAGCGTGCCTGAGGGTGAGCTCCATGCGAGCTGGGCAGGGGGGGACCAGGGCACGGGGTTGCACCCCACCTGCAGCGCACAGTCAGGCAGATGGGTTTTCCTTGGTGACCCCAAGCATCTCAAACTGAGTGGCTTCCATAGATTTCCTGCAGTTACGAAACAGCCTTTCTCCAAGGCAGAGGGTCCCTGGGGACTGGAGTGAGGCCCACGCTTCCTGGCATTGTGCCTAGCCCCGGGGGTGGGGGGCGTATTTGCTCCAGCCGGTGGCTCTGACCTTTTAGGAGGGGGGGCTGTGTGGGGGGGTAGGTCTGCAAGTGGGAATCGCGCCACAGGAGCTTGGAGACTCAGGGACCACAGTGTGGACTTCATCATGAAGCAGAGGTAAGTATGTCACTTCGTGACATCGAGTCACTTCTGTGGTTTTGGTATCAGAGCCCCCCAGGACCTGACATCAGCGCACAGCTTCTGGGGTTGGGGACACCACTCCTGCTCCCATTTTTGGATCGCCGTTGACCAAGGGTCGAACTGGGTCTGTCCCTCTCCATCTCCAGAAAAGGCCTTGGGGGAGATGTCCCACCACCCACCCCAGAGGCCAGCAAGAACACCCAGACCTCATTCAGCTTTGTGGCCGGGAGTCTCTGAATGTGCCCCTACTCTATTGTGATGCCAGCCAGGTGCCCCGGGCTACTTCCTTATCTCCCTGGGGGTGGGAGCACCTCCCGGCCCACCCAGTTGTTCTTTCCGACTGGTGGAGGGTGGGGCCGCAATTACTATTTGGAAAATGCTCCCGGGGGCGGTTTGGGTCAAGTCCTCTCAGACGCCCTGGGACCTGGTCCTTGACCAAAGTCGAAAGAAAAAGTTGCAGAGCCCCCATCCGGCTGTCCCCGGCCCACCCACAGCAATCACCGCCCTGGGAACAAAAGGTGTCTTTCCATGGTATGCTTCATTAGCTCTCCTGTTCACTTCTGGTCGTTTCCCAGACCGAGCTAAGCAGTGAGGCTCAGGCCTGCCGAGGGCAGAGGTGGGACTCTGGGTACACCCCAAATGCAGCCCAGATCAGACCGGGCTGGGGCAGCACAGTGGAGGCAGCCCCTGACCACCACCCCGCCCCCACGCACCCCACCTCCCCCACCTCCCCGCTCAGGACTCCCAGGGGAGGCAGAGAACACTCACCCTCCCAGAGGGGTCCTACACAGTCCTGGGAGACTGAGAAAGCCAGTGTTACAAGGACCTCAACTTTGGGTTCTAGTGACCCTTGCAAACTAGCCTCCTAGGGGAGATCTAGCCAGCATCCCAGCACACCCCAGCCCCGGGGCAGCCCTGGCCGCCCAGGCCCTACCGGCAGGGCCCAGTCCTACCCAGCACAAGACCTGCACATGTCGCAGAATTAAATTAGAAATTAACAGTATTTTTATTGAACATACCTAGATTTGGAGTAGGGTGGGGTCACAGAGTGGGGTCAGGGCACAGGGGACACGGTGCTACAGAAGGGACGGGTGCAGGCCAGGCCTCACTCTCGGGGGTCCGTTAGGACCCCTCGCTCGGCCGCGGCGCTGCCTAAGATGAAGCCCACGGCCAGGGACACGGTCTGGTCGAAGGAGCCGCGCAGCTGCTCCACGTGCTGGTTCAGGGTCAGCAGCTGGTCGCGCAGGGGGCCCAGGATGGCCACGATGTCGCCCAGGTGCCCCAGGGTCTGCAGAAGGGCTGCGTTCAGCGACGGGGGCGCGGACTGCGGGGGCGCGTGGTCCTCGGGGCGGCTGGGCGGCGAGTCTGGGTCCTCCCGGGCGGGGTCCAGGACCGGCGGCGGCGGGGATCCCGGAACGCGGAAAGGCGCGCGGTCCTCGGGCCGGCCCGGCGCGGGGCCGGCCGTGGAGAGCGCCGTCGGGGAGCCGGGAGCTCGAGGGGCGTCCGCAGACTTGGGCGGGGTCGGGCTGAACCTGAGCGTCCAGGCCCGGTCCGCGTCGGGGCCGCGCGTGGCCGGCGGCGGCGGGACGTCTGGAACGCGGCGGGACCGTCGGGCCGGGGTCTGGAGGCGCGCCCGCCGCCGCCCTCACGCCCCGGGGCCGCCGACCCCCATTCCTCCCCTCCCCGTCCCCTCCCCGGCCGGCGCGCCAGGCACCCCCCCACCCCGGCCCTCTCCGCTCCCGGGGCCCCGCCCCGCTTACCTGGCTCGGCGGGCGAGAAGGGCACGGCGGGGGCCGGGCGGCGTCCGCGCGGGGGGCGCCCGGGCCCCGGGGAGCGGCGGCGGCCGCCGCGCCGGTGTCCGTTGTCGCCCAGCAGCCCCATGAGCTCGCGGATCTGCGCGTCGAAGGGCCCGGGCGGCTGGCCCTGCGCGTCGCGGAGCTTGTCCTTGAGGAACTTGTAGCGGCGGCGGCACTGCGCGGGCGTGCGGCGCACCTGCTGGCGGGCCAGCGCGGCCGACACGCGGCGGTAGGTGGGCAGCGCCTGGCGGCGGTCCAGCAGCAGCGCGCGCCACACGGCCGGCTGCAGCAGCGTGCCCAGCAGCAGCTCCGTCTCGCGGGCGCTCCAGGGCGTGCGCTGCGCCGAGCCCGGGGACACGGGCGACCCGGGGAGGCCGGGGGACCCGGGGGACGCGGACGCCGCCAGCGCGCCGGGTGAGGCGGACCGCCCCGGCGGGGTTCCCGGCGCGCCCCCGGCCGGCCGCGGCTCGGGGTCCGGGCTGGCTGGCGATGCCGGCGCGGGGGGCGCGGGCGGGGGCGGCCGCCGCGGCCGGAGCAACATCCCGGGGCCGGCGGAGCTCGCGGGGTCGCGGCGGCGGCCGGAGAGAAGCCGCCCACACGCGCTCCGAGGACGCGAGCTCGCTGGAGAGGGAGCGGGAGCCGGAGCCGGAGCGGGTCTACGCCGCCCGCCCCCGCGCGCCCCGCCCCGCCCCGCCCCCCCTGCCCGCCAACTTTAACTTGGGCCGGCCGGGGCCCTGACCGGGGACAGCCTGCGAAACCTCACGGCGGCCTTTTTCAAACTCTGGCGCCGAAGTGCAAACGGATGCGGCCGCCGGCCTCAGGCGCGCAAGGGTCGACCCGGTTTTACGCATGTGCCGCGCCCTTTCAGCGCCCCGAGAGCGAGCCGTAGAACATTCCAGCTCCTGGAGGCGCCCCCGCGCCCCTCCCTTTTGCCTTAGGTGCGTCCGGGCCTGTGGTTCGCGGAGGCGGTGGTGTGCGGGCCCCGCCCCACGTGCGGTGGTGCCGAGTGTGCGCGGGAGGTGTGGTCGCCGCGGCGAGCCTGAGAGCGCGGACGTAAGACCCGCGCTCAGGCCGGGGTCCTCACTCACACGCACGCTTCAGAGGAAACACGGCTTTGTTCTGATGCAGAGCAGCGACGGCCCACGTCGTGACTCGCAGATGGTTGAGCCTTGCTCCCTGCGACTAGGGTTAGGGGGTGCCCATCCTGGTTCCGTTCAGCGTTGTTCTAGAAGTCTAGCCAGAGCAATAAGGCAAGAAAAAAGAGTAAGGTTTATAAAGATTGGAAAGGAGGAAGTGAAAGCATCATTATTTGCAGGTGATACGATTGTAAACATAGAAAATACAAAATAATCTGCAAGCACATTATTGGAATTAATGAATGAATTTAGCAAGGTCATTGAATGCAGCAATAAACAAAACTCAGTTCTATTTGTATACTAGGTCTAGCAGTCTTAGTCTGGGACAAGTTTAGATTTACAGGTGGCAGAGGAGGCGCTGGCGTCCCTGTGCGTCCCTTCCGACCAGCGTCCCCCGGGACATGGCACCTTTGTCAAGCTGAGAAGCTCGTGGCCATGGCACCATCGGCGGAGCCGCAGACTGCATTTGGGTTTTTCCGGGGTTCCCCAGGTTTTGCACAGACATGTCCTTCCTGCCCCGCCTGGGTCT
Organism: Mustela erminea; assembly: GCF_009829155.1. Classification (NCBI taxonomy): domain Eukaryota; kingdom Metazoa; phylum Chordata; class Mammalia; order Carnivora; family Mustelidae; genus Mustela; species Mustela erminea. The sequence goes on along the minus strand of NC_045627.1, from coordinate 91,688,732 downwards.
TGGGGACTGCTGTGCGTTTGGTCACCCTGCCTCCTTTGTTCCCTCCGGACCCTGGCAGCAGCGCACACTTCTTCCGCGTTCTTGACACTTGCAGGACACTGTTAGGTGCTTTGTGGGTGTCCCTCTAGTTGGGTCTGGCCTGTGCCTTCTCATGATTAGCCTGCGGGTATGGGCTTTCGGGAGGAAGACCTAGGAGTCCAAGCAGTGCCCGCCGCTCCGCTTCCCCCTCCTGCGCTGCAGCTGGGGCCGGTCACCAGGCTGCACTTCGGGGGACACATACATGTGTTGTTCGGGAATCTCCTGGAATTCTTCCTGTTCAGGGGACTCGCGGGTGTTCTGTTCCCGGGGGCAGTCCCGTGCTGTTGCGTTAGGGGCTCCGATGGCCCCACGCTTTTCCCCTTTCCCTCTTGTTTTGTGTCCTTTTTTTTTTTTTTAAAGATTTAATTTATTTTTAAAATTTAAAATTTTAAAAATTTAAATTAAATTAAAATTAAAATGAAAAAATTAAAATTAAAAATTTAAAAAATTTAAAGATTTAATTTTTTAAAAAGATTTAATTTATTTATTTGACAGCGAGAGGGGGAGAAGCAGGCTTCCCACTGCTGAGCAGGGAGCCTGATGCAGGGCTCAATCCCGGGGTCCTGGGATCATGACCTGAGCCAAAGACAGATGCTTCATGACTGAGCCCCCCAGGTGCCCCGTCCTTGTCCTTTTGACATGCTCTACCCCTGCCCCGGCACATCTCTGCTTGGTGGCACGACCAGATTCTTCCATTCATCTTGGACTTTCCCCACTCCAGCCCTAGAATCAGCCCTTCCGCCACTTCTCCAAAAACCTCTGGTTCCTTTTGTTTGGAAAATGAGATCTGCAGTCCAGGATCCAGAAGCCTGATGCTTCTGGGGCGTCATTGCTTCCAGCCCACTGGTTCCGGGGGGAGTAGTTCCCTCCAGGGTCTATTTGGGCAGGTGCGGAGACGTTAGTTGACGCGACTTGGGGGTGCGGCTGGCATCTGGGGGTACAGACCAGAGGTGCTCCTTCTCTGACAGCAGGAGGCCGGCAACCTCATGCACGATGTTCTTACTTACTGATGAGCCCTTGTGTGTAGGCAAGGGAGCTTTGGGATTGCTCATCAGGATTCTAGCAAGAGGTCAGTCCACTGGCGGGAGTGTGGTCCTGTGTGGTCTTTGGCTGCACCCTTTCCCTTCAAACTGCTGTTTCCCACAGTGGCGCAGGTCAGCCCCCCAAAGGGTAAAGAGATGGGACAGCCCCTGGCACCGTGTGCCCCCGAGAACCCCCACTCCTGTAGAGCGGGCTTCAAAGCAGTAGCAGCCATACGAAGCGACCCCAAACCGCCCGTCTGCAGGGGCACCCTGGCGGGCGGGCCCACGGACGGGGTCCCCTTACACAGACCAGAAGCCCGTCGGGGAGCAGAGAGCCCATGCACCCCACAGTGCACAGCGGACGACTGAGGGTTAGCACGGAGTAAGCCGGACGCTGTGCAGTTATGCTGCTGGTGCTGTGCTGGGAGCTGGGACCCAGGTGCAGGCGCGCGGCCGGGCGTTCCCTCCTGCCCGGGCGCCATTTCCCGGGCCAGGGCCTGGGCCCCACAGGCGGCTCTTGGGCCGGCGGCCGCACATTTCTCTCCGTCTCCTCTCAGACCGTTGGGGTTACCTTGGGCTTGCACAGTGTGGCAGTCTTGGGGGTGGTCCGATGTCGCGCATAGTGGGGGCTGCCCCCAGAGCATCGGCGCACCGAGCCAGCCTCCATGTCGAGTAGGGGGGACGACGTGGTCGTGGGACCTGGGAAGCCTGCCTCGTCGGGGTCCTAAGGGGTCACGAGCTGTCAAGTCACCTAAAGGAAAACCCACTGTTTGGATGAGACCAGTGACGTGGACGGAGACCCCGGTCTGCGCGGCCTTCCTCAGTCCCAGGAAGGAAGCGGCACCGGGGTTCTGTGACCTGAAGGTGGGTGAGGACCGAAACCACCCACCCGCCCACAACGGGGACGCCAGAACCCCCTAACGGAGGCCGCTACTACGAAGGGCTTTTACTCTGCTGGGACGGCCCTGCCCCACAGAGGACTTCATCACTCACTGCAGGGACATGCCCAGATGATTCTGCCACGGGACACATCGGCCATTGAAGTCCGCAGAGTCTTTGCACCCGTGGTCTTCCACCCCGCCTTTTGCAGTGCCCCCCGGTCCTGAGCTTGTCTATCCGGACCCTTCACAGTGCGGGCCTGGAGGGAACAGCCCTGCCTCGCCCAGGGGAGGGAGGGGGCAGGCTGTCCTGCCCTTAGGCTCTGGTGAGGTTGGGGGCCTGCTGCAGCTTGGGGCTGGGGCTGGGCAGAGTCTGTGGCAGAGCAGCTCTGGGGCTGTGTGCCGTGAGGCCTTCGTGGCTCAGCTGTCTTGGGTGGTTTGCAGGTAACACTTCTGGCAGCTTGCTCACAGGGGCTCCAGTATTTGGTTGTGGTGGGCCCTGAATTCAGTGAATAAGCAGATCTGGCCCTTGTCTGTGCCACCCAAGGACACGGCCGTGGCTGGGACTCGTCCCCTGTGCCTTCGGGAGCACCCCTGCAGTTGTCTTTGGCCACGGAGGAGCCCACCCTGACCCCAAAAGCAAGGCTCACTTTGGAGACAGACAAAATAAGGCCCATGGAAGCCATCGGTAGAAATGATTTTATTTAGAAATCTGTGCCGGTGACATTCGGGCGACATGCAGACGGTCGTGCTTAAGCTGAAGGCCCGGTCACTTCCCAGTGAAGGAATCGTTAGGACCGGAATGTTTGTTTGCGCCAGACGCTGACTCAGTCTCAGGCTCAGTGACACGACCTGTGTTCAGGTCGGCGTCTGCGAACACAGGTGTTGTTCAGGACGACCCCAGACGTCGCACGAAGGCAAACCCCGTCTGCACGGCTGGTGCACGGGTCCCTCCCCTGTTCTGGACGGTCTCTGGGAGACAGCTGGAGGCGACAGACTCGGTGTTCGAGCACAAGGAGCGGACTTCCAGAAACACCACCAGCTGCGTGTTCCAGAGAATCCCTGACTCCGAAATGAGAGAGCCACTTGGGGTCTTCCAGCAGTTTGCGAAGTGAGAGCACTGGTGCCCGGGGGGTGCCCAGGGTCTGAGCTCCCAGGTGCGATGGATGCCACCGCGCCATCCTCCGCGCCATCTGCCACACCATCCTGGCCCTGGTGCCTCCGGCCAAGGGTGCCTTTCACCCGCGGAGCAGACAGATGCCCAACGCCGGCTGCTGGGGAACGGAGCCCTGGGGGAAGAGCCTGGTCCCGTCCAAGCGGCAAACGTCATTGCTGCCGCCGTGCCAACAAAGCGGGGTGAAGGTGAGCAGAGCCTAGGCGCAGGGCATGTGTGGCTGCTGAGGCAGATGGTGTGGGCCCTAGGCCTGAGCCCCCGGGCAACCGGGTGGGACTAGGGGGTGCTCCCAGGGCCCCTGAGGCCCGAGTCTGTGTCCGGTGTGCTTGGCTAGGAAGCAGAGCCTGGCAGGCCGTACCTGGAGCTGTTCTAAGTGGCAGGGGTTGGCAAGGCTGGAGGGTGCACGGGGCCACGGGCACTGGGGGGCTGCCGGCGTCGAGCTGGGAGAGGCTCGCCAGCAGCCAGAGGCTGGGTCAGGACGAGACCCCTTCAGGCCTGCTGGGACAGGGCCTGCGAAACTCAGGTCCCGCCATCCGGGCGGGTATGGGGAAGAGCTGAGCTGGGCCCCTAGAGTGGTCTGGAAGGAGGGGTCGGGCAAGTCTGGGGTGTGCAGAACGGTCTGAGAGAGGAGGGCGGGGGTTTGGGAGGGTCTGAGTGGAAGGGAGGGGAGGTTGGGGTGTTGGGGGTAGGTCTGGGCATGGGAGTAGGAGTGTGGACCCGGGTTGGCACTTGGGCCGCTGAGAAGCCTCAGGGCCCCACTGGAAGGTTTTGGAAACCCCTGGAACCCTGTGGTTGGTGTGGGGGGTCAGAGGTCATTTTGGTCCTTGGTTGCTGAGCAGACATAAGCCAGACTCGTGAAAATAGTGCTCTGACTCGGGGTGGGTGGCTGTGGAGTTTTGGGGGGCAGGATCCCTGGAGAGTTGGTTGAGAGTGGGTTTATAGTTAAGAAGTGTGAATGGTATGTGGCTCCTGGGGAGTCCACGTATTCTATTTCTGTTTAATTTTTAAATAGAGTTTTACACTAGCAGAAGCACCCCGACCTGCACTGGAGCCCGTCCTCTCTGGCTCAGCCGGGCCTTTGAGCCTCTGCCTCCCGGTGCCCCCCGGGCATGCACCCTGCCGCCCAGGCTGAGCCCCAGCTCCTGCGCCGCGGTCAGGCTCCCTCATCTACAGCGGCAGGAGCCGCGCTGCTGGGGCCTTCTGGGCCTGGGACAGCAAGCAGGCGCCTCTTTTCTACCCGGGTCGGTCCTCGCTTTGGAATCCACACCAGACCCGCTGTCCCCATTACTGAAACGTGGCCTTCATTCTCCGTAACTTGTCCTGGATTTTCCGGGAGTGCTTTTCGTTGCTGATCTGGCGGAAGGAGGCTCTGTTGTCTGCGGCTAAAATGGAAATGTCAGCCCCGCTGAAGCGCGCGATTCTTTGCTTGAGGTAGGACTGCAGCTTGGGGTCGGGCGCGAACGTGTAGGGGTTCTCCTGGAACGCGTGCACCTGGCTCACCACCTTGGCTATGTTTCTGTGTAGGGAGAAGAGAGGCGTCAGTCTGCACGAGCCTGTGCCGGTCAGTTCCCAGCGTGTCCCAGGAGTATCCAACCCATGCCTCTTCCGGTACAAACTCTGGGCTCAGTTTTCTATAGTTATTCCCAAGGCCCAACCTCATTTCAGTACTCGGGCCTGTCTGCCCGCCTGCACCCCCGCCCACCCTCTGTTCGTCCTTCTGCCTGTCGGTCCAGGCAGCCACTCTTCAGTCCGTAAACATGTACTGAAAAGCTGTGCTGGGCCTGGTTGGTGCTAAGGGTTCTGACGGGAGCACACCCCAGTGTCAGCGCCTGGGCCGCGACGGACGAGCCAGACAGACGCAGGTCAGTCAGGATGTGCTTAGGGGTCCCTGGGCACGTGTTTGTCCCCAGCTCCGTGTTCAGGGACATCAAGAGCCTCCGTCACCCAAGTATTTACGCCCTGGGCATTGGCCAAGGCTGTGAGCTGGGGCTCGCTGGCCTGGAGAGCGGGAAGGGGACTGTGACCAGCACACCCTCGGGCGCCATCCAAGGAAACTGGGATCACGAAGCAGAAGTCGGTAATTCTGCCCGCGGGAGGCTGTGGACTGTGCAGACAGATGTTCTCACCCTGACTGTGGGGAGAGAGACAGCACCTCCCGTAGGAAGGACGGCACTTTGGTCATTAAAAGGCAAACATGTGAGGTGCCTGGGTGGCTCAGTCAGCGACGTGTCCGACTCGTGATTTCAGCTCAGGTCGCGATCTCCATCCAGGTCCTGAGAGTGAGCCCTGCATGGGGCTCTGCGCCGGGCACGGAGCCTGCGCAGAGTTCTCTCTCTTTCTGCCCCGCGCCACCCATCTCTCTCTCCCGCAGATAAATACAGACAGACATGAACATACATCCAGACCTAAAACAGAGTGAAGAGTCGGCAGTGGGCCTCTGCCCTTGCTCCTTCTGGGTCGTGGCCTTCTCTCCGATGGTTAGTTTCCATTTTGCTAACACGGACTAGTGTGCTCTGTGTTGTCTCCTAAAAAACTGAGTTGGTGGCCAGAAGGAGGTCGGAACCTCCGGGCTCCAAGTCCCCTGGGCTGTGCCTCCTGAGGTCTGCCCTGACCCTGAGGGGTGTGCAGCCGGACCGCGGCCTGACCGGCCTCCCCTGTCTGCATGCGTGGGTGGCGCAGGGGGTGGACGGGCAGGTGCGTCCAAGGCTGTGGGGCTGCCTGGGAGAGAGGCTGGCCCAGGCCTGTGAGATGTGGGGGGGCATCTCCACGGAGGCCTGGGACCCCAGGAGAGCAGGGCTGGAGGCAGCTTGTGGTTTCCGAGGCAGAGATGATCATGACCCTCTTTGCCGGGGGTCGCCATGGTGGTTTTCACAAGCAGCCCCCAGTCTGCACCTCCCAGGTGTCCTGGGCCCCCAGGGGTGCCAGGCAGGGGAACCGTGGCACCACCGGCCCGGGCAGAGGACTGGCCACGGGTGCTGTGCAGCTGGCGCGAGGGTCCACGGGTGCTGTGCAGCCGGCGCGAGGGTCCTGTGGGTCTGCTGGGAGCCCGGCCCTCACCTGAGCTTGCTCCACCGGTGGGCGCCGTTGGTCATGGTGAAGCCCCCCGTCTCCAGCTGCTGGACGTGCATGGCCAGGAGGCGGGCCGAGGGCAGCGTGGGCTGTGCCCGGAAGCGCCGCCCCTCCATCAGACACAGGCTGTCGCTCTTCAGGAAGACCTGGGGGCCCAGGCGGGGGTGTGGGCAGGGGGAGACGGGGGAGGGGTCAGTCTGGGGCGCTCAGCTCAGGCAACCCCGGTTGGCACGGGGACAGCCCCTGCAGGGAGGCGACAGCCCTGATGTACACCCCGTCCACACTGTAGCGCGGAGGATGGGGTCCGGCTTGGACGTCCGGACGTCTGCAGCTGGCGGATACCACGGGAACATGGACGCCCATGAGAAAGCCACACACTTCCCGCCATCAGAAATGGCAAACTTGTTTCCTAACTTACTCTCTCTGGGCTCCAGAAAATAGCCGGGCCACCCAGCTGCCCCAAGGAGGCTGTGACCCAGGCTGCCCGACTTGAAGGACCTGTTTGTGGTGTCGACTGAGGACACACACGGCCCACCCGCCCTGCGGAGAGCGGCGTTTGGGGCGGCGGTCGGCTCCTAGGGCCGCCTCTGGGGAAATGCCCAGCCTTCCAGCGTCTCCTCGCCCGAGATCTCGGGAGGCTGCCTCTGCACTTCGAGAGAAGCAAGGAGGCCAGCGGGTCAGCCAAGCTCGGTCGGGTCCCCTGGGCATCTGTACCTGCAGCTTTGCCCCGCGGGGAGACCGGCAAGACCAGGCCAACTCGGGACGGGGGTGGCGTGGGGCCGCCAAGCAGGCTCTGCCCGGTGACCGCCCAGGGCTGTTCAGAGAACGTCGTAGGGGAGCCCTGGGCCCCAGGCGGCCAGAAGTGCACACGCGGCGCCCCTACCTCCACCGCTTTCAGCTCTTCCATGATCTCCGCTGTCTTCGCGGGGAGAATTCTCCAGGCCTGAAATGAAAGCACGGTGAGCCCCCCACGGCCACGCCAGTGCCCACGTGCCTGCCTGCAGCCCGTGGCTCTGGGGGGCGACTCACGGGGGACTGCCTCACGGCCATGTGCTCCAAGCCTCCCAGGATCTGCATGGCTGTGGCGAAGTTCCTCTGCTCGTAGCAAGACTTCGCGATCAGCAAGAACTTGGACAGCAGATTCACCTGCAGCTGGAACCAGAGGCCACACTCAGTCCTCCCACGGGACACAAGCGGGTAGACAGCCCGGGGGCCCAGCAGAGCGACCCAGCGCCCGGCCGCCGGGGCAGCGAGGGGCGCCCCGTGGGGGAAGCAGGCCGGCGGGGGGCTGCCGGGAGACGCAGGAGGAGGCATGACTTGAAAGCACAAAGATGTGAAAAGAAGTCACCCTCACTGCTCGAGGGCAGGTCACTCCCCAGACAAACCTCTAGCAGGCGGTCAGATGCGGGGGAGGGGCACAGCTTCAGCGTCAGGAGGGCGCATCTAGTGCGGGTGCATCTGGGGGCCCACGGGAGGCGAGCCGGCAGCTTCTTCTCATTTTCTGCCTGGGGGGTCCACCCCTCACGGGGTTCCAGAGCCTGACGGGCGTGGGCGTGGGGTGGCTTTGTTTCCGCGGGTCCCCCCACTCCCTGCTCCTCTGTGCTTAGCCAGTCAGCGGATCTGGCGGGAACAGCCCACGGGGTTCTCATTCCTAATGGGGCGCACCCTTTCAGAGCTGCCTCACGGACTGCCGCCAGGGCCGGGACCTTCAGGTGGGGCATTGTCTGTAGGTGCCAACCACACGCCTCTTCCCCTTCCCCGGGCCTGGCCTTGCCTGTGTGGTCGCACAGATGGCCCCTGGCTCCCCATGGTGGCCTCCCAGCTGACCGGCTTACCAGGCTCTTAAAGGATCTTGAACGACATTTACCGGCTTCTACTTTTTAAGTTGACGTCCCAATTTTTTCTTCATACGTTTAAATAGATGCAAAATATACTTTCCAGCACTTTCAGAGAAAACTGTTCCGTCACATCTTTTCCTTTTTTTAAATGTGGTAAAAATGCGTAATATAAAATCTGCTCTTGAACGGTTTTTCGTACAGCTCAGTACTAGCTGCACGCCTGCTAGTGCTACCGCTTACATGTGTCTGCCTTGCGCGGCGACCGTCAGAGCCCCGCTCCCCGTCCCTCGCCCCCAGCCCCGGCCCCAGCCTTCCACTTTCCGGGGTGTGACTTCGGCTACCCCAGGGGCCTCCTAGGCTGGTGCCACGCGGCGTGTGTCTTTCTGTGACTGGCCGCCCCCCGTCCTGTCCCCCAGGCTCATGCACGCTCTAGCCTGCGTCAGGACTTCACTCCTCGTTGAGGCGGGGCTCGAGTCCGCAGGACAGACAGACCATCTTGTTCACCCATTTGCCTGTGGACGGACATCTTTGGCAGCCGTGTTCCAGCCCACGTAAGACTGTCTGATGAGACTGAAACCCACCATTTTTCATCTAAAACAAGAGTCCGCGAGCTCTCCTTCAGGGCAACGAGCTTCAGCGTTTTCCTTCCTCAGCTCGTCTGTCTGCGCTGCGCCGCCTGCACGGACCGCACGGCGGCCACCGGGGCCGCCATCAGACAGTCGCAGTCTCTGGCTCAAAATTTGACTTTTAGCTCTTTTCTTGACCACAGTTCACAAATACAAAAGTCAGTCTTCTGGGTTGTTCTGACGTCACAGTAAGCAGCACACAGCCCGGGAGACGGCGGGCCAGCAGGCGGCAAGCAGGTCTGTGGAAGGGCCGTGGCCACTCGTCTGTCGTTCTGTCCTTGCTTACGGGGATGCGGGAAACCTTTCACAACCGTGGATGGAGTTCTGCCCCCGCGACCCTACGAGTCCTTCCTGCCCTTCTAAGCTGGGCGCCCACGACCACGTGTCCGTCCGCCGAAGGCCCCGTCGAGCACGCAGGCCAGCGCGTGTGTCCGCGCTCCGTGCTGCCCCGCTGGGCAGGGCGCCTGCAGGCTCGGGACCCAGAGCCCAGCTTCTCCCTCAGGCTGGGAGGGCACCCGGCCTCCCTCTTTCTGGGGGCTCTGGCAGAGGAAGACCCTGGGAAGCGGAGGTCAGGAAGGGACTGCAGACGGCCCCGTCTGCAGACCTGATTTCGGGAAGCTACATCCTGATGCCGCTAGGGACACTGCTGTCGTTAAGCTGTCCCTGCATCCTGGCACAAAGGAGGGTGGGTCAGTGTGCCGCGACAAACCCCTAAAGCCTGGAAGCTCCCCCCAGAGGAGAAAAGCAGGAGCTGCGAGTGCTAATGGCTGCGCGTCTGGGTGAGCCGACACACGGGGGACGTTAGAAAAAGCAAAACCAGCTGCGGAGGCCGGTGATGCCGGAACAGACTCACCTGCGCTTTGCTGTCGGATGAGGGGGGGCGGCCTCCGAGGGCTGGGGGCAGCCGAGGCGGAACAGAGGCGCCCCCACCCCTCCGTGTCCCCCCAACGCTCTGCCCAGGGCCAGCCCTCGTGGGGATCGTGCTTGAGGGGACCTGGTGCTGGGGCCGGGGTCCGCCGTGTAGCCGCAGCGGCCCTCAGCGGGGTGGGGCCCCCGTGGGAAGGGGCTTCTGTTTCACAGGAGGAGCCCGAGGGGTCCCGACCGTCCCTCCCCATGTTCCATGTCACTGGGCAGGACTCCAGGGACCCGCCGTCCACTGCCAGCCTCGGGCGGCAGGAAGCTGGAGGCCTCGGGGACAGGGCGTCGGCGGGCCGGAGGTGCACACGCACCAGGGACCGGGGCCCTCTGTCCCCCCGGCCCTCTTGAGCGGCGGGAGCCTGGAGCGAGGTGCCGGCTCCGAGGCAGGGGACTGTCCCCCTTGGCCTGCGCAGCACCCGGCCTGAAGCAGGTGAGTGGCCGAGGCTGAGACACCCTCCGTCCCGGCCAAGGCCCCAAGGCCCTAGAAGAGGCCCCAGAGCAGCAAGCACTCGGCCTCGACGGGCCGACCTGAGTCTCGCAGGCCGAGAACACACCCCGCACCGCCTGTGGTGGACGCCGCAGTGACCGAGTGGGTCCCCACCCTCGGAGGGTCCGGGTTCGGGGGACACCTGGGAGCCACGGTTCCTAGCCCTGGGACCTGACTCGGGCGGGAGTGTGGACGGAGCCCCGAGGGCGACGCTCTGACTGAAGCCTGAGCGTGAGTGGGGGAGGGTCCGTGTGCGTGGGTGTGGGGGAGGGGGCGCGTGTGTCAGGGACTGTGTGACGGAGCGTGTGTCAGGGAGCCAGTAAGGAGATCTACGGGGCAGGAGGATCTCTGTGCGTCCGAGATGATGACCAGCAAAGCCACGGTGTGAGTGTGAGGGAGCGTGTGTGAAGGGGTGTGTCTGTGGAAGACCGTGGGTGTAGCAGAGAGTACACACGCGTGCAAGGCCCCTGGAGGAGAGGCTGGTCACGGTGACCAGAGCCAGTGTGCGTTTGTGAGACGGAAGAGTGGCGAGAGACTGGGGCGTGGCCGGCGGCGCACACTGGACAGCTGGACAGCGTCTGGTGCCACCGACAGAAGCTGAGACGCCACTTTCCCCCTTGGCCTGGGGTCGGGCCTGTGGATTCCCGGTGCTTGGAGAACATGCGACTGGGTTCCACGGGAGGCACCGTGTGCCCGTGCGGCGATGCCCCAACCCTCCTCTGAGGGGGCAGCTGCCGAGGCACCCACCTTGGACGTGTGGCTGGTCACGATTTCCGCCGCCACCCAGGTGCTGACATCATCCGCGTTGCGCAGGAGCTGCAGCAGGTACTTGTCCTGGACGTAGCTGGGCAGAAACAAGCTGCAGGTCTTGGCTGACAGGGAGTCGGAGGAGCCGGCTCTGGAAGAGACCCGGGTGCACATGGCGGCGAGGAGGACACATGGAAGTGGCCCTGCCCGGCCCTGGGGCTGCAGGGTCTCTCCGGATCCACGGGGGGGGGGGTGCCCGCAGGATGGGCGCGGGGAGAGGGGAGGGCCCGGCTCCGGGGCCGTTCACAACACCGGTGTCTCCCTTTGGTCACGAGAGTCCACGAGACACTCCGATGAGGTCCCCAAGACCCTTCCACCAGCCACCTGTCCCAGGACTCTGGGGTGATGCCCCACAGGTGAACACTCACTTGGGGATGGCCACGCTTTTGTCCATGACGCCCAGGGCCCGGGAGTTCAGGAAGTGGACAGGGTGGCACTTCTGAAATAATTCCTGTCGGAGACAAGGACACAGACGCTCAGTCCTTTCCTCGTGGACTGGGCCGCGTCTCGGGGGATCCTCTCTGCCCGGCTGCCGTGACCCTAGGTAGGATCACTGGGGTCACCATCCCTACTGTCTCCTGCCAAGTGACACAGGGCCCAGGATGGCGGGGGTTGGAGGGGGTGCCACAGGGTGGGGTGCCTGGGGGCGGGGCTGGGGGAGCTGAGGAGCCAGGACGGAGGAGGCCCGCAGGGCGCCTCTAGTGCCTGCAAGATGGGCGTGTAGGGACGACGGGGCAGGTGGCAGGGGAGGGTCCGCCTGCCGCCGCGGCCCTTCCTGGCGCCCTCCCCACAGCCCCTGCCTGTGCCTCTGGCCCCATTCCCTGCCCTCCACACGTCCCTCTGCAAACCTCTCTCTAGCACCAGAGCATCCCTCCTCAGGACGCCCCTGCGGGGGAGCTGCGCACAGGCCCTCACCCTCCGCCCCGGGGGGCACCGTCCCCCCTCCCCCGGGGCCGGCCGGCGGCCCCCAACACCTGTTGCAGTAATGTCAGCTGGCTGAAGAGCTGGTGGGTGCTGTACTCGGTCAGGAAGTAGGGCCCCTTCTCGTTGGCCTTGGCATAGGGGCCGTAGAAGTCCTCGAAGAAGCAGGGCTTGGGCAGGGCGGACGCGATGGTGTACTGGCGCTCCTTGTGCGGCAGGGCCAGCCCGTTGCCCCGGGCCAGCCTCCAGGGGAAGCTCTGCAGGGCAAGGGCAGGCTGTGCTGAAGGGCCGCTGGCACAGCCGGTCCTGCCTGGGGGCAGCCTCTGGGGGTGGGGCGCTGGAGGGGGTGCAGGCTGCCTCCGGGTCCGGGACCCTTCAGGCCATCTCAGGTAGAGCCACAGAGCAAACCCCTCCCGCTGGGGCCGTGCTGGCTCAAGGACACCTGTCCCAGCCACTTCAGCAGGTCCCCCAGGGACGGAGGCACTGGGATTTGGGGCCATCCCCTGACATCACGGACAGGTCCCCACAGACCCCGCTCACATCCCAGGCCATTTCCCGACAATGGTTTCTTCCACCCAGACCTCTGGCCCGAGGGTCAGAACGTTAGGTCATCTGAGCACCTGGCCTTGCACGGAGCGAGGTGGGAAGGGCAGTGCCACCCTCCTGGGGCCAGTGCCCAGGACCAGCAACTTGGGGGGCCTGTGCGTGCTCACACGTGTGCGTGGGCGTGTGTGGGCATGCACGCTCCGTGTTCTCTGAGCTCAGGCTGAGCGCCGGGAGCTGCCCTGCCCGGGAAAGGCCCCCACCTTCCGGGAGATGCCGTCTTCTGAGAGCCTCTTACAGAGGGCATTGAGAGGTCTGGCGTCGTCCTCGGCCTCCTTGGGGTCCTCCAGGTCGGTGCCGCGCGAGGAGCCCTCGGCCCGCCGGTCAGTGCCCACCTCCAGGAGGCCCAGCAGGTGCTCGGCGGAGCCGTCCAGGGGCAGGATCTGGGCAGGAGCACAAGGCGGTCACTTGCCCCCAGACCGGGGCGGCGGCTCTGAGCGCCTGAGTGTGGCCCGTGGCGGTGCAGGGGCTGCTCGGGTGCTCTGCCCCGGGTCACCTTGGAGGAGATGAAGTCCTCCAGCCTGCTCAGGAGCCCGGAGTTCCGCGTGAAGTCCACCGCGTAGCAGTCCTCCAGCCAGGCCTGCAGGAGGCAGAAGCTCCGCTTGTAGATCTTGGTGAAGGTCGAGGTGGGGTCCTGATGGGCCCTGCAGGCAGAGGGGAGGAGGCCTGAGCCACGTGGGGGCCGCCGGCTGGCCGTGGCAGGCCCGTCTGCTGCACTAGGCACATGGCGGGCGGCAGTCACCCCTCCGAGCACAGGGGCATGAGTGGGTTCTGAGCGTGGCTCTGCCTTCCAGGGCTAGTTCTGCACAACCCTCCTGTCTCAGGGGACAGGAGAGGCGGGAGCCGCACAGCTGGGCCACAGGCTCGGTGACTGGGCAGGAACCTGCTGCTTTCCTCTGCCCTTGCCTGGCGCCCAGTCCTGGAGCACTTGTCACCTCCTGCAGCCGGGGCCTGAGACGCCCGGGGTCTGGGAGGCAGCGTGCGGACACTCGAGCAAGAGGTGAGGTGGTAGCTGGGCTCCACAGGCCGGCGTCTCTCCTGTGAGTCCCTGCCCCCAGGGCGGGAGTGCAGGGGGAATCTGGCAGTGCCACGTCCCTGTAGCTCCCCGATCCCAGGATCCCAGCCCCCGGCTGAGGGCTGGCAGGGCCCTCCTCCCCCTGGGCTGCCCCCGTCCAGTGGATGGGCGTGCCCCCCCCAAGCCACCTTGTTACCTGTCCTGCCCCTACACTCAGCCTTCCCCGATCCTCACGGCCTCCAGAGCCGAGGCCTCTCTCTGGCCACGCGCCCCTCCCGCCGCTGCCTCCCTTCCCTCAGGACCCCGTGGCCCTGTCGTGTTCTCCCGTCTCCCACCCGGCTCTGCCCCCATCCTCGTCAGGGTCACTGGGGACCCCGTCGCCCTTCACGGTCACTAACGGGGCACCACGGGGTCCACCCTGGGGCTGTGCGGCCCTTGTGGGGCCCGGGGCCCGCGGCCGTACCTGGACAGGGTGCTGTTGATGCGGTCCAGGAGGAAGTGCAGGAAGTCCTGGGGTGTGCAGAAGTAGCGGAAAGTGTAGAGGAACTGCTGCACGTAGCCCTCCAGGAAGGCATCGCTGGGGTGGAGAGGAGGTGGTCAGGTCACAGGTCCGGCCGCGGCGCGTCCTCCGGCCCTGCCGACCCGGGGCCAGGCCCCCGGCTCGTGGGTTCTCCCTGTGCACGCGAGTAGCCAGTCCCCCCACCAGACCTTCCCTGTGCCGCAGGAAAGTTGGGGGGGCCCGGCTCCTTGCAGCCTTCGTTAGCGGTTCTGGGGTGAATGTGTGAGAGAGCACGTGTGTGAACGTGCTTGAATGTGAAGGCGTGAGTTGTGTGTGTGAGCGTGTGCACACGTGTGCCCATGCCGGCAGGATGGTGGGCAAGAGAACCCTTCGGGGAAGTAAAAGGTGCACGTGGGGTGCTGGTAACAGGAGCGACCCCCAACTGTTTCTGGTGAGAGGACCTTCTTCACCATTGATTTTGGAGGCACCCTCACTATCTGCTTCTAGAACCTACTCAGAAATCTCCTATGCGCATGCGGCGGCCCCAGCCCCCATACTGGAACTCACTGCGTTAGAAATGAGAGCAGCAATCTGTGCCCCGAGGTTCGCAGTTTCCTCAGGACAAAACCAGGGAGTTGATGGAATGAGGGTCCTTACCCTTCACTGAGTGTCTCCCACCCAAAGGGGTGCCCCAGAGAGCCCGAGGTCAGGTGACACCATGCAGGTCAGTGACTGAGTTCCAGAAACAAGGAAGGCGTGTGGGTGCTGGCAAGGCCGCCTCCCTAGCCACTGGAAGATGTGCTGCAGAGCTGAGACCTGGTGTCCGAAGAATGAGGGGGCCAGCCACCTGGTCACCCTGGGGCTTCTGTGGGCTGGGGGTGCTGTGGCCGGGGTCAGGCCCAGCCTGTGAGGATAAACCACAGCCTTCACGAGTGAAGACCCTCCTGTCGTTGGAGATCCCATGCACACACACACAGCACACCACACAATAGGCCTCAACACACACTCCCATGCATGTGCGCACACACCCAATTCACACCCCCACGCACACACCCGTGCACACACACACAACTCACTCACACCCCCCCACACCCATGCATGTACACACACCCCACTCACACCCTCCACGCACACACACTAACATACGTACACACACACCCCACTCACCCCCATACCCTACTCATACCTTCACATGCACATACCCACCCCCATGCACATATGCACACACTCACACCCCCACATGTGCACATATACTCACACACACATACCTGCACACACAGATACACATACCTCACTCACACACAACACGCATACACGCACCCTACTCACACTCCCCACATGCACACAGCACCCATGCATGCACATATACACACATCCCATACCCTACTTACATGCCCCCTACATGCACACAAATACTTCACTTACACCCCCACTCACACACCTAGCACACATGCACACAGCCCGCTCACACCCATACATGCATACATACCATGTACACACGTACACATGCATATACCACCCACATGCATAGCACACACATGTGCATCCCTCTCACACATCACACATGCACACAACACGCCCATGCACATATGCCCCCATGTGCACACACACCCCCATGCAAATACACACCCCCACTCACACTCTCTCACACTCTCACACACACACACACTGCTCATACACATGCAGACACATGTACACACGTCTCCTGTAATCACACAGCCAGCCCTTGGTGTGTGTGTGCGTCGTATATCCATCTTGCAAAGGTCTACCTGGGCCATCCGCCAGTGGAAGGCTCCCAGCACAGCCAGGTGCAGCCCACCTTGGGAGTTCAGGTTGCGTGGGAAGAGACTGCTGTCCTCAGAGGACTGGCAGGCTCCTGCTTTCAGAGACTTCCCTGTTCCCCAATAGCCCCCAGTGTCCCCTGCTGACACCTGACCATCAGTTCTGGGTCTCCAGAGCCTCCAGCGCAAAGAAGGCCTTGGGGGTTCCTAAGTGTGTCATGGGTCTCCCAAAGCCAAGACTGGGTGAGCCCTCTCACCACCGCCTGGGAAGGTAGTCTGTACCCACCCCTGAGCTGCCAGGCTGTTGCGTCAAGGGAATCTCAGGTGGTCAGGAGGGGCCAAGGGTGGAGGGGTCTGGGGGGTGTCCTGGGGGTGCCTGTGACCCTGGGTGTGAGGGGCTGGACCTCCCTGCTGCAGGGTGAGTACGTACACCTTGCATATCTGTTCGGGGGTCTAATGACCACACATGCTCATGCCTAGAGACAGTGGCTGCAAAAATAATTCAACACGCATGCTGAGACCAAGCTCCCTCGTGGGCCCTGGGGAGCTAGACAGTTAATTATGGGGTGTTTTAACCTAGCACAGTGGCTGTGATCCAGGCATGTCTCTGAGGCTCCTGTGTGTGTTTCGTTTTAGAAGCCTCCTGGGAGGTTAATTGTGCGTGGCTGCATTCCCCAGCACCTGCTTGGGTGCCCCTGCAACTCCAGGTGCAGGTCTGGCCAAGAGCTTGGTGAAGAAGGCAGATGGCAGCTGACATGGGCCGCTTAAATTCTGATGAAAATACTTTTTAAATGAAAAAAAGGATAAACCCATCTCAGATGAGGGAAGGCAGACTTTCCTCGCCTCATTCACCTCTTGGGGCCTGTTTCTTTTTTTCTGCCTCCGTTTTGCTTTCAAAAGGCATGAAGGGGTCCAGGGGATCTCAAAGGCCCAACTGCCTGCTTGGGGCATGGGCAGCCGCACCTGGAGTAGAGGTATGCCATGAGCCCCAGAGGTGTGCCGGCCTGTAGGACGCGGGCCTTCCTCTGCTTGCCGCCTCGCGGGTGCTTGCTGACGTTGTAGAAGATGAGGGATGAGGACTCGTCTAGGGGGCTGAAATCCAGCGTGTCACAGTGGGCCGCCGAGATGTTCACGATCACAGGCAGGGCGCAGGGCTCCAGGCCCCACCGCTCGGCATACATGACCTGTGTGTTGTGGGGGGAAACGAGCTGCCTTCATCTGGTTGGCCTGTGCCACCAGGTGCTGGCAGGACCGGGTGCTGGGTCACCTGCTACTGACCCGGGGTGGGGGGCAGGGATTCGGGCAGACTTGCCTGCAGATACTTCTTGACCAGTCCCAGGAACTGCACTTTGCACTTCATTTCTTCCAGCTGCCCTCTCAGTTTGGACAGCATGGTCTTCACCTCGGAGCCTGGAGGTGGGCAGAGTTGCCACAAAGCGGGCCCCAGGCCCTCGCCCCCACGCCCAGCCCCCCGGGAGCTGCCGCTACCTTTACTGCGCTTCTCCTTCTGCAGGAGCTTCTGGTAGAACTTCAGGGTCTTCCGGTGGTTCCTCTTCTCCATCAGCAGCTGCTGCTCCAGCTCCTGGCCAGGAAAGAGCCCGCGATGGCCCGGCGTGCTCGCAGAAGCCGGCCTCCCCTCGGGGCCCGCACAGAGCCAGAGCGCGGGACACGTCCCACGCGGGGACACCAGGGTTCCTAGGGACCTCGCAGGGACAGTCATCCAGCCACAGAAAGCGTGTCTGTGTGCGCCCCGGGAGACGTGAGTTCTGACGAGGGGACCAGCCCACGGGAAGGGAAACCTCGCTGCAGTGCGGGGAGGAGGCTGGGGGGGGGGGCTCCGCCGCGCCGCGCGGGGCCCTGCAGGGGGACCTGGGGCTCTACCCGGCCGGGATGGACCGGGACGGTTTCCTCCTACCCCGGCAACAGCCCAGCCAATGAGAGACGCTCACGGCCCAGCCAATGAGAGACGCTCACGGCCCAGCCAATGGGAGGCGGTCAGGGCCAGCCAATGAGAGACGCCAACGGCCCAGCCAATGGGAGGCGGTCACGGCCAGCCAATGAGAAGCTACTGCTCTTGCAGCCCCCAGTTTAGGCCAATGGACTTTCGCTCGGCGGCTGCCCTGGGGCGGGGTGACCAGGACCGCTTCTGGCTGGTTGGGGGGGCGGGGCGGGTCCCCCCCGACCGGCCGGGGACCCCAGCTGCCCCGCGAGGCCCCTGCAGGACCCCCGCGGGGCTGCCGCCGCCCTGCACGTGGGCCCCCGCGGGTGAGGACCCCACCCGAGGCCCGGCCGTCCGGCGCGCGTGGTCGAGCCCGAGGGACGCCGGGGCCGAGTCCCTGCCCCAGACTCTGGCTGACCACCCCCCCCCGGCCCCGTTCCCTCCGGGCCCCTCGGCCGTGCTGCGCGGGGTCAGCGGCCAGGACGCGTGGCCACTGCTGCCCGCCGGCAGTTCAGAGAGCTGGTGCCAGCGGGGCATCCTCGTGTCACGGCCGGGGCGCCCAGAAGCAGGGGTCGCAGCCCCTCCTGGAGAATGTGCATCTCGCAGGAAGGTCCACGAGTTTGCTTGGCGGGAGCAGTTTCTGTCCTCCCGTGAGGACGGTCTGGATTCTTCGCTCCCCCAGAGGGACCAGGGAAGCCTTGCTGGCAGGGCAGGCTCGGGGCCGCGACTGTTAGAAATGACCAGAATCCAGACATGGTTCCTGCCTTCAGGAAGGAGGGGACAGATGTAGCCTGGCTCACTGCTCCCACCCTGCGGGGCCCAGGGCTGAGCATGGGTGTGATTCTGGAGCGGAGAGGGTGCTGGAAGCCTGGCACGTCCCTAGGAGGGGGCCTTGAGCCACCGCGGGTCTCCAGCTGGGGGTGTGAGGTTGCGTTTACCTGCAGGAGGACGACAGGGGTGTAGGGTGGACGCAGTGAAGGGGACCTGGCCAGGGCCAGGAACCAGAGGAAGGGGCAGAGGCCCAGGGATCTCTCAGACTCCCACCAAAATACCTTCCTGCTACCGGGTTCACAGTGGCCCCAGGACCCTGAAACGGCCACACTGACAGGAACCTTAATCTGAAACCAAATACACAGTGGTCTTCATTTGGGCGCATCTAATCAGCTCAAACCCACACAAGCTTCCCCCATTCTCCTCTGAGGACAAGGGACTTGGCTTTGTCAGGAGCATTTATTTCTGTACAATGTTGTGAAATTTAAAACGCAGGTGGTGTTTTTATCTAAATATTTGAATCCCTCTATCTAGTGGTTTTACTGAAAAGGTGGTTCGTGTGGTTGTCGTCTTCCCTGTGCTGCTGTCCCGACAGCCAGGCCGCCGATGGCCGCACCAGGCGGTAGGAAGCGCCAGGCCCCGGGCAGCTGTGGGGCAGGGGCTGTGTCTGCTGTTGGGGGACGTGCTGCAGACTGAATACCGATTCACCTCCTCCTCCACGTCTCAGTGGTTAACTCAGGTCTCCCAAGGCCTCTGGGCCCTTCCAGCTGGGCCACATGCAAGCTGCAGGGGGAGGGGTCACACCCTGGGACAGCAGGCCGTCTGTCTCCATGGAAACAGAACGCTGATTTGGAACACAGCGAGATCCCCCAGGAGGCAGCTGCTTGGGGAGGAAGCCGGCAAGCGGCTGCTGAGGCATCTTTCGGCTGGGACTCTGTGTGAGGAGCCCGTGGGTCTGACATCACACAGCCTGGCTCCAAACCCGCCTCCCCGACTTGTCGACCCGAGGACCCAGTCGCTGGCTGCCAGCATGGGGGACAGAATGAGCGCCCGCGGTGCATGGGGCAGAATTGCGTGTGCAGGACCTGCGTGCACCTCTGACGTGGGAACCACGGGCATGTGAGGGGCGCCTGGGGGGCTCCGTGCGTTAAAGCCTCTGCCTTCGGCTCGGGTCATGATCTCAGGGTCCTGGGATCGAGCCCCACATCGGGCTCTCTGCTCCGCGGGGAGCCTGCTTCCTCCTCTCTCTGCCTGCCTCTCTGCCTACTTGTGATCTCTGTCTGTCAAATAAATAAATAAAATCTTTAAAAACAATAAAATAAATAACATGAAAGTGTCAACTCCTGTCTCGCAGGCCACACGGCTGCCAGCTACCTGGTGGGTGGCACAGGTCTGCAACATGTCATCCCTGAGGACAGTCCCGTGGGACGCCACAAAGCCTGGCAGCAGCACCCACAAGTGGCCCCCACAGCTGTGCTCCAGACGGACTCATCTCCGTCCCCTGAAGGTCTGGTTCGCGCGAGGACCAGGGGCTGTGCCGTCCCATCACTGTGTGCTGCTCTGTGATCCTGGCTTGCTTTCTTTTTTTAAATTTAAAATTTTTAGTTTTTTAAAAATAATTTTATCATTTATTTCACAGAGAGAGAGATCACAAGCAGGCAGAGAGGCAGGCAGAGAGAGAGAGAGGAGAAAGCAGGCTCCCTGCCGAGCAGAGCGCCCGATGCGGGACTCGATCCCAAGACCCTGAGATCATGACCTGAGCCAAAGGCAGAGGCTTAACCCACTGAGCCACCCAGGCGCCCCCTTTCTTTTTTTTTAAATAAAGATTTCATTTATTGATTTGAGAGAGAGAGCACACACAGAGAGAGGGAGAAGCAGACTCCCCACTGAACAGAGAGCTGGACACGGGGCTCCATCCCAGCACGTTGGGGTCATGACCAAAGGCAGCCGCTTAACCGATGGAGCCACCAGGTGTCTCTGCCCCTGGCTTTCTGAAGACAGCATGACCCTGGCTGACCTCCCTCAGAGCCTGAAGAGGGGAAGGGCGGCCCTGAGCTCTCTGTTCGTGGGTTCTCCCTCTGTGCAGCTCAGGACTGCCGCAGCGAGGGCCCTTCTGCAGCGACTCCGCATAAGGCTCTGTCCGGCACCATCGCCCCCTCACACGCGGTCCGGATGCTGATCCAGACCCCTCCCGCCAGAGAGGGCCGATCGGAGGCACCTGCTTCCTTCTGGAACAGGGCTCATGGACTCCAGGACCATTCTGACTGACTTTAAAACTAAATCTATGTGAACTAAACCCCACACAAGAGGGGGTGATGGAGAAGACACACTCGAGTGGGGCGTCCCCACGGCCATTCCTCGCAGGAGCCCAGCAAACCCGACCCCAGTGGACACGGACTGGCGAGGTCTAAGGAAAACGTTCAGGGTCATTTGCGTTGAGGTGTTTCCCCACGGCCTCACCCAACAAGCGCCTTTCCCCGTAGAATTAGGAGGAGTCAGTGTCCGTGTGCTCTGAGGAACAGCCACACAGAGCAGCCCTCGACCGACGCAGGCCCGAGAGCTGCCCGCCCCGCGGGACGGAGGGGGCCGGAGAGCCGGAACCCGTAGACAGAGAGGAAGGATGAACGGAAATCAGCACCTAAACCCTGAGAGCAAGGGGCGGGGGCCCGTGGCGTGGGCGCGCAGAGACGCAGGCACCAGCTGGCCCTCGGGGCAGGGGCGCGTCGGCGCACGCTCGGGGGCGTATACCGCACCCCCCAGCAGTCTGCCCTCCCCAGCGCCGGGGCCTGCTTCGCACTCCCTCGGTTTGGGGAGGGAAGGGACAGTGGGTCCGAGGGCGGTTCCACCTTCGGGTCAGCCCGAGGCTCACGATTTGAAGCAGAAGCAGCGGGTTCTCCAAGAGAAGCGGGAACCTGGCGGCCGCAGCCAGCCCACCACGACACAGACGAGGGCGCGGGAACTCACCTGTCTGCATTCTGGTTCCAGGAGAGATGTCTTCCCCAGGTGGGCAGGAACAAAAAGGAAAACCAGGTCACTCCGGGTCACTCCACAGTGTCCCTCAAACTGCCTCCCTCCTCCTGATGCCCCACCGGTGCCACCAGAGTGACTGTGGGACCGAGCCAGTTTCCGAGGTGGGAGGCCCAGGACACCTCGTCCCAACCACAAGGCCACGGTCTGGATTAGAGCGGTGCTGGCCGCCAGCACACTCCTGGCCTGAGCTGGTCTCTGAGCCCACCTTCAAGAACAATCTGAGTGTGGTGCAGGGGTGTCTGGTGTCGCTAGTGAGTGCGGCTCCCTGCAAAGGGCCACCACCCTGAGGAGAGCGCGGGATGCAGCAAAGGGCCCCGTCAGCCTACACCGGGCTCTCGCACACACGAGAGCCACTCTCTGTGGCACTGAACACGAGGGGCTGGAAACCGGGCTGTCTGTCCATTGCCGCCCACCCCAAAGATGTGGCTGTAGTCAGCAGGCGTGACCTGTGAAGTTAGAGGATGACCTATGACATTGGAGGACACACCTGGACCCTTAGCATGCCCCCCCACCCCCAACTGTTGGGATTAAGCTGCTGGGGAAGGCGGTGTGGACACAGCGAGCTGCCCCGGGAAGGGCCCTGTCCTCTGTGACAGGGGCGTGAGCACCCCCCCTGGCCTCCCTGTGCCCAGGTCAGCGGGGCTCTGGGTCCAGCTGAGGTCAGAGTGGCAAGCTGGTGGCGGGCCGTGTGCAGGGACTGAGGCAAAGGAAACTGTGTGGGGACCCTGCCTCGCCCCTGTCCGTTCACTGCCATTCAACTAGAACGGCATCCGCCAGCACCGGGTCAGAGAGTTACTTATTTACTCGAGGGAGAGAACACGCGCGTGGGGGAGAAGCGCAGGCAGAGAGCGTCCCAAGCAGACTCGCTGCGGAGCGCGGAGCCCGTGGCGGGGCTCGACCTGGCGACCCTGAGACGCGACCCCGGCTGGGACCAAGCGTCGGACGCTGCACCGACGGCGCCACCTACGTGTCCCGCTCTCAACTGGTTCTCAAGGTTTTATTTGGAAAAACTCCTTTGGGACAAAATATATACAACATGAAATTCCCGACGGTAACATTTCTTGTCGCGCCGCTGAGTGGCTTGAAGTACATTCACCCTGCGGGACGCCCTCCATGTCCGGCGTCCACGGCCGAGGCTCTGTCCCCACGAAGGCCCCATCCCCGCCCCCGCGTGGTCTTTGCGCACGTGGCCACCCGGGGACCCCACGAGGTTGGCGGCACACGGTGCTGGTCCCTCCGGGTCTGGCTGTCACTCAGCAGGCCTTGGGGCTCCTCCTCGTGGGCCGGGTGCTGGCCGGTCCCCCGCGAACGCACTCCCCAGCTCCGTCTCCGGCCGTCTGCTCCCATCTCGGGGCGGCCGTGGGTGCGGCGTAGGGGGCTCCCGGAGGCCTGCTCCGGCTCTCCGGGGTGGACACGCAGAGCTGGACTTGCCGGCTTACGCGGTGCGGCCACGCTTACTTTTTGGAGGCAACTCCGGAGTGGCCACGCCGGTCCCCCTTCCCACTAGCCGTGCACAGGGCTCCCGTTTCTCCGCGACGCGCCAACACGGTCTTTTCTTTCTTTTTCAGATTTTGGTGGGAGCCGTCCTACTGGGTGTGAGGGGGCGTCTCGTTGCGGTTTAGTTTTCCACAGTGACCAGTGAAGTAGGACTACTTTCGGCACTTGTGTCGGTCCTCGGGGGAGACGTCTACGCGGGTCCATCAGCCCTGGCTCGGCGGGGGCCCTGCGAGGCTGCTGCCGTGTTCCCTGGACATTCTGGACATTTCGCCTTTCTCAGAGGCGTCTGTGGGTGTTTCCGGCTGCTCTTGGCGTGCCCGTCCCCTCTGCGGGCGGCATCCTTGGACGCACCGCGTTTCGATCGAGCGCAGTTTCTCTATTTTCACTTCTGTTGCCTCTGCTTTTGGTATCGTATCCGAGAAATCGTTTCCGTGTCCAGTGCTGTGAAGAAATAATTTATAATTTATAATTTAGCTCCAACGTTCAGGTCTCTGACGGCTCAGTTAACTTCTGGAAGTGGCGCACATACAGGCCCGACGTTACCCTTTCGCAGGTCACGCCGTTTTCCCAGCGCCGCGTGTAGCGAAGTCCGTCCTCTGCCCGCTGGCTGGTCTGGCGGTTGGTCAAAACCCATCTCACGCGGGCTTGTTTCTGGCCTCTCCAATCTGTCCTGCTGGTCTGTCCGTCCGCCCTCGTGCCGGACCACACTGCGTCGGCGACGGCAGCTCTGCAGCAGGTTTGGAATCAGAAGAGTGAGTCGTCACTTCTGCTCTTCTTTTCCAGGACTGTTTGGCTCTTGGAGGTCCCTTGAGAGTCTGTGTGAATTGTAGGTGGGATTTTCTATTTCCTGAAAAACCATCATTGAGCCGTTGCTCCTTTCAGCTCCGTGGCAGTGCGGACGTGTGGATGAGGCACACTCCGAGTTAGAAGCCGGTTCAGTGTTGCTTCTCTGGCTGCTCTGACTTGGGCTGCTGGGGGCCCCTCCACTGGTTCCTCTGACCTCCAACATGCCCCCGTCATGGGTTTCTGACCATTTCCTCACTCCCAGGAGCCCTGGTCCCTTTGACTGGAGGACGGGCCTGGAGCCAGAGGCTGTCAGACCTGCAGGCCCTCGGCCAGCACAGCCAGGAAACGCACGGTGCGTGCTCCGTGACTCTCCCCCTCGGAAGCCACGGGACGGCACTCACTGTCCACGGGCCCCTCTCACAGCGGTAGCTGGTCCCACGAGGGGCCGCGGATGTGGCTTTCTGCCTCTGGTAGTCTGTTCGTTTCCCACTTGTGGGTATGGCCGTCGCAGGTGGAAAGCCTGTGCTGCTGGGACAGGAACCTCCGGCAGCCCTGGGCAAGCGACACTGTGTGCAAATCCCTGTCACAGGCAAGGAAGTGGGGGTGAGGTCCGCAGGCCCCGGAGGGCAGGTGACGAGACGGCCAGGGGCTGGGAGCCCCGGACTCTGCCGCAGTGGCACGGAGCTGCCGTGTGGTCGGACTCTGTGCTCCCTGCCCCGACGCCCTACATGAGGGCCACCCTCCGTGCCAGGGCCCCCAGGGAGGCCCCCACCAGGCCCCGAAGTCCGGCACCCGCGATGGCTCCTGCAGGGGACCACAGCACAAAGCTCAGAGGAGCAGGCTGAGGCCATAGGGCATGGCCCCACCGTCACGTGTGCAGGCCGGGGACAGGGCCCTGCTCTCCGTCCCGCGTGCAACTGAGCAGAAGCGCGACGTTCAGGCAGTAGCAGGAGAACAAGGGAGAGCCCTGGGGAAGGTCCAGATGGGGGCAGGTCAGGGCCAGGGAGACATGGTGCTCCTGCGGCTTCGCTCGGAGCCTTGGAGGCCGGAGGAAGTGCATCGCACAGGCCAAGCAGAGGTGCCGGGAGCAGAGCGCGTGAGCCGAAGGGGTCCTTCCTGCCTGCTATCCTGGAAGGTCAGGCCTTGTGTGACGAGGCCTAGGTGGGAGCTGCTGGTCACAGGGGAAGGCTGCAGCCCAGGTCCCAGGTCCACGGGCTCTAGGTCACTTGGGAGTGGGGCCTGCAGCCCTGGTCAGAGCCACTGGGTATGGGAGGCAGGTGCCCAGTGGCAGGTGCAGTGACCAGAAGTCCAGAGCTCTGTGCGCGACCCTCACCTAGGGCCTTGGCCTGGCCAACCTCAAACTTGCTGAGCGGGGAGACACGCAGACCGCCCTGGCTGGCTGGCGCAGGAGGGACGCGGCCCCCCGAGAAGCCCAGGCCAGACGCACTCCAGGCCCAGCCTGAGCCAACAGCCATGGGCAATGAGACTTCTTGTCTCAGTGCTGCTGCCTGAGGAACAGGAGGCCACCTGGGACGAGGGCCTTGGCCTGCCTGCCCCCTCCAGAGACACGGCCCGCGGCCAGCTGTGATGGCACAAGGTGACCTCCTGCACCTGTCACGGCCACCCGTGTGCCCAGCTAAGAGAGAGAAAGGCCACGTCCTACCCCTGATGTGGAGGACACACACAGACGAGCACCGCAGTGCCCGGGGAGACGCACAGGGAGAGCGCCCAGACGAGTGCCGGGGTCACGGCGGGGGGGGGGGGATTCTGTGCCCCCCCCACCCCCACCAGAGTGACTGGGAGCTCCCGCTGCTGCGACGCGGACTCCCTGCCCAGGGTGCCTCTGCGGCCACAGCACCCCCTTCCCTGGCAGCACGAGTAGCGGGCAGCCGCCCGGGACTCACCAGGCTCTGGGCGTCCGCGTCGGGGGCCCCATCTGCCTTCTGCCTCGCCAGCTCCTTCACGTAGCTGTAGACGTCGGCGCCGAAGCAGTCGGCCTCGTAGAAGGCGCTGCACCAGCCGGGGCTGCAGCTCTGGAGCTCCGCCGGGCCCGGGTGCGCGGCCAGGCCCCCCTCCTTGGGCCGGGCCAGCCGGGCCACTGCCTCGGGGCTCGGGCCCCCACCCTGCTGCCCGTGCTCTCCGGCCTCCGGCTGCTGTTCCCGCTCCCCTTTGACTGACTTCTGAGGCCGGAATCCCACCTCAAAGTTGCCCCGCGAGAGCTCGTCTGCATCCACATCGGGCATCGACGGGGACGGGCCGGGAGCTCGGCTGCCACGCGCCGTGGCCGGTGTCTCCTTCCCTGCGCAGGAGAGGAGGGTCCACTCGACACTGTGGCTCGTGTGGCAGAGTCCGTCCCTCATTGTTTACAGAGAGGCCGCTCGTGCTGAGTCGGGGACAGGAGGCCCCTCGAGACGGCCGGGTGCCCCTCTGTTGCTCTATGGGCCAGCAGGGTCCTTCGGATTCAGGGCGGTGGTCCCGCTTCCCAGGAGGGTCCCTCGGGTCCCCTCCCAAACACAGGTCATCTCGTGGGGCCGGAGTCTGGAGAGGACACCCCAGGGCTGGTGGACTGCTTGTGCGGAGATGGGCTCGACCCAGGCTGCACCAACGGGCAGAGGGGCCGAGGGGCTCCCTGGGCACAGTCCCTTTGCTCTCAGACTTCCTGGGTGTGCGTGCGGCAGAGTTGGGACAAGGGGAGCCTCTCTTTAAAGAGAGGAGTTCTTGCGTCCAGGCCCGTGTCTCTTACCTGTTCCGTGCAGCGATGGCCTCTTGCTGGACAGCGAGCAGCCACTCGGAGTGCCGGCTGCGCTGCCCTCAGGCTCTGCCCCAGCCTCCTCTGAAGCACTGTCATCAGAAGGAAGGACGTCGCAGGCCCCCCGTGGCCCCCCGCCCGCTCCCCACAGCACAGTGGCTTCCCTGCTCTGCCTTCCCGCGGGAAGCTTCAGGTGGATGAGGAGAACCCTGCTGAGGCTGAGGTGCGGGCCTGCCCGTGACCCCGTGCCGGCACCCCGGACGCACACCGTTTGACAGGGGCGTTCCCCGTCCCATGCAAGCTTCCTGAGGACAACGTGACCCCAGGCCACAGGACGGCACAGGGCTCCTCTTTCCGCAGCGGTTAAGGGGGCCTAATAACAGGCACAGGGTGTTCTGGACATTCGTTTCGGGAGGTCCCTGCACGGCCCTTCTCCCCGCCCCAAGAGCACAGTGCGGGCGGCACCCATCTGGGTGCTCTGTTGACCCGTTTGCCCGGGCAGGGAGTGCGGCAAGTGCCCCCGCAGCAACCACGGCAAATGTGAAGGGACCCTTGCCTACCCGCCTGGTGGGGCCCCTGGAGGCAGACGGGGCTGTGGGTGTGCCTGGAGCTCAGGGATGGGGTGTCACGGCACTGGGGTCCAGGCATGGTCCCAGCCCTCGGGGCCACCTCCACCCACACGGCTGTCCACAGTCCACGGCAGAGGAGCACGGGGCCCAGTCTGTGAAGGGGCGGGTCCTCCGGCATCCATCACCCCCTTTGCTACCATCAGGAGGGGGGCTGGCATGCAGTGCCCGCTGGATGGGGGGGTGGGGGCAGATGCTGTTCCCTGTGGGGCCTCCTGCCCTCTGGGCACCTGGTCGCTTGGCCTCCTCAAGCTGGTACCCGAGCAGGAATGTGCTTCCTGCCCCGTGAGCCCACAGTCCTCTCCTCTTGCCCGAAGGAGCCCGGTGCCCAGAGGGAAAGCTGGGGGCTAGGGTGGGCTTCAGGACAAGCGAGAGGGACCCGCGTGGCCGGCCAGCCAGGGGCGCTGGACTTTAGGGGACAGGAGCACGTGGGGAAAACAGCGGTGGGCCAGAGGAGGCAGAACCAGGGCCGTCCTGCCTGGCAGGGGACCCCAGGGTGGGGGAAGCCTGGGGCCTGGGGAGGGGGACTCACTTCTCGGAGGGGGACGTCCTCCCGTTCACCACTTTGAAAAGACTCTGCAGCAACTTCTCCCCCCAGTAGAGGTCACAGAACTTCTCCGATATGGCCCCGCAGAAAGTGGCATAGGTGAGGTCTTTCAAGGCGTAAATGTATTCACCTGGTTTGCAAAACGGCAGCGGCCAGTCACGATGGGGGAGCACGCCCTCCGGGTTCCTGCTCGCCGCACAGCTCGGGGAGACGCCCGGGCGGGGGGGCCGGGCTCTGAGACCCTCTTCCTGCCCGAGGCTCTGCTGCTGGACCCACGCCCGGGCGCGGCTCTGGCCCCCGAACTCTTCATGCAGACGGACGAGTGGGGGCCCCCGTTCCCCTACACACTGGCCCTCCCCCAGGGCACTGTGTCCCCCCACGGCCTCTCCCTGGTCCTGGGGCTTGTCTGGAGAACCCAGGGGGCCCTCTGCCACGATACCCATGATCAGTGCTTCTAGTCCGTTGTCCAAGTAGCCGTCGAAGGCAAACTCCTCCTGGATGAGGCGTGTGGCCTCCTGCAGCGACGGGCAGGCCGTCCTCTTCGGGAGGGGCGAGGCGTCCACACTGGGCACACCGAGCTTGCGGTCTGCTGGCAGGGGCCGCTCGGGGTGACTGTCTGTGGCCTGGTCATCCTGCTCTGGGACAGAGGTGCCTTTGGGGCTGTCTGGACTCGCCTTGGCCAGGGACGGGTCCCATGGAGCCGAGGACCGACCCTCAGGCTCCTGGCCTGGGCCCTTAGTGGCCTTGCTCCTGGGTGGCTTGGCTGGGTGACTCGGGTCACGGCGGGTCACACTGGACCCCTCCTCCGTGGGGAGCGCCTGTGCCTTCAGGAGTCGGACATCAGCAGAAGACTCGGGCATCACTGGTGACGCCCCGTCTGGGCCCGGGGCTGGGACGCAGGGGATCCCCTGGGCCTTGTCTCTCGGCGTGGACTCTCTGAGAGGCTCCGGGGCCGCTCCCTGGGGTCCAGCACCAGGTGCCGGCTGGTCAGGCACCTTCCAGCTGGCAGCTCCAGGGGCCTCGGGAGCCTGCCGGCCGCCGTCCTCCCTGTCCCTGAGAGCACAGAGAGAAGGAGAGAGCACTCGGGGCGGGCGCAGGGACCCCACCGGCCCCAGGGTCGGGTGCTCACCTGGCGTCCTCTGCATCTGGGGCCGGCACGATGGGCCTGAAGTGTGTGGCTGCGGCGGTGAAGGCGGCCGGCAGCAATGTGGCCCCTTCAGTGCCGGGGGGCTGCGTGGGCACAGGCCCCTGCACGGCCACCAGCCTAGGGTCGCGGCTGACCCCAACAAAGCCTGGGGACAAACCCTGCCTGAGAGCGGGCAGTGCAGACGCCCCAAAGCTGTGGCGGTTCCTCCCCACCCCATGGCGACCTCCAGGGTCAAGGGTGAAGGAGCCGGGGGAGGGGCCGGGTGGTGGAGGGCGGGGGCCACAGACAGGACGAGGGGTCTCCCTCCTGCTGCAGGCTGGGGTCACCACCCAGCCCGGACAGGAAGCGGTCGGCAGGGTGTGTGCGTGGACTGGGGAGAGAGTGAGGGATGCCCGGCCGCACGGCCTGCTCCGGGGGCTGGCGACGCGGCAGAACAACTGGGCCGTGGAGACAGAGGGTGTGAGTAAACGGCGTGACTGCCGTGATGCTCTGGGGCCCAGGGGTGCCTGCCTGTGGGTGTCCTCTCAGGGCTGGGGTCAGCTGCGGGGGCGGCCGTGGCATCGGGGGCAGGCGAGGTTGGGCCCTGGTGACCCACCTGAGCTGGGCCCAGAGGCGGGAGTCGTGCTGGGGCTCAGCTCGCCCACGGAGAGCGCGTTCTGGAGGCCGATGGTCTCTTCCTCCTGGTCAGCCTGAGGCAGAAGGCCACGGATGGTCCCAGTCAAGGTGACGGCAGGGCCCGCAGGTGCGGACTAGACGCTGGGTGCTCTCTGACCCTTCAGTGGGGCCCACAGCCCACACTGACTCCCACTGCTGGGCTCTGGGGATACCGTTTCGCAGTTCCACAAGGTTTCGGTCGGTTTCTAGGGCCTGGGAAGACTTGGGCGCCGACGGGGACCCCGGGCTTCTCAGGGTGGCCTCTCTGCCCTCCAAGGGCCCCGCCCGGTCAGCTCAGGAGGCTGCAGGCACGTTGACCAAGCGTGCCGGCCACCTGAGGGTCGTCCTGCAGGACACGCCCCCCGCCCCCGACGGCCGCAGAGAGGGCAGGGCATGGGGCCGCCACAGGAGCCGCCCTGAGAGCGGAGGAGAAGCTACCACCTCAGCTCCCTCCACAGGGACAGCAAACAGCAAAATGCAAGGACTTTCATCTCCCCGGGGCGCAGACTGAGGGGTCTTCACCTGCTCTGGAAGTCCCCGTCCAGCCTTGCGGGTGGACGCCCTCAGGTGGGCTAGAATCCTCCTGCTGTCCATGCCTCGCTGACGGAGGTAGGTGCCGCATGTCTGTAGGAGGGATGAGCCCGTGAACAGGCGCTCTGAGACGCCGCAGGCCGGGTGGCGGCCCCATGTCCCTCCAAGCGCAGAGGGGCCTTCAGAGAGCGCACGGCGGCCTGCGGGCTTCCTGTACAGGGGGACTCCACGGGGGCCCCCTTGGGGAGAGCTGAGCAGGCCCAGCCTCGGGCAGCCTGGGGGGAAATCCAGCAGCCCCGTGTGGAAGGAATAAAGACCCAACAGAAATGGCCACAGCCCTTCCTGGGACTGCTGCCCCACTGACAGCCATCCGCAGGGAGGGGTGAGGGGCGAGGGGCAGGCTCCGGGAGAGGGGCTACCCCAGTGCTGGACACGAGGGGCACGAGGGAACATGACCTTTTCCAGCCGGCCCCTCTAGAGTGCTGAGGAAGGGAGACGTTAAGACCCATAGCGAGTCAGCTCCCACATGCAGACAGGACAGCAACCCCCCACTGCAACCCAGACAAGCCCAAGTCCTCTGTGACCTTGACGACAGGCCAGTGGGGCCTGCAGGGTGACTGTGGGTGTGGCCCCAGAGCCTGTGTCTGGGCGGAAGCAGGTTTGAGGCCCACCCTTGGTGCACGTGGGCCCTGGACGGCTCTGGGGTGAGGGCTGGTCCCGGAGCATGGAGCTGACCCCTGGGAACTGAGTCTCTGCCAGCTCAGACCTTCTGGTATTTGGGGACAGAATGTCACTGCTGAGAATCTGTATTTTTCATTTGGGTTATGGACGGTCCTGAACGTGAAGACAAAGATTCTTTCCTTAAGCTGCCATTTAAGCCTCCCCCGCCGCCCGCCCCATATCATTTCCTAACCGCTGGCAAGAACCACAGAAAACTCGGCAGAGAACGTCCCCACCCAGGCTCTGCACGGAGGCTGCCCAGCCTAGCACGGCTTGGGGGGCCCAGAGCCCCCAGGGTTCCTGTCTGGAAAAGCTCAGTTTGCTCTGCCAGCGCTGGACAGAGGCTGTGACCTAACCCCCCAGAGCGTTTATTGCCAAAGGTCCCGACTGCGAACTCTTCCCCGTCCCAGAGGCGCCTGTGTCCCTCACAGCCCAGGACCTGAACCTGATGCTCAGAACGTCGATCCTCAGGAAGGCTGGGCCCGGCTCCCAGGTCTGGGGATGGCGGACACGGCTGCTGCCACCCCCAGCCCCTCATCCTCCCTGAACACGCCTGGCTGCCTCCGTGCAGATCTGGAGTGGAGTGAAGCTCCTTCCCTGCCGTCCATCTGTCCGTCCATCCATCCGTCCATCCACCTGTAGCTACTGAGTGAACTGTCCCAGCACTGTAGCTGACGTCTGCTGGCTTCTCCGTGGCACGAGACCTCATCCTTCCTTGGCCGGGCAGGCCAGAGAGGCCCAGAGCGTCAGGGGCAGAGAAGGCCACAGGGGCTTCTCCCCCCGGGGGTGGCCTTCCGGTGGCCTCTTGGTCATGGAAACACTCACGGGACCCCCCTGTACTTGTCCAGCTCTTGGCAGATGGGGCAGTCTTGGAAGGGTGAAGGAAGGAGAGGCTGAGAGGACCCTCAGGGGACACGAGGGAAGTGGGGTGGCCGGGGGGCTCTGCTCCCTGCTGGCAGAGGGACACGGGTCAGGCTGGTCCCAGGACACCCCCTGCCCACTCCGGCCGGGCGAACACACTGGAGGCAACTGGCTGGTCTGGGAGGGGCTTGCCAGGGTCACGGGCAGCAGACACTGTCCACCACCTGTCCACCACCTGTCCACCACCTGTCCACAAATGAAGCCCGTGGCCCGCCCTGTCCAATGCCCACTTTTCCTGAAAACAGGAACCTGGCTGCTTGGTCATCACCCGAGCCCTGGACGGTGAGTGGGGGTCCCAGCTACAGTGTGCTTACCTTGATGGCCTCTGCCGTGTGTGGCCGCTCCTGGGCACTGCGCCTGGCCATGTCCAAGAGGAAGGTCTTCAGCCTGCGTGGCAGGGCCAGCTTGTGGTTTTGGGGGACGCTGAACTTGGCCGCCGTCCACAGGACCGCAGCTACGGCGTACACGGAGGCCTGGGTAGAGAAAAGCCCAGCCCTGCTCAGTGGCCCCTCCTTCTTCTGTGCTCCCCAGGGGTGCACGAGCGGGACAGCAGCCCTGGGAGACCCTCCCCCTGTGCACCTGCTTGGAGCCTGGAGGCCCTGGCAAGACCCCGAGTCAGATCCCACAGGGGCCTGACCTGGGGACCTGCATGTTTACCAAACACCCGCGGGTCTTCACACTGACATGTGAGGCCTTGATGGGACCTGACCGCTCTCACGGTCCTCAGGCAGGTGGGGGTCGCAGCTCGGGGGTCTGAGGCTGGGGTCCCCCGAACCTGTGGGGTGTTGCTCAGTGGTAGACCGCAGGCTCTGAACAAGACCGGCCGCCTCTACGCCTCCCAGCCGTCCACGTCCGGGGGAAGGATGGGCACACAGCTCCAGAGTTAAAGGAAGGTGTCACCCCCCCAGGAGAGACCGGGGAGCGTCTCGGATTCTTCTCAGCTCTTGGATCCGAAATCCGCCTGCGACAGACAGGCGGATGCTGTTGTGCCCAGAAGTTACTGCCACACGCTGGCCGGTGTCATTGAACTCCACGGCCCGATGGAGGCGCAGCGCGGAGGGCCCGGTGAGCGGGGCAGCGGGAGGCTCGGCTCCGTGGACTCAGCACACCTGTGCGTTCCGTCACACCGCGAACACTTCCTCTGTCACTTTGTCAGGTTGGCACAGTGGACAGAACTGCAAGCCGGCAATGGTGGCCACGCACACCCGTCTCTGCGACTGGACGCTCCGCCGGCTGTCGCCGGGCAGCCAGGGTGGTGTGGGCGCCCGGGGTGGGGGCCTCCCACGGCCAGGAGCTCCCTGTGCAGGGAAGTCCCACGAGAGGGAATTATCGGCTCTAGATGGTTACTGACCTTCTGAGAACATTCAACCCTTTATTTTGAGGTCATTATAGATTCACGTACTGTTGTAAGCAGTGAGACAGAGGTCCGTGTGTCCTGGGCCCAGGTCCCCACAGAGGTGACATCTTGCCAAACCGCAGGGCAGCGGCCCCGCCCGGGTGACGGGCGGACACCACCACGATCCAGAGCATCCGGTCGTCAGGAGGGGTCCGGGGGCCCCAACACGTGTTCTCTGTCTCTGGCAACCACGGACCTGTTGTCCGTTTCTAGGGTCGTGCCGTTTCTCATACATGGAACTATGCGGTCTGGGACCTTCGGGGTTGGCGTCTTGCTGTCGGCATAACCCAGTGGAGACGCACCCAGGTCACCGCCGGTCAACGCTTCGCTCCTTTTACTGCTCAGCGGCGTTCCGCGGTGCGAACGGACCCCGCGTGCTTAACCACTCACGCATCTGGGCTGTGTCCCATTTGGGGTTCTGAACACGGTTCCCCTGGGACGGGTGCCTGGGGATGTGGCTCCTGGGCTTTAAGGCAGGTACGTGTTTACTTTCTGACGAAGCTGCCAGAAGGGCCGCGTCCTTTCCCATGCTCAGCAGCGGTGCCCGGGGGCTCCTGTTCCGCATCCTCGCCGGCCTCTGGTGTGGGCAGCATTTGGGGTGCCAGCCGCGTTCATGGACGCGGAGTGCTGTCTCCTTGTTTTAGTGGGCGATTCCTGAGTGCCCCATGCCATCGGGCAGCTTTCATGCTCGTTTGCCGTATGACGTCGTTGGCGAGGGGCTCTGCAGGCCTTTTGCCCACTTTTAAACTGGATTGGTTTTTAAATTGATTTGGTGGGACGCCTGAGTGGCTCAGTGGGTTGAGGCTCTGCCTTTGGCTTGGGTCATGATTTCAGGGTCCTGGGATCGAGCCCACCATCGGGGGGGGGGTCTCTGCTCAGCGGGGAGCCTGCTTCCCCCTCTCTCTCTGCCTGCCTCTCTGCCTGCTTGTGATCTTTGTCATATAAATACATAAAATATTTGACAGACAGAGGTCACAAGTAGGCAGAGAGGCAGGCAGAGAGAGAAGGGGAAGCAGGCTCCCCGCTGAGCAGAGAGCCCGATGCGGGACTCGATCCCAGGACCCTGAGATCACGACCCAAGCCGAAGGCAGCGGCTTAACCCACTGAGCCACCCAGGCGCCCAATTTGGGTTTTTTTTTTTTTTTTTTTTTTTTTTTTTTACTGCTGACTTTTAAGAGATCTTTGTATGTTCGGGATATAGATGCTTTATCAGATGTGTGTTTTCCTAGTATTTGCTGCCAGTCTGCACCAGTCGCTTCACTCTAAGTCTGAGGTTGTCACGGAGGCGTACATCGACTTTCTCTTTCACTGAACGTGCTTCTGTGTTGTGCCCAGAAGTTACTGCCAGATCCCTCCCAGGGGTCCCCTACTGACATGCACAGGATTTGTCTTCTCCAGCCTACTGGCTCGACGCTCTACACGAAGGCCTTCCCGTGGCTGAGTCATCCTCCACACGCGGGATGAGCCCCACGTGGTCAGTTTCTGATTTTGATGAAGTTCATCTTGCCCACTTTTCCTTTTGTGGAAAAGTCTATGGACACGGCTTTTGGTGTCACGTCTAAGAACTCTTTGCCTAAGATTTTGTTTGATTTCTTTCATTAGGATTTTGTAGTTCTCAGCACATTCAGTCCGGTGTGTGCTTGGTTAGATCTGAATGTAAGTACTTCCTTTTTTTGAGTCATGGTCACTTACCTTAAGTTTACGTTTTATAGTTTAATTCAATTCAAATTAATATTTATTTAAAATTTTTTTTCTTCAGCTAAGACAACCGAAGAGACGATCTATCGTACACGTCCCACTTGGCCACAGCTGAGAACAGACTTAGTCCCGAAAGTCACAGGTCCGGGGCAAAGGACCAAAAGGGACAGGTTTGGTCTGAACGAGGCTGGTCTCTCAAAAGTGGTCGTTGAGATCGGACGGCGAGGGAGGTTTTAGATCTCCTGAAACAGATTCTAGAAAGTAGGTGTGTGTCCAACAGTCTGCACCAGCGTCCCCGGCCTCCGGCTTTCCCAGTGTC
Source organism: Mustela erminea (assembly GCF_009829155.1). Taxonomy (NCBI): domain Eukaryota; kingdom Metazoa; phylum Chordata; class Mammalia; order Carnivora; family Mustelidae; genus Mustela; species Mustela erminea. The sequence goes on along the minus strand of NC_045627.1, from coordinate 91,653,685 downwards.
TGCTCCTGCGGCTTCACGGGGGCGTCCGCGGGCGCGTTTCGTGGTCCTCCGCCTCGCTGTCTTCCTTTTCCGCTCAGCCTGTGCCATCGCCCCTTCCTCCACCGCGTGGAGGCTTCCGAGACGGTGCTGACGCGGAGAGAGCGCGCTGTGTTTTCTGGGGGGAGGGGACTGTATTTTAAATTTGGTGTCTGTATGTTCATTGCTAACATGCAGAAATACAATGGATTTTTGAGCGTTTATCTTACATCCTGTGACCTTCAGAACTCACTCCTTAATCCCATGGGCTTCCTTGGAATTTTCTACAAAGACAGTTTGTCATGTGCAAATGGTGTTATTTCTTCTTGGTCTTCATGCTGTTTTCGCATTACTGCAGTGGCTCGAGCTTCAGCGCTATGCTGGGTACAAGTAGTGACCATGCACGTCCCTGCATTGGTCCCAGTCTTGGGGGAAAGCATTTAGTCTTTTCCCATTTGGTATGATGTTAGCTACAGGGTGTGCGTGTGTGTGTGTGGTTGTAGACACTCTTTATTACGTTGAGCAACTTTCTTCTGTTTGTATTTTTCTGAAACAGTTTTTTATTATGAACGGGTGTTGAATTTTGCCAAATGGTTTTTCTGTATCAATACGTGTGATTATGGGGTCTTTCTTTTTTACCTGGTTAATATGTTGGACTGATTGATTTTCAAATGCTAAACCAGCCAGGTATCCCTAGAATAACTTCCTGTGTCATGGTGCATAATTTTTATATATAGTTGAATTCTATTTGCATATTTTGGTAAGGACTTTTGTGTTGATATTTGTGAGGGATGTTGGTGTATGTAAGCCTCCATCTATCCGTATACATTGACAGGAAATATACTGGCTTAAAAAAACAGACAGGGAAGTGTTCTCTGTCTTCTGGACAAGATGGTGTAGAAGTGATATTAATTTTTCTTTAAACGTTGAGTAGAATTCTCCAGCGAAATTCTGGACCAAGAGATTTACTTTTGTTAAAATTACAAATTCTATTTCCTCAACAGTCAGGGCTATTCAAAGATCTGTTTCGTATTGGGTGAGTTGTGGTAGTTTATGTTTCCCGAAGAATTGGTCCATTTCACCAAAGTTGTCAGATTCATGTGTGTAGAGTTGTCTGCAGCCCGCCATTATTCTTTCGATGTCTGAACGGTTTGTGGGCATCCCCTGTGTCATTCCTGGCAACGGTGATTCGTGTCTTTTTCTCCTTCCTCTTCTTTTCTTCTCCCCCCCCCTTTTTTTTTTTTGGCTTTGTCCGTTTTGCTGGAAGTTTCAAACTTTTATTGGTCTTTTCTAAGAACCAGCTCTTCACTGGTTTCCTCTGCTGTTCCCCGTTTTTGTTGATTTCGGCTCTAGTCTTCATGGCTTCTGTCCTTCTGCTTTGGGTCTATGTTGCTCTTCGTTCTGTAGGTCCCTGAGGGGGTAGCTTAGACTATGGACTTGAACTTTTACCTCTTTTCTCACGCATGTGCCTCAGTGCTACGAATTTCCCTCTTAGCCCCGCTATGGCTGTGTCCCACAGCGTCAATGCTGGCATCTGTTGATCTTTTCATTCGGTTTGAAGTCTCCCTGGTTCTTGGTATGGGAAGTGGTTTTTTTGGAAACCTGGACATTTTCATGTTGTGACCTTCTACCTGGCTTTCTCTGACAGCACTGTTGGAAAGTGGGCACCGTCTCATTACTGCCAGGTGGTGGCAGAGCTCAGGGTCCGGACACCTGAGCCGAGGGCTCCTCCTCACTGCCGCATGGGGGGCGGGAGACCAGATCTCCACGGAGCCTCGAGGGATGCGCCTCTGGCTGGGAGCGGCAAGAGTGCCTCCTTCCTGCTCCTCACCTGCCTCCTTTCCCAGCACGAGGCAGGGCTGGCCTCGCTGCTGCTGGTGACGGTCAGAGTGCCGGCTCTCCACAAGGCTTCCTCTCACAACACCTGGCTGGGCGGGGCGTTTGCTTCTGCCAGGGATGGGGGATGTGACCCCATGGCGACCACACGTTCTCCACTGGCTTCAGGGCAGGGGCCATTACAGGCCGGTGGGGACCCTTGGCCTTCCCTGGCACCACCTGGTTGGGGTCTTTGCCGGCATGCGCGGGTCCACCCCTTCCCTAGCCACGGCCTCGGGCTTGAGAGTGTGGCTTCTGTCCCCATGTGTGGGGCAGAGAGAGGGAGCAGGGCCCTCACCACTGTGCCTCCCTCGGGCCTGGGGCCCCACCAGGCTGCCTTTTTCTCTCTGCCCTTCAGACTTGCCATTCTTGTTTCAGGGACGGGTTTCTAGACGCACACTGGGCGGGGCGGGAGGTGGGATTCCACCAGCGTTTCAAATATAATTTACCTAACTTTTAGTTTGTACAATTTGATTTTTTATTATTATTTTTTAAAGTAAGCTCTATGCCCAGTGTGGGGCTTGAACTCATGACCCTGAGATCAAGAGTTGCACGCTGCACTGACTGAGGTAGCTAGGTGACCCCAAGTTCGCAGTTTAATTTTGGATAATGGGTCTGTGTAGCAAGTGCCTTGTGAACACTGCTGACCGTTCAGCCCTTGGCTCTCTCAACCAGCACGTTTGGCCCGAACGGTCCCTGCCCAAGTCCCACCCTTCTTGGGGTGACGCTCCCAGAGCCATGCGCCTGTCATCCCTGGGGAGGCACTGGCTAGGTGGAGGCCACCCTGGCCAGGAGGGCCAGGCTCTGGAGGTGACCGCTGCACTGCGGGAGGGCCCTGCCTCTCCTGGGCCCTGCGCTGGGCTCACGCCTCCTCCCCCACCCCCGGCTCTGGGCAGAAGGGGGTACCATGGGTGCTGTGGGTGTAGGGAGGGACAGGGGGTGCCCGCTTGCCTTCTCAGTCACCAGTTCTTGCTCTGCAACCTCAGGAGCCAGAAAGAACGAGTCGTAAGTGCCTAAGAGAGAAAAGCCCCAGTTCTGAGTTCTCTTTCCAGGCTCGGGTGTCCGCGGCAGAGCACAGCTCCTGAGGGCGACCCCGGTACACACCGTTGGCGGGGGGTGGGCTGAAGAGCACGGCCCCGTCCTCGGCCACCAGCACGGAGTCCAGGCACAGGCAGGCTGCAAGAGATGGTGAGGGTCAGGGTGGCTCACGTGGGAACGCTGCTCTCCCAGGAACCCCGCAGAGGCAGGCCGGGGGGGGGGCAGCCTCCCTCTGCGCCGCCCCCCACCCCAGGGAGCCCAGGGGCCGGGGCAGTGCACCAGCCTGGTGGACGGGGCACGGGGGTCCTCTGCAACACCCCTCCTGCCACCGGAGCTGCCTCAGGGCCGCTCCTCGCACATCAAGCTGGAAATGGAGAGGAAGGAAGAAGTCGGGGCATGGAGGGTCCCAGCCCAGCCCCGAGTGCTGCCCCTCTGAGGGGTCCCAGAGGAGGCTGCGCCCCAAAGGGCCTATGGCTCGTGGGCCTGTCACACTGTCCAGCAGGCTGCAAACCAGGGCAGTGTCTGAAATCCCCCCTCCCCCGGCCACTTCTGCCTCCTTGGGGACAATGGCGTCTGCTGAGGGGCTGTGGGCCACCCATACAACTCCCACTCTACAGCAGGGTCATCGGCCTCAAGGCCCACCTTCCATGCACTTGCCCCCTGCGGCCCCCAGACCCTTTTGGTCCTAAGACCAGAGCCTACACCTCCAGGACCCTGTGGGCTCACAGCCACCTGGCCCCAGGCTGTCCCCGGGGCCCACATGTGCCTGACAGAGGCCATGTGATGCCCTGGGACGCACGGGTCGGGGGGCAGGCTGAGCGCGGACCCGCAGGACAAACCAGCACCTGGGTGCTCCTGGTGAGCGCGCAGAGCAGTGAGACACGCGTGCGACAGAGCCCAGAGCTCGCACTCCTTGAAGGGCCGGCCCAGCTGGCGCAGGAGCTGCCGCAGGGAGATGACCTGGGGAGGGAGAAGTCGCACCTAGCAGGCGTGGTCCCGGGCCCGTGGGCAAGTGGCAGGGCGGGAACCACTTTGAATAAGGGTGGGGTGGGCCTCCCACATGGCCCACTCCTGGCCCTGTGGGGAGCGACGTCCCCACGTGGACACGACAGGGGCTGGGAATCCAGCGTGCCTGGCCAGAATGTGGGGACACCAGTGTGGACCCTCAGGAACTGAACAGAGAATCACCAGATGATCACGTGACCCCACCTGTGGGCACGCACCCCCAAGGCCAGGAGCAGGGACTCCAACAGGTGTCTGCACCCGTGTTCACAGCAGCGTGGGTCACGGCAGCCACGGGGGGCAGGGCCCCGAGCGCCCAGCACGGATGAAGGGATGAAGGGACGAGTGTCCCGCAGCCTTGAGAGGAGCGACGGGCCGGCACCTGCTCCTGCGTGCAGGGGCCCCAGAGGCCTGATGCCGAGGGAGAGAGCCAGCACCAAAGGACCAGGAGTGTGTGCCGCCGCCGTCGTGAGGTGCCAGGAGCCGTCACAGTCCCGGAGACAGAGGGTGGATGCGGGGACCGGGACCGAGCTTCGTCGGGAGGGTGAAGAGAGGGCTGGCGGTGGAGGCTGGGGCTGGCTGCGGGACTCGGGGACTGGCCGCCACAGAGCTGTACGCTTGGTGGCGGAGATGGGCCGTCTTCCACGACTGTACTCTCCCCAACCCTCCCCACCACACAGATTTCCCGGGAGTCCAAGGAACGCACTCAGCTGGCAGGAGGTCCTCGCCTCGGAGGCTGCAGGAAGAGCCAGGCCCCAGCCACCACACTTGGGACACACAAGCACATGCTTTAGGGAGGGTCCCCGAGGCAGCGTCTGCACCCTTGACCCCCCCACGCCCAGGGTGCCGCTGCCTTGCTCTTTCTAGCTTGTTGCCAATGTCTGCAAGTGTGGCTGGCAGCCCACGTTCCGGCCCTCCCCACGCCCCTCGCCACATGTGGAGGCTGCGGCAGCTGGCTTTGAAACCAGGTGGAGCTCTGCCGCAGAGATCTGGGGCCCTGATGCCCAGCAGGCTGTGCCTGGGGTGGGGGTGAGGTCTGGACGGGCCCTGGTCCCATGAGGCCTCTGGGGCAGGGGAGCCTGGTGGTTGAGTAGCTGGGCTCCCCCGGCTCGGCTCTGCCCCTCAGCGGCTGCCCACCCTCCAACGGCATGGACGGCTGCTCCTTGCCTCAGTTCAGCCGTCTGAGAAGTGGGCTGCTGTTGTCTCAGGCCGAGAAGCTGTTGGGCATGGGAAGGTGAGCCCAGTCCGGGGTGTGGGGGTTTTCCTGCCTCAGTGGCTGGAGCTGTCTACACACAAGCCCGTGTGGGCCCAGGAGGCCAGTGGAGACCATGTGGGCTAAGGTGTGGACACAGGGGTGTGCAGGGGGATCTCTGCGACAGACATTTGTTTTAAACTAACTCGAGTGTTGGGGTGCCTGGGCGGCACAGTCCGTCAAGCGTCCGGCTGCTGATTTCGGCTCGGGTCGTGATGTCAGGGTGACAGGATGGAACCCCGCGTCGGGCTCCATGCTCAGCGGGGAGCAGGTATCATGCCCGGCGTGGGGCCCAGTGCAGAGACTGAACCTATGACCCTGAGATCAAGACCTGAGCTCAGATCAAGAGTAGGGTGCTCAACCAACCGGGCCATTCAGGAGCCTGCTCCTGACTTTGAGATACTTAGGAGAAAAAGGCGCTGCCGCCGCTGGCCACCGGGCCGGGGAACAGAGCAGCAGAGGTAAGCCTGCCGGCCTGGGGCTGCCACGCCTCCTCCTGGGAAGGCAGCTCCTTGCACACTCCTTTGGCAAGAACATTAACCCCGAAGCAGGGGTGTGTCTCCTTTGGTGAACGAGTGGGGTGCGGGGCAGCTCCCATGGACACCCCACCTCCAGGAAGGCCGCAGGAAGGGCCTGGCCGGGGACAACAGCAGGCAGTACCCAGAGCTTCCTTCAGAAACAGACAGCTTGCTTGAAACTGGTAAGTCACGGAGCAGGAGTGACAGTGGGGCTCCTCTCCGTGCAGGAGACACCAGCACCGCACGTGAGCCACGGACCGAGTGCATGCACGCATGCGGGCCCCTCCTGGCATGTGGCGGGAACCGCTATCACCCACCTGCTCTGCCGTGGCGCTAGCCGGCTCCCCAGCTCGCCCCGCCGACCCCTCCTCAGCCCTGTACGTCTTGGGCTCTCGGCCTGCATCTCCAGGGTCTTCGCAACGGGGTGGGGCGCTTTGCTCCACCGGGCTCCAGCCCAGTGCCCCACACGCCCTGTCCCCACTTTGGCTGGCGTCTCCGGGTCCCCCTTGCTGGAGCTCGGGCTCCTGCCCCGGCAGCAGTCTGGAATCAGCCTCTGAATTGTAGCTGGAAAGGCCATTTTTCCCATCTAGAGAGGCCTTGCTGAGGTCTGGAGGGAAGACTTGGGGTATGGGTGGCTGGTTCTTGGCGGGGGTCAGCGTCAGGCAGAGGGTGCTGGGCTCAGGGCCATCGGGCGGGAGCTTGGGGAAGGTCTGCACCTTCCACAGGCACCTCCTCTCCGTGTCGCCTGGGGGGCGCTGGGAGTCCAGGAGGAGACTGGCCAGTTGCTCTCCGTTTCTCACGGGGGCTGACAGCAGGGGCTTGGAGGGCTGGGCAGCAGGCTGCTTTGGGCTGCCCTGGGCTTCTTGGGCAGGGCGCTGGGGCACGCTCCCTGGGTCCACGGCTTGGCCCCCCATCGGCCTCCTGGGCCCCACGCTTCCTGTGGCTGGCTTCCCACTCCAGGCGCTCTCGGTGACATCTGGACAAAAGCAAGGTGACTGCTGCAGGGGAGGCGGCCGGGGACCTGAGCCCAGGGTGGGCATCCCCAGTGACTGCACTTGGTACCAGAGGGACGCAGGCGCCTCCCCTGCTCTCCTGGGCCTCCCTCCCCCCACAGCACTGGCCCAGAGCCACCTTCATCTGCATGACCTGGCTGATTCCAACTACGGAGGCTCCAGGAGCCCCTGGGCTCCCTGTGCAGCATGCACACCCCCCCAGGGTCTTCATAAGGTCGTCCAAGCAGCTTGTCCAAAGAGCCTTTGCTTTCTAGTACGATCACAAGAATGCTGTCCCCAAAGGAGGACACGGAGTCGGGATGCAGCTGCCATCCTCCGTGGACGCAGCTCGAGACACACAGGCCCTCCCCACCACCGCCCCTTGCACAGATGTCTGTGGTCTCCGTGGACACAGCTCGAGACACACGCCCCTCTCTGTGGCCTGCAGCCTCTCCCGGGGGAATGCTCTCTGCTGCCCGAGGGAGCTAAGCCTCAGGCCACTGGGGCCTGTTGCCACCAGAGGCTCCGTGTGGCCGCCCTGAGGGTCCTCTAGGCTCCCTGCTGCAGGCACGGCACAGACACTGATATTTGTTCAAAACGTGATGTGAGACCATGCCGGAGCCCCACGGGGGACAGGAAAGCCCAGAGGTTTCAGCAGCAGCTTCTCCTGTGGAGAAGTAACGGGTCTGTCAGACACCGTGTGGTGCCGGCCAGTGGGAAGGAACGGCACAGTGTCGCTGGGCCCTTGTCCCGACCTGCTCACGGACCCGCATGGAGAGGTGCAGGGCTGCTCACGTCTCAGCACGACCTGCGCTCCACCCCCAGGGGCCCAGGTGTCTGCAAAGCCTGTGCAAGGTGACTGAGAGCGAAGGGGTCTGTCTGTGAGCATGGCTACAAAATGGGTGTGCATGGGAGAGTGTTGTGCTTGTGCACAAGTGTGTGTGTGGACAAGTGTGCACATGCACCAGTAGGTGTGAAGGACTTTGCCCTTTCACATATGCTTCTGGGACTATGAGCAAGTGAGTGTGAACACGAGTGCCCGTGGGGCACGTGCACATGAGTGTGGGTGTTTACACGGTGAGCACGACGGCATGCACACATGTGCGTGTGCATGTGTGCGTGTGTGACTGTGTGTGCAAGCGCTTACCTTGAAATGTTCCGAAGGACTCGATGGAGAGCACTCTCCTCCCGACGGCCGAGAGGCTCCGGCAGAGGCGGCAGGAGGACGTGAAGAGCATCTTCTCCTCACACAGCGCGATGATGGCCTGCACACGTGCGCAGAAGCTCAGCGCGGGGGGCCCTGCCCTCTGGAGCCCACCCCCTCCATGTCTGCTTTCTGGCAAAGAAAAGCTATGTGTCCCGCGATTATGGAAAACCAGGCCATTCTTCTAAGCCACACTCTTCACAGTAACAATGTATAATAAAAGGTCAGGTTCTTCTTTAAGCAAAATGCAATGCCACCAGGTCCCAGCTGAAGAAGAGCCCGTGCACCGAGGGGAGAGGTGTGGGGGCAGGAGTGCCCCGTGTGTGTGTGTGTGTGTGTGTGTGTGTGTGTGTGTGTGTCTCCCCGGGGCCCCAGGGCTAGAGGGAGGGTCTCAGGTCTTCGCCTTGAGGGTGATTTTGTACCTCGAGGTCGGGCCGGTCCCTGGGGTCTTCTGCCTGCATCCGGCTCAGCAACACCTCCAGGTCTTGGCTCAGCCTGGGCTCCAGCTCAGGGTCAGTCACGTACTCCAGGGCCACCTTCAGCGTGGCCCCCAGAGAGTAGATGTGAGCCTGCGGCCCCAGAAAGCTGATCAGTGCCCCGGAGCATGGCTCGTCCCCACACGGTCTCTGCTCCACTGGCCTGGGACACGTGTTTTGGGGGACCCCTGCTCCTGACGGCCCATGCGGCATGGCCAAGGCAGTGCCTCCCCCACCATGGTGACTGTGCCGACACGAAGGCAGGGGCCCTGTGCCTGTGGGTGTGGGGTCTGTGCAGGCCTTGCTGCACTGACCAGTGGACACCCCCCGGGCTTCCGGCTCACCCCAGCCTCACCCCAGGGTGTGCAGACGCAGGACCCCCACCTGTGATGGTGGCCGTGTCTCCGAAGGGCAGTCTTCTTTCTTTAAATCTGTGTTTCTCTGATTATGAATGAGACTAAGCGTCTGTTCTTTGCTATTCACGGTTCTAACTTTTCCTCCTTATGCTCACTCACAGGCCTCACACGCCACCAGGCTGTTTCCTGTTTGGGGCGCACCTCTGGCACACCGGATCCGACCGCCGGTCTGGGTGCCACACATATGTTCTTTCCATTTGTCACTTAGCTTTTGATGTAGTTCATCCGTCTTCTGACATTCAAAAATTCTCACGTTTAATTGGTGAAATCAGACCTTTTTTTCTTTAGCTGTTCCTAGGAGGCTCTTCCCTACCCCAGGTTGATAAAAACATCTTTCTTTTGCTTCCTCCCATACTTTTTATAAGTTTTATACATCCAGCTCTTGTCCACTTGAAATTTGTCAGTGTGCTGGCATGTGGCCAGGATCTGGGTTTGTCTCCCTTGTCGTGGAGAGCAGCCCCGGAAGCATTTAGAGGATGTTCTGCCCTCCGCCACTGCTGGTCCTGCTGGTTCCCCCGGGCCCCCGGGGCCCAGTGGGCCTCCCCTCCTCTGATGCTGGCCCAGTGTCTGTCCTGTCCAGACTGTGCTATTTTAATTTTAGTAGCGCCACAGTGTATTTCCGTATCCTGAGGACAAGCTGTCCCTCTTTTTCCCTTAGGAAGTTGGATTATTTTCACTTTTGTCTGGTTTCAAAGCACAAATATAAATTCTCCCATTCCCATTCACAAAATAAACCAAAAATGGTTGTGATTTTATTGTAATTGCATCGATAATGCAGAATTTGGGAAGGATCAACTTCTTACAAAATAAAACACTTAGGATGTCACCAAGATGGTCAACAGGATGTCTTCTTCCACAGCAGTTCAACCTCCACTCACATCCAAGAGCCCCTGTGTGGGGTCTGTGTGAGCCAGTGCCTCATGCTGAGGGACCCGGCAGGAATGTTGCCCACCTATGTGTCAGATAATAGGAAAACAGACGGACTTTGGTCCTGGCCATGGACCCTACTGCTGGACTAGCCCGTAAAGAAGAAAGGATTCAAATTAATAGGATCAGAAGGGAAAGAGGAGACATTACAGGTAACACGACAGAAACACACAGAGTCTTAAGACTACTGAGGACAACTGCATACCAACAAATTGGATGACCTAGGAAAAAATGGATAAATCCCTAGAAACATACAACCTATCAAGACTGAATCATGAAGAAATAGAAAATCTGAACAGACCATGCATACTAAGGAATTGAATCAGTAATCAAAGACCTCTCAACAAAGAAAAGCCAGGACTGGATGGTTTCTCTAGTGAATTCTACCAAACCTTTAAAGAATTAATACCAATCTTTCTTGAGTCCTTCCAGAAAACTGAAGAGGAGGGAACACTCACAAACTCACTTTGTGAGGCCAGCGTTACCCCGACGCCAAAGTCAGATAAAGAACCAAAGGACGACTACAGAGCAAATCCCTGATGAACAGAGATGTAGAAGTGCTCAGGAAGACATCAGCAAACTGAACTGAGCACCACATGAGAAGGATGTACACCATGGTCACGTGGGTTTTATCCCTGGGTTGCAAAGTGATCCAATTGACCTGCAGATCAGTCGACGTGATGACTATATTAGTAGAATGAAGGACAAAAATCACATGATCATCTCAATAGACGCAGAAAGACATTTGACAAAACTCAGCGTCTTTCATGATAAAAACTCTCAAGAGATTAGGTATAGAAGAAACAGAACAAAATCTCAACATAGCAAAGGCTGCATGGGACAAGCCACCAGCCAGCATCACAGTGGGTGGTGACAGGGTGAGAACTTTTCTCTAAGATCAGAACGAGACAAGGGTGTCCGGTGTTCCCTCTCCTATCAACACAGCACTGGAAGTCCCAGCCAGAGCAATCAAGCAAGAAAGAGAAATAAAAACACCCACATCAGAAGGGAAGAAACAAAATTGTCTCTATTTTCAGGCAACATGGTCTTACATATAGAAGACCCTAGAGACTCTGCCACCGCTCTCTTAGAACAGATCAACAAATTCAATAAAGTTGCAGGACGTAAGGGCAACATGAAGAAGTTAGCTCTCTTTCCACGCACAAAAAACGGTGTGATACAGGAAAAGTAAGTAGAGAAAACAATCCCATTTACAATAGTATCCAAAACAAAAAAAATAATTAGGAATAAATTTAACCAAGGGAGTGAAAGTTTTGTGCACTGACAAGTTTAACACTCTGGTGGGAAGATGCGCCGCGCTCACGGGCTGGGGGGTCTAGAGTCTGCAACGTCCGTACCTCCCGAAGTCATCTCTAGATTGAATGCGATCCTTATCAAAGTTTTTGTTTTTCACAGAAAAAAGCATTTTTCACAGAAATAGAACAATCCTAAATTCATACGGAACCACAAAAGGCCCCTAAATAGCCCAAGCAGTCCTGAGAGAGAAGAGCAAAGCTGGAGGCACCCCATGTCCTGAGGTCAAACGACCCCAACGCTACGGTAACACGAGCGGACCAGACTGGAAGAACAGACACGCAGACCACAGGAACAGAGTCGAGGGCCCGGAAATAAACTCTTGCTACACAATCAACCAATATTTGACAAGGGAGCCAGTGATGGTCAATGAGGAAAGGTCGGTCGCTTCACCAAGTGGTGCCGGGAAAACTGGACAGTCGCCGGCAGGAGGATGAGCGTGGGCCGCCTCACTCCGCCTACGAAACCAGCTCGGAGTGCGTGAAGGACGCGACGTAAGACCCGAGCCACAGCACTCCCGCAAGAAAACACCGGGAAAATCCCTAAGACACTGGTCTTGGCAATGACTTTTCGGACGTGACACCAAGAGCAGAAGCAACAATTTAAAACAAGTAAGTGGGAATGACGTCGCGCGGCAGAGGAGACGGGGCGGCCTACAGAATGGGGGAAAGTACTTGCAAGCCATCTGTCTCAGACGGAGTCAATCCCCCGATTTAGAAGGAACTCCTACAACTCAAGAGCAAAGGAATAATCTGATTAAAAAATGGGCAGAGGAACCGAAGAGACACTTTTCGAAAGAAGACGTCCAGACGGCCAAGCAGACACGAGAAAAGATGCGCGGCGTCACTGGTCCTCAGGGAGACACACGGCCCAAGCACAAGGACACGTCACCTCCCACCTGTGGCTGTGGCTTTACCAAAAAGACAAGAGACAATACGGCGAGGATGTGGAGAAAGGGGAGCCCTGCGCACGGCTGGAGGAAATGCAACCTGGTGCCGCCACCGTGGAAAACAGCACAGAGGCTCGCCGACGTTACAGTCGGAACTACCACACTCCCTGGCAATTCCACGTCTGGATACATACCCAAAGGAAGTAAAATCAGGGTCTCAGAGATGTGTGTGCGCCCACGTTCGCCGCAGCTTTATTTACAAAAGCCAAGACGTGGAAGCAGCCCGTGTCAGCCTTTGGATGTATCGGGAAAGCGGTGCTGTCTAAGGGCGTCTGGGGGGTCAGTCGCTAAGCCTCTGCCTTCGGCTCAGGTCATGCTCCTGGGGTCCTGGGACCGAGTCCCGCATCGGGCTCCCTGCTCCGCGGGAAGCCTGCTTCCCCCCTGCCTGCTGCTTCCCCTGCTTGTGCTCTCTCTCTAATAAATAAAATCTTTAAAGGAAAAAATAATGAAATGCGGTCTAGAGATACCAGGGAATCCGATTCGGCTGTGAGAAAGGAAGCCTTTGAGGGCATTACGCTGCACGAAGCGAGTCTGACAGAGAAAGAGAAACACCGTCTGATCCTACTTCTGCGCGGAATCTAAAAACGCCGAACGCACAGACACCGTGCAGGGCCGGTTGCCAAGGGCTGGGGCTGGCGGAGACGGGGAGGCGAGTGAGCTCCTGGCGTCGGACGCGTGGCTCAGTGACAGGGCCCGCGACAGTGCAACGGGTACTGTGAGGCTGTTCAGGGAGGAGACCCCAAGTGTTCTCTCAACGAAAAGAAATGGTGACTGCACGACGGAGGTGCTAACTAACCCACCAGAAGGGGGAGGTTTGCAAAGCACAAGCGTATGCCGTCGTTGGTCTGTGCACAGACGCACACCATGTTAGAGGTCAGCTACGTCTCCGGAGAGCTGGGGGCGGCTCAGGGGCAGGGGCGGGTCTGGGCCCTCGTCTTGCATCTGGGTTTCTCGTCTTTGGAAACGTGCCGCACTTCACACTTCCGGCCGTTCCTACGCCCGACTCTACGGTTGCTGCTGATATGAGCGAAACCATCCCCTCTCCGACCGGTAAGGACCTACGCAAAGAGAAGCTACTGTTCTGGGGACGCACGTTGCTTTCAGCTGGCCTCTCAGGTCTCTTATTCTGTGATTTCCCACCGGGGTCTCTTAGACTTCAGGCCCACAGACTTGTCACCCACAGACAGGGCAGCCCTGCCCCCGACCTCCCGCACCTGTCCCTGTTGGTGTCCGGCCGTTTGCCCAGGGCCCGTGGGCCACTACCCCACCTCTCACAGAAGACACCGAACCCCCAGCCCTGGTCCCCATGTGGAGGGCAGCCTGCCCGCCCTTCTCACACACTGACCTTGCCGATCACACCCCAGGTCCCCTGCCTGGGCCCCCACACAGCCAGTGTCCGGGGCCTCCCGAGGGCGCCAAACTGAAGTCAAGCTGCGGCACGGACTTGGGGCAGACGCCATGTCTTAGGGACCCTGCTGGTGGCTGATGCTTGCGGTGGAAGGAAAGGTGAACCCTATGAGCCCCCACCGGTAGGGCTCCAGCCAGGGCCGAGAGCCGCGAGCCTGCCCTGAGCACCACCCCCATTTCAGCCCTGAGAATAAAACCTGCCTCTGTTCCTGCAAGGTGAGGGTATCTGCGTCTGCCCTTTACTCCCCTCTAGGAACAACGGTGCCATCCGTCCGGGCCCCAGACTATCTAGTCATCCGGCCATCGACCCCCACACACATGCATCCAACCACCCAGCCGCCCACACGCCCATCCACACGCCCACACGCCCATCCACACGTCCACCCAGCCGCCCACCCATCACTCCGTATCTGTGAGAGACAACACGCCGACAAACACACTCTCACTGCCCGTCGGATGACGCTGTTCTCGACGTGCTGCCAACGCAGGCAACTTTGCCCAAGGCCTTTGCACATTCCCTCCTGTTTGTCGTGGGAAGCCCTTCCTGGTCTGGATCTGGCGAACCCTACTCACCCTTCAGGTTCCAACCTGAACATCACTTTCTCAGAACGGCCTCCAGGGACTTTTGAGCTGGACGTGGACCCTGTCGTCTCCTTGAAAGACCACATCCTCCTCTCTCAGGACCCGGCCCACTGCCCACCTCAAGTTCGTCCCCCGGGAGACCATGAGGCCCACGGAGCAGGAGCCCACCTGCTCTGTTCCCTGTGAGGCCTGGCACACACGTCGGAGGACGAGGGACAGTCCTGGTGGGTGGGGGGTGTCGATGTCCTCCTGGAGCCCAAAGATGCTCACGGTGAGTCCGTGAGGGTCAGGGGCTTGCCCGGGGCAGGCCTTGAATGCTGGCCATGGTCATTGTTTCAGCTTTGGGGAATGAGCCCATCTCTGAGGCATCCTGGGCAAAGGCTGGCATGTGCAGGGGATGGTCCAGGAGGGCCGGCTTCCACGCATCTGGGGATATGGGGAGCCTGAGGCGTCGTGCCAGCAGTGGGTGGGGCTGTGGGGCGGGGCCACGAGGGGGCATTCTGTGTGAGGAATTCAGGAAAATCGCTATCTTTGCCTCCCGGTGGGAGGACAGGGGGCAAGGGTGTGGCTCAGTCTTGGCACGGCCAGCAGGCTCGGCCCGGCAGGCTGCACTCCTGCCACAGTCCAGAGGCCCAGAGGCCAGGCCCAGAGGTCTCCTAGTCAAGCAGCAGGGGCTGACCCTGTCGGGAATGCCCCAAGAAGACACATTTGCCACCGTGGTCCTCGTGCAGGGGGTCGAGGCCCTGGGCTGCGGGCAGGAATGTGAGCAGACATGGTAAATCCATGGGACATGTCCTGGGTCTCCAGAAGGCAGCACTTGGGGGGGGTCCTCACAGCCCCAGGAACAGACACTAGAATGAAGCTAATCCAAGAGCAGAACAGAGACCCTGGGATCATGGGCCCAAGGGGGGGCGCATGCAAACACTGGGCTCAAGGCGTCAGTACCCAGCAGCAGGCCCTCTGCACATGTCAGGTAAGGAGAATCGTCAGCTCCGCGGGTGGAAAACCCAGAAAATCACCCACTGGGAAATAAGGCAACTCACAGTGGGACAAGTGCAGAGTCGGGACACATTTAAGGCTTGGAGCCGCCCCGGCTGCTGCGGACAGGCAGGAGTGTGGACCCCGTGGCTGGCCTGCCCAGCCCCGCGCCCCGCAGGGAGCCCGCGTGCTCTCTCTTCGTCAGTGCCGGGCCAGGGCTGCTCGGCCTGGGAAAGCACGCGGAGCTGCGCGCTTGTGACCGTGTGTGTCTCCGTGCGCACGTCATGTCTCCAGAACAAGTCGGGAAAAAGTCAACCCCTTCGTGAAGAAATCCCCGGGAATGAAATAAACACGGGGAAGTGGAGGCTGGTACCAGTGCCCCTGGCCCGGTGGGCAGGACACAGCCAGACCCGTGTTTCGAGGGAGACGCACGGGCTTGGGGAGAAACGTTCATGTGGAAAGGAAGCAGCAGAGCTGAGCTGACTCGTGTCGGGGGGACTTGCCGAACTCAGAACAAGGAGAAGAGAGTGAACGAAGCCAGTGGAGAAAGAAAACAAAGACGTCCGGAGAGATCGTGCGGCACGAGGTGGGGTCTTTGAAACCGAACCAAGGGGACGCCCGCCGCGAGCCTGACAAGGACAAGGAGGGAGAATTCAGGTCCCGCAGACGGCGCGGCGACCAAGCGGCAGCAACCGCAAACACAAGGAGAAACGGGCCAACTTCAGAAACCCACAGTTTACCAGAAAGCTCTCGGCGAGAAACAGAAAACGTCGCTCCCGCCACTCCAAGTCGAGCTCGCACAAAAGCCTTCCCTCCGAGGACCCAGGTGTCCTGATGAGTAAGGGCGACGGGACCTCGGGGACAGGGCGCCCCACAGTCGCACGAGCTCTCGTGAGCAGAGGAGGGAAGCTTGGGGCGCTCGCACGGCCTGGGACGGTCCTGCCCCGACGTGGTCAGACACGGCCCGAGACGCCACAGTAAGCGTCTGCGGGGGGGACGTGACCCTGCGCGGAGGATGAGACAGCCGCTGCTTTAGGTTTTTCTAAGCAGGAAGGAGGGAATTAACGTCAGAAAACAAGTATGCGGGGCCCCTGGGGGGCTTAGATCATGCTCTCAGGGCCCTGGGACCGAGCCCCCCCTGCTCAGTGGGGAGCCTGCTTCTCACTCTCTCTGTGCTGCTCCCCAGGCTTGTGCTTTCTCTCTCTCTCTGACAAATAAATAAATTTAAAAAAGAAAGTAAGTATGTAAATATTAAAAATCTTAATGGTCATTTCAAAGGACGCAGAAGCACTTTCATAACGCCGGAGGTACGGCCACGGTAGAGAACGGGCCCAGAAGGGCCTCGCGCCGCCGACACCGCCCTGGCTGGGGGAGGGGTGCGGGGAGACGCTGCTGTCAGAGCCCCGGGCCCCGGAACAGGAGGCGCGCCCCCCACACCGCACTGCTGGCCGCGGCGCGGCTCCCGGGGCAGACAGCGGGACGGGGAGCGGAAGCAGGACGCAAACCCTTCGCACGGGCTGATGGCTAGAGAGAAAGACCGAAGAAGCTACGGAAACGGTAAACGGATTCAGCGCGACGGCCGGACGGAGGATCCAGGTGTTACGGGACTGTGCGCTGCAGACGAGCAACAAACCAGAGATGACCACCGGGTCAGCACATAAGCCAAAATGAGCAAATTCCCGAGACTCAGCTAGTGAAAGGCTCCAGACCCCGACGCAGGGCTACTGGGGTGCTGAACGGAGGTGGTGAAGGGGTTTATGTAGAAGACCCGGCCCTACAGAGACCCTCCTCCCCAAAGGGATGCAGAGTGCACGCCCGTCCAGCAAATGCCAACAGAGCTTTCCGCGGCACTGGGTAACTCATTCTAACACTTATGCGCAAGAAGAAAGACCAAGGGGGCGCCTGGGGGGCTCCGTGGGTGGGGCCGCTGCCTTCGGCTCGGGTCATGATCTCGGGGTCCTGGGATCGAGTCTCGCATCGGGCTCTCTGCTCAGCGGGGAGCCTGCTTCCCCGTCTCTCTGCCTGCCTCTCTGCCTACTTGTGATCTCTGTCTGTCAAATAAATAAATAAAATCTTAAAAAAAAAAGATTAAAGACCAAGGATAGTGAGAATATTTCTGAGGAAGAACAGGGGCGGGCGCCCTCCCAGGGAGGTGCTCGGTCTGGGGCTGGGCTGGACGGGCCCTTCCTGCTGCCGGGACCGTCACGTGTGTGCCCACGGCCAGCACCCGCGGGAATGGGCACCCGCACAGGAAGGGAGGAGCGGGGTCCTTACCTCCCACTACTGAGAAAACCACCGTCAAGCAGTTCGGCTGTGAAGAGCCAAATTTTAGAATTCCTAGTAGAAAATATCGGCAAACCTCCATTAGACCTCAGGTTTTGGAAAGTCTCTTAATGTACATGAAAACCTGTTCTGTATGCTAACGTGCAACGGCTGACCGTTGGTTTTAAGTGAGCCCGGGTCTGTGTGTCGCAGGGTCTGTCTCAGTTCCAACCTCCAACACAGGCAGGCGTAACGTGCACCAAGAGAAGCTCTCGGCCGCCCGGTCATTTCCGGGAGGCGAAAGGTCACGCTGGCTGCAGATGCGACGTTTACCCTCCGACTCTGCGGGTGCAGATACAGGAGGAGAACACCACAACGACACGGAAGACGGGGAGCAGGGGGTCCGCGGCACATGCCGGCGGGAGAGCACTCAGGGGCAGCCTGCGTCCGAGACCGTGGAACAGCGCCTGCCCCGCTGCGTGGCCGTCCCGTGGCCGTCCCGTGGCGGGTCCACACCCGGGAGGGGCTCTGGCCCAGATCGACCGAGGGTGCGCAGAGCGGTACTAATGCCCCACGAGCCGTGAGCTGCACGTGACCCTCCGCTGGGTTCAGACGTGTCGTCCAGAAGCACGTCCAGAACTTTCCAGAGAAAGTTCCAGAAGATAACACGCAGCGACACTCTTCTTAGAAGGTGGGAACCAGCACACACCCAGCAACACTGCTGTTAGGACCAGCCCCGCGGCACGGAGGTGGGTGGCTTGGGGGGACCTTCCTTAATCCCGGAGTTCGGTTCCGTGCTGGCTCTGGACTTGGACAAGCAGGTGAACCAAGGGAGTTTGTGCACGGACCAGGGCTGGGAACCGCCACAAGCCAAGGCCCCTGGCTCTGGTTCTGGCCCCGGAGGCCAGGGCATCTGAGAGGCCTGCTCCACCAGTGACCCAGGGCCCTGGGGTCCTGACCGCCCCGAGCACGGACCAGGCCTATGCCAGCTTATTACAAAGTAACACGGAGTCCCGGAGGAGCCGACCCTAAAATTTAACCTGATGTCGCTAAGCTATTGGGTCTTCCTAGGATTTTTGTGTCTGTAGCGACTCGTTTGCAACCGAGCTCTTCTCGTCCCTCTCAGGCTGCAGGCTCCGCGGTGAGGTCCACTCTGGGCGCCCCCTGCCGCGCTGCCCGGCCTGCACACAGGGTGCCCGGGGGGGACGACCTCGGCCCGGAGTGAGACGGTCGCGAATGCTCCCCCACAGGCCGCATGTCCCGCCAGGCGCCGCCACCCACCCCCCGGCTCTTTCCTCGGGGACGCCGCGATGCCCGCCCGCCGCCACTGGCAACCCCGGGCACTTCCAACCTGCTACACGTAGTCAAGTTCGCACGCGGGAAACACACTCAACGACAATAATGACAAGCGCGTCCAGACGCCAAGTTGCCGCCGGGGACCCTGACTCTGACAAAGGGGGGTGCTCCGAAGGCGGCCCCCACCCCCAGCCCACGCCCTGCACAGAGGTGCCCCCGCCACAGCGGCCTTCCCCGTGTCGGCCTCGACGGCAGCCCGGTGAGGGTTGTGGGGCCCGGCTGCTGCCACCCACCTCAAAGGTGTTCCCGGTCACATCGAACTCCGGGGGAACAAAGGCACCCTCGGGGTCATCTGGGGAAGGAAAAGAGAAGGCCTCGGATCGCACACGGACAGGGCCCACGGTGAAGAGGAAGCCCGCCCACCCAGGGTCAGGAGCCATAGCCTCCTGCTCACCAGGGGCCCCGTCCTGCCCCCCCACCTCCTTCTGTCCCGGCGTCCCTGGGGCCTGCGTCGAGCGTCAGAGGAAACGCAGCAACGAGGAGATCCGCGTGCTCCCTGGAAGCCCGGGGAAGCCGTCCAAAGGGGAAGCAGAGGGTTTTCCCGGCTCCCAGAAAGGGGACGGGAGGCACAGGCTGCGGAAAGTCGGGCCATCTGCTCAGGACCTCCCTGGAGCAGGGCAGGGGCTGTGGGAGTCCTGGAGGCTGGGCAGCCAGTGGGGGCCTCCTGCAGGGCCACCGTGCCCTCTGCTTCATGCCCCACAACCACTCACTGAGGGCCAGGGGCCCAGGGTCTCCAGGGCATGTGGGCCCCTGGCAGGTCCCCTGCAGGAGCCGGGTGACACAGCCTGTGGGGACTTCCCACTCCCCCTCCCTCAGCGCATTCTTGGGGCTGGAGACACCACCAGGGTGGCTGCTGCAATCAGGGACGGGTCGGGGCCCTGTGTCCCCGGTCTCCCCACGGGCACCTTCTGCCACCCCTGCGCCGCCCCGGGCTCACCACTGAGCTGCTCCATGAAGCACACGTTCCCGCTCGTGTTGAACGCCAGAGTGTCCGGCGTGATGCACAGGGTCTGGAAGATGGCCGTGTGGGCGACGCTCCTCATGGACAGGCTGCACTCCAGGCACACGGCCCACGCCTCCTGTTCGCTGAGGCCGCGGTCCCGCAGGGAGAGGATGTCGGCCAGGGACACGTTCTCCTGCCAAGACAGGCTGCGGCTGAGGCAGGTCTGGGGACAGGCCCGGGCGCAGCAGGCCCTCCTCCCCGGGAAGGGCCTGGCACCACGGCGTCTGCACGGATTCTCGGGAAGCAGACAACGCGCGGCAGGATTTCACTTCACATCAGAAACAGGACTGTTGGCAAAGGCTCTAGAAAAAAGCCACCCAGGGAGTCACCCTCCGCATTGTCCCCTGGATGCCAGAGGCCACAGAGCATTTGGCAGAACAACCGGTGTGCTCTTGGGAAACATGTTCACTCTGGGGGCTGGGACCTAGCTCCTGGTCCCAGAAATCACGGCCTCCCCGCGGCCCCCGTGTCCAGCTGGGCCCTGTACCCCAACCCCACTAGCTCACACACGGGGCTCAGTGGGTCTGTGGGGGTCTTTGCTTCTTTGGGTTGTCGCAGACAGGCGAGGCGGTCACCGGGGGAGACAGAAGCACATTCGTGCCGGGAAAGCTCGCAGCCCAGCCGACGTGGGGTGAGCGTTTGACAGAACCCGGGACACACAGCGACACGCGGATGGGATGGCGGAGCGGCGGCCCCGACATTAGCTCGGGCAGGGCACACAGAGGACCCGACGTCACTGTGGTCCCTCCCCCAGGGCCAGACCCCAGGCCTCCCTGTGACCAAGGGGACCCCAACATGCACAAGTGCACCTGAACCTACACACGGACACATGGTCACGCGCACACACACCTCCCAGGCAGGTGTGCACATCGGGACGCACCAGGTGGACACACACACACACACAGCTCTCCCACGGTCGCAGACGCATAGCTCACATGTGTGCACACACGTACGAGTTCCTGCGCCCTCCGTGGTCGTGCCACACGGCCTCACACACACGCAGACACACGCACACGCTCACAGCCGCATGTTTACGTAAATGCACAGTTGTGCACGCCCAGACGCCCACACACTGACTCACACACACTCCCACGTGCGCTCACACTGTGCATGTGCCCCGAGGATGTGCACACACATTCTCACATGAGACACATCGGATCTCCAGGCCCGAAGCTGGCCGGCGGTTCATGCCCCGGTCACCTCGCTGTGCCCGTGTGTCTCTGCTCCGCTGGCCCATGGCGGCCGGGGGAGCCAGAGCCTGGAGGGCGCACGCAGGTGGGGTCAGGAGAGGTGGGGGGAGCAGGGGCGATGGTGCAGAAGCCCGAGCTCCCTCCTGCCCCGCCTCCGCCGCCCCACCGCGCCCCGCACACAGGGCTGTTCTCCGAGCGCGGCCTAGCTGTCTGGTCGGGAAAAGTCTAGCTCAAGGCGTCGAATCTCTCCCGCCTGCAGTGCGGGCAGGGATCCCCACAGCCACGGGCAAGGGGGACAAGGAGCCGCGGGAAGGAAGGAAGGAAACGAATCGGAGGGTGAGTCTCATGGCACCTCGGCTAAGCCTCGGGGTTCAGCAGGGTGGGGGGATGGGCGGGGCCCCCGGGGACTGGGTGGTCGCGTGGCCATGCGGCTCGGCACAGGCCACCGCCTGCTTCCTCCTCAGAGCGCGCCACGGGCCCCGTCAGTGCCCAGGCCTTCCAGCGCTCTCCGCGGGGTAGGGGAGAAGGAGGGACAGCCCGCTGGAAGCTGCTCCAAGGTTCCCAGGGTTCACGCGGACGAGAGCAGAGAGCCGCTCGCCGGCTTCCCGCAGCGCGTGGCCCTGTGAGCACGGTGGTCGCAGCTTGGAAAGCCAATGAGAGCGTAAAGCAGACGGGGGTGTGCAGGCGGCTAGCAGACCCGAAAACCTCCGTTTCCACTTCCTGGCTGTATTCCCGGGGCTCATGGATAAAACTTCTTCCCTTTCCTTTTTTTTTAAAGATTTTGTTTATATTTGACAGAGCGAGCGGAGCGAACACAAACAGGCAGAGGGAGAGGGAGAAGCAGGCTCCCGGCTGGGCAGGGAGCCCAATGCAGGGCTCAATCCCAGGACCCCGGGATCACAACCTGAGCCGAAGGCAGACGCCTAACGACTGAGCCACCCAGGTACCCCAAAAGGTCTTTCTGATTTGGCTCAATCTAGGGGACACTGTGCACTATTTGGGGACTCCCCAGGGTGCAGGAGAGCCCTATGGTGCCTGTGGGGCCTCGTTAAGGAGATGTCTAGGGAGTGTGTACATATGCACACACTTGTGCACGCAACACACCCATGTGCACACCCATGACCATGCACAGGCACACAGAGCACACCGGCCCCACACGCACACACACGCACACCCGCACACACACGCGGCCCCACACACGCACGTGCACACGCATGAGGCCCCACACGCACAGGCACGCACTAATAAACGACCCAAAGACCCCGTGGTTTGTGCTATTTAGGAAACGCACGCTAGCCCATACTGCGTCGGAGCCCGTCCCCACAGCAGGGCCTTGCTCACGCCGGCTGGTCTGCCGGCACCGGCTGCACGCACCGGCCCCCACAGCTGTCGATGTGCCGCCCAGAGAAGGGAGCCCAGGTCAGGGGTGCCCATGGGGCATCTCATGGCCCATGGCATGACCTGTTCAAGGCCCGCCCCACCCCGTCCTGCTGAAGGATTTCCCTGTGAGGGGGTGCCTCATCCTTCCCAAAAGACCTGTAGCCCCCAGCGCCTGTTCATGGTGGGGCATCTGGACAGGTAACTGGTCTGATGGGTCCCGAGTCACTGCTTCTGGTTCATGGCCGAGGCCCCCACTCACAGACAAGATGCTCTTGGCCCCTCCAGAGCCCAGCTGTGACGGGAAGGCACAATTCAGCTGACGTGGTTCCGGGACAGAGCTGAGATCTGCCACTGGCTTTCCTGGCACACCAAGGTTGGGGGGTGGTCTCACCACGTGCTGGGGGACCCTGAGCCAAAGACTCCCTGGTCACCTGTCCTCTGGGACCTGACACCCCTCCGTCAGCTCACCCAGAGGACTCACCCTTCCTTGCCTGAGTCCGTGGCTCTAGGAGGGTGGGCGGGATGAAACTCGGCCGGTGGGCTGGCGGGCACAAGGACGAGAGACTGGGAAGCCTGTGTCGTCTGCTCAGGGTCCCCGGCCCATCTCCACCTGAATCCCAGGGGACGTCCCTTGCCCTGGCCACCCTGACAGATGAGAGCCGTGTGGGCATCCTGCACACCTGTGCCCACCTCCGGACCCAGAGGTTCAGCCGCACTGCCAGGTGGGCCCCGCACGCCCCGGGACGCAGACCCTAGTGACCCTCCAGGGCCTGGGGCAGGACGCATGGACAAGAGCGTCCCTGCTTGTGGTAGACATTTCAGAAGCAGGTGATGTGCTGCGAGCAGTAAGGCTGGTCACAGAGCCCACTGATGCCTGTCTGCAGCCTCACCCGTGGGGCGCCCACACGCCCGGCACCCGTGACGGCCCGTGGCAGGCTGCAGGCACCGTGACTGCCCACACTGCAGCTGTCCCCTGCCACCGCCAGCACAGCCTGACCTTGTCACTGCTGGGCAGCCTCCGGTGGCTGTACATCCTGGGTGCAGACCAAGCCTTCTGGGCGGGCCCCTGGGTCCTGGAACCCCACCCACAGGGTCCTGGGTTCCCGTTCCCCAGGAATGTACCACCTGGGTGGGATGTGGGGTAGGCCTGAGGTGGGAGTCGCCTAAGCTGCAGTCCTTGCAGGACAGGAAGACAGCTGTCCTTCCCTAGAGGTCCTGCAGGCACAAGCTCCACCCCGCCCAGGCCGGGAGGAAGGGTACCCCTCCTCAGCCGGTCCCTGGGTCTCAGAGGCGAGCGTCAGCTTCCCACCGGAGGACCCTTGTCTGCTTATGGCAGAGTGTGCCCCGCCAGGAGAGTCTGGGCCTTGAAGACACCCCACTGCCCCTTGTCAGAGAGGGCATGGGAGCCAGGTGCCCGCAGGGACGCGCAAGGACGCGCAGGGACCCCTGGACTGCTCTTGCGGATCTCACGCGTACTCTCTGATGTTCCCGGCTTCAACCCTGCCGCACCCTAACAGGAACTGCCCCCCGAGACACGGATCACTGCCGAGAGCAGCTGACACTCTCCAGGCCTGCCGGCAGCTTCCTCCAAGGGGCTGGACCCCCCGGCCCGGGGAGCTCTGCCAAGTGCCCTGCTGGGGGCCTTCCACTGGCCCTAAAGTGCCCCCTCCACCCCCAAACTTCGCCCACCACGACGCTGTCCTTGGGCTCCCAGCTGTCTGCTGCCCTGTGTCGTCTGGCCAGGGGCCTCACGTGGACCCAGCGGGACGCCGCGGGAATATCTGTTTCCTCACGGGGCACCCTGGAGTCGTGGGTCCACCCACCTCCAGATCCCTGGGCCCGGCCCAGCGCCCAGCCCATAGAAGCCGGAGAGGTGCTCACCGAACTTCAAAGGGACGAGATTACTCCTTAGACCTCCGGGGAGTCTAGGGAGCAGGAGACAGGCCCCTTTCCGGGCCCAAACCGGTGCGCCACCTTCATCCCAAGCTCCTGTCCTTGTCCCCTGAAGGCCCCTGGAAGGGGCGCCACCGGCCTCCAGAAGGCCTGCCCACCCCAGCTGCTGCTCTTCCTGATCCCCCGTCCCTGTCCTTCGCTGGTGCCAGTGCAGCCACACGGCCCACAGGAAGCCAGAGTGTGGGCTGGGCGACGCCCTCCAGGACCTCGGGCCCATTCGCCTCGTGCTCCGGGGGTGACCAGCTCAGAGAATTCTCCAGGGCTTGCACCCGGAGTGCAGCTGCCAGGACGTGGAGCGGCCATCCTCCATGCCACCACCAGACGCCAAGCTGCTTCCCAGAGAGGCTGCTCCACGCACACGCACTCTGGCAGGGGGGCGTCCGCCGGCACACCAGTCCCTGCCGGCGCGGCCACCGCCCGGTGCTGGTCCTCGCCGACCGGCCTTGTGCAGAGACGCCCGCCGTCAGCGCCTTCCGCGTTCCTCGATGATGAAGTTGAACATTTTTCATGTTTACTGGCCACTCGGCTCTTCTCCAGGGTTATAACCAGCGAAACATTCCAAGGGGCTCCTGGGCAGGGGTGGGGGTGAGCATAGGGCCCCGTGTCTTGGCCTTGCTGTGCAGTCCGCTGTGATCAGCTGTGGAACTGCAAACTCCTCTGTCTGTGTCCTGGGTCTGACATCTGCCGTGCCTCCCTGGGG
The DNA here is from genome assembly GCF_009829155.1 of Mustela erminea. Taxonomy (NCBI): domain Eukaryota; kingdom Metazoa; phylum Chordata; class Mammalia; order Carnivora; family Mustelidae; genus Mustela; species Mustela erminea. The sequence continues at coordinate 91,628,896 of NC_045627.1, read as the reverse complement.
AGCTGCCCTGCGTCTTCTCCGGTCTGGCTCTCTCCAGGGCTTGCACCAGCGTGGCCCCCGCGGGTGACGATGCAGGCTGCCTCCCCCTCCCCTTACACAGGAGCTTTCCGGAGGCAGCCGGGCTCTACAGGGCTGTAGCAGCACAGTCATGTGTCTCTGATGGAGATGTAAAACCTCCGGCACCTGCTGAGCTCAGTGTGTGCAAAGTCTGAACCAGGTGTGTTCGCAGGTACAGGACATCAGTCAAGCTCCAAGGCTCGAGCTTCGACGGGCTTCCTGTTTTACGGGATCATGCCCAAAGACGGTGCCTCTGTCCCCCAGAAGAGGTGCGAGAAGATCCAAGGGCCCAGCTGAGCTCTCCCGGTGGACGCCACTAATGCAGTGGCTTCCCACTTCACCTGGAGGCCCTGGTCACAGGACAGGGGAACCCCTCAGCCCTATATACTGTGCACAGCTAGGGGGCTGCTCCAACCCAGAGGGGCACGAGGGAACCCCAGCCCAGAGAAGGCACCAGGGCACACAGGAGTGCCAACCATGGGCGGGGATCTGGCTTTGGGTCTGGGTCCTGGCTCTGCTGCTCTGTTCACTGGGCACGGGCCGCTGACTCTGCACGGGGCACACAGGTGGCCCTCAGAGGGGGCTGGCTGACCTAGCACGGGTCTGCAGAAGAACTGCGTTCTACACCGGCTTCGGATTCTGACTTCGGAGGTGAGTCTCTAACAGATATGCTGAAATGTGTTCTCTGGGGGAGACTCTGACGGCTGTGGGCTGGGCGCGCCCTTTCATTTTCCATCGAAGCCATAGAGATGCCCAAAGCTCTATTCCCGCTCTTGCTTCCCCCCTCTGCAGACTGTCACCAAATCCAGGCCACCACGTCGGGCGTGGGAGGGAGCAGGCAGCAGCAGCGGCCCTCGGCTGGCCGGCCACCGGCGCCCCGGGGCACACTCTGCTACCCAGGACAGCGCTGCCCACAGTGTGAACTCCGTCCCTGCAGCCGGCTCGCCTCTGAGAGTGGGGGGCAGAGGTGGAAGACTGTGGAGACTGCAGCTGTGGCCCCTATGAGCCCCTCAACACCAGGAGGCTGGAGGCCCTGTCTCAGCCTTGGCACCAGCCTTGCCCGGCACTGGAGGGTCTTCACCAGCACCATCTGGCTGCAGCCCCTCCCACGAGCATTGCGTGACGCCAGCGCTCCTCAGCCGTGAGTGCAGAAGCCTGGAGACCAGGCCACTCGCCTGCTGGAAGCTTGGAAGGCCCTCCACCCAGACCTCATAGCCTTGGGTCTTTCTGGGGGTGGCTGCGTCCTCTGGGGGCTGGCAATCCCACGGAGGGAACTGCCTTGTTCATTTGACCCCGAGCCACAGCCTGTGGGGCGCCAGGGAAGCCAGAGCTGCAGGCAAACGGGTTCTGCGGGCAGCAGTCCAGTGAATGACCAGCAGCTCCATGTGAGGGAGGCTGCTGGTCTCTCTGAGCCTTGGGTAGGGAGATGCCTCAGGAATCAGGATCCGGAGTGGAGGCCCCTGCTGTCCACTGTGTGCAAGAAGCAGCCCTCTGTCCTGGGGGGCTTTCTGGACCTCCACCCCAGCTCCGGAACCTGAGGGCCGGATTGGGCTCTGCCGGCTGGTGCCTCCCACTGACCTCCCAGGGCGCTGGCAAAGAGGAAAACAGGATCCACCTCCTCCCCCTCACGACGCTCCAAACCACACTGGTCCGCCCGACATTCACAGTCCGGAGCCCCCAGCCCCCCAGCCCACAAGGCACCAACTTCTTCAGTGACCACCCACCCACTGCTGTCCCAGGGGGCGTTCCGGGGGGCCTGCCCTCTCAGAGCGAGAACGTTCAAGGCCGGTTGCTGAGTGTGGCTGCCAAGACCTGGGCCCGGGGTAGGGGCCTGCGGGGGGGGGGGGGCGGGGGCGCCCTCCCCCGGACTCTGCCTGGAAGGCGGGGAGGGGGCGGGGAGCGGGTCCCACCGCGGGCGCCGGGGCTCACCTCGTCCTCGGGCAGAGTGGGCAGCGGCTCGAAGTCGTAGCCCGCCAGGTCCTTGCCATCCTCCTCGTACAGCTCGGCCGCGTCCATGGCCTGCAGCCCGCGGGCGCGCCGGCGGCGCCTCGGACACACCCGCGCGGGGGCCTCGGCCTTGCGGCGGGGCCCAGGCTGCGGCTGCGGCTCGGGCTCGGCTCCGGCTCCGGCTCCGGCTCGGGCTCGGCTCGGGTTCGGGCTCGGTTCGGGCTCGGCTCGGGCTCGGCTCGGGCTCGGCTCCGCTGGGGCTCGGGCTCGGCTCCGGCTACGCGCGCCCCGCCGCCATGGCAACGCGCCCGCCCCCCGCGGCCCCGCCCTCGGCGAGCCGCCCGCGCGCCTGCCGCAGTGTCACCCGAGCGGGGACCCGGCGCCTGGAAGGCCGGGGGTCCCCGCGCTCGCAAGGCCTGGCTCAGCTCGGCGGGCGCCGCGGCGCGACTGGGGCTGCGCGCTCCTGGGGACGCGGCCCCTTCTGCGGGCGGCGCGGAGGCGGCGGCCTGTGCGCGGCGGGAGCGGTTCGGGGCGGGGCCCCTCGGGTGTCCTGAGCGACGCCCCCGTCCCCTGCCGCTGGGTGAGCGCCCACCTGGGCCCCCGAGGCCGAGGGCCGGGCGCACGGCTGGGGGCACTGCCCGGGGCGGGGGGGTGGGGAGGGGCGCCGCTCTAGGTGGGTCGTGGACGCTCCGCGGGGGCGCTCCCGTCCCTCCCCCGCCGCCCCGGGGCGGGGCTGCCGCAGTCCTCGCGGGGGTGGGGGGTGGGGGTGGCGGCTGCAGAGGCGCGCGGGTGGGGGTGGGGCGGCGGAGCGGGGAGCGGGGAGCGGGCGGGAGACCGGGCAGGGCGGGTCCGAGCAGCGGGGGGCCCGGCCCGCCTCCTCCTGGAGCGAGGGTTCATGGGATGTAGGGTTAGGGTTAGGGTTTCATTCTGACCTTGCCAGGCGGCCTTGGGGCCAACGAGACCCAAACAGCGGACGACACCTGCGCACCATTCAGCGGCCCTGCTGTCGCCCCATGAATCCCTTCGTTGTTCCGCTTATGGTCCAGTGGCTGGATTCGGTTCAGCACCGTGTGAGCCTTGCCCCAGGCTGGGCCGGTGGTTGTCTGAACATGCAGGGTACTCTCCCAACCCTGGCAAAGGCGGCACCCCTACCCGCTCTTCCACAGGAAGTGGACGTGGTCCTTTCCCTGCTGCCAGCAGAGCTCTGGGTCAGCGGAGGCTACGGGCCAGGCTATCAGTTTCCACGCTCGCCGGCCCTACCCTAGCTTCGCAGGTACACAGCAGGTGATCCGTAAACGCTCCTTGTGTGACTGAGCCAGGGCTTGTGGCAAGGCGTGCAAGTCCAAGCGTTCACTGGGACATTAATTCCCAATACTCTGTGCTTGGGTCCGGTCACAGTGACCCTGGGCCCTGGCATGTGACGCCCAAGCGTGTGGGATGCTCAAGTCACTGGAGAAATGGGCCTCGAGCTGGTAGCCGGGCAGTCGACCTCGTCCTGTGCGAAATGCCTGTCCCCGAGCCCGCCCAGGCCAACTAGGCAGAAACTGGGTGCCGCTTCCCTGCTTCTGGGCCTGTGGACGCCCAGAGCAGCAGCAGGGTTGGGTGGAGGAGCCGGAGAGAAGCCCCTCCCAGTCGTCTGATGTGGGCCACTGTCTGAGCTGTCTCCAACTCAGGGCCTCAGAAGGAGGCAGAGGGAGGCAAGAGGGCCCTGGGGTGCCCCCCTGCCCTCAGACCCCGTCCACAGGGCTGAGCATTCCGGCTGCAGGGTCTGCCTGCTGCAGGGCTGGGGGAGCGGGCTGGTGAGGCCTGGGTGCGGCCGGCCTTCTCTCACCGCCCAGCCCACGTGCTCCTTGTTGAGGCGCGAAAACCGACCTGCGGGTCCTCATGGAGATGAGGTGGGCTTTGTCTCCTGGCTCTCCGGTCACTGTGCACCTGGTTGCAGGTGCAGGGTCTGGGGGTGGGGCTTAGGCACTGCAGGGGAGGGGCTAAGATAACCCATTTCTGAGGAGGGGCGTGTTGCCGGTGTTCTGGATCTAATGACAGGTCGTCTACTTGAGGAAAAGACGCATCCAATTTGGGCAAAATGCAGCAGAAACAGGCGGTTGAAGTGCGTGTTTTCCATCTCCTGGGTCGGGCAGACTGCTGCTCCACAGAGCGGGACCGGGAGTATGGGCCGGTGGGGAAGGGCCAAGGGGGAGCCCATGGGGCCGCACTGCACGCGGGTCCTTACTCTCTGCTTTCCCCGGAAACTTTGTGCTCCTTGGTTGGCCTGGCTCTGCGGCATCTCCCCCTGCAGCCGGCTGGGTCTGAGGGCTCGAGGGCTCACTTGTTCTCGTGGCAAGCTCTGGCCCAGGAGAGGATCTGGTGTTCGCCCGCTGTTCTGGGGCCTCGGACAGCGTAGAGGCTTTGTTAACGTGGCTGGGTGAGGCAGGACTCTGAGCACCAGCGCTGGTCTCGATTAGGCACTCCGGGTCTTCCCAGAGCCGATGAGCCCGCGCACGAGAGAGGACAGCCCGGCAGGCCCTTGGTGTCCATTCAAAGTCCACTCCCGACCCAGTTTCCAGCAGTGCCAGGATCCTCACGAGCAGACCCCGGAGTGGCCTCCGAGCGTTGGCCTCCGTGTCTGCCCGCCCTGCCGCGCCTGCTCCCCGTCCTCCCGAGGACCGTCCCGTGGTGTTGGAGTCCTGCCCTGCAGTCTGAGGCCGCGACGTGGTGGTGCCGCAGTCCGCTCGGTGATCCTCCCTGACTCGTCCGAGCGTGCGCTGCCCACCGGTCTGCCCTACCTCACGTCCCTGCGAGAGCCGTCCTTCTGCAGACCCTGGCCTGAGCCGCCCTCCCCGCCTCTGCCCCTGCCCTCCACAGACCTCGCTCCTGATCGGGGCCGGGACAGGACGCCCCAGACGGGCGCCGTCTCCTGCAAAGTCCGGTGCTCGTCTCCAGGCCCTGGTCCTTCTCAGACACAGGCAGGACTTTGCTTCACTCTTCTGAGCCGCGGGGCTTCTGCAGGGGCGTCGCTCCTATGTAACACGAGCAGGGGCTCCCGGCCGACCAGTCCGCGGCTGACGCGAACAGGGTGGGGGTCTTGGCTCTCCTTTCCCCGGATGAATTTTGAAAAGCTGTCAAACTGCTCGCACATTTTGAAGTCAACATTTAAATTTTGTAAGAAATCACAAATGTAAATAATTGCCAGGCGTGGAATTTCCGGTGTGGTAAATATTGATATTTTGAAGTAAAGCTGTTACTCTTGTCAACCTATCCAAGGAACTAAATACCAACATGGTTTTTGGATTTTCATTTTCTGTCTAAGTAAGCTCTGCACCCTCCGTGGGGCTCAGACTCACCACCCCAGGGCAAGGAGGCCCCCCCCCCACAGGCCTGAGTTGGCCCGGGTCCCCACGGAGACATAGCTGCGACGCCCGCCGTTCGTCATTTTAAAAAAAATCATGTACTTGTTGTCTGCCAGTCCACAGCGTTCATCAGAGTGTTTTCCCTTAAACTTATGATAGACATCAGATTTTGGCCAGAATTTTTCCTGCAGTAGTAACTGCTCAGCTTGAAAGACTCTCTGGATCCCATCACACTTCTTTGCAACAAATACATATGCAGGTTTTCATCAAAAATTCAATACATATAAAAACAAACTTTTTTCCCCCAGTGACCGTAAAACTTATTTTACAATCTTGAAGTCTTTTGAAGTAAATGACCATGTTTGTCCTGGGGATGGGAATGCACACCCGAGGACTGTGGACCACTGCCGCGGCTTCTGTTGGGGGAGTTTGAGCCCTGTGCTGTCACTCTGTGGTTCTCACTCTGGCTGTCCCTTTTTCCATAAAGACAGATGTCATATTGTGTTATATATACACAGCATTTATTTCCAAAAAAGGTCACATTCACAGGTGCCTGTGGTTAGGACTTCAACAGGTCATTTTGGGGACACCGTTGGACCCACCACAGTGTCCTTCGAGCTGCCCCTGGGACCATGAAGACCTTGTTGGGACCCCTGCGAGCCTGTTTGCTGGCCTGGGTGCTCTGCAAGGGCCAAGGGCAGCACAGTCCAGGGCTGGAGTGGGGTGAGGGCACAGCCTCAGGCTCGTGGCCGGCCCCCCTGTCGCTCGGGGCAAGCGCTTGGGCTCGCTGTGCACATGTGTTCTTCCACTGCGGCTGTGAAGGCTTCAGAGAGCAGCTTTCACCCGGCGGGCAGGGCCCCCCTCGGGGCGGGGGGGGCGCGGGGATTGAGTGCTGCCCACGCCCAGGGGGCTTTTGACCCTGACCTGTGAGTGACCCTGATCTTTGTGCTGTTAGGAGCAGCCCGGAGGGCCGTCCTGTGTGCTGTGGGCTGGCTTCCATGGTGGCCCAGGTGTGGCGAGGAGCTCCTGGCCCCGCGGCTTCCCTGCCCGCCCGGTTCTCCGGCGGGGCTGCGGGCTGTGCCGCAATTGCAGGGTTCATGACTGGAAGCCACGGCAGCGTGTTCTCCTGTGTCTTCGCCGCTCCTGAGGGTTTCTGCCAAGGACAGATGCAGGCGTCGGTGGCTCAGGGCCTGACTCTGACACTCCGACGCCAGATGGAGGCAGGTGGGGTGGGGACTGCCCGCCTGGCACGGGAGATGGCGCCGGGTGCCCCCCATTACTGTTGGCACGTCTCCCCCTCCTCCGTTTCTCTGGATTCTCAGGAACTCAGAAGCCCTCAGTTACTCCGTGTGGGTGTTGGGGTGCGTGGGGAGGGTCACCGCTTCCCTGTCGCTGGGAAGCGGCTGGAGTGTCCGCCCTGGGTCTGTGAGCAGAGCGAGCCCCTCGCCTGGGAACCAGCACTTCTTGTCCTGTTTCTGTCCGTGGAACTGGATTTCCAACAGGGCTTTCCTGGGTTTTCGGGGCCCCTGCAAGCGGGGGCAAAGGTCGCTCTGGAGCACAGAGGTAGCTCCTTCCTGCGCGAGGCAGGGCCACGCGACATTTCGGCCAGGGGAGGAATACTAACCCGTGAGAAACAAACATCGAATTCCAGAATAAATTCAACTAAGCCCAGCTTCCATGGGGAGTTGCCAGGAGTTTACTGGCTGTGCTGTTCCCTAATGCACGAAGCGAGACCGAGTTTACGCTACGGCTCCCCATGAACAAAATGCTGAAACGCTATCCCCTGTCCCGGGCCGAGGCTCCTGTTCCTGGGAAACTCGCCCAGGACTCCGTTTCAGTCACGTCACTGGGAAACGTGTCTCAGAAAAGGATGAAAAGACGTGGGACTTAGGTGCTGAGGAGCGCAGGCCGCCGCCGGGAAGCCAGTCCTGGGACCCGGGGCCCTGCCGCGGGAGCAGCAGGCGCGCGTTCCCTCCGTCCGGGGTCTCACTCCTCTTCGTTGCTCTGAACTCCACGCGGGTGTCCTTTTGTGGGTGTCCTGCGATGTGTCCTCTCAAAGTTCCGCAGGCCACGGCTCTGCTGACTTTTCCACGGAGCCCCAGGACCCAGGCCGAGCTCCGTGGCCTTCCCAGAGGTCCACGTGGCCACCGACAGTCAGCGGCTTTCAATGCCGGGCCTGGCAACGGTCTTTTCCTTTTTGACCAGGAATTTGTCTTATCATTTGCCCCCAAATACCTGGTGGGCTTCTCCCCTGGCCTCATCTGAGGACCGTGGGCCGTGCTGGGGGTCTCCGTTGGCCGGCGCCCCTCTTCTGTGACGTTCTCTTGGCTTCCTCCTGGGTCTGCGGCTCGAAGAAGTCCACGTTCTGGCGCGTCTGCGGGAAGTGAGAGAACCTGTCCTTCCTCATCCCAGTGTCTTTAGCTCGGTCTGGGGAACTTGGAGGAGATTTACTTTGGGAACGTGACTGATACCACCTGCCCCGCCCAGGAGGGCTCTCCCGCCGCCCTGCTCGGCCCACAGCCGCGTGTCCCCCCGCGCTGGTGATCACGGGGCCCCCCGCTGCCCCAGCCGTGCGGGTGTGCATCCGTGGGGAGCAGACACGGACAGGGCAGAGAGGCCCGTGCAGCGGGAGGTAGTGGAGAAGGCCGCAGGCGTGTTGTGGGGAGTCCGTCCTCCTCCACGCGGGAGCGCTGGGCGGTGGCTAGGCCCGGCGGGGGTGCCGTCTCAGTGCTGCCCCCTCGGAGCGGACGTTCTGGCCCTGTCTCCTCTTGACTGTGTGATCCCGGACAGGTCACTTGACCTCTCTGAGTCTGCTCACGGGTGTGACATCAGCATTTGACAAGTGACGTGTGCAGGGCACCTGGCCTGGCCCTCTTCAGTGTATGCTTGGCACACGGCATGGGGACATCAAGGAGGCCCCCCCTCCTCAGATGGTTCCTCAGAGTGCCCTGAACTGGGGGGTCCCATGACACGTGTGTGTGGCAGAGACCGGGGCAGGCTGGGGAGAGGGGGAGGTCGTGGAGGAAAGGGCGCTCAGGTGCCCCGATGAAGGCTGGAGGCAGAGTCCTCTGATGGGCTGGGGAGCTTGGCTTTCCCCCGTCATTGGTCCCAAGCTGCCCTAGAGTGGGGGGGGGGCTGAATCAGGGACGCTGTCTGTTGCTGAGCTGGTCGCTGGACACTGGGTGGGAGTGTTGCCCTGTGTGGTCCCACCGAGACCTGTGTGGCCTCCTGCATGCCCAGCGGGTCCCGGCGCCCCAGGTTCTCCATGGGTCCCCCTCCCCCAGGGCCTCACTCCTCGGAGCCCCAGCTCAGGCTGCCAGATGGGGGAGAGGCAGGGAGAACCACGGGGCACTTGGTAAACTGGAAGTGTGGCCCTCAGGCCGCCGGGCCGGGACAGGCATGACAGACTTCCGACTTAGAACCCTTCCTGTTTCCCCTTTCCAGCTGGGGGCTCTGGGCGTCTGTGGCGAGAAGCGGCGTGGGCTGCCCTTTGTGTCCAGGTGGTTTCAGCACATTCAGCCCTGAATCTCCTGCCTGTGGGGTCGCTTCTCTACGACCCCCGCCTCTGACCCACGTGGCTCCCGCGCTGGGGGGCCCGGTGTTGCCGTGGGGTGCGCTGCCCTCCCTTGGGCCAGCAGCCCCTGCAGCACCTGGAGCCGGCGGCGGGGGTCTCGATGATGGACTTTTGGTGTCCCGACATTTCACGCCGAGCTGGATCCCAGAGAACCTCCCTACCAGCCCTTCCTGGTCGCTTGCCTCCCCACGTCTGTGGCCTGGGCCGCAGCTGCCTGGCGCTCCGGGGGGTGGGGGTTCTCCCCGCGGGGCCTGGGGCCATGTCGCGCCCTTCCCGCGCTCCTGGGCGCTGCAGCGGAAGGGCTCTTTCCCACCCCTGCACCCTCTCCCTCGGAGCTGGGGGTAAGGAGCAGGTTTGCTGGGCTGGTTCTGCCTGGTGAGTGTGGGAGAGGGGAGGGGAGGCCCTGCTTGCCCCTCCAGATGTGACCTCATGGTTGGGGGGACGCTGCCTCGGACCCGGGTTGTCTGTGAGTCCTGGGGTTGGGGAGGGGACGGCCGAGAACAGGGCAGAAGCCCTAGGCCCTCAGCTTCCACACAAGGTGTGTGTCTGCGTGGGGGTGTGACAGGCAGGTGGCCCCTTGGTCCTTGTCACGGCCCCGAAGACTGAGGGGTTCAAGGTATCAGATTCTCTCTGCTCAGCTTCCTGAGCCACCCAGTCGGGCCTGACTCCTGGCTTCCGAGCTTCCCTCCAAACCCTCCAACTTTAGGGAGCGCCCTGCTAGCCAGTTGGGGCAGAACCCTGGCCCTGGCATCTGAGGGGCCCCTTCTCCTCTCCGGGGACGTCTTATCACCCCAATGCCTCTAGCAAGAATCCTGTTGGCAACTCGAGCCAGAAACCCTTCCTCCTGACTCTTCCTCCCAGTGGCCACCCGTCAGGACCACACGACCGTGTCAGAGAAAACAAAGTGGGACAGAGGCTGTATTCCGAGCAACCGTGTGCGCACAGGCTGGGCCCCGTTCTGAATGCAGCATGGATACGGGGAGACAGCATGGCAAGGGGACCTTAGGGCTGGGGGGTTCTGGCTGCACTCACCTCCCAGAACTCCTGGGGACGGCCGCCTAGGATGAAGGGGCATCGAGGGCGGGGCTCTTGCTGACACGGGACGGGCCCGGGAGAGGGTTTGGGAGCAGGCCTTCGGCTGGCCAAGCAGAGAACCCAGGTCAGACCCTCTGCTCCCTGGCCGTGGAGTCCCCTTTGCCCGTGAGTCTCGTGTCTTGCCCCTGCTGCAAGACCCTGCCGTTGTCCCCCTGGATTCCAGTCTGGCTTTTCTTTCCTTCTATAACAAGTGGCATGACTCTCTTCTGTTGGAGGCAGGCCCCTGGCCAGGGCGGCCTCTGCCATTAAAAGATGGCGCCTGGCTAGTTGCCAGGTTAGGATTGCCTCGTGAGACTAAGCGGAACGCCCAAAGAGGAAGTAAACAGCATTGGTTGCTAGCAAAGTTGTTCGTTTAGGTGCACAGCCTGATTCGCTCCCTCCTGTACCCTGCTCACTGATTGGTCATGTAAGCGTATATAAGTGTGTAGACTTGCGGAAATAAAGAGAGAGAAGAGGGAGAAGATGCATCCGAACCAGGGTTCTTGTCGTCCTTGTGCGCCGAGGGGGATACTCTTCTCCTTCCCAGGGGCCCCCAGTGCTCCCAGGGAGGGGGCGTGTGCTCAGGCCTCCAGAGGCCCCAAAGATGGGGCCTGGGCTCTGAGCCTGTCTGGGGGGCAGCCCTGGCCTCAAGGGGACCCAGCTTCCCTCGTGTCTTCTGCAGCCACCAGCCCAAGCCCCGTGTGTGGTGTCCAGCACAGGGCCCACAGGAGAGAACAGCAGCCGGGGGTCTGGGGGGCCGTGGTCAACATGAGGGGCTGGAGGCTGATATCAGCCTGGGCAGAGTGGGCCCTACTGCAACTCCATAAGCATTTATTGAGCCCCTACTGTGTACCACACCTGCATTCTGCAGGACAGAGGACAAGCAGCTCGGCCCTCCCTAGGAGGTCAGGCAGGATCTGCAGGGCCCAGTGGGGTCTCTTGCTGGGAACCCTCACCCAGGACGGGCCCTTGGGGCTAGATGGTGCCCCTGGGTCCATAGCCCCACGCCCTGTGACCTGCAGATTGTCCTGCTATGCGTCTACAGAGCCCTCCTACTGTGCAGCTTTAGGGGCCCGGCTGGACCCCTGCCCCCAGGAGAGTGGTGGAGTGCAGCCGGGGGGACTTCTGGCGTGGTAACTGGCCCAAGGAGTGTCCAGACCCTAACCTGAGCCAGTTGTCTGTGGAGCTGGACCTTTCTGGGAGTGGACCAGGCCTAGCAGTGGCCACTGTCCGGCCTGGGCTGGCAGCTGGGGGCCTGGGGTGTGCGGGACCTGTCATGGGCCTCACTGACCCCCAGGCCATGCTTTAGCCCCGCATTTCCTCCAAAAACCAGCTCAGAAGGCCATGTCCTTGCTGATGAGTGTGTTATCCTGGAGCAGAGGGACGGTCTGGGAGCCCACTGACCGACGCTCCTGGAGGCCGTGGAGTTAGCTCTGGCAGGTCCCGGCTCCAAGGACCCGGCTCCATCCCTGACCAGCAGTGGGACCCGAACCTGACCTCTTTATGAACACAGTAGGGGGCCGGGAGAGTGAAGACCAGCCATAGGGCACCCAGCCCAGGACCCTGCCCCTGCTTCCCCACCCTGCCCTCCCCCACCCCGAGGTTTGGACCTTCTGGTGTTTTGTCCTTCTTCCCAGGGGGGCCGCAGTTTGGCTCCAGGACCCACTTGTTCCCATGAGGGCCCCCCCCACCTGTTTGAGCTGGCCCCTCCCCCTCCCCCTCTCCCTCCCCTTCTCCCTCCCCCTCCCCCTCTCCCCCCCCCTTCTGCTCCTTCATTAGAGCTTGAGCCAAGTGGCTCAGGTCCAGTGGCCCCAGGCAGGCGGCCCAGGGAGCTGGCTGACCCCCAGGGTCTCTGCTTCTCTGGGGTCTGCCTGCCCCCTCTCTCCTGACCCTAGAGCGACTGCTCTGTCCTGTGCCCCAGCTAAGAAGGGCAGGAGACCTGAGTCTGAGGTTGTGCAAGGTGGGTAGGCGAAGCCAGGTGGGGAAAGCTGGAAGGCCCAGGGGCCCCAGCATTCAGAAGGCAGGAGGCTGATGTGCACCCCAGCTCCAACAGCTGCACATCCCAGCACATGTGAGGCCCGGAAGGCAGACCATAGTCCCAGGCTTATCTTGATTCACTTCCTACTGTGACCCGTTCTCAGGGCGGCCCCAGGCACCTCTGCCTCCAGCCCACAAGGACCCTCCCTTGTCCGTGCTTGGTCCTTGGTCCTGGCATCGGCAGCTGAGGCCGTAGCCCAGCAGGGCCTGGTGTGGCCCCTCCCCTCGCCTTTTCCCTTGTCTCCTGCCGATTGAATCATTTCTACGGCTTTACTGAGGTAGAACGGACATTTCCCGAGCCTCACATATTTACAATGTGCGTGGATGCCCCAGGAGGCCAGCATGGGGTGGGTACGGCCATCTCATTTGCCCGGTGGGGTTGAGGGTCCCTTGGGAGTGGCCAGTGAGCTCAAGGGAGACACAGGGTGGGGAGAGCCGGGAATGATGCCCGCACACGTGGGGCAGGAAGCCGTCCACTGGAGCAGGAGGGCCTCCGTACAGGGCACACGGCTGGAGGCCAGGGCCTTGACCCTGCCAGCTGCCCGGGTCCGGGGGTGTGCAGAACCAGCACACCGGCTCTTCCGGGCCCGGCAGCCTCCTGTCCCCTCCAAGCACGAGAGACTCCTGAGTACATTCAGGGTCCTGTGGCAAGTAACCAAGGTCACCAAGTTACTCATTGTGCAGAAACTGTTTTTTTCTCAATCTTATTAGAGTAATTTTCAATCTGGTTAAATCGGGACTAAATTGAACTTGGCATTAGGAAGACCCAGCCACTTAGTTTCTGCATTTGCTTCTAAAGCCTGAGTTTCAAGTGTGCAGAGAGGGCATTCAGGCTCACAGAGGGGAAGACGGACGGCTTCATGGAGTTTTGTTCTAACATCCTGCTTGAGGCCGGAAGCAGAAGCCGGCACAGGTGGTGCTGGTGGACCAGACGGGCTGGGGTAGGGGAGCCAAACTGTCCTGGAGCCCGGCCCGGCCCCCATCCGCACAGGCAGCTGGGGCTGGACGCGGGCAGGCTCTCCAGTGCTTCGTGGAGGGCACGCCATCTCTCCACACAGACCCCCGGGACATACCTGTATGGGCACAGACCACCAGTCCTCCTGCGGCTCCAGACTCCTGGTGCAGGGCTCGGGCCTGCCCCGGCAGCCCACCCACGTCAGTGCAGGGACTCTGGCCCTGGGAGCAGCATCGTGCCTGAGCCCCCGTCCCCTGTACTCACGGAGCACGAGCGCCTGTGTGCAGGAGTGCGGCCCCACGGTGCAGGGCACATCGACATCCGGCCACGGCCCACTCAAGCGCCTACTCAACACATCGCACCCCAGTCCCGAGTCCCCACTGCCGCCCGTGGCGCCGGACGCTCCCTCTGGAGCCCTGGCTCCCACCCCACAGGAGACATGAATGTCACCCAAGTCACTACACCAAGACCACGAGCCTCACAGACAGAGGCCATGGGCACTAGCCCCTCTGCCACCCAACATGAGGCATTCCTCCAACAGGAGGCCCCTGCCACCAGAAGACTGTCCCCTCCCGACGTGGACCACGAGTCCTGTCCCGTGGCAGGACACCCTCCCTTTAGGATGAGGACCAGGAGTGAGCTCCCCAGCAGGACACAGACGCGCAGGACCGTCCATGTGACGCTGCGGCTCAGCTGCGGCCCCGATGGTCTGTGCTCCCCAGGAGGAGGACTGTGGCACCCAGAGAAGCTGTGTTTCGCTATTTCAAACGTCTCGCACTCACAGACTGCAGTTACCTGGTGGAGACAATATTTTGGATGAACCAGAAAGCCCCGCAAATGAATTTCTGAGCGTCTCAGTGACACTGTGAGGTCCCTGAGTCGCCGCCTCGGCACCTGTGTGATGGGGTGTGGCTGGAGACCCTGCTCGCACCCGGACAAGCTGGGGGGCCAGGCTGAGTCCCCGTGCTCACGTGGGCGAGGAGCCGTCCTGGTGGGACGCCGCTGCTCTGGCTTCTGAACAAGCTGTTGGTGGCGGTTCCTGCATGTGGAGCCTCCACATGCCGTTCCCTAAAGTCATCATGCCCGGGGGCCGGGCCAGCTTGGCGTCCACGTGAGGCTGCCAAGGCACTGGGAGGCGGCCCAGGTCTGCAGGGGGCTTCCTGGGCTCAACGCTCCTTCCAGGCGTCTCCCCAGACCTGGGGATCTTGGCCAGGGCGGTGACCTATGCATACAAATTGTGTAGAGTCAGCGTCCTTGGGACCCACGGTCCCCCGGGCACCCTTGGGGCCTTCCACACACAGGGGCCGCTGTGGGTTGTCTCCCGGTCACCCACTCCCAGTGGATGCTCTCTGCTCCTGGTGACCAACCTCGCAGCCCACAGCTGGGGTCCACACCGCCTGGACGGGGGGCGACGTGGGCATACCCTGCCTGCGTGTGCCATCTGCGGGGGCTCCTGGGGGCGTAAGCCTTTGTCGTCTCTGCTCTGTGACCAGCCCTGTGACCAGCCCTGCAGATGGGTCTACTGGGACTCACGCCTGAGCCCCAGCTGCCAGGGCTTCACCGACAGACGCTCTCCCTGGAGTCCAACCACATCCCTGGGGTGGCACACCCTCTGTCCCGCCTCGGTAGCCCTGGGGTGGCAGGAGCCTGACCGTGCCCGGCGGCCCCTAGAGGGACCTGGTTCCCTTCTCCGGGGTGCCAGAGTGGGGAGGTTTATAGCAGGCGAGGGCCTCCTGGCCTATGGGGTGGGAGGTGGGGCCTCAGTGGGGCCAGCTTCCAGGGAAGGTGGGCGGGGATGAAGCCTTCGGGGTGCGAGTGCCTGTGGTATGTGCCCCGTGTCCTCGTGGGGCTCTCACCCTGTCCCCGTCCCCACCTTCTGGGCACACACAGCCGGCCTCCGTCCAAGCCAGGGCCCTCCTCCCCCACCTGTGGGCAGCAGAATGGTCTTTGACCTTGGATCTAACAGGCAAAGTTACAACCCAAAGGTGCCTCTTTGATCATAAATCATGGAATAAAGCCTCTGCTTTCACAAGGTGAGGAGGCGGCCCCGGCACAAGCAAGTGGGCAGAGTCAGTGGTCCCCAGAGGACAGGCCATCCTCAGAGCCAGGACCCACATGCACGGCCTCTGGCTGCTGGCGACACCCAGGCTTGAGGCCCAGCAGCAAGGCCCTCCCCAACCTTAGAGTGAGGGTCACGTGGGGGAGGAGGTGGTGGGACGGTGGGTGCGCATGGGCAGCAAGTGGGGACGGAGGTGGCCTGGCTGCAGCCCTGGTGTCCCTAACCCTAACCCCCCCTCCGCCGGCTCCATACCCGTCAGGGCCCTGAGCGCTGTGGGCAGAGCTGGGCGCCATGTGGGGGCCTCCGGGACAGCTGCCTTTGCAGACGGGATCTGTGCCCTGAGTCCGCCCCAGCAGCTGGCACTCACACCCTCTGAGCTGACCGTTGTCCCAAGGCAGGGCTCCTGGGGGCTCAGGGCTACCCCTGACCACCATGTAGAGCCCCAGCCAGGCAGACAGGACAAGGTGTGAGGGCGAGGCTGCTCACCCTGAGCCCCTATCCAGTGCGTTCCCCACAGACCTGGCTTGCCCGTGTTGGCAGGGCCCACGGGGGCTCCCCTGTAGTCCCTCATTCAGAGGGGGCCCTGGGGGATTTTGGAGGGGTCTGGGGGCAGTGGGGTGCTTTTCAGCTAATTGGCGAGTGCCAGCACTCTGCAGCAGTCGGAGGGCAGAGCCCCAAGGTGAACTCTGGGGGTGGGTGGTGGCCGGCAGGGCAGGCGTGAGTGGCTGCAGCCATGAGCGGTGGTGGCCGTGGTGGCAGCTCTGTGCTCGGACCGCTCGAGGGATGCGTTCAGACCCATTGGGCATCCGGAGGCCTTGGGCTGCCTGGGCTCAGCTCGGTGCCCCTCTGTCCTGGGGAGCTAGACGGGCCCACGCGGCATTGCCCATGCTCTCTGCAGAGGACGGGCACATGCCACAAACCAGACGGCACACGCGTGCACACAAAGACCACGTGCACAACACACCACGCATGTGTACATCCGCACACACAGACGGCACACGTGTACACACATGAAGACCACACGCATCAACAAGTGTGTGCGCACAGCACACACCACACGTGCACAGCACACGGACAATACACGTGCACACACAGCACACATAGACAACACACATGTACACACATACCACACACGTGTACACACACCGCAGTGCACACACATGAAAACCACAGACAACACACGTGTGCATGCACACCACACAAGGCACACAACAGGCGTGTACACACACAGATACACACATTCACACGTGCACGTGTACATACAAGATGACATACACCATACATGTGTACACATGCACACGCCACACACATGGGTGCACACACAAGATAACACACATGTGTGCACACACAGAAACACACGTGTGCACATGCACACGCATGTGCCAGGGGCGGGGCTGACACGCTGTAAGGCCAGAGATACTGGGACAGCTCCGACCTGCAGCCACATCCTTCCGGAAGTCTGTCCGTGTGGCCCTGTGCTGCTGCTGAGCTGGGGAGCCCCTGCTCTGAAAACATGACACGTGACAGCAATGGGGTCACCACACTGTCCCGAGTGGGCTCCGGAGGCCGAATCAGTGTGGAAGCACACGAGGTTTAACACTGAACTTCTTTGGTTTGATAATGAGGCCGCTCTGCCGGGCCTGCCAGGGTCGAAGGGCCACGGGGGACACCTTCCTGGGGGCCGGAGTGTCCGGGGCAGTGGCCTCTCTGGGCTCCTTGGCCCCAGCATGGGCCCTGTGGGCAGAAGCAGGAGCCACGTGCCGAGGTAGGTCCGCCCCACAGAGGACGAGAGACGCCATCAACCAGCCTCACAAGCAGCAAACAGTGCAAAATACTGTATTTTGTGACGGCTCTGCAGGTGCACATGGCACGGCGTCGGGTCTCTGGCTCCTACTGGCTACGGAAGCAGGCGGACAGGCTGCACAGAGACAGAAACTGCCTGGCAGTCGTCTGGTTGCCTGTCTGGTTGACCTGTGAGGACTGCGGGGCTGGTGGGGGCTTGGGACATCGTCAGGTTTACAAGAATCCCGGGAAGCGAGGCTCCTCGTGCTCAGATACTGAGCGTTGGCCCTGGGACACCCGACACCCGACGCCCCCAGGCGTGCGCTCAGGAGGCTCTGTCCTGGTGAGGCCGTCCTGCAGACAGCAGAGCGCGCCGAGGTCTCACAGCGACGACATCGGTGCAGGGCAGTGAGACGGGCACTCGAGTGTCTGGAGAACACCGACTGTGTGTGTGTACATGTGGCGCACGTGCGGTGGGCGTGGAGAGCATACGAACACGCGCACACGTACAAGCATGGAGACGTGTGCACACGTATGTACACGGGGCACACACGTGTGTTGTGTGCGTGTGCGTGTGTGCGTGTGTGCCACGGGTCTGGGAGGAGGGAGGGAGGAATGGCTGGGTGGTCCTGCACACGTGTTCTCAGGGGTCCGGGCTCTGCCTCTGGGGACCCCGGGCCCCTGCCTCTGCAAAGGGCCCCTGGCCCCATACACAGCTCACTCTGACGGACCACTGTCGTCTGAGTCGGACCTTCAAGCCCAGACGCTGCTGGAGACGCCGGCCTTTCTCTTCTCAGGGCTGGGAATGCTAGAGCCCAGACGACCTTGGTGGGGCAGGCTACGGTCCTGACAGTGGCTGGCTTTGACGCTCGAGTCTGCGGACGGACATTTGGGCATTTCTGAAGGTTCAGAGCCCCTCAAAGACCCCGGCTGGCCCCCTGGAGGACGGTCACAGGCTGCCCCTTCTTCTCACATGCGCCTGGGTTGGGTCACAAGCCCGAGTGTCCATGAGGCTCTCAGTCCTGTGGGGGCTGCACCCAGGGCGGCCGCTGAAGGTGGCGGTAGTGACATGGGCCGGCAGAGGGGCTGGGGTGGCGGCCCAGGTCCAGACCGGCAGCGCGCCTGTGCCTTGGAGTAAAACATAATGAGACACACACTAGACACTAGAAAAAGTGGGGGTACCTCCTGCTGTGGCCAGGCTGGTGGGGCAGATGGGACTCACCCCAGAGCTCCCTATGGCCCACGCCGGGCACGGAGGGTATTTTCCTGATAGAACACCTGCTCCGTTTCTGGGCTGCCCGGGGAACTGTGGACTATGGGGTCAGAAAGCCGGAGTCTGGGACATGGACGCCCGTCTGACCTTAGGATTAGCAGAAGCAGACGTGGCCCAAAGCATCTTCCCACTCAGGTCTTCCGCAGCGAAGGGTCCGTGGGGGTGCTGGCTGCGTCTGAGAAGCACGCCCCTGCTGGCCTCCCGTGCAGGACCCTGCTCTGCGCCGCGTGCGTCCGCCAGGGTTCGGTGGCGTCAGGCCGGCTACACAGCAGTCTCATTCCTCCACGGCCCTGTCCTGATGCTGCCGATGCCATTGGCACTGAAGGATAGGACTTCACACAGGTCTCCCTTGAGCAGCCCGTTTTGCCCGGGGCCACCGAAGGGCAGGGACTGTGTCCTCCGGAGCATCTCGAAGTGCACGGGGCCGGAGGCCGACTCCCTGCCTGGCCTCAGGGGGCAGCCGTAGAGCACCGGGCTGCTGTCGCTGCCCTCGGGCCGGCTGACCAGGGAGAAGGGGTCGCCCTGGGTGCAGCAGGCCAGCGTGTGTGCCCCCAGCGGGCCCTCGAGCGAGCTGGGGGGGCTGTCTGTGCGTGAGCTGCGGGGGCTGCCGTCCAGGCTGGCCGGGATGTGGTAGGCGTACTCTGGCTCCTCCAGGGACGTCCGGTGCCGGCTGAAGTAGGGGGGCTTAGTTCTGGCCTGGAAGCCCCTGTGCAGGTGTCCAAAGGCGTCCTCCTCGTGCACGTGGACGTGGGCCGTGTCCTCCACCCGCTGCTCACAGTGTGTCTTGCCACAGCACGGCGGGGCCGGCGACAGGCAGTTGACGTGGCTCTGGGCGGCCTGCAGGTTGGTCATCTTGCAGTGGCTGGTGGGCGGGTGGCCGAAGCCCCGTGGCTTGCCTGGACACGGCGAGTCCTGCAGGCAGGCCACGTGGCCCATCGCGTCCCCGTTGGTGTCGAGTGCGGGGTGGGCGGCCAGCTGCGTGGCGTATGCGTCCCCGCGGCGGGGGCAGCAAGACCACCAGCAGTGCCACACGTCGTCCCGCTTGGCACAGTGGTGGATGAGGACGAAGAGCCCCAGGGTCACACAGAAGGCGCCGTACAGGCAGCTGAAGACCATGTCCAGGAAGTGACCCTGAGACACGGCCAGCGCCCCGAAGGCCCAGGTGGCCGTGAACAGGAAGAGCGTGAAAGCCGCGGCCCGCAGCTGGGCCTGGAGCGAGTGCTCGTTCTGCAGCAGGGAGGCAGCCAGGCCGTCGCAGGCGGGCAGCGGGCCGGGCCGGGCCCCGGGGTGGTGGCCGGCCTCGGGCCCCGCCAGCCGCCGCTGCTCCTCCGTCCGCAGCCTGAGCTCGTACCTGCGCTCCGGGTGCCGCCGCAGCTGGACGTAGGTGCCCAGGAAGTAGACGCAGGTGACCAGGGCGATGAAGGCCGCCGGCCCGTAGAACGCACCCAGGCTGGGCTCCCAGGCCATCCAGCAGCTGCGGGAAGAGAGGGTCCCTGAGGGGTCGCCCGGGGGGGCGAGTGCCTGGCCGTCCTCGGGCCGTGGGAGGGCTTTCTCTGCGGGGCGTGAGCTTGACCGTGGTGAGGAGACCTGACCTTCCCACCCGGCCGGCCCCTGCCGGGACAGTGTGGCCGGGAGTCTGGGCTGGGGGGCCGGCCTCTCGGCCTTTCATGTCCCTCGTGCTGGAGCCCCCGAGGGAGCAGAGCCAGTGTGTCCTGCAGGCTTGGCCTTTTGGGGGCCACCGAGGAGAAGGAGCGTGATGGGGGGTGCGGAGCTCGGTGGGGCCGTGCGCACTCTGACCCGGTCCCCGGTGCCCAGGGAGGGGGATTCGGTGAGAAGGGGGACTGCTGGGGGCACACAGACGGGGCGGGGACGCAGTCCCAGGGGCGCCCCCACAGGTGGTCCGGGCACAGGGAGGTGCGGGGGGCCGGGAAGGAGCCTCCACCCGCCCGGTGCCCGGGACTCACTAGGGCACGTCCTCATCGTCCACGCCGTAATTCCCGATGTTCGTGGTGGCCGTGACCCCGCAGATGATGAAGGGAACCCCTCCGCCGATGAGGTAGGACCTGCGGAGAGAGAAGGTCCCCCGGGGCAGCCTCCAGCGCTTGCGCAGAGGCGGGGCCGAGGTCCCGACAGCACCGACCCCCAGCTGGGCCCCTGCAGAGCCAGGCTGCCCCCCTGCACTCCCGCCCCCCCCGGCCTGAACCCCTTCTCCTCCCTCTCCTCATCTACCCCCCCTTATCCCGCATCCACTCCCCCTCCCCCCCCGCTCCTTCCTGTCCCCCCTTCCTCCCCCGGTCCACCCCCCCCCCCCATCCTCCAACCCAACCCCCTCCCTCCCTACCCCCCCCACACCTTTGTGCCGGCCACAGCCTGGCTTCTCAGCTGCTTGGGACACATCTGGCCTCTGACGCCACCCCCAGGACAGGCCCGTCTGGGTGGAGTTGGCCCCCACCCCGGACCTGGCCCGACCTTCTTGCCGGCCGAGTCTTGGCCGGCAGCTCCATCCGAGGGCCCTCTCCCGTCTACCGTCCGACCCGTTGAGGCTGGATCTCGAGCATGTGAGGAGCTCGCCGGTCCGACCGCATGAGGGTCACGGTGACCAAGGGGCCGTCTTGCAGAGGATCCCAAGGAGAGGGTGCCCCCTCCGGATGCCACAACCGCCCCAATGGGCCGATGGCTCTTTGTCCCTGACAAGGGGAATGCCGCTGGCCCCAGGTCCATGGGTGGGAGCAGGGTGACCCTGGGCTCCGTGCCTCCCAGAATTCTATATACAGAGAACACGTCCTTCAGAACAGGACGAATACAGACATTTTTCTGACAAAAATAAAGCGGAGCGAATTTGCCACCCGCCGACCTTCCGGAAACTCTGTTTCGTCCTTGAGGCTGAGGGGCTGCTGCGCCAGATAGAAACCCCAAGAACGGAGGACGCCGGAAACGCTAGCTATTAGGGCAAACATAGAACGTTTTGTTTTCTCTTAACTAAAAACCAATATGATTGTGTGAAGGAAGAGTTGTAACACTGCCCAGGGAGTTACTGCCACGTGCGGACGGACAGACGCCGCAGCTTCGGCACCGCGACGGGGGGGGGGGGGGGGACGGCCCCGCGGGGAGGCTCATGAACCAGCGCGGCTGTCGTGCCAAAGATACGGAGAAGAGTCCGTGGCTTCGGTCCCTGAGGCAGCACAAGAGATGAACAGGCAAAGGGCCAATGGATAAGTAAAACGCAATGTGGGGAAATACTAACATGATCCCAAAGGACAACATAGGACAGGAAAGGAGGAGCAGAAGGAGAAGTACAAGCGGAAAGCAGGTGGACGGGTGGTTAAAACAAAGACCTAGACCGTCCGACGCCCCGGGCAGGGGGCTCCGTCCGCCGGGGAGACGCAGGGAAGCTACGGCGGCCGCACCGACGCCAGAGGACAGACTTCAGGAGGACATAGTCAGTGTCAGCACCGCCCACGGCGGGACGCAGCGGCCAGGCCATGCGCACGCGGGGCCAGAGACTCCAACGACACGAAGCCGACAAGGACAGATCCGCAGCGGCCGACGAGGCCAGAGGCACAGCCTGCGATCCAGACGCAAGCGCTCGGCAAGAGAGGAGGAAAGAAACCCAAGATTTGGGGGCTCCTGGGGGCTGCGTGGTTATCTGCCTTCGGCTCAGATCGTGATCTCGGGGTCCTGGGATCGAGCCCTGCATCGGGCTCTCTGCTCAGCAGGGAGCCTGCTTCTCCCTCTCCCCCTCCCCCGCGTGTGTTCCCTCTCGCTGTCCGGTAGACAAATAAAATCTCAAAAAAAAGAAAAAAAAGAAAAAAAAAAGAAACCAAAGACCCAAGCAACAATGTGACTCACTTTGCCCCGTGCCCTTCCTGGAGCGTCAGGCTCAGTCACAGACGCACACACTCCGCCTCCGCTCAGGCTCCGCTCGCCGCGCCGGACCATGTGTGAGCCGCGGGGCGGCCCGGCTCACCTCCCCAGAGCTGCGATCACACCGAGTGTCCGGTCTGACCGCCACGGCGTCCGGCCGATGAGCAACGACACAGTGACTAGGAGAACCACATACACTCGGACGCGAGACGACATACTTCTGAATCATTCGTGGGTCAAAGACGCCGTACGGGGGTCTAGAGAACACTTCAAACAAGATGAGAGAGGAAACAGCACGTTTCTGGGAGGCAGCGGACGCCTTGGAGGGACATTCGTGGCCCTGATGTCTGTGGGAAGAGGAGGAGACTGGATGCTCACGGCCGGGGCGCCACGCGCCGAGGCAGAGAGAGCCAAGTAAATGCGGAGTCCCCAGACGCAAGGAGCCAGAAAGCCAACGAGCAGGGCTGAGGATGACCAGCCCAGAGTGATGTCCGCAACAAACGGACGGGTGTCCACGCACTGCCCTCACGCCCCGCGGGCCGGCGAGAAGAGGGGGAGGCAGGCGACCGAGGGCGAGCCCGTGTGAACAACCGTGGCCAGCACTGGAGCGGCTCCGAGGACATGGGCAAATTCCCCGAGAAAATACAAATTAGCAACAGCGAGACGAGCATCAGAAAGCTGAAAACTCTCTAAATGTTGGTTCCAAGATCCACAAACACCCAACAGAGAAACTCCCGAGTGCCGCCGGGGAAACCGGACCCCGTCTGAGGGCGTGATGACGCCAGTCCCCGCCCAGCACGCTCTTCCAGACAGCAAAGGAGGCGCCTGGTCGGAAACCCGCGGCAGAAAACCGTGGAGGAAACACCAGGGCCGGTGAGAGTTACGCAGACACGCGCTGTGTCTCATGAAATCAGAGTAGCTCATCACGGAAGCACAAGGAGATTCCATGCGATCGTTTCACAGACGCGGTAAAGCACTCGGCAGAATTTACACACGTTTGCCGTGAGAGATCTCAGCAAACCAGGACAGACAGCCGGGCGGCATCGAGGGCAGAGGCTCGTGGTCCGTCCCGCGGCCCCGGTTTCGAGCAGGACTTGCGTCCACGCAGCGTGCGCACAGCGGGTGTAAGAGGCCGGGGTCTGCTGGGGCGGGGGGCGAGCCAGAAAAGACAGAGGGAGAACATCCCTGATCGCTTGTAATGGCTGCAGGAGAAGGCCACAGGTGAGCGCGTGCTGGCGGACCCGGCCCGGCGGGGGCCCGGTCCACGGCCATCTGTGGCCCTGTTCCCAGCGCTGACCAGGCTCGAAAGCCCCTCAGAACCTGCAGAAAGCCACTTTCCCCGAGCCACGCCTCCACCCTCCAGGGAGACGAGGACCCTGGGGTTCCCGTCACTCCTGTAATTCAGGGGAGGCACAAAAGCGGGGAGCGTGGGAGCCTGTGACAGGGGCAGCGTGAGGCTTGCTCTGCTCCAGCAGGCGTGCTGCCGGAGCTGGTCCCTCCGGCGTCCCCAGGAGGACAAAGGGGCCACATTGCTAAGCTGTCGACACCTGGGGGCAGGGGTCCTGGAGACCCCCTGTTGGTGCCCCTAGGCGACACAGCCCCCTCGACTCCTGGCCAGTCCAGGAGCGGGACACCATTCCCAGCGGACTGGCCCCTGGCTCCTGGGGACCGTGCCCTGCAAACCCTCGCGGCCATGCATCCTGGAGGGTGAGGGGGCCACAGCCCCACTGCTTCTGGCTAGGCCTCTCAAGCCAGGGGGTGCCTCTTCCTTGGCTGGGGCTCGCCCTGCCTCTGCCTGAGCTGTGTCAGCCCCAAGTAGCCAAGCCCCCCGGACGGTGGCCGAGCTCAGCTCCCGGTGCCAGCCGGGCTCTGTCGGCAGAGGGCGCTGCAGGCCGCGGCAGGGCCCCACCCGGACGCTGTTCTTGCGGCTGCTGGGCACTCGGCATGGTGGACAAGCGGGACATCTGCGGGCCTGTCCCGGCCCGATGCAGACCGCTCAGCACTAGCCTCAGCGTGCGCAGTGCCCGGGGTCACTGGTCGATGCCAGCCACACCCTCTCCCTTGGGGGTTCCTGTCCTTCCCTCCTGGGCACCCCGCCCTGCTGTGCTCACTGACCTGCCGTCTTTTGTGCACGGAAGTCCTGTCTGCTGGATCCTGCACGGCCCCAGAGGACACTGGCCCATTTAGGACCACGCACATGTCTGTGTTCCTGGGTCCCCACACAGACCGCCCAGGGCAGGTCCGCCGGGTGTCTGGAGCTCACCTGGCTCTTGGGAGCAGACCAGCCTCTTCCTTTAGGGCAGGGTTCCTAGAAAGAAGGATGAACTAGGACCCCAAGGAAACCCCAGCTGCCGCCCTGTGATGCCACAGAGGACCCGAAGATGTGCACAGGGCAGGACCACAGGCCCCTGGGGAGGAGAGTGGGGGTGGGGGACAGGCGTAGGCTCCCGAGAGCATGGGGACAGTGGCAGGGGGGAGATGGGACAGCCAGTGACGGGCGGAGCATGGAGCAGAGCCACATCCAGGTTTGGGTGGCCTGACGAGTCAAGGGAGCATGTACGGGAACATGAGGTCCGCCCCTGGCGTGGGCTGGTGACGGCCCCAGAGCTGGGCTGTGCTGACCCCGTGCTGCGGATGTGGCTGAGCGGCGGAGGCAGGGACGGGGGTGGTCCAGGCGACCTGATGTCGTCACAGGTCCTTGCAAGGGGATGTGGGGGTCAGATGGGAGGGTGGTCGCTGCACGGCTGGCTGGAACCAGAGGGGGCCCTGAGGAGCGTAGACGCCTCCAGAAGAGGCAAGAAACCGTCTCTCCCCGGGAGCCTCCGGGAGCCACCCTGGCCACACCTGGATGGAGCCCAAGAGACCGACTGGGTTTCTGCCCGCCAGGGCTGTAAGAAAGCACATGTGCTGTTTTAAGTCAGTAAGTTTGTGTTTGTTTGTTACACCAGGAGCAGAAAAGGAACATGGTCCTGAGCCATGCACCTAACGTCCCCCACGGCGGCGCGTGGGTCGGAGCTGGATGTGGGTGTGGGTGGGAGAGGGTCCCCCTCACAGAAGTGCAAACGCGCCTCTAGCTGCCGTGAGTAGGAAAACTCTCTGTGACCCACGTGACCACATGCTCCCGTGAGGTGCTTTTGAGGGGCTTTAACAAATCAGCAAGACAGACAGAAGGACAGTGGGGAAGCGGCTTGAGCGGGCGTGCCACCGAGAGAAAGCCCGACACCCTCAGAAGCGTGTCCCAGCCAGGGAGCTCGGCGGGCGTGGGGCGCTGCCGGGGGCCAGGGAGCCTGCGTGCATGAGCCCTCGGGAGGAGCTGGGCGTCCGGGCCGCTGCGTCCTGTCCACAGGAGCAGGTGAACTGGGCCCCGGGCCTGCGGCAGCCCAGCTAGCCAGATGCAGCCCACGCGTGCGTCTGAGAAAAGCCACGGGCAGCGAAGGAACCAGATGTAGACGGTAAGGCCTGTGGGCCCATGTGTACTCAGAGCTCGTGACCGGTGCCCACAGAACCAGTGTCTGGGGACGCATACTTGGGTGGACAACCCTGAAAAGAGGCAAAGACAGTCCCAAGAGAGGCTGTGGGCCGGGTGTGAGCGCGACCTGGTGTTCCCAGCGGGGAGCTTCTGCTTCTCCCCCGGAGGGCACAGGACGAGTTCTGTAAGCCTGCAGTGATGTTTTAGGCTTTTTTTTTTAAAACCAAAAAACCGGAAAAACCAAAAACCCCAAAACCCCAAACAATCCAGAAGGAAAACGGAGCAGCGTCCCTGGGCCCCTGGGCAGGTTGGTCAAGGCCACACCTGACCGGCGACAGCGCCGGCCTCGGGGCAGCGTCAGACCCGGGCCAGCCCGGCACACACGCCCGCGGCCGAGTAGAACCGGGGTGCAGCGGGAACAGGCCGGCTCCTGGGACCCGGTGGAATTCCAGGCAGTGGGCACAGGGCCCTCCGGCAGCTCCTGATGCCAGGAGCCCGGGCCACGCTTCAGCTGTCACACACCTGCCAGATCCCCGCACACGGACACAGCTCCGCCTTAGCCCCCGCGGAAGGTCAGTGCCATCCACACCACATGCCCTGTTCCCGTGTGCTCCGCTCGGGGAGCATGCGGTGTGGGCCTGTGCACGCGCACACACCCCAGGGGGCCCGCCCAGGCCGGGAGCGGAATGTGACAGGTCAGGTGCCAGCTGCTGCACCGGGGACGGGCAAGGATGGGCCCTGTGTCCAAGCGCGAGGCCCCCTGGGAGCCTGCCCCTTAGTTCCGGAGGTGGAGACCAGAGAACCATCTGGAAGCCCGTGTCGGGGCTGGCCCGGTCAGCAGCGCGTGGCTGCGGCGACCTCCAGGCCCTGGCGCGGTCTCTGCCACTTGATTCCCACGCAACCACTTGCTTCCCCTCTGCCACCGGACAAGCAGGGTCAGCCGCAGGGAAGCTGGGGCTTGGCGCCAATGCTGGCTGCTGTGGGCCCGCGGGCCCCTCATCTTGGCGTCTGCGTCTCAGAGGACGGGCCCTCATGGATGCTGCCCATCAGAAAGAGGGATGGGCCCAGGACACGGCCGTTCACGCCCCAGCACTGCGTGGCAGCGACGGTTTCCCTGATGTGAACTTACTGGCCATTGGGCTCTTCTGAGCCGGCTTTGACAGCACGAACGGGCCATCCAAGCAAGCCTGCTCTGCCCGCGGGCAGCTGGCAACTGGCCAGGCCTCCAGGGCCACTGGAAACCCCGAGCTTAAAGTCCCAGCGCCGACCCCCCACCATGTGTCGGCCACGCCTCTTGTCCGTGTGGTCACTGGGAGCCACGCTGGGCGTGCGTCTGAGGGGCCTCAGTGTTAGGGGTTCCTTGGACACGGAGGAGGTCAGGGCCAGGGTCCCAGCAGGAGAATGGGGACCCGGGACAGCTGAGACGACACTGCACCCGCAACCCCTTCTCCTGCCCAGACAAGGCCACGGCAGCGTCCTGCCTACCTGTCTCTGCAGGGGGACTGCTGCGACATGAGCCGAAAGAAAGCCACGAACCACGAGAGGTCGGTCCCTGTCAGGAGCTGAGGTGGTCAGTCTCCGGATGCCTGCCCACGAGCCCCACAGACACGCTGGATGGGGCCGGATCACAGCCCTGACTGACCACCCGAAGCAGGAACCCACAGTGGCCGCGCTCGAGGTCCTGGAAAGAGTTTGTAAACCCCCTACGCTGTGAACACGGCAGCCCTCCGGGGGCCTTGTGCTCTGCTGCCCGGCACTCTGTCCGGTCTGCCTCTTCCTTCCTCGAAGCAGCGCGACCAAGAACCCGGGCGCTAAGGGAACCAAACTCCTGCGACAGAGAAGGGAGTCGGGCACAGCCGACTGGTCCCCCCGCGGCTGGCCCCCGGTTTCAGAGCCAGCAGGCGACCCGTGATGGGGTCCGGCCACCAGCTGCGGCAGTGAGCCCTCCTCGCCTTCCTGGAGGACTCCGTCCACTGGCTGGCCGCACCCAGACGCGCCCCATTCCCCCCAACACAGACACGGGAGCTGTGGTCAGGTGAGACGGTCACAGAGCGAGTGTCGGCAGGAGAGACGCAGGGACGGGGGCAAGCCAGGGTGTGGATTTCTCAGCAGGGTCCCGCCCCATGTCCCTAGGGAGGAGCCGGACGGAGGCGCTCGGGGGAGGGGTGGCCAGCGGCGGGGAGGTGGGCTGGCGGTGGGTCTGCAGCCTTTGGGGGCGGCCCTGGCGGTGTAGCCCAGAGGCCCTGAGACGGCCCTCTCCGCCCTGTCCGTCCGCCGGCACCGTCCCCGGTCACACACGAGGAGCCTCTTGTGCTCAGCGTGGCAGCTGTTGCACCTCCGTGGCCTGTCTCTGGGGCGTCCTCTGTGCTTGTAGTGCTTTCCCCCCTGGACCTGCAACAGGTGTCCATGGAGGAGGCTGCCCGCCACGTGCAGCCTCGGCTGGTGGGCCACCACGACCGGGCTCCGATAGGCCCCAGGGGCCCAGGTACCCGGCTGAGTCCGGCTTTGGGGCCGGCTTCCGCAGACTGCGTCTCTCTCCTCTGGAGCCTGTGCCCTCGCCTGCTGCTGCCCATCCAGGTGGACCCCGGCCTGGGAAGCAAGGGGGTGGGGGGGTCGGGGACTCGGGAACTCAGGCTGGTGCTAGCAAGAGGCGGAGGAGCCCTTCCAGAGACTGACCTCTTGGGCCTTCTGGACCCCGACTGGCCCCCCCGGCAGAAGACACTTCCTTTCTTGAAGAGTGTCCCCAGGACTGCTCTGCTGGGGGCTGTCCTGCCAGCACCCCCACTCACGGAGTCAGTGCCTGCGACGCGCTGGCACCGTTGGTCACCGGGGAGCCCTCCAGGCTGGGTGTGCATGAGGCGACGCAGCCCAGGTGAACTCGAGCAGCACGAATGTCCTGGGGGCCGCTGTGGGGCCGCAGGAACCCACCCCAGGCACCGCCCCCACACGGGATCTGTCTCCAGGTCCAGTGAGCACCCTCTGTGCCGGCTGCGACTTCGGAGCTCCAAGCGATCCGACTGACCGTTTTCGCTGGGACCAAGAGGCCCTTCCGCACGGTCTGAGTGTCCAGGCCGCCCACCCACAGTTGCCACATGGGTTTGGAGAAGCTGCTTTTGGAGAAGGGGCCCTGGGGGTCACGCAGACAACATGAGCCATACCTGTGCTGAGCCCCGGGCACGAGACGGGTGCCCAGACCACGAGACGCGCGGAGACACGCAGTAGCGGGACTCACGCCAGCCGGGGACAGCCTGTGGCGCGGCAGAGCCCTTCTGCCTGAAAAGAGCTCCAACGTTCCGAAACCAGGGCCAGGACCTCCGCCCGCAGGGCTGGGCTCACGGGGTCACAGGAGGTCATGGACATCAGCCTGGGTGGCTCATGCTCTACTCAGCGATGGCCCTGGAGCCCCCACCCCTGCGCAGGGCTGCCTCCGGCTGGGTGCTGCACGGACTCCTGGGGGCTCCTGCGGCCATGTTGGCCGGGGGCACTGTATGAAGAAGCCGAGGGGGGGCGCCACCCCGTGCTTCCCAGCACATGCCCTGCCGTCCCAGAGGGGCTCCTACAGATGGAGCCTGGGGCACTGTCCCTCCGCGGCAGGGCCCAGCCTGGCACTAGCTGTGCACTGGGGAGTGGGTGGGCGAGTGCCCTCCACCACGGAACTCACAGTGTCCAGACGAAGCCCCTGGGTCTTGGGGCAGCTGTGTGCTTCAAGGGGGAGCACCAGGCCTTGACGAAGCAGAAAGGACTTATGAGCCCGTTGTCAGGAAGGCCGGTGGAGTTGGTGACGTTGAGGTCAGGGCATGATCGCAGGCAGCTGACTTGGGGACTGGCCCTGAGCATCTGGAGAGCCACAGCAGGGAGGCCCGTTGGCTGTGAAGCGGCATCCCTCGGCCAGTGGCTCCAGTCTGATTGTGTGTGTCACCAGACTCACCGGCAACCCCACCCTAAGGGGAGTGTGCGGGAGGCAGGGGCCCTACGCATTTGTGAACAGGGGTTGTGCTCCTGCGAAAGGGGCCCCGGAGAGCCCCCGCCTCTTCCACCCATGAGGACACAGCGAGAAGACTGCTCCCGCCAAAGCCGAGCCCGCCGGCCCCTCCGCAGGCGTCTGGTCTCCGGACTCTGCACTTCCGCTGTCCATAAGCCCCAGCCGGCGGCCGCCCCGGCTCGGACGGAGACACTCTCGGAGAGACGGGAAGCCTGGGGACGGTGCGTCTACCGAAGGGGGCCGGCCAGCGCCGCGGGGGGTGCCGGCACGGGGCTGCCCTCCCTGGCGCTCAGGCCTGGAGCCCGCGGAGCTGCCGCGCCAGAAGTCTCTGCGGCGTGCTGCGGGCCGTGGTCCTTAAATTGCCCGAAGCGTGGCCCGCGGAGGTGAGGGGGAAGACGTGTGAGTAGCTGTCGGAGCGGTCCAAGGAAACACCCGATCAGGGGCTCGCAGCAGAACGTGACCTCTCGGAGACGGGGCCGGCGATGCCCCTTCTTCTGCGGCCACGGCAGATGCAGAGTCTGCAGAAGCAGCCTCGGTCTTTCTCCTCCCGCGTTTCTGAGCCGGCCGACCCCTCAGCTTGCCTTTCTTCTCCAGCCACGTGATGGGAACGAGCAGGGAGGCGGCAGGCTTGCGGGGGGACGCGGGCTGCCCCGGGCGGCCTGGCCTGCTCTCCTCCAGGACCTGCAGGGCCAGCATCGGGGGCAGCTGAGCGGCTGAGCGGCCGGTCCCGAGGAAACCTGGACGGAGTGGCAAGCTGGCTTCCGGGGCAGAAACCCCGTGTGTGTTCTGCTGCTGGTGGAGGATTTGTGGGACCCCCCGCCCGGAGCTCACCTCTGCGGCTTCGTCGACGTCCTCACCGTCCTGAGGACCCATCACACCCAAAGGAGCTGAGACCCTGGGGGCAAACCCAGACCTTGCACTCGAGCCTCGCCTGTGCCGGCCTCCCGGCCTGCGTTCTGGCCACGCCATGAAAGTGCCAGGGCTGATGCTGGACCCCAGCTGGGCCCCCAAGAGGGCATCTGTTCCCGTCTCGCCAAGCTGGGGCGAGCCGCCCGGTTGTGCCATCGAGGGCCTGAGGGGCACACAGCCGCCCCCTCTCTGTGAGTAAAGTGAACTTGCCCCTTGGAAGCCTCGTTCTCGGCTCCCCCCACGGAACGCAGCTTCCGACCGACCCCACAGCTGTGCTCCTGGGACCTGCCCTCTGGCCGGAAGGGAGTGCTTACCCACCCAAGGCTGGGTTCTTCCAGACTCAGTCCTGTGACTAAAATGGAGTATTTAAGGCCAATTTAAAAAATATTTATTGAATCCCTAACATTTCCCCATCGAACCTGCAGGCGCTGTGTGCTGGGATCTGAGGACACAGCCCTTCCTTTGGGCCTGGGGAGGAGGGCAGGGGTCTGGGCATCTGGCCGTGGGCCCTCCGACTGGCACGTTGGGGAAGCCAGCTGAAGGCCGGGGCCAGGCTGGGCAGCAGTGGGCAGCCCTGCGTGCTTTGGGAAGGGGAACGCACAGCCGGGCTTCCCCCGTGCAGGAACCGAAATTCTTCAGGGTGGTGGCAGGACCACGGCCACCAAGAACGAGCCTGTGGGGGTGGGGAGGTGCAGGGTTGGGGGCAGAGTCGGGGCCTGTGGGCTCCCTGATTCAGGCTAGGGGACGAGAATAATCTGGAGCCGTGCTGGCTTTCCGACACGGTGACGGGAGGCTGAAATGGGGTCGTGGTTTAGGGTTTGTTCCCGGTGGACACGTGGGGAATGCGGGGCCGGGATTCCTTCCAGGTGGGCGCACTGGTGGGCACGGTCAGAACCCCAGGGGGAGGCGTCAGCCACGGGATGTGAAAGCCGGGATCCAGGAGGGACGGACTCTGTGGGACGCGGCGGCTTCTGGCGGCAGAGAAGAGAGCCCGCGTGTGGGCAAGGTGCCGTGTCCTTGCACCAGAGAGGCCCTGGTGGCGGGGGCTGGGCTGGCAGTGCTCCTGCGTCTGTCACGCGGTCCTGCCCCACAGAGCGGCTCCTGTCTTGGGCCGACCCCTCTCATGTCCTCCCCCGAGGTCATCGCCTTCCTGCGTCCTGCCCTTCCCAGCACCGGCCTTGCCTGAGGCCCACGCCCCCCTGCTTGAGACAGGCAGAGCACCCCGGCCGAGATCCGCACCCCAGCAGAGTCTGCCCCTCCCTCCTCCCCAAGGCCGTGGATGGTGTGCTGCATGTCCCTAGAACAGGGACGTCCCCTCCAAGCCACGGGCCTCTTTGGCGGAGCTGGAGTTTCGTCCCCTCGGCTTGACGCGGAAGCCGGCACAGGTCTCGAGAGCACCCCCGCCGCCCTGAAACCTAACTGTCCGGGGAAATTGAGGAGCCAGCGGGCCAAAGACAACAATCACAGGAAAATCAGACAATATTAAAACGAGTGATACAACGTGCCCGAATCACGCCCGTGAGAAACCGTAGCTGAGGCTGCGTTCGATGAAGACGGAAAGACCTCGGACTAGCCCCGCTTTGCGCCGTGGGGACTAGAGAGAGGACGCGCAGAACGGACCCCGGCTACGGGCAGACGGGAGCGGCGGGGCTGCGGCAGGAGTCGTAAGACCGGGAAGAGCCAAGCCACACAGGGAGCGGATGAACCCCACGCGGGCTCTTTAAAACTGTGCACAAATGGGTTGTGACCGCCGGCCGGACTGAGAGAGACGGTGAGAGAGGGAGAGGCAGGGAAAGGAGGAAGAGAGGCGGGGGGCGTAGGGAGGGCCCTGCTGTGCTGGAGGCCCCGGCCAGCCTGGTCAGGCAGGAAGAGTTAAAATTGAAAGCTGTCCGGACAGGACATGTGTCCCTGGATGCTGATGATGGGACCACACGCACGCGCGCACACAGGATCCTGAGGCGTCCACGGGCAGGCTCCCAGCTCTGGGAACAAACCCCGCCAGGCTTCGGGACACAAGACCAACGCACGAAGTTCAGCGGTGCCTCTGCACGTAAGCGATGACCGACCCGAAGACGGAGAAGACGTGCCGGTAGAGACCGTGAGGAAAGAGGTCTAACCCCGGCGGTGTGGGACGTGCGTGCGGACAGCGGTCCGTGTCCCCAGCAAAGGTCTCGTGGACCCGAGGACACGGACAGCTGTGCTGTGTTTACGGATCGGAAGCTGTAAAGTCCTCGAGTCAACCTCTCCGCTCCCAGGGCTCTGTCGGGTCCGGGCGGGTTCCATCAACACCGCAGTGACCAGTTTTACAGAAATGGACAAATGGACCCTAATGTCCACACGGAATCGCTAGGGACCCTGAAGAGAGGAAACAGTCCTGAAGCCGAAAGCCTCAGCCCCTCTGCCTCCTGAGCCAGCCTGACTCGAAGGCAACATGTCCGACCCCAGACCAGGGGTCTCAGCCGGGCAGCGCCCCCCACCCCCACGCTGTTGCCGCCGAGCAAGGATCGCCCCCAGGGCTCAGGCCGGGGGTGGGGGCCAGTCAGGCCCGAAATGCTCTTCCAATCCAGAATCCTGCAACGTGTTAGGTGAATGTGGATGGGAATCTCTGAATGGGCTTAGTTCCCCCCAAAGCAGCGCAGAGGGGGCCTGTGTAGCGAGCGAGCTGACCCCGGTGCGGGAGCGCGGAACGCAGGGCCCCGGCCCACAGGCCCTCCCCGGTGGCAGACCCCTTCCCGCATCTCTGCGGCCACCTGGCAGCGAAGTCAGCGTGAGAAGTGAGACCGCTGACCTGTTTCTCAAAAAGCTGTGTGCTCTGAGCTCACACAGGACGTCCTCCGGCGAACGACTCCCTCTTATTTCTCATGGGAAGACGGCAGAGCAGGGGGACACAGGGGTGCCTGCAGCCTGCAGACGGCGCATGCACCCCGGGCCTGCCGCAGGTCAGCGGGACCTGCCGTGCAGCGCTGCCCGGCGTATCGAGGGGCCGGGACAGCCCGAGTCCTGGGGTCACTTCCCTCCCCGGGACTCAGGAGCTACAGGCCTGCAGAGGTTGCACTCAGGCTACTGCCGCGTGGGAATGGGATCCGGGACGCAGATCAAAGATGGTCCCTGCGGGCCAGTCGGAAGAGCCATCGCGGGTAAGGGTGCCTCTGGCGAGGAGGTGTCTGGGAAGACAGACTCTGGCCCCCGACCTTTGGGGTCCCCATGACCACCCCCAGGCCAGGCCTGGCCACAGAAGAGAGTGGAGGAGCCAGGCCTCTGCAGAGCCCAGAGCCAGTGTCCAACCCTCCCGAGTCTCATCCTGCAGGAGGGGTCATCACCTAGGGAGCTGCTGCCGGAATCACATCACATGCCCCCGCACCCCTGCCCCGCTGTCGAGCATTTGTACCAAAGAAGGGGACATGGAGAGAGGTGACAGTGGTTTCCAGACAGCACGACAGGGAGAGCAAGTGTCCCAGAGTGACCAGCAGGTGTGACACGCCAGCTTAGAGCACAGCCACCGAGCCCATGCCCCTCTTGTCCTAGGCCCCCTGGGCCCACAGTCCACAGGACACATGCCCATCCATGAAGCCCACAGCCCACGGGGCACATGCCCATGGATGCCCCGGGCCCACTGCTCCTGGAAGCACCTGGGAGTCCGGTTCATTATGTGCATGTGGCACCATCAGAGAGAAAGGCTCCAGAATATTCCGAGGCTGCCATGCTTTTCTTCAGAAAGCCAGGCAGCTTTTCAGTCGCTGACAGACCAGGACGTTCATTCTGAGAGTGATTCTTAAACCCCAAGGAGCAAGGGCCTCCCTGGAAGGAGAAAGCCTCAGCCCCTCTGCCTCCTGAGCCAGCCTGACTCGAAGGCAACATGTCCGACCCCAGACCAGGGGTGTGGAAACCCTGCCTCCCCGGCCGGCGTCAGCAGCAGAGTGCCACGGGCCCTGCTAGCTGTGTGGCAACGGGTGTGCGAGCTCTGGAAACTCCGTGTCAGAAAACCTAACGAGGTCCCCGTATTTATTAAACAGCATAGGGTGTTGTTCTATCTGCCTCAAGATGAGTCCCTCGGACGAGTTTGGGTCACTGACATATTTCCTGAAGGCCCTCCCAGTTTAGACCTGGACAGAGTTCAGTCCAAGGGCTGAGTGTCCATGCCCCTGGGCCCAGACCAGGGGGTCCTTTGGGGTCCTAGCAGCAGAGGCATCAGCTGTCCGTCACGGGGACCACCTGCCCATCCCGAACCCTCCCAGCCCGAGCGAGTCCTAGGCTTCAGAGCCACCTGCCACCCAGCCTTGAAAGGCCCAGGCCATGTGGCCACCTCGGGGGTTGGTAACCAAGCCTCCGTTTCTCCCAGCTAAGGAGCCGGTGCCTCAGCCCATGGAAGCCCATGGACAGGCTGGAGCCAAGACCGGACCCACCCCCCAGAGCTGCCCACCACAGCCCCTCGTGGCGTGGAGCTCAGTAGCACAGAGACACACCCGCAGGCCCCCAGACCCACCGGCTCTGGCTCTATCCCCCAGCACCCCGACATCCCCTCTCGGACACCCCACCCTGTCCCCAGTGCCCCGCCCCGCCCCTGGCCAACTGTGCAGACCGGCTCGTCCTTGGAACCCAAGCTTCCCTGTGAGCCCATCTGCTGGGACCCCTGGGAGGGAGCCCAGAGCTGGGGCCCTTGGCGGCCGGGGGTGGAGGCGGCAGGGCACGCGTGCGCTCGGGTACCTGAGCAGGGGCTGCTTGGGGTACGGCGGCTGGTCTGCGGCCGGGCACGGGGGCGCTTTCTTGGTCACCTGCTCGTAGATGCTCCCGGCGGCCACCCCGATCCACAGCATGCTGGCCAGCGTGGCGTAGTGCAGCAGGAGGCCCGCCTGCAGGGAGGGGCTGCTCAGCTGCGCTGCCCTAGGGGACTGTGTACTCCCCAAGCTCTGGGTCTGCGCCCTCCCGCTCCCTGTGCTTTCTTAGGGGCCAACTCAGTAGTGACAGGGAGTGACCAGCAGGAGGGCACGTGGAGTCCCCAGTGAAGGCAGATGTTCCCCTTCACGGGGAGGTACGTGGGCTGCTGAGGCTCTGGCACGGGTTGGCTCTGCTGTCCTGAGGAGAGACGGGGCTGGGAGCACACGGGCCTGTGTACACGCACCCAGGGTCAGCGTGGCCGGACGTGGGACCCTGAGGGCTCCAGGAGGGCAGGTGCCCCCAAGTGGAGGGCGGGGCGGTCCTGCAGCAGGGGTCTCCCCAGCGGCATGGCCTTGCGGGGTGAGTATGACAATCCAGGGTCAGATGCGGAAATCCACTCCCCACAAGGCCAAGTGGCTGGTGGCCCTCAGCAGCGGCCCCGGCCGGCCCCCTGGCCACACGTACTGCTCTGGCAGAGTATGCATCCCCTGCTCGGTCTCTGCCTGCTTCCCTGGGAAGCAGTAAGCTGACATTTCACAATGACAAGTAAATTATGGCTGTCGCTGGAAAGGGCACAGATGTGTAAGGAGTACGGAGACTCTGACTAAAGCTAACGCTGTTTCGCAATGGTTTATCAAACCCAGATTCCATTCTCACTTCGTGGAAAGCTCTAGATCGATGAGAACGGCACGGGTGGAGTGGGACCCCGGAGCTGTCTGTGGTTCTGGGGGGGCTCCCTGCACGCACGTGGCAAGTCCAACCTTCTCCTCGGCCTGGCCGGGGACCTGGGGCGTGAGCGCTCTCTCCGCGCCAACCAGAGGGAAAAACGGGCCACGTCTGCCTGGCCCTTGACTGAAGTACAGTGAGTCTCTCTGTCCAGGGGACAACAGCGTGGCTGTCATCACAGATGAACAGCAACGCGTCCCCGGAGGAGGCTGGGGGTCAGGAGGAGAGCGGGAGGGGCTGGCTGCCGGCCTCGCCGGGACCCAGACCCGTGGGCCCACGTGGGGGCTGGGAGAAGGAGGAAGCGCAGGACCCCGCCTCCCAGCGCGGCTTCAGGCTGGACACAAGGGGAGGTCCTAGGGACCCCGCCCTGGCTTCCGGACAGGGCTGCCGCCACTCCGGGAAGGAGGCAGCCACGGGCCATCCCACCGCCAAGCCCGGGCCCGCGTGGACGCTGGCGCATGTTGTCGTGTGGGACCACCGGAGGCCAGCTGTCTGCGCTCGTGACGTCACTTAGGACTGCAATCAGACTCGGGGTCATCTTGTTGCCATAGCAACCATCTGTCCTCCTGCCGAACAGCGCTTCAGGCCGCGCGCCGGGCGTCATCTTAGTCTGGGTCTGAGCCACACTGGGACGGGGGAGGTGGTCCAGGGCGCCCCGTGTTCAGGCACAAAGGCGGAGGCGAGCTGTCCCTTGTGAGGGTGGGGTAGGCCTGGCTGCGCACGGGGGAAAAGCACGTTTGCTCGGGTGGATTGGTTCCAGACACGTGGAGGCTGAGATGTCCTGTTCCCGATGGGGGCAAGTCGGAGCCAGGAGAGCCGAGTCCAGGGGCTGGGCACCGATGTCGCAGACTGGGTAGGCGCACAGAGAATCCCTCCCTCTGCCCTTGTCCCAGGCCCCCAGGGGAGCGGATGAGCCCCAGAATGGGGAGGGCACCTGCACACATGTCCCAGAGTGACGTCGGACCCAGTGTGGGCCCCACAGAGAGTCCCATCGACACATTGACGCGACACCCCGTGTTTCAGCTATGTCTTCTTGGGCCTGCCCCAGGCCAGCAGTAGTGGGCATATCCGGCCGGGCTTCCGTAATAGTGACTGACACTCCACTGGTGTCTGCTGATCACACGCCTGTGTTCCAGAATCGTCGGGGGAGAGCAGAGAGTGTCACCCTGAGGGCTGGCCGGCCCCCCATTCCCTCACCTGGGCCCCCGCTCTGCTCTCTAGAATGCACACAAGGCCCTCTGTCCCTCCTCGCCTGCCGGAGAGCTGGGCAGCCCAGCCAGGCCTCGTGTGGCTTCATTCCCAAACCTGGGCCGGGTCCCGATGCCTGTTTGCCAATGAATGAGCGAATGACTCATGGTCCCGCTCACTGGTGGGAAGGTGGTCAGGAGGTCGGGGGGCATCCACTGCGGAGCTCACCGGCTGGCTCCCTCCGACGGGGGGCCCGAGGCCTGTCAGCACAAGGCAATCAACTGTCTGTCACACACGTCCTCTCTGCAGACCGTGGTTCTCCGGACCCAACCAGGCCTGTGCCGTCCCGAGGCTGTCCACCCGGCTAACTGGCCAGGCCTCGGATGCCGCGAAGACACCAGCATCGGGGCGTCCCCTTCGGGGCTGGTGCATAGACACAGTTCCCAGGTTTTTGGGAGGGAATCGGCTCCCCAGTGGGGCCAAGGAGCCTGGGGAGCTGGCTGCGGGGCCCGGGAGCGGCAGGCGGCTCATCGCCAGGGTCCCGGCACGGGGCGCGCTTGAGTGGCCCAGTGGGGCGTGAAGACGGAGTCCGTTCCGTGGCTTGCCGCCGGCATCGCCCCTCCACAGGCGCTCGTAGGTGGGGCGTGGGACAGATTTTCCTGAGCCCCCACTGTCTCCTTGCCTCTCCACAGGCTTTAGGAAGCGGCTCTGCCCCCGGGCGTGGTCTCCATGTGTGTCGGCAGCGTCTCTTCGGGGGCTCGTGCGCGGGTGTCTGAACCCGACCTCTGATGGCGCGGACAGCCTGGGTGGGGTTCCCAGGCAAGCGTGCCGACCTGCAGGTGCCAGGGCTCCAGAGCGGGGGCTCAGCGGCCACCCTTCCCCAGGGCCGCCCTGCGGGAGCAGACTCTCACCACCTCTGTGCAGGTCACCTCGTGTGCACAGACCACCATCAAGGTTGGCACTGTGGCCTCTGGGTGTCAGGTCATCAGGCCCCAGCGGCTCCCACGGCCATCAGAAAGTGCTGAATTCACAGAAAAAGACTGTAGGGGCAGCAGCATGACAGCCTGTGGGCGCCAGGACGAGAGCTTCCCTCCATGCGGCCTAGTTCTCGGTAAGACTCTTCTCGGTCCGTGGGTCGGCCCCCACCTGACTCCTGCCTGGGCACTGGAGGGGACCGTCCGCCTGGAGGTCACTGTCCGCCTGGAGGAAACTGTTTACCTAGAGGTCACTGTCCGTCTGCAGGAGACGGCCCACCATGGAGGTCACTGTCTGCATTGGAGGAAACTCTACCTGGAGTTCACTGCCCACACAGAGGTCACTGTTCAGCTGGCTGAGCTGGGGCTACGAGCAGGGGCTGGGCAAGGAGCTGGAGAGTGAGCGCATGGAGAAACTTGGGCCTGGGTCACACTCGGCAGCACAGGGAAGCAGGCTGACTGCTGGGGAAAGGTCTCTTCTGACCAAGGGGTATTTCCCCCCTTTCAGAGACAAGCCAGGGGAGGCCACAGGGAGGGAAGAAGACCGTTTGGTGACTTGTTCTCAAGGCTGTGACGCTCGGAAGCCCTTTCACCTGGGAGGGAGCAGAACCTTCCAGAGTGAGGTGGGGGGTCTGCCGCAGTTCCCCGTGGGGGCTGTGCCTCTGGGGCCCGCACTCCCTGGCCAGAGCGGTGGCATCAGCCTCTGTGGACTCTCATCTGGCCGGGGACAGGGGGGCGGGGGACCCCTTCCCCGTGCTCCTGCCCCACCAGGCTGTGGGAGGGCAGCTCCCGTCTCTAACCCTGCGACCAGCGTCCGGGGCTGGACCGTGAACGTCCAGGTCGCGGGTCACGTGGAAAACAAATTCTCTGACGTGATCTGATGCTGAGCGAAACGACGGGCCTCGCTGGGGGAGAGGTTGTGATTCGGGCGCCCGACGGTTCCCTCCGGGAGATGCATCTGGGCCAACCCTTGAGCGTTAGTTCATGAACAAGAGCACGATCACAGCTTTCCCCATTGGTAGCAGGGTGGACACACACTACATCCTGTCACACACAGGGACGAGGGAACACTCACCGCCTGGCACAGGACTGGGTACTTGCTGCGGTTGACGCCGCCCGCAAACACCGTGAAGGTCAGAGCCGCGTGGAAGCAGAAATTCAGGAGCGTGTGCCGGCCTTTCCGGCTGATCCGGATGGCGCTACAGGCAACAGAGAGGTCCCGTCAGCACCGAGCATGAGGGCGAAGCGTGCAGGCCAGCCCCCCGGCAAACACACAGCTGCCCCTCCCCCACCAGATTGAAGGGCACGAGGCAAGGTGTGCAGAGGGTGCTGGCGGCTGCTGTAACTTCCCCAGGACGTGGGCTCTTGGGGCACGTGACCTGACCCCGGGCCACTGGAGGAAGAACCTATTTATCTGATTGATAAGAACACGGAGGCCCCCGGGGAAGACCTTGGTGGAGGCCTAGCGTGGGAGAGCATGGCTGTCCCTGAGCTCTTGGCCACCCTCGGCGGCTGTCAGCGCCACCCCCGGTGCTAGGCCGGTGATCTAGAGGTGCCTTCCAGGGACGTCTTGCTCCCTGAGGAGGGGCTCACTACAGGGTTTGCGTGGGATGGTGAGCGTGCGACCTGCGGCAGGGCGGGCCTTACTTCCGGTGCACGACGTAGGTGACGACGCAGGCCAGGAGACAGAGCAGCATGACGGCCGTGCAGGCGTACACCACGGGGTGCAGGACGTCCCCTGGGTACTGGGGCAGGGAGAGGACAGTCTTCAGATCCTGGGAAGGACACAGAGCAGACATGTGAGCAGGAACCAGGCACCCGGTGGAGCTGCCTGCACCCGCCCCCGGCCGGCCTGTCCCCTGCAAACCATCAAGGATGTCTGTGTCGGGGGTGGGGCCTGCTTCCTGGGAGTGCGCCTGTCTGAGGGCCCCAGACCCGCAGGCCACGAGCGTCCGGACGGAGCCCCCCCGAGAGGCAGCGACTCAGGGCAGGTGGCCGAGTCCCACTTCCCAGCCTCAGGCACCGGACATCGTGCTCTGTAGAGTCTCCCAGGAGAATTCCGGGCCCCGTCCCGGGAGCCGACTCCAGTCCCGGAGAAAGAGCCGTTGCTGGGGCGGGGTGGGGCGGCCCCGAGGCCCTCTGGACAGCATCGCAGCCCCGGGTCGAAGGCTGGAGGGCAAGGGGCACGTGCAGCTGAGGGGCGAGGGCCCTGGCCGGACACGGGGGCTGAGGGACTCCGCCTTTTTGTCCATCAGACTGGTGTGGTGAGCTCTCTCGATGTCGGCATAGGCAGCCGCGAGATGTACCGGCCCCGGGACCAGGTTTCCAAGCCACCAAGAGAAAACGTGGCAGCCAAGCAGAGCGTCCCGTGGGCCTCACACACCCCGCCGGGCACACAGCACCCAGGCCCTGTGATCGTGCGAGGGAGGAGAGGGCCCCGGGGCACAGACCCTCCTGTGCGGCGCAGGCCCTAGAGGTGCCGGCGGGGACCCTGGCCTTGCGCGCCTCTGACCTCTGACCTCTGACATGCACTGAGCAATGTTCCAGACCCTTCATGTGCTGTAACTCGCCGAGTCACGAGGACACCCGGCCGTGGACCGAAACCTATCCCTACAACTCAGGGGTTGGGGTCCTCGTGCCCCACATGCCTGCAGAGGGGGTGGTGAGCCTTTTAGGGGGTGACCAAGGTCACAAGAGGTCACAGGATGAGGCCTGGTTCAATAGGACCCGTGCCCTTATGACGGAGACGGGGACACAACCTGCCCAGAAGGAAGACCGTTGGAGGCCACGGTCAGAAGGTGGCGATCTACGTGTCTAGGAGGGCGGCCTCCGGAGAAAGTGCCCCCTGATGCCTTGACTGTGGGCTTCCAGGCTCCAGGACTGAGGGACAGTGTGGACGTTAACTGGCTCTGCATGGGGTGCTGGTTAGGCCCGTCCCCCGTCCCGGGCTGCTGGTCGCGCCCCCCCACCCCCCAAGCAGACGGATGCAGCCCACCGGGGGGATTGCTCCTGTGCCCACTGTCGGGGCCAGAGGGTGAGACGCTTTCCCCACCTCTCAGCTTGTGCTCTGAGCCGCTTCCACAGCCTGGGACCGGATTGGCTTGGGGAGGGGCGGGGGGGGGGCTGGTGCCCACAGGGGGCCGCCTGGGGGTCCTCTGTGAGACCACACGGAGCTGCCCAGGCATGACAGCGGGCTGGTGGTCGGGGGGTGTTGCACGCAGCCTTGCCAGCAGTGCCCATGGCGGACGCACCCCCCAGGCTGACACAGGCTCTGGGTGGGCGCTGGGCCCTTCCCTGCTCGGTCAGGGCGGCGGGAAGCAGCTGGTGCTCCTCCAGGACGGTGCCAGCCCGAGTCACGCAGGAAAGGATGGGAATGTCCCCGAAGGACGCTTGGCCTTGGCTGGTCTGGGAAGACAGTGTGTCCAAGAGCTAAGACAAGGCACTGGCCCATCAGGGAATGTCAGACTCCTCGGACGGATGTCCAGGGACAGCCAAGGACCACCCCGGATTCCAGTTGTGGCCTCTGCATCCTGATCGTGCTCGGCCCAGGGACCTTTCAGAGACCTCTCTGCTGTCATGGTAACAGCAGACGGAACCCTGTCACCATGGAAAAGGTGCCCGCGACCCAGACACCAAGGGGCCTCCTCCCAGTCTGACAGCGAAGGACCTAGCTGACTGCCGAAGCCGAAATTATGGCCCTTGACCCAGCAGCTGGCCAAAGGGGAGCGCGTGTCAGGTGGCAGCCCGTAGGCTGGATGCGACGGTGGCCCCCCCACCGTCCTGACTGTCCACGCACAGGCCAGAACGCCTGAAGGGCACATGCGGACACGCACAGAGCACTCACGACTCCCCTCCAGGTGACTGGGGTTTCAGCAGGACCCACACTGCGGCCGTGGCCCCAATTCCCATGACGTCATGGGCTCAAGACCAAGGACAGTGGAAGGATGCCAGCCGCAAGGTGACAGGGATGCCACGGCTGCGGGGCCCCCTGGGGACAAGGGCTGCGGCTGACTGTGGCCTAGAGCCCTGCCGGCACGGCCCGTCCTGATCCCCACGCCCACGGCCAACAGAGGTCTCTCCGGAAGGCACCCAGGTCGCCGGAGGCCTTGATGGCCCCCTCCGGGCGCTCTGTCCTGCACTGTGGGACTTGCGTAGGCAAGGACAGGTTTCTGAGATCGTGGCTGAGGTGCTGGGAAGTCGCGGCCCAGCGTGTCTGTCTCCTTGGGGCTCGCGCGGCTCCCCAGGACGTGCTGGCTGCCGGAAGCGCTCACGTCTGCTCACCTGCCGCCCCGGCTTCGGGCGCGCTCCCTGTGGCGCCGCAGAGGTCCGCGGTTTTTGGCCCCTGCCGCCGTCAGCCAGCACAAGCCTCCTGACGGTTGTAAACCACCGCGAGTTTCCCTGGTCACATCCTGGTCTGTGAGTATCTTCTCACCGCCGTTTCTTCTGAGACTGCTGCTGACGGGCGGACAGCGGCCCAGCCGGCCGTCAGAAGTCAGCGTCCCGGAGGTCACCCAGGCCCCCGTGTGTGCCATTAGCTCTTTTCAGAGATGGGGGCTTTTAACCTGGGGTCTAAGTACCCTGCCACTAGTGACCTGAAGGCCCGGGCTGCAGGGACGGCGTTCCCGTGCGCAGAGCCCCAGCCGAGTTGAGGCCTGGGGTGGGCCTACCCCTCTGGGGACTCCCAGTCCCTTCTTGGCCTTTCTGGGGGGCTGTCACCTTCCTGCTGGGGGCGAGGGCAGGGGTGGCGGGTGGAGAGGGGCTGAGGAGTGACAGACGCCCGTTCTGGAGCAGAGCATGCTATGATGCCCGGAGCCCGTGTCCAGGCGTAGCACGCAGGGCTGGGGCCCAGGGCCTGCGTCAAAGAACTCCCGCGCGAGGGCATCCCACCTGCCAAGTTTTAGCCCCACACCCCAACCCCCTTCCGCTAAGCCAGTGGGAAATCCAATCTCCTTCACCTCACAGGCCAAGGCTCAAGACTCAGTGTGTCCCGAGCCCATGCCCCGGCCAGCGCACAGCCGAGGTCACCCTGCTGCGGGGGTGCCTTCTCGTCCGAGGGCCCGGTTTTGAGGCTGCAAAGGTGTGGGGGCTCCTGAGCCCAGAGCAGCTGCTCCAACACTGTGTGTTTTCTTCAGTTCCGTTCCGGCTCCTATTTTTTTCCTCCAAGTTAGTTATCAACTGTGTCTTTCTACATTTTTAGAGGTGACATTTAAAATTCAAAGTAGGTAATGCCGAAAGGAGATATTATTCTGTATTTTAAAGTTCATACGTGTGTGAGTTCCTCCTGGAGGAATTGCTTTGCGAGTGTCCCACAGAGAAGATCCTTGAGACGTGCGGGCTGAAGCCAGGACGGGCCCTCCCGCGCCCTCGGACCGGCAGGCACTTGCCACCGGAGAGCCCGGGCTCCGTGGAGGACCCCGCCCGACGCTGGGGCCCCCGCCCGCGGTCTCCGCTCACGGCTCTGCCTTTAGAAGCCGGCGAAGAGCCTCTGCTCCCGGGGATGCCCGCGGCTGCCGTGTTCTCTGCGGAGCCTGGAGGCCGGCGCCCCTGCCCCAGGTCCGGTGCGTCTTCCCCTTCCCAAGGCTCCCCTTGCTCTTATGTTTGTGTCGTTTTAGTGGACGTGTCCTTTCTGGTAGTTCTGCAAATCCATCCGTTTGTGGCTGGACAGACCGGAGAGAGGAAGGGGTGCCACGCGGTGTCCGTCGTCTGACCAAGGGGCCATTTGCCGGGCGGGAGGGAAGGGGCCTCTGCTGCCCCGAGCTGCGGACCGCGGCGTCCCCCGCCTCCGCTCCGGACCGGTGAGTCCGCGCCGCGGGCCCCGCGGGCAGGCGGAGGCAGAAGGTGAATCACTCACCCCGCGCACACAGGGCCGAACCGGACGTCACGTTGTACCGCTGGTTCCGTTTTCGCCTTGGCGGGGCGTGCGGGACAGCCGGGGACTCGCAGCGGCCCTCGGGCGA
Source organism: Mustela erminea (assembly GCF_009829155.1). Taxonomy (NCBI): domain Eukaryota; kingdom Metazoa; phylum Chordata; class Mammalia; order Carnivora; family Mustelidae; genus Mustela; species Mustela erminea. The sequence goes on along the minus strand of NC_045627.1, from coordinate 91,584,847 downwards.
CGTCGGGGGTGACGCGGCCTCCATCTCTGGGATGAGGGACGCTCGCGAGTTTCGGAAACTTAAACGTGAAGCTGGAGGAAGAGCAGCGCGGGGACAACTGGCGGGATTCTGGGTGCGGGTGCGGGTGCGCGTGCGGGTGCGGGTGCGCGTGCGGGTGCGGGTGCGGGTGCGCGTGCGGGCGCGGGTGCGGGTGCGCGTGCGGGCGCGGGTGCACGTGCGGGTGCGGGCGCGGGTGCGCGTGCGGGTGCGGGTGCGGGCGCGGGTGCGCGTGCGGGTGCGGGTGCGGGCGCGGGTGCGCGTGCGGGTGCGGGCGCGGGTGCGCGTGCGGGTGCGGGTGCGCGTGCGGGTGCGCGTGCGGGCGTGGGCGTGGGCGCGGGCGCGGGTGCGCGTGCGGGTGCGGGTGCGGGTGCGCGTGCGGGTGCGTGCGGGTGCGGGTGCCTGTGGCACGGCTGGGGGTTGCAGGTGCAGCCTAGCGAGCGGCAGCGTGGACACAGCCCAGGCTGGTCCTGCCCCGCGCCGGTGCGTCCGCCCTGACCCCGCCGGCTCCGCAGCGTGGCAGGCACGGACCAGACTCCACCTCTGCATCCTGCATCCGCCCCTGGTCTTCTCAGGGTTTTAATTCCACTGTTGCCTTCTCAAATGTGGGATCCTCATGTGCAGAAAAGGGGTGTCCCGGGCTGTGTCTTTGGGATTCTGTGCTCCAAGCACAGCCAGGGTAGGCCTTGTTTTTCTCCCTTCCAGCCCCTGCTGGACATGCCAAAGCATGGTCTGGTGACACAGGGCAGCCCCGAGCTCAGAGCGAGTCTGTGGGTTCTCGGCGGCTGCTGGCACCTGCTGGGCCACATCACAGAGGAGCCGCCGCAGTGGGGTCTCTTCCTCCCGCTTCAGCATCGGTGAGCGGCCGTCTTGTCCTCTCAGATCTGCTTCATGTCCAGTGATCCGAGGAGTCCCGCCACGCCTCGCCCGCCACAGGAGGTGTGGCTGGGAAGACGGGCTTGTGCAGAATGAACGTGGCCTCCCTCCCAGTGACCGCACCGCTCCTCAGGGGACCCACCCGACCTACGCTCTGAAAGGAAAGGCGGAGAATGTGCACAGCTTTGGACAACTACTTCCTTCCTTCCAACACCGGTCGCTGGGTTCCCTTGGGGACGTAAGTGTGAAAATCACTGAAGATTGCGGAGTGCAAAGGACGCACGTTGTGGTCGCTGCTTGAATTGAACAGGAACGGGGCCACTGCACACACGTCCTCTTTTGTTTGCAAACAGCTATGACGGCGGCCTGGGTCCCGCAGGCCCTGCAGGGGAGGGTCCTCCCCGAGTAGCAAGGACAGGTGGGCGCACGTCCTGAAGGGAGGACCGGGGCCTCCGTGCAACACGGACGCCAGCGTAGCCCCCAGGTGCCTCCAGGGGACCGTGTGCCGTCACGCTCCGGAGCCACCAGGCTGACTGCCGACCTCAGGGGTCAGGAAAGCTGGCGGCCAGCCCGGGGCTGGTGCCTGGCAGGTGGCGTGAGTGTGGCAGTGTGGGGCGGCCAGGGTCGGGCCATCCTGCTGGCCGCAGCCTCTGGTCTTCATCCTCGTATCGCCGGGCACCTGGGGTGAGGTCTCCCAGCGTCCACACCACAGACTCAGGGACGTGTGCAGAGACGTGCTGGCTGCTGCCCCGCAGGGCTGGATCTGCATTTCTTTAGGGAATCTCCAGGGAACTGGTTATTTGTTAGGAATAAAAAACCATCAAAGTGCTGAGGCTCTAAACCCTTCCGGCAAGTGTGACCCATCAGCTTCACGGTCCTGGACTGGGCCAGTGTCCAGGGCTGGGCTGGGGGCAGCGCTGCACGGGTGCGGCCGCGGGAGGTGGGATGCAGGGCAGACCTGCTTGGAGGGCCAGGGTCAGACCGGAGGAGACGCCAGGGCTGCTGGCTTAGGCCGAGGCGTCCCGCCCTGCCCCCAGGCTTCTGCCACGGCTCCTGGCTCACCCTGTCTGCGGACAACAGGTTCGTTTTGCAAGTAAGGCTCTAACCTGAGGATGGAAACCTGAGAACAGGCCGACCTGGAGGCCCCAGCCACGCTGGCAAGGTGCCGCGTGGCCACAGGCAGTCCCTTAAGGAGCCGGGCGTCTGGCCAGGCCGGCCTCCCGAGGAGCAGGGGAGTCTGGACGCCTTCCCGGCCGGCGGGGCTCAGAGCAGTCCTGCGGACCATGCGGAGTCTTGGCAACGAGCACCGACCTTACTTGGGCGTCTTGAACGAACAGGAAGGAAACGGACCAGTGACTCAGACAGACGCCGCTCTGGAAGCAGACACTCGGGGGTGCATCTGACTCAGTGCTGGCACCCGAGCCGCGGCCGCTGCCGGCCACGTGTCCTCGGCCATCGGCATTCCCTGCACGCGCCCAGGGCCTCCGCTGCCCCCGACCCTCGCGGACACACACAATGCGTTATTGACTCGCCGCCAGCCTTCCCGGAAGCTGAGCCGGCAGGGACCGCACGGAGGCTGCACGAGCCGGCACGCCGAGTCCCCTGACGCTCGTGCTGGCGGCCGCCGTGCCCCCTGCTCTGGGGAGAGGGACAGTGCCCTCCCCGTGACTGCTGCATGCGCTGCCGAAGCCCGCCCACATCTCCCACCGTCCGGCCAACTTTCTGAGGGGCGGGGGGAGGCCCTGCCAGGGCCTGGCCTCGGGCAGGAGGGGCGGGGGACCCCCGCTGGGGCCAGAGGCGGTCTCACGGGTCCTGGGCCGGAGCCCTGGGGAGGGACGCAGGGCCGCATCTCATTACCTCATGACACGGCTTCACACTGCGGCACCCCTGCCGCTAATTAGCATGATCGACAGCAGAGCGGCCGGCTGGCAGCCCTGGAGACCGGGGGGTTGGGGGGCCCAAGGCCGCTAATGGACCACGCGGTAACTCCATGGACAGGGGTGGCCGCCCTCAGTGTGGCTGGGCCCTGCTGCCCGGTGGGGGCTCGTACTCACCATGAGCCCTGCCAAGCTCCTGCAGCGTGCGTGCTGGACGGAGTGGGGCTGCCGCCGAGGCGATTATGTGGCACCTTCTTCCCCGCCGGCCTCCATGGCCGTCCCGAAGGTCAAGGTCCCACACAGTGGCTGTGGGGTCGAGCCCCGGGCCAGGTGTCTCAGGGCGATGGCAAGGCAGGTGAGGGTCAAGAGGCTGTCCCCATCTGTGAAGACAGGCCACGGTCAGGGCAGGGCGGAGGGTCCCCTGGCCTCAGCATAGGGCTGGCCCCACACGGCCATCCCATCCGGCCAGTCTGATGGAGTATCTGGCTTGGGGCTTGGTGGCCCGGGGCACACAGAGTCTGCGTGCCGGCCCAGGACCTCGGGCGGGACGTGCAGAACCCCTGGAGTGCCGCCGTGTCGCCCCTGGAACCAGTGTCTGCCGGCCACCCTGCTTGGCCAACTGCTCAGTCTGCAACACGTCTGTCAGGTTCCAGGGGGAGCCCTGGGCCAACCCTGGGTCCCCCTCCTGAGGAGCAGCCTCCCCGGGGTCCAGCGTGGCCCCCCAGACGCTCCCCTCGGCCATGGAGCCCAAAGTTATTCAGCGTTTGCCTGGGGAACAGCACTGGGGATGGAAGGAACCGCCCCAGCGGGCTGGCCCTGGGGCGAGCAGCGGCCAGGGGTGGGGTCCCATCTCCCTCCTCGACTCGCCACGTCCTGCAGGCCCCCAGCCCCCCCCACCCCTGCTCCCAGCACCACCCTACGGGGTCCCCCCCAACCCCCACCCAGAGCCGCAGCTCAACTTCTCACCTATTTTGGGAAAAGCTGCCGTGGGGGCCCCGCCACGCTCCTCCGAGCCGACCCGCTGCAGCGCGACCTCCGTGCCCGGAGACGGGTTTCCATGCCGAGGGGCGGCAGGCGGGAGCCGGCGAGTGGACTTATCAACAGATTGCAGGACCGCAGCCGAACCCGCGCCGCGGGCCCCGCACCGGGGGATGAGTCAGAGCCGGACCGCAGACGTTCGGCGCTTCTCAGCAGGCGGCTTCCAGAACTCAGCCCGGGGACTGCCAGCGCCTCTGCGCCTGCTTGGAGGGCGGGCGACAGCCGGGGGACGAGGACCGGCCGGGAAGCAGGAGCCGTAACCATGGGGATGGGGGAGTGCGGATGGCGGCGGCGCCGGGGCCGGCTCCCGGCGGCAGGCGGAATGGTTCTTCCCAGCCGGCCGCCCGGCACACTGCAGAGCCGATTTAAAGAGACAACCGGCCAGGTTTTGCCTTCGCTGCCAGCAGAATCAGACAACTCGCATCAAACATCTCCCTGAAAGGAGGCACACAGAGGACTGGATGGTGTAGTTTACTCATTTTAAAGGGAATCATGGCTGTTGAGGGCTCCAGGCACAGAAATGGGAGCAAGAAAATTGGTTTCAGAGGAATGTTCACGGACCTTATATTAAAATCCTCTCAAATCCTAGTTGCCCACCCCAAGCTGAGCGCACACGTGTCGGTCCCGTGAGCCAGCAGGGTGATCCTGGGGGTGGGGATGGGCTGCGACCCTGCCCCAACCCAGGGTCCTGGCCCCGGCAGGTGACGGGCCAGGTGCTGAGGGGAGCGGGGGGAGGACGGGCAGAGAGACCCAGACACGGGTGGGCTCCCGCCCAGCATGACCCCTACCAGGCAGGACGTCCAGCTCCGTGCTCCCAGGCAGGTGTGGCTGGAGGCCTGGGGACCACGCTTGGCATATGCGAGCCCCGGGGAGCCCAGTGCTCTTCCCTCCAGGCTGAAAGGTCACGATGCTGATGCCTGCTTGGGAGACTCGCCAGGTTCTGGGGGGCCTGGGCCCAGACTCGGGGGGGCATCGTTAAGAATGAAGCACTAACGGGAGTCCTGCAGGCCTGGCTTTCTCAGCCCGTGGCACCTCGCCTCTGAGGGGGTGTTCCCGGCTCTCCCTGGGGGCCGCCACGCGGAGCCCTGGGCTTTAGACAGCAGCTGTGAAACCGGAGGGGCCGAGTGACTCTCCGACTGCCCTGAGATTGGGTGTTTGTGCGCATCCTCCCTTGGGCCCCGACCCACCCCGACTTCCTGGGGTCGCTCCCCGGGGGGAGAGGGCGCCGGCTGCTGGTTCTGGCTGAGCACGGCCAGGAGGAAGGCAGGAAGGCTCACGGTGAACTCGGGGTTCTGCCCAGACTCCTCCAAGCTGGGGCCTGTCCGCCTGCAGCTCCCCCACAAACTCTGTCCGCACGAACACAGGCCTCCGCACTGCGGGCTCACACTGCGGGCGTGCGTGTGCCCTCTGTCCACGGGCGTGGGTCTGCCCTCTGCCCACGGCGGGGGCCACGCTGGCCTGTGGACGTTCAGCCCAACCTGTGAGATGCCTGAGCTGTTCTTTCGGCAGAGGGTGGTTTCTTCCGTCTGGGGAGAGTTGCTTCTGACGCAGAGGTGGGCGGCTGGCGCTTTCTGCGCGGGGTGGCTGGACGGCCTGCCAGGCTCCGCGTGGGGCAGGCAGTGTGGGCTCTGCCTCGTCAGGGAGGGAGGCCTGCGGGGGCCGAGCCCATCCTGCTCCTCTTGCCGTGCCGATCAGCCAGCGTCCTGGGACCCCTCCCCCAGGGCTCTGTTTGGGGGCTGGGGTTTCTCTGTACCTGCTGGGAACCCACAGGCCTTCGTGGGAGAAGAGGAAACGTTCTGGGGCAGGATGGTGGGACGGCCTCCAGATCGGCCTCAGAGTGGCTGGAATCAGAGGCCTGACTGGTGGTCTGGGGAGTCAGTCAGGACAGAGCCGGCACGGTGGGGGGTAGGGAACACAGGGGCCGGCTTCCCCCTCTCCGAAGTGAGCGTCTACACCCACCCTGACACTTACTAAAAATAGAGGTCACCGGGATGAGAAAGGTTCTGGGGGCTGACGTCTCAGGCCAGACTCGCCTCTCCTCAGAGCCGGCGCCTGCTTCCAGCCCCCGCAAGGGCCCCGGGAACGCACAGGCAGAGGCCCTGGGGCGCTGGGGACGGTGACTCTGGGCACGAGTGCAGCCCGGCCCTGGAGGCTGCGGGACACGCCGGCAGCCCCGTGTCTCGGGGCACTCCGCATCTGAGGCTCGCAGAGTGGAAGGGAAACGGGCTCTCCCGTTGCCGTGGCAACCAGCCCCCACCCCAGGCGTCCGTCGGAATCTGTGCAGACCGTTTCTAACCAAGATTGGCCTCAACAGATTCATTCTGCCATGAAGTGGAGCCTCACCTCAGACCAAACAAAGACATGAACAAACTTGTTGGGCCCCAGGAGGACCCAGGCCGCCATCCAAGGCCACGGGGAGGCCACGGGGAGGCCACGGGGCCTGTGTCGTCAGCCGACCCCAGAGGAAGGAGAGCCTAGGCAGGTTCCAGCTCTGAAAGGTGCCCTGAGAGTCTGTGTTCACATGTGTCTGGGCCTGAGGCTTGGGCGGGGCTGTGAGTGGGCCCACCCTGGGCTCCCTGGGCCATGGGCAAGTGCAGCCCTTGGTGTCCGAGTGCCGGTGGGCAGAGGACCCCCCCGGGTGCGTCCTGACGGCCCCTCCGCAGACACTGGGTGGGGGGATGGGCGTCGGGGCCGGTGCCCGCCTTCTCCTGCGCAATCAGTGTTTTCTCTCTGAAATCACGTTTTTCTCGTCCTCCTTAGACTGCAGGCCCCCGGGAGTGTCCTTCAGGGCGCGTCCCGGAACTGACACACCGGGGCAGGGGTCTACGGGGCACAGGGCTCCTGGAGGGCCAGGCTCAGGAGGGGCGTGCGGGGGATGCTCCGGCCCTGCTGGGGGCACACGGGCCTGAGGAGGTTCGCATCAGGAGGAGGAACGGCCGCGATGCTGCTTGGAGCCAGTGGGGAGGGCAGGTGCGCAAGGATCCGCGCTGGTTTCGCAGGCCTGGGGAGCCGTGCTGGGTGTTGGGGGACAGCAGCCCTCGGCCGCATGGGAATGTTGGATGTGCCGGGACTTTGCTCCGACTCCTGGGGCAGGGATGCTGCCTCTCAGCTCCTCACCCGTTCTCCTCTGAGGCCCTCCTGTCTGTCTGCTGACTGTGCCCTGCGATGGCCGTCCCCGCCCCTGCAGCCTGCCCACATGGGCCACCGACTAGCCCATCGGAGAAGGACCGAGCTTCCCTCGGGAACCGGGAGCAGTCTCGAGGCATAGACCAGCGCGCAATGTGCTTGCCGTAAGCTCTCTGTGACAGGTGACCCCAGCCACCCACTCTCGCCCCGAGGACCTGTACCACACAGACACGTGCACGGTCAGTCCTGGGCCAGCCCAGTGAGGTCGGACGCGCCACACGGAGCAGGGTTCAACAAACCGCAGGGACCCGTTGGTGCCCGGAGCAGAGCACGTGGCACGGGCCGCTCGCAGGTCCTGTTAGTGACGGGGCCATGAGGAAGTCAAGGTGACTCCAAAGCATGTCCATCCACACATCCTGGGGCTGGAAGGGAGCCTGGAGCCCCACAGGCTTGGGGTGAGGCAGCATCTCCCTCACTCTGCCACAGGACGTCTTCGTGGCGGGAATGCGGCTCCTCTCACGGCCGTGTCCACCGGCAGAGCACGCAGCCCCGGTGCCGGCTCTTGGAGAGGAGCGGGGAGTGTCTCCTGCAGACCCAGAAGCTAAGGTGAGTCTGGGGAGGAGGGCAGCCCTCGTAACCGGGCCTTCTGCCCGACCTTTCCTTGGCTGGATCCCTGCTTCTTGCCCAGCCGGCGGCCAGGCTGTGCTCGGGTCGAGACCGAAGTGTGGACACCCAGCGGTTCGATGGTTTTATAGTAGGTCTAGTCCAGTTTCCAGACTTGCACCACTAACCAGTTGTTGATGTTTCCTGAAAGGTTCCGTCCCTGCTGGGGTGGGATCTTGTGTCCTAGGGCCTGGTTCCCAGGTGGGGTGGCTCTGGGGAGTCCCCTTCTGTGGGGGCCATTCTCTGCCCATCCCCGTTGGTAAGGGCTGGACACCTGCCCCGCAGCCCCGTCCAGGGTGGTGGATACAGGCAGAGCTGATTCCAGCCCACGTCATGTCATGGAATCCTCTTGGTGGGGGAGCCCAGGAGCCCGGGAACTCTGCCCTTACACACACCACCCTCCAGCACCCTGCTCTGGCTCTGGTGACCCTGATACTCGCTCAGCACCTGCCCTGACCTCGTCTGCAAGGCTCCATGCCAGAGCAGTCCGTGATCTCAGGACATCACGGGCTGTGGCCCCTTCCTGGCAGCCGGCCCAGGAGACCAGCTGCTCTGGAGCCCTCTGGCCCAGCTCAAGCCTCTTAGTCCCCCATGCGGCCCGCTTGGCCTGTCTGCATCCCTGGGCACGTGCCCTGGCCAGGGCCACCCATTCAACTGGGCTGTGGCTGGGAGGTTCCTGCCAGGGCTCTGGGCACTTGAGCCAAAGCAATTTCACCAGATTCGATGTGCTCAGAAGCACGTCTCTCCACCTGGCAATTCTGTTAGGATCGTGGTTTGTGTGAAGATTAACATCCCGAGTCACCGGTGTCCCGGTGCTGGCAGCGCAGGCGGCCCCGAGGCTGTCTCCCAGGGCTTCGCATCCCGAAACAGCTCCTCCTCGCGTTTTAAGACATCCACAAGCATAAAAATCATCTTTAATTTCTAACCGTTTGTCAGCGGTTCCTCCTTGAGCGTCTGGAATGGCCGTGGTTCAGAACCGACGCGTGTGCGAGCCCGCGGGTGCGAGCGCCGGGCGCCGGCCCGACGGGAGCCGGGCCGGAGGGCGAGTGTGGGCGACGCATGTCTTTGAGCCCCTGTTTCAGATGTTACTTTCTTGAGTATATAAGGTTTGTTTTGTTTTGTTTTTGTAAAAAAAAAAAAAAAAAGAACAATAAAATCAGCTTAAACAGTAAGAATGTGACATTTTCACGGCGGGGACGGTCGGGTGTTTTCACGAGCTCCTCAGTGCGCGGCCCGTTCCGTTCGCTGCGTCTGCCTGGATCACAAGCAAAATGGGGAAGAAAACAAAACGAACCGCAAACTAAACACCAAAATCGAGCAGGGAAAAGGCAGACGCCGTGCGGCGACAGAGGCAGGAGAACCGCGGAGTCCCGAGGAAGAGCTCGTGAGCACAAGTGCGTGTTTGCCCAAATACGTACCGCGAGGAGCCGGTGCGGTGCCCTTGGATCCCCCCGCCCGGGTTCTCCCGTGACGCGAGCACCAGACAGACCGTGTGCAGGACCGCGGTGAGGACGGAAACTCGAGGCTTCATGGGAACCACATCTGCAGGGAGACGGGGCCGCAGAGCCGAAGCCCAGCCCCGGGTCCTACCCCTCGTGGCCAGACGCCCACCGCTCTGGCCATGCCGCCACGCAGACCTGCCCCCCACCCCTCCAGGCTTCGATCTGCTCCCGAGCCAGCCCGCGGATCAGCCCGCAAGTCTGCAAAAGCTAAGATCCTCATTCATTTCAATACTCAGCTCACAGACGCCAAATATTTGACCAGGACGCCCATATGTTCTGCAGCGTCTTCCCGCTGGCGTGGCGTGCGGGGGAGCAACCAAGGAGAATGTAGGTGAGTGGGAGGTGGACGGAGGGCTGGGGAAGTGTCGGGCACCCACGGCCGTCCGTGGCGGGAGGGTCTGCCAGCGCCTCACACGGGCCACCGGCGTGGCCGCCAGTCATGCCCCGCCGCGGCCACCCACCGCTGCCCTGAACTCGCCTTTCTGTTCGTGGGACCCAGGTGCCACCTGGCCCCTGGTCTTCCCTGCCCTCCCCGACTTCCCCAGGCCGAGCTCACAGGCCCGTGCTGGCCTCTTCCCTCCTCACCCCTCACGCTGCCCCTGCCCATCAGGCTGGACCTGCCCAAGCCCCAGCCTCACGGCACCCCAAGGGGCTGGGACCTCCGCCCCTGCCCCGCCTCCTCAGACAGTCCGGGGGCATCCTTGCTGGCCAGGCTGTCAGCCTTCTCCTGGGCGGGCAGAGCCGGTCTGTGGGGCGGCCTGCACACGTCGCCCTGCCCAGCTGGGATGTGGGGAAGCAGGTGTGCGGCGTCTCACGGACATGACACCCCTCGGCCCAGCCTCCGGGTGGACACCCCTGCTCCCTGGGCTTGGGGGGTGTCTCCCGCAGGGACAGCATGTGAGGCAGGAGGGCCTGGGCCTCCCAGCAGTCCGGGGCCTTGTCCCACCTCGTCCTGACCACGGGGTGCCTGTCTGCAGCGGGTGGTACCGGCAGCAAGGGTCAAGAGCGTGTGTGGACACGTACCGGGCGGGGAGAGGGCTGCGCGGGCCCCGAGGCCAGGCCTGACCATCTCCCTGGGCAGAACGCCCCCCTGGGGATCTGGCTGAGACCCCTGAGCCTCGGGACCCCGGTGCCCCCGGAGCGTGAGGGTGCAGCTTTGCGGAGAGGTCCTGTCCCTCTTTGGAATCTCTCTGTGGGGCAGCTTTAATCCTGTTGCTCCGGAAACGCGATGAAAGAAGCCTTCTTAATCCTGGGTTTAATAAAAGATTTTCGATCAAGCAATTTTCTCCAAATGCAGTTTGGACGCAGCCGGATCCATCCAGTCGGCCTTTCAGACGACTTTCAGAGCCCCCGCTCTGCGTCCAGCCCTCCTCCCGTCCTGGAGCCCGCGGCACGGACGCCCCTGCTCCCACACTTCCCCGCAGCCCGGAGCGCCCGGTGTGGGGCAAGGACAGGCCCGGGAACGTGGCAGCCTCACAGGCGGGTCCTGGGCGCAAGCCCTGCCCACCACAGGTCAGCGCTGCAAGGACACGGCGCTCGGTGCCTGGGTGAGGCCAGCCCACGTCCGCTGCCGCTTCCTGACCCGGGGCTCCGGTGGGACCGCAGGGTGCGGATGTGAACCGCGACCACGTCCTCTGACCCCACCCTGGCGGCCACAGAGCCCCCGCTCCCTGCCGCTCCCACAGACATGCGAGGCCGCTCCCTGACCTGGCGGTGCCGGCCGCGGGGAGGAGAGGGATCTGGGCGGAGGAAAGCAAGCACCGTCCCGGCCCCGGGCTCGTCTTTGGTTTCTGAACATCGGCACTTCCGTCCGCGCGGCTCTGGGCCGCCATCCGGGGGGTCCGCACAGTCCCGCGCTGGGACCCCGTGGGCAGCAGGACGAGTGTCCTTGGCAGACGGGAGAGGAGGACCCTCTGCAGAGACGGCGTTAAATGGGATCTGATGCTCGATCCTGGTGTTCAAAACCTGCGAACGGGAAAGGGTGCGTCTTAAGTTCTCGAGGCCTGAGCAGCGCCTGTGAACCTGACCCTGCGGGGGAGCCCATGTGGGGCTCTCGAGTGCATGGCGCCCAGGGCCCCAGTGTCCCTGGCAGGTGGGGGACGGCCCCCGGGCCTCCTGCTGGGGCCCCGGCAGCATGTCGGGCTGCTCTGCCACGGGAGGGGGTGCTGGCTCCTGGGCCGGCGGCTCACAGCCCCTCGGGCGCTGCTGCCCAGAGCTTGGTGGCCACTCTCGGTGGTGCTCACCGTCCCCGTGGTGACGGCCCAGCTGCGTCGGCCGCTGTCCCTCAGACTGACTCACCGAGACCAGCCGCCCTCAGGGAGGAGGCTCCCGTGCGCTCGCGTCTCTGGGCTGCCGGGACCCCCGGTGCCCCCCGCAAGCTCCTCCTCGCCTCGCTGAGCGCTCTCGCCACTGGCCTGCTCTGGAAGTGTCTCCTCCGCCGGTCCCAAACCCGTCCTGCCTGACCCCCGCCCTGCCGCCCCTGGATGTCCCAGCTTGGGGGGTGTCCTCATGGGGAGGACGGCCCGGATGCCCCCGAGGCCGGCACTGGCCCGGGAGAGGCAGAGGGAGCCTGCTTCCAGGAGCACGTGACTTCTCAGGGTGGTGGCCAGGGGCTGTCCCTTCACGGCTCACACCTGTCCTCGAGGTCCTGCTTTTCCTCTCACGTGGCCTCGTCAGAGGCACGAAGCTCCCAGGTCAAACCTGCAGACGCCTGGTCGGGGGCTGACTTACTTCTCTCACAGGTCACGCTCCCTCTGGCCACCTCTCCTGGCTCTCCTGGCCTGGGCTCCACCCCCCAGCGGCCCCGCTTCGCCAGCCGTTCTGCTCCCGACGGCGCCCACTCCCTCCTCTTGGGCCTCTGAGAGAACCTTGGGGGCCAGGACCAGGGCTGTGGTCCTCCCTGCTGGGACTCTCGATGCCAGGCCCAGGCCAGACTCTGCCAGACGCACAGGCCTCAGTGGTCATGAGAGAGAGGGGGGCAGAGAGATGGGGGACAGAGAGAGAGAGACAGAGGGACAGAGGGGTTGAAAATGGAGAGAAGGACCCACCCCCTAGGTCTCTCGGGAGAGGCCCCATGGGGAGGAAACCTCTTGGGGAGGTTGTGCCCTGGAGAGGCTTGGGGGGCAGTTGGATGGAGGGTCAGAGAAGCCACTTCTATGCTGACCCCCTTTTTTCTCCTTTGGCGACTGGCTGGTGTCAGAGCGGTGATCAGGGGCCTTGGGCTCTGGTCTCTCAGGAGGATTGGCTCGGGACGAGCTGACATCGCTGTGCTTGTCTGGGTAGCTCCCGGGAGGCCCCGGCCGTCTGCCCTGGGTTTCCCCACCGTGTGCGCTGGCCTGTGTCCCTGCTGCCCAGGCAACTGTCAAGTCAGGTGTCCTCAGTGACAGGAACTCATGGGCCACGTGTTTGCTTCACAGCACAGCCAGCTTCTGGTCCAGGGCAAGTGGTTTCCGTGGTGACGCTTCCCTCCTGGCAAGGGGTCCCCCCTCGCGAAGAGGACAGGCTGCCCTGAGAGATGGGTGGGGGGTCCTCTGCTTGGGTCTGGAGCGCCTGGAGCCAATGGAGGAAATGACCGCCTTTTATGGCGTGAGGGACAGCACTGAGCCTGAGTCAAAGGGCCGGCCAATCTGACTATCCAGGAGGAGCAAGCAGGGGTGGCTTCCTGGAGGAGGCAGCCTCTGAGCTGCACCTTGAGGGGTGTTAGGAGCCCAGCGAGTGGGGAGAGATGACTTCAGCAGGCGGGAGCAGGCCTGGCTGGCGGAATGTCCTCAGAGGCAGGAGGAAGCGGCCGGCATCTCAGGCAGAGGAGCCCTTCCTCTGGGGTGGGCCCCAGCGGGCCGGGGCCCGGGTCGAGAGCTGCACAGCAAGGGTCCGGCAGGAAGGGCCCAGAGCACGTGTTTTCGGCCTCTGCTCCCAGACTGCACCCCTCAGCAGCTTGTCCAGTCGCGGCTGGATTCCAGCACAGGCGCAGGTTTTCGCGCTCTGCTCCGGGGGGACTAGAGTGCTCTCGGGCACACACAGAACCATCAAGTGCTCCCTGAGTAAACCCCGGATCCTTTTCCATTCCTACATTTGGGTTCAGCAAACATCTGCGGGGGCTCTGGCGGCCAGTGGCGGGCTAGACCCCGGGTCAGGGTGGATCTATGGGAGTCGCTGCCCGAGACGTTCCAGGACAGCCTGCCGGCCGCCTCACCGCCCTGCTTCCCGGCTTTGGGGCCAGAGGAGCCAGGGATGGGGCCAGCCGGGCCTGGGGCCGCCACGCCTCTCCGCAGGAATGTGGCCCTGGCAGGGCTGGGCCTGTGAGGGATGAGGCTGCGCCTTCCTGCCTCAGGACCGCCCGGAGCCCTGCGGCCCAGCCCTCACGCGGCGCCGGGCTTGCTCGTTGGTTTCTGTCCAGTCCGCCGCAATCAAACACCGGCCAGAGCGGCCATTGGAGAGGTCGCTCCCGTGGTGAGAACTTCCCCCGTCTCCGCCTGGAGCCCCAACACGGGCTTCAGGGAAGAGCCGAGCATTACTGGAAACCGGCGCGTCTGGAGACCCGGAAATGGCCCCGTTGAGGGATCCCGTGGGAGGGACTGTGTGATCCGCCCGTGTGGAGGGACTTTTGGATGTGTGCTCATGGAGGGGTCTGTGTGTTGGTGCTGTGGGAAGGGTTCTGTCCAGAGGGGTCTGTGCGGGAGTTTCTGTGGGGAGGGTCTGTGTCAGGGTGTGTGGGGCGGGGTCGGTGCGCGGAGGCAGCGGACGTGGGGCCGTGGGCACAGGCGTATGGGGTTACGCAAGCATCGCCCCCACATGCCAGGAGGAGCCCCCTCTGAGCGTCTGACTGTGCAGGAGGCTCCCTTTTTCCAGTGGCCTGGAGGGTCAGGAGGTCACCACTGCCAGGACAGTGAGGTCCAGGGTGCTCCCAGCCTGTAGACAGTGTCCCTCTGCCTGAGGTCACCCGCATGTCGCAGGGCGGGGGTGGGCTGGGCCTGTGGGGAGCTCTGCGGCCAAGTTAACCCTTGACAGAAGCCCCAGGGGATGCGGGACAAAATCCCACCAGGCTGTGCCCAGGGGACCGTGAAAGCTGACAGCCTCAGCCTGGGTTGGGGGTCTGGGGCCTGGAGTCCCCTGGAGCCCCGGGCTGCTCCTGTTGCGCAGAGGGAGGGAGACAGGACTCCGGGGCTCTCGGCGGACCCCCCCGACAGAAGGCAGACTTGCGCTGGCTTGGAGTCCGGAGCACGCACCCCAGGGCAACCCTGTGCCCGGCTCTCTCACACACGATGCTCTGGACCCACGCCCCACTGGCTCAAGCCCCCTTCCCACCTCCGCCTCGTGCCCACCCAGGGGCCCCCACAGCCGCCGGGGAGAAGACATTCCTCCAGCCTGTCCTGTCCGAGGCCTGCTGGACAGCCCTCACCACGACACGAGTGACTCCTTCCACTCGTAGCCTCCTGCTACCTCCTACTGGTCACGCATTGGCGAATCCTGACGTTTCGGGAAAAGCCTCACCTGGGCATCCCTGGCCCCTGGGGGGACACTGGGGCCCAAGGCCATGCCCTGGCCGCAAGCCCAGGCTGGAGCGTGGGTCAGTGCTGAGCCCCACGCCCCACGCTGGGTACCAGCTGTGCCCTGCACGCACTAGATTTCTCCAGAAGCCCACGGTGCACCCCTTCTGCCCAGGGCCACGCGACAACCCTCCGCGTGAGGACACCAACCTCTGGCAGATGGCACCGGTCACGTGGCTGCTTCACCTGAAGAAGCCCTCCAGTGACCTCCGGCCCCCTCCTGGGGGACAGAATGCCCCCCAAAAGACCTGCGAGGCCTCGGGGATCAGGCAGCCCCTCCCGCTGCAGGGAATGGCCGTCCCTGGCCAGGTGGTGTGCGCACGCCGGACACTCAGGTCCCAGATCTGTGGTCCGCACCTCTGCTCTGGGATCCAGGCATCACCAGGACCCCGTTCACCAGTCCCAGCCGTAGGCAGCACCCCCACATCCCCCTTGTCTTCAGGCGCTCGGGCTGCCAGGACCCCTGGACCCTGACCCCCGTGCTCAGGAGAGCCTGACAGACGTGTCCGCTTCTGCCCTGTGCCCGTACCTCCTGGCGCCAGGGCCCTGCAGCATCCTCCCGCCCCCCGCCTCCTGCCCGAGTCACCTCCTTGTCCCCTGGGCCAGCAGAGGGTGAGGCAGGGCAGATGGCCGGCGGCCCGGTCGTGCTCTCCGTGACCCAGCCCGCTGATTTTGGGAATGACCCAGAGAAACGAGGGCTACGTCTGAAAGCCAGGCTGGGTGAGCTCCCCGTGCTGTCGCTCCTGATACCTGAACTGGGGGTGACCTAACGCCCGCGGTGGGGGACGGGTGCCCTGTGGGGTCTTCACAGGAGGAGCGACACTAGAAGGGGGTGTGGGTGGCCCCCGGGGCATCCCACCGCACACAGGAAGTGAGCCAGACAATTCCAGTTGCGGGTTCAAGGGCGTCCCCAAGACAGGCCCGACGGGGATATGTCCACAGGCCAGGCGTATGCCCCTGCGTGCCCTGGGTCACGCCCTGGAGAAGGAACACTGTCCTGGGCAGGTTACCACCCAACTCAGGGCCGACTCACCTCCAGAAAGTTCCTGGAGGAGAGAGGGCCCCTCCCATGAGACAGTGGAGAGGTGCCACGAGGCAGGGAGGCAGTCGGCTTTCTGGTGCGGTGCAGCCACCGGCTGTGCCGGATCGGCGGGTGACGGGGAAGCCGGGTCCCTGCCCGGCACCTTGAGGCTGTAGGTGACGCGGAGCATCTGACTCACTGTGGAGGAAAACGTGACCCGCCTGGAGCCAGAGAGCCCTCCGGCTGAGCTTTTCTCCGTCCCGGCATTTACACGGCAGACTCGCCTCAGAGCGCCGTCACACTTCAACTTTAGAAGCCGCCGGCTGCTGGGGGGCAGGTCTGCGTGGGACACAGGGCCATGCGGTGACTTTCGAAGGCTGTCTGCTTCTCCCTGTATGTGACGTGCAGCCTCGGCAGAGCGGGGGTGTCCTTCCGGCCCGGGACGTCCCCTGACTCTCGATGTCCAGGTAGCTCCCTCACTGCGCTGGGATGTCCCCTCAGAGGCCGCAGGCGTGCAGCACGGATCCCGGGGGCCGAGGGAAAGCGCTAGGGGACGTGCGGAGGCCACAGGCGGCCCCGTGGAGGCCCCGGGCTCAGCCGGCCAGCGGACAGGCAGCTGCGCGGTCAGCTGTGCTACCTGCTGGGCTGGGAGCCTCCGGGAGGTGGTCCCGCTCAGCCGCAGACTCCACAGGAAGCCCAAGTCGGCGGGCGGCTAAGGCCCGAGTCCGCCTCCATTCTGTCGCCTGTTACTTCCATTGCTTGTCCTTGAGCCGACCTTGGGGCCTGGGCCAGGGCAGGGGAAGGCACAAGCCCGCATGGGCCGAGGACGCCTGCCCGGCTCTCCTCATCCGGCTGCACAGTGTCCGAGGGCCAGGCCCCAGACGGCTGCTCGACCATCCCGTGAGGACACACTCCCTGGAGAAAACGCTGCAGCTGATGGCCCTGACCGTCTCTTCTGATGACGCGCGTCCTGGCCAGCCGGGCCTGAGGACGGGCAGCGGGTGTGACGCTCCGGACTTAGTCCCAGTGGCCGGTGGCCCAGCCCCTCCCGGGACCCCAGCCTGGGACTGTCCCCTGGGCAGCTCGGGATGTGCACGTGTGGTGGAGCCACAAGGGGCAAACCCCAAGAGACAGGCGTCCGCAGCAAATGGGAGCAAACGTACATCTCCGAGGGCACGGGGCGCGGTCCAGGGAAACCCGCTCAGCACGGGGTGGCGGAGGTCGGGCCTGGCCCGGCCCTGCTCCCCAGGAGGTTCCTGCAGGACCTTCCTGCCAGCACCTGCGTCCGCCACAAGCCCTTGTCCCCCCTTGGGGAGCCGCAGGGAGCCGTCTGGTGAACTGGACGTTTCCAATATCCCACATGAGGTTCTTCGCACCGGGCACTAGGCTAACTTAGGGGCTGGGGCCAGGAAGCCTGGGCTGGAGGGGAAGGAGCCCCCCCGATGCTGCAGGTGAGAAGGGGCAGCTCAGCCCTGGCCGTGCCGTGCGGGACCCCCGTTCCTGCTGCAGGCCGTGTCCTCGCCCCTGTCTGCTACCTGCCCTCCTCCACGGGGCGCCCCACTGGCTGGGCGGCTGGTTGCCCTCGGGGTTCCTGCTCTGCCCTCCTCCCACCCCACCCCTGCTGGCACCCATCTGGCCTGCTGGGCACAGGGAACGCACCGTGACCGAGGGTCGAGGTCCATGGCCCGTGTGATGACACGGCCATCGGGGGACGGGGAGCGCTCATCCCACCTGCTCCGGGGCCTGCTCCCTGTCCTGTCCCCCA
Source organism: Mustela erminea (assembly GCF_009829155.1). Lineage (NCBI taxonomy): Eukaryota > Metazoa > Chordata > Mammalia > Carnivora > Mustelidae > Mustela > Mustela erminea. The sequence continues at coordinate 91,567,397 of NC_045627.1, read as the reverse complement.
GACAGCCGCACGCACAGTGTGACAGACAGACGGACCTCAGCCAAGAGGGCCCCTGCCCTCACTGCGGGTCCCGGGGTCTCCTGGGGCCATGAGCCGGGAAGGAGGTTATTCTCTGCCAGGTTTTCACCGAGGTCCGTGTCATTCATTTGAGTCTTTCTAGCTCTCCCCAGAAAGCCTTTGTGAGGATGGTCTGGAAGCCGTGGCCTGGGGCTCCGATGGGCTCTGCACAACCATTGTCCCCACGCGCTGCTGCCACCCTTGCTGGCCGCCCAGCGCGGCGTGGACATCTCCCATGTGCACAGTGGGTCTGCCCAGTGCCGTCCTCCATGGTCAGATTCAGCCAGCTCTGAGCGAGCCCTGGCCTGTCTGGGGGCTGGTGGTCAGCGTGGCGGGTCCCTGCACTGACTCGGAGCAGCTGGGGTGGACAGAGCTGGCTGCCGGCCTGAGACTGGGAGCCCGTGCCGGGGGACCCCATCTGGTCTGTGACCTGGGGCGGTGCTCAGCTCTCCTCACCTCCGACAAAACCCGTGTGTCCCCCCCAAGGCCCTGGGAACGTTGGGAGGGCCGTAGCGTGACCCCAGAGGAGCCGTCTTGTGGCTTGCCACAGAAACCAGGGTCCCTGTGGTCCTCCTGAGTCAGGGCTCCCAAGAACTCCCGGAAGGGGCCTGGCATGGAGGGCCAGGCCTTGCCCTCTTATGTCCTTGGCCGCCACAGACCCCGCAGTGCTGAGCCCACCCAGCCACGGGAACGTCGTCCTGGGTCCTCTCTACCCCTCTCTCTGATGCGCTGGCAGAATGACGTGACTCCGTACTCTGCCCTCTGTCCCCAGGTGGCCGCGTCGCCAGCAGGTGTGTCTGTGTTTTGGGTGACGGGTTTGTCCCAGTGGAAATCTTGTCTGTGTGTCCATGATGGCCTTGCTCTGCAAGAAGCGATGCCCACAGAAGTCCTGCAAAGATGGACAGCTGTGGCCTGGGGACCGGGCTCCAAGGGCAGCCTCTCTCTGGTCTCGGCGAGGTGACCAGCACAAAACCCTGCCCTCAGATGCTCGGGCAGGCACACAGCTGCAGGGCTGGGGCCTTGGGCCCGCTCCCCGGGGAGTGTACGCCTGGCACCCCCACCAATCCTAGCGTCCACACCAGGGTCACGTTCCCCATGGGCACGGTGGCCCCGTGCAGGTGTGGTCTCAGGGCATGAAATCCTTGCGGGGAACCCAGTGAGCCGCACCCTGCAGACGGCTGCCTCCTGTGAGCCGCACCCTGCAGACGGCTGCCTCCTGTGAGCCGCACCCTGCAGACGGCTGCCTCCTGGCGTTCCTCCGGCCTTCTCTGCAGCGACTCCCTTCTGCCCAGATCCCGGCTCGTCCCCAAATAGCGGTGTCGCCAGTTTCCCATTTAGGAGGAGGAGGTGCGCCACGAGGGCGAGCAGGGTGACTTCTGGGGGCCTAGGCACTCCCGGCACATGGGTGGTCTGTGCTGGGAAGAGGTCGGTGGGGAGGTGGGGCGGCAGGCGTGCTGTGCCCAGGGACGGGTCTTGCTCTGTGTGGTCATGCCACTTGGGGTCCCTGGAAGAGCTTGGAGAGCCTGGGCGGGGTCTCCTCTGCCCAGCGTCAGCAGGTCCATGCCCCAGCCCAACCTGTGCCTCCAGCCACTCCAGCTAAACCCAGATGGGGTCGGGTCTCCTGTCCCCATGGTCACCAGCCCGTGAGGCGCAAGGGTCACTCGGTGGCTTGTCTGTTGCCTCGTGCCTGGGGAGACCTCCGGCCTTGGCTGGTCCCTGGCGGTGCCGGGTGGGACACCACTCAGACTGCGGTGCTGGCTGGCCCTGGAGACTAGGCATGAGCTCCTAATTCCCACGGTCTCTCCGAAACAAAGCAGCATAAAGTACTGCAGGTGTCCCGTTAGGAAGGTGCGTCTGTAAACCGAAGCCCGAGCATGGGGCATGAGGACAGAGGGGCTGGCCACACCCCGGCTCCCACAGCTTTGGCAAAACCAGCCCTGCCGTGTCGGTGGACAGAGTGGGTCGGTTCCACCAAAGCTGCACCGCACGTGGACCAGGTGACACACGTGGTTTTGTTTCCTGCGTCAGCCTGCTGTGTTGTGAGGTCTCAGGGGGCAGGAGGGGGGCAGCTGTGGTCGCTTCTGGAGAAGCTGCACAGTGGACAAGGCTGGGTGGGCGGCCGGTGTCCTTTCTCACGCTGCAGCCTCGGCAGGCACGGGCTATCCCGCATCTCAAGGGCTGGTAGCCAAGCATCCCGCCCACGGCTCTGCTTCCTCAGCCATGATGGCCACAGGCAGTGTGGGGTCCCCAAGGAGGTCGTGGCGGACCCTCCCCACCAGGGCGATGGTGCCACTAGTTGCTGCCCGCACGGGGATGGGCCGTTACCAGGCTGCTCAGGGAGCGCGGTCTAGGCTCAGCTCCCAGCAGGCAGATGGCCCGGCAGTCTGGTCCCCCAGGCCCCGAGCCACGTCCTCCTCGCCCTGGTCGGGTCCTGCTCCGGCTCTGCTCGGCACAGCTGCTCCTCACAGGAGAGCTCCGGGCCGGTGGACCTCCAGCGGGCAGGGGAGGCAGGGCAGACATTCCCAAGGCAGGCCAAGATCTGCCTGTCTTTCCCTCAGCTGCCCGTCCCGGGGCAGGACACAGAGGCCACGCTGGCCCAGGGAGACCAAGTCTGCAGGATGGCGTAGTGGGCGGTCCACCCTACACCCCAGGGACTCGATCCCCGGTTCCCAGGTGACTCGGAGCAGGGGTGGGCCTTGCTTGGACAAGGAGGGGGCCAGGGTCTGGCAGCAGAGGTCGGGAGCCCAGGGAGCGAGGAGTATCTGGCTGAGTTGTCATTAGTCCAGGAGAGGACGGGGCCCCCGTGGGTCAGGCTGGAGGGGGAAGGCTGGTCCCTGGGGGGGGACCCAGAACTGCAGGCCCAGCTGACATCTGCAAACCGGGGGCCCTGGCCTCAGACACCCCAGGGGTGAGGGTCTCTGTCCTCCCTGACATGGGACCCCCAGAGACAGCTCCTGGGATCCTGTCCCACAGGGGACGTTAGAAGCGCCAGAGTCCCACCTCGGCCACATGACGGCAGGCACCGGACCTTACCCGGGGCCACACCCAAGTCCACCTGCCGGCTGCAACCAGGCTGGCCACAGCCGGTGGGCTGTGAAGAACCGGCTCAGGGGGACCAACCACGGGTCACGGGTCAGACCCGCAGCGCGGGCTCCCTCCGCCCTCTTGGCTCCGGCCGGCAAGCTCGTGATCTCTGCCGGGCGCGGAGCATGACCTCCCTGGGCGGGCCAGCTTGGGGCCGCTTCTGTCTGCGGATGGTGGGGCCACCATGGGCGGAGGATGCCCGCTGTGGCTCGGCCCTCGGGGGTCCCAAGTGCCGGGCCAGGGGCAGGGGGGACGGGCATGGGGCCAGAATCCCGGGCAGGGGGGACGGACATGGGGCCAGAATCTGGCTCTCGCCAGGACCCAGAAGTCATCTAGGCTCACCCGTGCCTGCGCCACTCACCTGGTGCCACTCGCCGGCCGTGGATCCTAACCTGGCCCCCACCACCCCCAGGCCCACGACAGCCTCTAGGGGGTGCCTCTGGGCCGGTGGGCACGCGCGAGGGGCACAGCCCCCCTGCGTGACGCACCGGAGACCCAGCCACAGGCGAGCTGCTGTGGGGGCGGCTGGACTTCCACAGCCCAGTGGGCCCCCGAGCGGCCTCCGTCGGGGAAGCCTTGCCAGGTTCAGCCGCGAGTCCTATGGCCCTGCTGAGGTCTGAGCCGGGCAGGTTCCTGCTTCTGCGCTGGAGGCTGGTTCTGAGTCAGTCCATCAGTCCACACAGTTCGGTCTCACACAGGCACTTTCTGAAGAGGAAAGTGCTTCAGTTTTCTCTCCAAATCTGCATTTCCGCGAAGTCAGAATTCACCCTGACCTTGGCACCGGAGTCGGCCCTCCGGGCAGAGCAGGGGCAGAGCGGGGCCCAGCCTCTGCCCCGCCTGGGACTCCTGGCCGGACACGTGCCTGCACTTGGGGCTTGCGCAGCAACCGGACGGCGGGGGCCTCCTCCCAGCGGGCTGTGCGAGCCGCTGTGTGGGCGAGTGGCGGTGTGCGCGGGCACCGCGGCAAGTGTGCTCTGGGGAGGACCGCCGCCGCTTTCTGCCATGGAAGCTACATGCCGGGCTAGGGCCGTCTCAGGAATCCAGGGACACGGGGCTGCGTGACATGGACAGGTTGCGCAAGCCCTCCCCCGGTCCGGGCCCAAGTGCTGCCCCGATGTCCCCGCCAGCGGTGGGTGAGTTTCCAGATGGGCAGGTGACGGACCCTATCCAGTGTGGGGCCAGAGGTGCCAGACTTCCCAGCAGGCCTGCCCGTGCCCCCACCTGCTTCCCACAGGGAGCCCCACGGCCGCCTGAGCCGTCCCCCTGGGGCCTCCAGCTGTGCCGGTGTGTGTCCTGGGGTTGGGGGTAGGCTTGGCACCCAGGCCAGGGAACGTCGCCTTTTCCGTGTGCTCCGTGAAGCTCCTTCCTGGCCCCTTCTGGGGGCAGTGATGGGGAGGCAGCCCACCAGCTGCCCTCCAAGTGTCCAGGTGCGAGGTCTTTGGGGCTGGGAGTTGTCGGACCTGAGCTCAGGAGGTCCGTGGAGGCCTCATCCTGCCCCCTGCCCACCAGCCTTGGGGTGGAGGTGAGGGTAGGGCTTCCCCCAGGGTCCTCACCTCCACCGGCCTAGGAGAGGGGACACATGCTCATCTCCGGCCCTCTGGGTGGGGGACCGGTGGACAGTTCTGGCAAGCCGGCCAGCACGCCCTGGCCTGGGACACACGACGGGAGAAGAGCTCTCCAGAGGCCCGAGAGAGGAGAGAAGGCGTTTTCGTCAGCAGGACCGTGTCAGCGTTGTTCAAGCCGGAAGCCAGGCCCACGAGGTGAACCTGCTTGAGAACGAGTGGCCCGTGGGGAGCCCGTCCTGTCACCGCCCCCCGCGCTCCTGTACTACAAAACCTGCGCTTGCTGCCGCGCGCGCTCATCTGCAGTGTCTGACGGACAGCCCAGGGCGCCCCTGCCCGAGCGCGCCGAGAGCTCGGCTTCCCCAGCGTCTGTCCTCGCTGGGCGCAAGGAGACTCGTTCCCACTCTGGAGACTCGAGAACCCTCGCTCATTCTGCACCCACCCACGGGAGGATCCGGAAGTGCTGAGGGGGGTCCTCCCGGCCGCTGGGACCCCAGCCGGCCGATCCCAAGCGTCACTCACAGGAGAAGGTGTCCGTCTGTCTGTCCCCTCACCGAGCCTTCTGGGTCCTGTCACAGCAGGTGTAAGTCACACCCCACCTTCCCCCAAGACGTCCGCAGAGATGCACGTCCGCTGCTTCTCCGTAAGCTCAGGAAACAGGACCAGGTGCTGGGGCCTGAGACGGCTGGTAAGTGACCTCTGACCTCACCTCTGACCTCTGCCCTGGCTCAGGCCCACAGGAGGGACCCAGAGCCCTGGGGGCCAGCTCAGTGTGGACGTGGTGGTGCAGAGGCCCCCTGGCTGGCCACCCCTGCCCTCCTGCCCCAGGGGGCTGCCACCACCCGTCCCCAGACAGAAGGACGAGCCGCACCCAGCTCCACACCAGGGCCACGAATTCCAGTTCAGCAGATGTTGTTCTCTGGGGCCAGAGACCAAGCCCAGCAGATCGCGGACCACTCTCCCCTGCGTTCATCACTCGTAGCCGCCCGCAGGTGGACACTTGAAGGCTGTGGTTAAGTTCGTGACTTCTGAGCCAATAGGTAGAGTGGGTTGGGCCCGAGGGTCCCCAACGAGGGTCAGCGAGCTGGGGCACCCTCATGAGTGGGCCTGAAGCTGTCCGTGTGGTCCCCCAGGGCAGGGCACCTGCTCTCCATGCTGCCCCACAGCCCGTGTGGCCAGCTCCCGGCTGGAGGACACCAGCAGACGTGGGGACATTGTCGGGTCTGCCATCGGCCCGGTGCTCAGCCCCGTGGGCGGGATGTGGGGGCCAGGCTGCGGCGGCTTCTGATGCAGGAGCGCGGGGGCCAGGCTGTGGCGAAGCCAGGCTGTGTGGAGGCTGGGTGGGGGCGCGGCAGGGTCTGTGGGAGAGCGTGTGCGTGTGCGTCTGTCCCAGGCCCCGTGTGGCCCCCTCAACCGCTGTCCCCAAACTGCATGGCTGTGGAAACCCAGTGCTCCTCTGACTGGCTGTCCCCTGCTGACCCTCCCCCCCCCCGAGCCCTGCTGTCCCAGGCATGTGCCGTCAGGCCCCCAGGTGGGGACTAGGCCCGGAGGGTCCCTCCTGGGACGCCAGACGGGAGAAGAGCACATTGGTAAACGGAAAACAGGCTAGCAAGGATGTTTCAGAGCGTGAGCTGCTGTGGAGATGGAGTATTGGCAGCAGACCTATGTGTGTGGCTGGGTGACTCCCAACATGACCAGGGACAGAGTCAGAGAAAAAGCGCCAATGGATGCAGTTAGCGGCAACGTGAGGGGTTACTGAGGGGACCCCTCTCCCCGGCCCCCGTCTCGCTGCGGGGGTCACACGCTGGGTGGCCGGCATGGGCTGTGAGTGGGGCCCTCGATGCAAATCCCAGGAATCTGCAGTCTTAGAGGCACTTCTGGGAGGCACAGGGAAGCAGGATGCGGTCCAGAGGGCGTGGGTGCAGGGTCTGGGGTCTCGGGTTCCGGTGCTGCGTGTGAGGTGCGCTCCTGAGCCCCCGCCTGGAGTACCCGGGGGTCTGACGGGTGTTCACAGGGAAGGGCCGGGCTCTGAGCCGTACGAGGCCAGGTACACCCCGTGTCGTGAGCGGCCCCGGGCTGCTGGTCTGGGGTCACTTCCAGAGTTGGGTGAGAAAATGCACAACTCTGACCCGACTGAAGCACTTTGTCTCTCCTGTCAACACTTCCCAGCAGCCTCTGCATTGTCTCCCGGAGAAGAAGTCCCTGGACAGAGCCGGCGGCTCGGTGGCTCGGGTGACCTGGGCGAGCCCCGTGGAGCGGCGCAGGGAGGCAGGAGGAGCTGACCCCAGGGCCCCGAGATGCACGGCCGGAGAATCACAGCTCGGTCAACGAGCCCTGATGCTCTCGTCCGCACACACGGGTACGCGCACGTCAGAGCGCACTCAGAGAGGCTGTGCACGGATCCCGAAGGAACCATCAGGTATAAAAGGGCCGCGGCCCAGTGGGCAGGCTCCGCATGCGTGGGAAGCTCGGTGGGGTGGCCTGCAGCAGCCCGGGCCACGGCTCAGACCACAGGAACGTAACCGGCAGAGCTGGGGCGGGGAGCACAGCCAGACGGACTGTGGAGGACCGTGCTCCCGGAGGGGTCACCAGGGGGGAGATACCTGGGGGTCACCTGGGGCTCCTGCAGGGGGACTCCCAGGGCTCTACGGACTCTCCCCGAGGATGGCTCCGTGCTGCCCAGGGAGCTCTGCTCAGACCCCTGTGGACAGGCACATGAAACGGTTGGCTCTCTGGCGTGACTGCGTCCTTGGACACCACATCCGCGCTCGTCCCCGAGCTGGGTCTCTCCGAGGCCGGCGGACACAGCGCTCCTTCCTGCCGGCTCGTTCACGCGCCGCAGGCATCTGTGACCCGACGGTATGGCTGCAAATTCCACTATTCCGGGTACCGAACAATGACCCACAGAAGCCTTTAAAAAATTAATTCCAAGTGTTTCCCCTTGATTGGTACTTAATTCACTACAGCGGATTTCATTTGAAGAAGCTCTCTTCTCATCAAAAAAGCAAAACCAAAAAAAGGAAAAAGGCTCTATCTGTCTGTGTGATGTGAATAGTTCGTGGCGAGGCCGCACATCCCGTGGGAGAGCAGAAGGGCGGGGGCAGCCCTCCGGGGGACGCGGCCGGGCCCCCTGCGAGGGTCCCAGCAGACTCCCGTCCCTGGGCGGACGGCCGGCGTAATGAGTGCAAACCATTCCCAGTTGCCGGCAGCTCTGCGGTGTCTCCCCACAGGCCAGATCAGGTGCGTCAGCATCTCCTCGGCACAGAGGGCCTCACCGCGGGCCGCCGGCGTGTGCCAGGCCGTGGGGTCATAGGCTGTCCCCAGGTGCACCTGTGGAAGGCCCGGAGGGGGTGCCCTGGGGTCACCGCGTGCAGCTTGGCCACTGCGAGCGTCCTCTGGCATTAGCAAGCCTGTCTGGGCAGCCAGGGTGGCCGGGGGGGGGACGTGTGCGCAGACAGGTTCAGCCGCGGCTGCTGCCCCGCGGCAGTGGTAGGGGGCGGGGTCCCTCCATGTGTTCATGAAGGGGAGCTGGGTCCGGGGGCGAGGGCCTGGACAGCGTGGCCTGGGCCCCCTTTCCCTAACACTTGTCCCACTGAGGTCCAGGCTTCCACCTGTCCCGAGTGTCTGGCCTCAGTCCACGTCTCGGAGACAGCTGTCCGGTGTCAGCCACTTGAAGGTGCATGTGGTCTCCGGGGGGTGGGGGGGACGCCTGCTGAGTGTAGCTGCCCTCAGCCCAGCCCCGCGGAGCCGCGTCCACCTTGGGGTCCTGTGTCCTCCCAGGGAGGTGCCTGGGGGCAGCCGGGCTCAGGTTCCGGAGGCCAGCGCCATCCTGGGGCTGGGAAGAGAGCGGAGTCTTTCTTCTAGGAGGTGCGGGGCCGCGAGAGGCCTTGGAGGATCTGTCCCCACGGAAGGGATGTCCAGAGGAGGAACGGTGGCACAGCGGCAGCCGTCGCGGCCGTGCCCCGGACCCTCGAGCCTCAGTGCAGCGGCTGCCTGGGCCGGCTTTGCCCTGGCGGCGCGTTTGCTTCCTTGACCCCAGGGGTGAGCAGAAGACACGGAGCCTCTGACCTGCGCGGCCCCTCCTGCTCCAGCCCCAAGGGACGGCGTGATTAATCACAGGGTGCAAATGGCTCACTTAAAACTCCATCACACCGGGATGGTTTGAGTCATTGTTCCGGACGGGAGGTGAGCGCAGAATTCCTAATGATCCACAAATCGAGGTCCCGCACGGTCGTTTTTGAAGAAAAGACCCACGGCTTCAGGGGGCCGCCCTGCGCCCCCAGGCCCCTGCTCCCACCCCTCACGGGCACGGTATTTGAGCTTTGCCCTGTCCCCGCAGATGCGTCTGGCTCCTGGGGCCCAGAGCCTGACTTGGGGTCTGGTCGGCCCGGCCAGGGCACATGCTGTCAGCTGGCCCACCCAGAAGGCACAGGGAGTTCTGGCATCTGTGCCACACGAGCCCACTGGCCTGCCCCGGGCCCCTGGCCGCCTCTGCCGCACAGTCCCCGCCTGGTCCTGCCATCCTGGCGGTGTGCCCGCGTCACACGGGAGGCATGGCTTTGTGGAGCCCATGCACATTCCAGCAGGTTCCCCGTGGAAGGAGCCACCTCCAGGCCCCAGTGCCGTCCTGGCTTCACTCCTGGGGCCAGCCTGGGCCTCCTGATGGGCCAGAAGCGAGGGGTAGTTGCCCCAGGGTTGGAGTGGTACCGGGGGCAGGTGGGCAGAGGGGAGCAGGCTGCTCTGTCTTTCCCCTTCTCTGTGGACCCAGTTCCAAGGCGGGGGGGCAGGAGAGAGAGCGACCCTGTCCTGCAGCCCCTCTTCCCCAGACTCCGCAGGGCGCGGCTCGCTCAGGCCCATGGGGCCCGCCAGGGCTTCCGGGTGGCTCTTCTACACTGTCCTGGTGTCAGCTGGGTTGGAAGGAGAAAGACAAGCCCAGGGACCAGTCACCCCTCGCTCAGCCCCGCCCCCGTTCTTCCTTCTTTCCAAGCACACCCTGTGTGGGGCGCGTGTGGCTGGATCCCAGGCCTCCTTCCAACGGGGGAATGAGGGTGCTCACAAGACACATGCCGCCCCCAGACCCCCAGCCCACGGCCCAGATGCCCCAGCCAGGCCTGGAGAGTTGTGGCCTCTGGTCACGTTGGTGCAGCACAAAGCAGGGCGGCCAGTCCTGCCCACACTCCCTCTACCCCATCCCCGTCCAGCTGCCCCAGGAGCTTCTGCCGCTGCAGTTGGTTCAGAACCAGACGGCCCGTGTTCCCTGACCGGACGGGTGCCCTGTGACCCCTGTACCTGCCACCTGTTTGAGCAGGGCCCGGGCAACAGCTGCGTGGGAGCAGGACGTGGCCAGCATTCAGGGCCGGGCAAGGCCAGCTGCCGAGACCCGCTGGGGCTCCGGTGTCTGTGCTGACGAGAGCGGTTTCACAGAGCTGAGGTGGTTTTCGGACACTTCTCTGCCACGGAGCCTCACCCCGTGGGCCAGTGGGACCTGGCCTCAGAGGTGGCTGGGCGGGGCCGTGGGAGGTGAGGGGTGGCCACGGGCATATGGGGTCAAGGGCAATTGTGTTGAAAGGGTCGGAGGCTGTCGGCCTGACGACTGACGGAGGAACAAGGGCTGAAGGGGCGACACGACGGGCTCCGGGCTCCCTTGGCCTCTTTGGCCGTCCAGGCCCCAGTCCGGGGAAGCCCCACGCCCAGGGCTCTGGCGCAGGAGCACGCGCGCCCGCTGAGGTGGGTCGTGTGTGGAAACAGCCGCGTCCTTGCTCGGCGTCTCTCCGTTCTTCCTCTCACCGGACTCTGCTCCTCTGTGGCCGCTTTTGGCCAAGGGGCTGCGGCGGTGCGTGTACCACCCGTTCTGGCCGGGCCTCTCGGAGCCGTGCAGCCCCTGCTCGCGGTCCGGAGCCTGGGACACTGCGCGCTCAGGTGAGCTGGTCCCCGGGGACAGGAGCCGGCGTGGTGGGCACGAGCCACCCCGGCCGGGGCTGGATGCGGACGCCCGTGTGAGCCCGGTGGAGACAGGAGAGCCTCCAGCCGAGCCCCACAGAGCCACGGGCCATGGACGTGGTGGTGGCTTCGGTCTGGTGGGCCTGGGGACGCTCACGGCAGACGCGTTCACTCCCTGAGAAACCTCGTGCCGCACCAAGAGGTGCCCCAGCCTGGCCCTGACTTCACACCGGCTTGTCCAGGGGTCTCGGCTGAGAGGTCCTGAGGGGGTCCCCGCAGGACGCTGTCGGCTCAGCCCGGCCTTCAGGGCACCTCTGTCGTGGGGAACCAGACTTGGTGTCAGCGCGTCCCCCCAACCTGTCTGTGAGGCCCGGGGACAGCAGTGCTTGGGACGCGCCCCACCTCGCCCGGGGATTTGTGAGCCGGCAGGTGGCCAGGGACCAAACGAGGTTTGGGGTGACAGCCTGCGCCTGGGCCTTCGCACGGCCAGAGCCCCCAGTGGGCACACTCTGCCTCCGCAGACCCTCGCAGCTCAGAATGTGCTCCCGCCCGGTCGTTTGTGACGGTCCGCGTGCATGTCCCTCCAAGTGGGGCGAGAGCCACACCGCTCGGGAGCCGCGGGGCCGAGACGTCCCGTGGAGCCTGGAGGGCAGGGTCAGGGCCAGGAGAACGGTCCCTGAGAGAAGCTCAGAGCGGCACACAGTGACTGGGCTCAGCCTCTCTCAGGAGTCCCGCTTCCCTCCACCAAGGCAGCCAATGGCCGCCAGCACCAAAACCAGGACCAGAACTGGGACTGGGACTGACACCGATACCAACACCACGACCAGAGCCAGCACCACCAGCACCAGCACCAGCACCAGCACAAGAGCCGACAGGACCGACACCAACACCAGCACCGACACCAGCACCAGCGCCAGTTTCCAAACATCACGGAGGGGCCAGAGCTCACGGCCCAAGCAATGGCTGAGGGGACCAGCCACATTGACCTGTCCGGGGCCTGCCTCCCAGGGTCACTGGTGCTGTGAGTGGAGACCCCCTGGTCTCAGCGGGACCGTGTGGCTCCAGCATCTTTACAAAGTGCCCCCTTGCCAGGGGAGGCGCAGGAAGCCACCGGCGGGCTCCGTGGAGGCTGAGCAGGCCCGCAAGGTGGTGGGTGTGGGGCGGGCGCGGGACGGGCCCAGAGCGGAAGTTTGTGGCGGGGACAGGCTCGCCGGCACAGGAGTGCGGCTTCGGGCCAGAGTTAGAGCTGGCTGCGGCCCGGGGGCTGAGGGCAGACACCGTCCCACCGGGCTTCCGGGGGAGAGGGCAGGTGTCCAGACGGGCCCCTGACGCACGCCCGGGGTGAGTGAGGTCTCCTCTCGGCCGAGTGAAAGCCGTCATTCTTGCTCACTGCGCTGCTGGCTGGGAAGCGGCTCGTTCTCCGGAGACAGGCGGCTGCACAAACAGCTGGGACCGGCCCGGGATGGAGATGTTTGTATTAGTTGTCTAGGCTCTGCCCTAACCAATCACCATGAACGTGGGGGCTTACCGCCACCGAAGTGCCCTCTCTCACAACTCGGGAGGCCAACGTCGAGGAGTTGGCAGCGCTGCGCTCCCTCCAGGGGCTCTGGGGGAGATCCTGGGTTTTGTCCAGCCTTCGACAGCCCCGCGCCTGTCGGCTTTCCCTGACTTGCTGGCCACACGACCCCGCCTCTGCCTCACTCAGGGCCCACCTGGACGAGCGCGGACCATCTCACATCGAGGTCTTCATCCTTTTCCGAAGGCGGCTGCGCGCACGGGTGTCGGGAGACATGGCCGTGACATTTGGGGGCCTCCACACGCCACCACACTCTTTGGTCCTGGGGACTCCCAGCCCGGGTCGTCGGGGTGAGGTGGACGCGTCGACAGGCGAGGGCACGGCAGCAGCGGGGGCAGGACAGCTTCCCCGGGATTCCCTCCCGGTGGACAAGACAACCCGCTCGGGGTAACGCAGGCTGCACTTAGCGTGCGCCCTGAAAACGGAGTGCATGGAACCCACAAAGAGCTATGACGCCCTCCTTGGGATCCAGCCCGGGCAGAGCTGGCGAGTCACGGGCAGGCCTGGAGCGGGAGAAGTCCGCGGAGCTCGAAACCCAAGATGCAGACTTTCAGACCCAGTCCCGCAACTCCCGAGTCTTGGTGCGCTCCCCCAAGGGCAGGTGCACGGTGCTGGGGCTCACCCGGTCCGGGCGGGATGCGTCTATCCTCGGGGCACCTGCTTCCGGGCATCCGTGACCCCGACACTACACTGACGACCAGGGAAGGCTTCGATTAACTAACCTCGACAGGCGGAGATTAGTCCCCTCTGCTGAGGGAGGGGGCTCTGCTGGACCACGACGCCATAGGGTGCCTGGCACACAAGGTGCTCCAGACCCAGGAGCCGAGTCCACGCACGGCCCCTCCGCAGACACCCTGGGAGGACTTCTGGCAGAGAGCCGTGCTCCTGACCCCTGCTAACTCCTGACCCATGTCAATGGGGAATCTTGGTGGTGTCTACATGGACATGACGGACCCCGAGCCGGGCACACAGGCACTTGCTGGCTGTCCGCGATGCACTGATGGCCCGATCTGGGATGTCCACTTCTCAGAGCGCTTCCTGTGGACCCTGGTGGAGCCCATGTGTGGAGACCCGGGCGGAGCCCACCGTTCTGGGTCCTCGCAACAATCGGGACAATCTAAGATCCGGGTGAGGGTCCCTCGGCTCAGAAATATAGATGCGCCCGAAATGAAGGTCGGCAGCCCCACTTCCCCCGAAGGTTTGGGTTCAGTATTTCCGCCATAATTTTCTTGGTCACAACTTCACTATTTATTTGGAATTTATTTTGGACCTGAACATTTGAGGTTTTTCTTGGGAAAAGAAAATGTTCCTTATTACTTCAAATTTTTTTTCTTACTTTCCCAATTTTGGAACGGGGCCTATGAACTAAATCTATAATGTGGCATCATCTTTTTATACTAAATATAATTTTAAATGTTATATGTTGGCAGAAGTGGAAAGTTTATCATAAAAGGTTTCCCTAAAATATTCCAAAACTGCACTTCCTTGAGACTAGATTGATTAAAAATGTATTAGCTTTTATTTGAGACGCTCCAACATTTTAATGCTGTTACATCGGGTAAAAGGTTTACCTTTTTATATTATATTTTAAACATTAATGTGTTTCTTAAAATGATGGTTTCTCTACAAAGCAAAAATGTTTAGCCTTTTAAACCTTTATATCCTAAATAATCCTTAAAACGCCCTTCTCGGACGCTCCCCCTGGCTGTGCTTCCGCGCAGGCTGGAGGTCTCCGGAAGGAGCACATTCCTTGCAATGCCCCGTGGCGGCCGCGCCCCGCGAAGAAGGAGCCGTGACGGCCGCGTCTCTCCCAGAACCGCCGTCACATGGGAGCCGAACTACAGCCGCGGGGAAGGGGAGGCCGTCGTCACTTCTGTTCATGGAGGAAAGGGGTCCTCAGCCCGCCAGGGTCACCGGGCACCAAAGTGAGGAACCCGTCCCCGCCTTGCCCGCTCCCGGGTGGACACTGAGTGGACCCGGAGCAGGGCTCAGCCCGCCAGGAGCCCCGGAGTGTCGGCAGGACACGTCGTGTGCTTTCGTGGCATGTTCTCCGTCCGCGGTACGTTTCCTTCAACAAGGAGGATTTAATGATTTCTGCAACATACGACCCATGCTCTTAATCAAACGACACAAAAAACCACCAAGAAAGTAAAAAACGTCCCCAAAATCTAACGGCTCACATATTCATAGCTAGAAAGACATCATTTTTAAAAACTGGGCTAATGCATACGTAGCGTTTTAATAAAACATACAATTAATTTTACTGGGAATTAACCGGAGAGGAACCAGTTGAAGCAAACCAGAAACAGCGGAAACACCAGAGAAACGTCGCTCCCCGGTAGGAGGGGTTTCGAGGACCCGGCCGTCCCAGGTCTCACCTCGAGAGGCACACGGGTCCTCACGACTCATGCAACCACTGACCCTGGGGCCACACCCGCAGAGCCCTGACTGTGGCTGGGGTGCGGCTGGCGTTGGACGCTCCTCTGGCTGTCGGGACCCACAGCCGAGGCGGAGACCAGCGCCTGCAGACAAAACTGTCAGGAACTGCCAAGCGGCTCCAGTACTGAGCCCTGGAAACCCTGTGCCACGTCCTGTGCAAGGGTCAGTGCACCTGCCACCGCCTCCACCCCGTGGCCACGGCCCCCACCTCACGTCGTGATCTCGTGCCCACAAAGGAGGGGCGCAGGGTGAGCTCCGGGTCCTGCCGCGACACTCGCCCCACCATTCGGACCCGTTCCGGGTGGAAGGGACTTGAGCGCGTCTGTCCCAAGCCCACGGCTTCTGCTCCTCTGGGGCCCTCACGCCGCTCTGCTCCGGGTACCCAGTTCCGTCGCCGGAGATGCGTCCGCACGAGCTCTGAGGTCTCTGTTTGGGAGAAGGGCCGGCGGCCGCACGCCCTGCGTCTGCAGATTCCAGGCCCTCCCCGCTGGCTGTGCTCCGTTGGCAGCCGGGGGGCCCCTCTGGGAGGCATGCAGGTGGCCGGAACTTCCATGGACGTTGCACGATCGTGTCTTTGTTCTTGAGGCTTTGCCAGGACGGGTCTTGGCTGGCAATCCCGTGTCCCCGAGAGCTCGAGGACACTGTCCACCGTCCAGCGCTCTGAGCGCTCTCAATGCCGCTTCTGCGCCCTCTTGGGCCTGAATGGCTCGGTGTGGGTCACCTCTGGATTCCACGCGCTCATCTCACTGGAACTCGTTTCCTGGTTTTCCGTGGCTTCTTCGAGCCCGTGGCCACGTCCCCGATGTTGTTTTGGCCCCATAGGGAGCGTCCGTCTGTGCCTCGCGCCCCCCTGCTTTCAGCCCGGCCCGTCTCCAGGCTTCTCCTTGCGTTTCCACAGCAGCCCCGGCTCTGGGTCCTTGTCCTCCTTAAGACCTGTGTGCTCTGGAGGGCCACCTCCCCCTCGGGTCCTCTGACCTCCCTCAGGTGCACGCTCCCTGCCCGTCCCTGCTGTCTGTCTCCCCACTGGCCTCTCTTTCCCTGGCGCCGTCCATAGCTGGCTCTGGCTGGCTTCCAGGGGCAAAATGCGTTCCGTGAGACGCAGGCGGCGCCCTCACGGCCACTGGGTCTTCTTGGCAATGTCCCCAGGACCCGTGGCTGCTGCTTCCCTCCCCTAAGGCAGGCACGGGCCGAGCTCACAGGCTCTCAACTCTGTCCCGATGGCCGACCCAGCGCCCGCGGCTCCTTTGGCTCCTTCTCACGTGGTCCTGAGTTCCCTCCTCCACCAGGGCCTGACTGGACTCTCGAGCCCAAATTCTGGTCAAAGAAGGGGTGTCATTGCCCTTTGGGTATGCAGCCCACTGTGGATGCAGCAACGTCCAGCTCAAGGCCTTTCGAGTTTTGGCTCGTGGTGTGATTGCCGGTCGGAGGCACGGTGGGGCCCCGCACTGGAGAGGCTCCTCTGGCTCTTGTTGGGCTGTTCCGGGGAAGTGTGCACGGGGAGACCAGACGTGTGGCGGGTACGCCCTCCCCGGAAGTCCCCAGCCATTCCACGTTTCATCCCGCGCCCCCTGCCCCCTGCCCCAGTGACCAGCAGCTCCTGGGGGACTGGCTCCTGCTGGAGGGGACAGCAAGCTGCGATTTTACCCTAAATGGAGCCACGATTTCACCGGGAAAGGAAGCCCCACTCTAGGCACGCGGCACCTGGGGAAGGTGCCGGCAGTTTCCTCCTGGTTCAGGGTGTTCTCTAGGTGCTGCTCAGTATAGTTCGCAGATCGGGGTTGCCCTCAAGCCCCGGGGCCCGCTGGCTGGGGAGTCCTAGTGACAGGATGTGTGTGTACGCGCCAAATCTGTGCGTGCTGCTCCTGGGCTTCCTCGGCCACCTGATCTCAGCCTGCGCTCCTGCTCCCGGTCAGGGCGCTCCCGGGCTGGCAGGGACCTGGTGCGGCGGCCCCGGGAGGAGGCGGTGCGCGTGGCCTCTGGCAAGTTCGGGTCCCCCCGGCCCCGCCCCGGTCAGAGCAGGACAGAAGGTCACGCGTGGCCTGAATCAGTCCCAGCAGAGGTGCTCAAGGAGCTCCCAGACGCCGTCCCTCCCAGGACGAGGCCCCGGCACCTTGCTCCGACCCTCCTCTCTGGCCGCTCAGCTGAATCGCCTGGAGATGTTCCCAACTGGACTTTTCTCCACCTCAAGAATGGGGCTCAGAGCTGGCTCGCCTGGGGGGCCGCTCTCCAGTCCCCAGTGGGCCGCACACCAAGGGCCCAAGAAGCCTGAGCCCCTCCGTCGCCCACCCTGCTCCCCACCCTCCTTCCTGGACGGCCTGTTCACCCGCCGGGGGCCGGTGCTGGACGGCTGCACTGGGGGACGACGCTCTTTTCCTGGGTCCCTCTGTTGCCTCTGAGTGGACATCCTGCCTGTATCTGGTGGTCTCAGTCACCTGTGCCCGGGAAGACCAGTGTTCCGGGACGGGGCTGACAGCTCACCAGGGCTGGTCTCTAGGTGTCCCTGTCCACATTGCGGCTCCAGTGTGACCGATCGGTGACCCTTTGATTTGACTGACAGGTGTTGGAGACCCGCCCTGCAGGTTGGGCAGCGTACTGGGGTCCCGAGGGCAAGCCTGACCTGGGCTGAGCCACAGGGTCACCGGGGCGCAGGTGAGCGGGTGTTAGAATGGGGCCCGCATGCTTACCCACACCCAGAGCGCACACCGGCTGGCCGGGGCCAACGCAGGCCCTCAGGCCTACACGGGGAGGGTCCAGCTCGCTCCTGGGGGTGATGCAGGGGCAGGGCCGGGATAGCGACCGGCGGGCAGGACCACTCAGGGGGCTGCAAGGAGCTGGTAGGGCCCCCAAGGGCAGGAGGCCACCATGAAGACACGCTGGCACGTCCCACCGGCTAGTGACCCCAGGCGGGGCTGGGTGCCGGAAGGCTGGTGGGAAGGTGCTGATGGGCCAGCGTCTGCGAGCGGCGGGCCCCTGGGGGCCGGGCCTCCTGGGGGGATGTGAAGGGCAGCAGCTGATGCTGCACGAGGAGCCGCATGCCGGCGGCGACTCCCGTGGCCGCTGGAAGAGCGCGCCCCTCGTGCCCCGGCGCCCGGGCCTGTGGAGAGCGGGAGGCGGCTCCGAGGGAGGAAAGCTACTGAGAACCTTAAACACACCAAGGGCAGCAGCGCGTCCTGCCTCTGCCCCGGGCCTGCTCCTGTGCAAGCGGGTCAGCTTCGCGGAGTGTGTGGGGACGCCACTGTCCGGGCCGCGCCCACCTCGGCGCCAGGAGGCCGGGCCTGGCTTCCTCCCCGTCGCCTTCGAAGGCCGGGAGCGTCTGCCGGTCCTGGTCCGCGTTTGCGGAGAGGAATCGCGGGCTCTGGGCGGCAGGACGCTTGCTGTCAGAGAACGAGATCGATGCGTCCCGGCGCCGGCTCCCGGGCCCCGAGCTGCCGTGCGAGGCCGTCGTGTGGCTCCCGGGCCCCGAGCTGCCGTGCGAGGCCGTCGTGTGGCTCCCGGGCCCCGAGCTGCCGTGCGAGGCCGTCGTGTGGCTCCCGGGCCCCGAGCTGCCGTGCGAGGCCGTCGTGTGGCTCCCGGAGCTGCCGTGCGAGGCCGTCGTGTGGCTCCCGGGCCCCGAGCTGCCGTGCGAGGCCGTCGTGTGGCTCCCGGAGCTGCCGTGCCAGGCCGTCGTGTGGCTCCTGGGCCCCGAGCTGCCGTGCGAGGCCGTCGTGTGGCTCCCGGAGCTGCCGTGCCAGGCCGTCGTGTGGCTCCCGGGCCCCGAGCTGCCGTGCGAGGCCGTCGTGTGGCTCCCAACCCTGCTCAGACGTTGCGCTTTTGAAGTTTTATTTTTAACCAGAACACCCAAGCCCGTGACTGGGGCTGGGACGAGGACGCAGGATCCCACCCGAGGAGGAACGTCTGGGTGTCGACGGGACAAACACGGCCTGACCTGCCGCGGCGGCGCCTCCCCCAGCCGGCAGGTGCTCCGTGACGCCGAGGGCCGCCAGGGCTGCTGACCTGGCAGGGACCGAGTGTTGGAAATCCTTGGAGCTGCCCCCAGCCTGGGAATTGGACGGGTCGCCTGGCCTCGCTTGCTCAGTTCCCCAGCTTCAAGCACAATAACGGCGTTGCCTCCTTGTGGTTCCGGGAGGCCCCGTGGGGCCGTGTACGCCAGCATTCAGCACAGTTGAGGGAGCACAGAAACGTTTTTCGTCTTTCCGAAAGCAAGCCCAGCATGCTCCTCCTACCACACAAGGCCCAGAGCTTTCCCGGGACTGGAGGTCACGGGGTGTGGGCACGGTCGCCTGGGTCCTCCCCACCTGAAGCCGCGGCTCCCACAGCACACGGACCAGCCACTGCTGCTTCTCAGGTTTGCCGGTCTTCGGTGTCAGAAATCTCCGCCCGCTGGAGATCGTTGACACCTACCCCCTCCCCAGAGCAGCCCGGATCCCGGTGCCAAGGGCAGGAGGGGCCGTCCGCTGGAGAAGGGGCTGTGGGGCTCGGAGAGGAAGGTCCCAAACACGGGCTTTGTCCAGAGACATGCCCGATGGCACCGTGTCCTGCCTTGGGGACCCTGTGACCTGGGCAGACACATGGGGCCCCGCGCACAAGGACCCCACGCTTGGGTTAACGCTGTTGCTATCTTGAAATCCATCATAGGTTTTCAACAAGGACCCCACATTTCCATCTTGTGCTGGACCTTGAAAATCAAGTCACCAGTCCTACCTGCGGGCCACGTGGGCCTGTCCTCTGGCCAGTAAGGCAGCCGGTGAAGGGACATCCAGAAAACCCGGTGGGGGCAGGCATGTGGGCACAGCAGGCCTCACGCACCCTCCCAGCTCTGTCACCGGCCTAAAGGGTGCAAGGCAGGACCGGGAGAGAGGATGTCTGAGGCCCCCACCCTGCCAGACACGCGGGCTGGGGTCCTGTCCCTCAGGGGGCAGTCCCTGCCCCCCAGGGGGAGGGGGGAGGGTGGGTGACCCTGTGCCCTGGCTGCCCTCACTGAACCAATGTCAGGAGGGGCGGCCGCACCTGTCGTGGTGCTGCGTGATCAGGGCCCTGATCATGGGACAGGGCCAGCCCCTTCTCTGTCACGGGGGACCTCGGGACATGACTGCGAGGTTCAGGGACAGTGAAGCCTGGGCCCGGACACATGTGTTGGAGGGGGCGGCCCCACCCCTCACGTCCCCCCCATGTCTCCAACGCTTGCCACACCAAATGCACTGGAAAACGTCCGGTTGTCACGGCTACTTTCCACGTACAAATAGTTTAGGCCTAATTATCAAAAATGATTCCTACGTCTAGGCTGTTAAAATCCGTTAACCATGGAGAATTCTCAGCGTGAGTCAATACATCTATTTTCTTGGCACTTTTTAACAGGAGCTTTCTTTGTTTTTGCTCCAAGGCAAAAAGGATTCTTTAAAAAAAACCTCCTTTAAAAGTGTTTTGAGAGCATACAAAATGTGCATCTAGAGAAAACCACAAATAAAACACAAATCAGACTTTAAAACCCCACAGCACTGTGTTCTTTTCCAGAAGTCGCCCTGGGACAGGTGTCAATAGGGGCCCAATTTCTCGGGCGATTGCAACAGAATTAACGCTCACGGACGCTCGAATTGGGAGGGCCAAGCCGGGCTCCTGGCTCGCCGGGTCAGTCACTCCTCGGACACAGCGAGCAGCGGGCAGGTTGCACGGACGCGCGCCGACGCGTATGCTGTGGTGACTGAACTGGGCACGGCATTAAACCCGAAACAGCAGGAAAATGGAGACGGGACCTCTGTGTCACTTAGTGTCACGGGAAAAATGATCTCCCGTTCAGTCAGCCTGGGTACACGGGCGAAGCAGACAGACCCGGACAGCGTGGACAGGGGTCTCGGGTCAGTGGCAGCGTGTGGGCGGTCACGTTGGTCTGCAGAGCTGTCCTTCCTTTAGTGGCTCGTCGAGGCCGTGCTCACGGGCTCCTTTGAAGGGGGCTCTGTGTCCTTAGGTCACTGCCTGCGGCCAGAGCGGAGAGCATCCTGCTGCCGTCAGCTCTGCGGCCCAGGACCGACTGTCCTGAGGCTCGAGGCAGGGACTCTGCACTTGTGCCTGCACCAAAGCTTCCGGCCATTCTGCCCCCGGGTTGGAGGGCAAAGTGGAGGCATCGTAAGGGCTCGGTATTTCTACACGAGGCTGTTTAGAAAAGAACATTGAAACCCACCTGGGTGAGCTGCGTTTACTCAGCCGTCGGCACGAGGCCTGACCCCACCGTGTGCTCTTGGGCCTGTCTCACCAGCACTGGCGTAGACATCACCGGCAGGGGCTGGTCTGTCCCCTTGACAGCCATGCCCACGCTTCCTCAGCTGTCCCTGCGGGACCCCCAGACGCGTGCTCGGCGTGGCCCTCGGGTCCCGTTTCCGGGAGAACGGCCTCCCTCCGTGGGGCTCCTCGGCCGCCCTCCTCCACCGTGACCCCCAAGTCCTGTCCACTCACACTTCGGAGCGCCGTGTCCCAGCCCGCCTGTGTCAGAATGGGGCACGCTTTCCCTTCCTGCACCGGTCAGCTTCGGGGCCGACCTGCCCCTCGGTGGAGGCCTGTGCTGCGGTGGCCGGCGGCCACGCCCCACACTGTCCGGCAAGGGCAGGGCCGGAGGGCCTCTCTCCTGGGCCTCTCGGCTTCTCCGGGGCAAGAAGGCAGCCGGGTCCCCTCGCCAGGTTCTGGGCCCTGAGGTGGGGGGAGTGCTGGCCACTGTCCTGGTCACGTGGTCCTCACGCCTTCCCCACAGCTACGGTCGCGCAGGCCAAGTCCCCTCGGCACGATTCCTCCCGGATGAAGGTCCCAGGCCGGGAGGCACCCGATTCCCGCACACGCCGTCGCTGAGACATCCTCTCTCCTGACGCCGCAAACTCGGATAAAGACCTCGTCTCCCTTGGGTTTACTTTGTTCGGAGTAATTAAAGCCAAGTTTAGCCGCGCACGTTATCACGCGTCTCGCTTCTTCCTGGAGTGTGTTGACGCGTCGGTCCATTCTGCCTGAGATGTGTGGGGGAAGCATCCCTGTTTGCAGGGGGCCTGGCGGGACAGCGGGGCAGCCCGGTGCCCGTCCCGGTGTGTGTGCCTCTGTGTGTGCACACGTGGGCACGTGCATGTGGGCACAGCTGTTCCTGGCGCACACTGGTCCCAGAGGAAGGACCCAAGGTCGTGGGTTCAACGCAGACGTGTGGGTCCTGGGGGAGGGGGCATCCCTTGGAGCGGTGGCCCGAGGAGAGTCTGCTCTGTGGTCAGGAGCGTCCACCTTGCCGATGAGAGAGCTCCCGGAACACATAGGGGCTCGTTAGGACCCCTTTAGTGCCCCTGGGCAAGCAGCCCCGTCAGGCGTAGAGCCGTCCCGCCGGGCTCAGGGGCAGCTGGGGCGGACGATGGCCCAGGGTGGTTGCACCTCTCCCAGGGGCTGGCCGGGGCTCCCGTGTCCTGCCTGGAACAGCAGCCCGGAGCCCACAGTTAGAGTGATATCCTGTCCACTCCTCCCGGAACTGGGGGCTGCTGCCCCGGGGCTGGGGCCCCTCTGAGACCCTCCTGCAGGGACCCCAGGACCTGTTTGCCTCCCGGTCACTGTGGAAGGCCCTCGGCTGCGAGGGGCTCGGCCTGGTGGGGACGGTGTGCGAGCACGAGCCCGACAGGCTGGCGTCCTGACGACGGAGCCATCAGCTGCTGCCCCTCGAATGTTCGAGGCTCGAAGGCACACGGAAAGTAGAGTCCGAGGACGGTCTCCAGAGGAGAAAGACAGGGGTGAGGACAGAGCCCTTTTGAGAGAAGGAAAAACACACTCGTAAAGTGTTTCTTAAATGTGAACGCTCTTCCTTTTTAAGCCTGCTGGTTTTTTCCATTTTCTCTGTTTTGATGACAAGTGCTAAGTTGTCCCTCTCCCCCCACAAGTCCTATTTTGGGAGACTTTACTGCAGCTTCCCGCAACTATGAGCGGTTATTCGTCCTGATTACAACCTGCTGGCTTCGCTTCTGAGCGCTTCTCGCCACACGCGGACGGCCCGGGCCGGGTGCCCCGAGGACGGGGACCTGCTGTGCCTCTACCCGGCAGGCGGCAGGCACCCCTCCTCTGTCGGAGCCCCACTCAGGTCAGCGGAGCTCCCGCATCCTGCCGGAACCCTGTGCCCCTCTCCGAGTTCATCTCGTGGGGCTCTCGCCGTCTCTGCCTCGCACTCCAGGCCTCTGGGCAGCTTCCTGGCCAGGCCACCTCGGCCCCTGTCCTCCCAAGGGACGGGGGTCACCACGGCCAGGCAAGTCCTCGGTTGGGGGGAGGTCAGGGAAGGCAGGGACCTGGGTTTCTGTCTGCTCACAGGCGCCCTGCGGCCGCTCAGGGCACAGCTTCTGGGAGACTGAAGCCTGCGTTTAGCGAAACGGAACCTGCCCGGGGGGTTCCGGGTGGGGGACTGTCGTGTTTTCAGACCGATGGGGAAGGCAGACTGGCTTGAGCGCCACGGAAACCGGACCTGCTGTCCCATTGGAGTCTGCAGGAGCTCACCTGCCGTCAGGGTCACGAAGGCTCGTTAGGAAGCTCGCTGTGTCCTTGCTGCGCGCAGCCCTCTCGCCGGGGGCCGGCGTGGTGGGCGGACGGACTGCCGCCCGGCCTGCGACCCCCCACACCCACGGTTCCCGCGCGGGGCCCCCGACGGGCGGACGCACAACGTCTGGGGTGGGGGAGGCTCGGGGCCTTGTCTGAGGGTGAGCGCCCAGTCGTCTTGGGCCGGCCCCCAAGATCTCACGCTGGGTAGCACGGACGAGAGCATCGCCCAGATCCTGTCGTGAAAACCGCGGGAGCGACCAGGCGGACGGAGGGGCCTCCGCGAGTCTAAACGGACAGGCCAGGCGGTGGGCCGTGGGGGCTGCCTCTCTTCTCCTCACCTTCTCTGGTCACCAGAGTCCCCAGGAAGAAACACCTCGTAGAAAAGAGAGGCTTTGGCCCTGATGGGGTGGGCAGGTTGGGTGGGGGCCTGAGGGGGACAGCCCTGGGCCCAAGGGACAGCCCTGGCGGTCCTGCTCCTCTGGCGGCTGCTCGCCCGGCACACAGGCCGGGTCCCAGATGCCGGGGAGCCCCTCTGCAGGGTCCTTTGGGGAAGCTGGCTGCGGGCTCTGGGCCGACTTGGAGGGGAGCAGGTGGAGGGGCTCCCAGGAGCTGAGGGGCGGGGACGAGCCCCGTGTTCCTGTCGGACAGAGGCGGGTTCGGGGCGTGAGGGGGAGAGGAACGAGGGGCTTGGAACCTCGCTAAGAGCACGTGGCCCTCAGACGTGTGGACCAGGGTTTCTAGGCGGGAGCCGGCGCCCACACTGGACGCTGTGGTCGCCTTGCTGGCACGGCCGCATTTCCCACCCGTCAGAAACGGCTAATGGCGTTTGTACAAGTGCTCAGGTCTGAGAGCGGTCAGCCCTGCACCCGTGAGAGGCGGGCGTTCGCAAGCAGCGCCTGGCAGAGACACACCGGCAGGTCCCCGTGCCCGCGGACCTCATGCCCGCCTCCTCGCTCATGGTTTCCAAGCATGCGGAGCCACCGTTTCCACTTGAGAGGAAAGCCTTGCGAGTGCTCGTCCTGGGTCTCCGAGAAGGGCGAGCACACGCGACCGTGGACCATCTGGAGAGTGACCGGGTCGGGTGGCCGTGGCTGCAGGGACGTGCCCGCGGTGTCCGTCAGCTCACCCCAGGGTCCCTCTCCCACGGCCGCGTGCACAACATGTAAGCAAGGCACCTTCTAAAACCCAGGCCCCTTGGTGGACAAAGCCATCTCGGCACATAGGCCAAAGGGCTGGACCCCCGAATGCCCGGTGGCTCCCCAGCCGGCGAGGACGCTGTCGGTCAGCTGTCCTGGGTCCCAGGAGCCCCCCCTGTAGGGTGCGTGGGGGCTGCGCTCCGTCATCCCTGGGTTCGGGGCAAACCACTGTGGGTCTGAAACCTGCCGGGGACCCTCTATCGTCTGGGTGCCCGCGCCCGGGGCAGCCCTAGAGCGGGCAGTGGGTGCCCCCCCAAAGGCCCAGGCAGGACCGAGACGCCCCCCGCACTGACAGGATTGCCAGGCCCCTGCGCGGGGCCGCTTCTGGCTCTGCTTCTCCCAGGGACGCTCTGTCTCTGCTGTGGTGGCTCACCACACAAAGGGCGCTCGGGAGCGCTGGCCTTGCCGGGAAGCAGGCGGGCTGGCTCCACCTGCCGGCCACTCCCGGCTCCGTCCTGCGGCCTTTCATGGGCACCAGGGGCGGGGGGGTGGCGGTGGTGACCACATGGCACGTGTGCCGGCCCAGGCTCCCCCCACCCCTGGGGACAGCGGGAGTCGGCTCCCCTCACCACGCAACTCCCCCTGAGGCCCCCAGGGGCCAGATGCTTGGGAAGTGCACGCGGGGCACAGGGGTGTGGCGACCGAACGGCTCGTCTCTGTGCTGAGGCCTGGCCTCCACCCACCCTGAAGCCAGCGGGCCCCGATGGCCCCCCGTGCCCACACGGACCTGGCCTGCCTGTGCCAGGGTCCTCAGCAAGGCAGAGGCAGGCCTTCCCTTGTGTTGGCTGCAGCCCGGTGGGCGGGTTGGGACCACCCCCCACTTTCACAGGTCAGGGGTTCCTTCCGCGACCTTGCAAAGAGCAGAAATGCCACCCCCGTCCTCGTCACGAGGCCTCCGAGGCTGCCAGGAAGGAACCCAGAAAGAGCGCGGCTGACCTGGGGACACGGTGACAAGGCCTGCGTGAGGACAGCATTCCCGACCCCCGTGGATGCATCCGGTCCGCGCCAGAGCGACCAGCTGTAGGGGCGACTAGCCTGGAGGGACACACACAGCCCGGACAGGCCACAGGGGAACGGCAGCCCCAGCCGGCTCCTGGCCTGTCTGTGTGCCGCGTCACCGCAGACTTGACGGTCTCCGTGTCTGCAGGGCCAGTGAGGGCGGGGCTACGGTCTCACCTGAGACCCCGGGGAAGGGGCTGTTTCCCGCTCCCAGGGCTGGAGGCAGCAAACCGGGGGCTCTGGGGCTGGGGCCTCAGCTTCTCACCTACTATCAGCAGGTGGCCTGCAACCCCCGCCCTGTGGGTGACCTGGCACCATCACTCATTACGTCAGCGTCGGGGGTGGGGTGGACAGAGTCTCCCTGCGGAGTCGGCGTCGCGATCCAACGCAGCGTGAAGCACAGGCGACGTGCCGTCCGTCTTGTCGTACTTCACGGCTTCCGAGCACGTCTCGGGCCCCTCACACCCTGGTCAGCCGGAGGCGGAGGCCGTTGGCTCCGAGCGCGCCCGCACGGCACGGTGTGGGGCTGGTGTGCTCTCCCTGACGGCGGGCGCGTGTCTGCACGTAAACCACTTCCATGTTCGCGGCTGGACCTGCAGGGGAGACACAGCCGGACACCAGAGAAACACACCGCCGTGAGGAAACCGAGGCAGGGGAAGACAGAGCCCGGAGCTGGCGTCTCCCCACGTGGCAGCCCCCGACCCAAAAGCCTCCTCCTGGGGAGGGGGCGCTGGTGCTGCTGGCGCCGGGGGACCTTGCCCTCCGTCCACGTAGCCCAGGCCACCAGAGCACCTGCCATCACCCCGAGGCTCAGACCAGGACCACGGGGGGGCAATGACCTTTCACACCCAACACCGAAAACACCAGCCACGCAAGAAGTGCCCGGTCAGCGGGACTTCATTCAAGTTAGACTTCTGCTCCCGAAAGACCGTTTGAAGAAAACAAAAGAAGCCACAGAGAGGGAGAAAAAATTGCAAAGGACACATCACGGAAAGGACCGTTTTCCAAAATATGCAAAGATCTCTTAGAATTCAAGAGTCAGGAAATAAGCTGCTGATTAAATGGCCGAAGACCTTCATAGACAGTCACCAAAGGGGACGCACGCATAGCCAAGAACACAGGCAAGGTGCCCCGCATCGCGTGTCGTCACAAGTTCCGGCAACGACGGGCCGCCACTGCACCCCTGTTCCGGGCTCGGCGCGTGCCAGCCGCCCGCGGGGGTGACGCAGCGGACCCCTGCCACGGCCGGGGGCACCGACAGGGCACAGCCCCCGCAGACGGCACGGCTGCCGTCTCTTGCAGAATCAAACACATGACCCAGCAGTCGCGCTCCTTGGGGTTTACCCAGAGGAGGGGACACTGGTGTCCACACGGGAATCTGCACACGGTTTTTACAGCAGCTGCCGAAACCCGAACGCTGCCCTGCCGTCCTGCCGCGGGTGACGGGGAGACGCACTGGGGTCTGTCAGGCAGTGTGTCCTCGGGGATAAAGGGAACGCGTGCTCCGGCAGGAACGAGCGCGGAGGGCCCTGACGTGCCCGGACGAGGTGGAAGGAGCCAGAAGGAGGCCGAGCCGCTCCGCGGGAGGCCGGCTCCACACTCGGGAGAGGGTCCGCGGTCGCCAGGGCTGGGGGAGCAGGGAGGACGCTCCGGGCCGCGGAGCCGTGTGACAGCGGAGCCGTGTGACAGCGGAGCCGTGTGACAGCGCAGCGAAGGACACCGTCACCGGACACCCCACGGCTGGACAGTCTTTAACACTGGAGCCGGGAAGAGCCGGGGGCCTCAGCAGAGCTCCAGGGAGGGGCTGTGGGAGCCGAGCGCCCACGGGTGCAGACCACGAGGCAGGGGCCCGTGGCCAGAGCGCTGTTGGCAGCATTTGCGGAGCGGCCAGTTCCGCCCGAGAGCCCCCGGCCCAGCTGTGGCCCTGCGTGGGCCCAGGTCATGCGGCGGGCACGGGGCTCCCGGGCCCCACCCCCATCGTGGGCCCAGAGTATATGTAGCAGCAAAGGTGAGAAAAGCATTTGTTCTTCTCGTGATGGGATTTGCCGTTTTCCTCTGTGAGGTCCGGAGACGCCCTTGCTCTCCGTTGGCGTGTGCGACGCGTGCTCTCCCTGTGCTGCTGATAAAAGCACCAAAGAGCCCCGATCCCTCGGCCCCGCCAGGAAGCCTTCCCCGCCCCGGCTTGGACACCGACTCGCCCTCCCGTTCTGCAGCGCGGACATGCAGGCAGAGCTCCTGACCCACGTGTTTCCAGAAGGTTGTCTGTTCCCAATCCTTTCCCAAATACGATAGAATCCCCTCCAGGATCATGACGGAGTCAGGTGATTTACCATCGTTTCGAGGGCCACGCACGCCCGAGTGAGCTAAGAGAAGGAAGACAGCCGTGTGGGTCAGCAGCGGCCTCCGGTGCGCACCTGAAGGCCTCCCCGACCAGCCGTGCCTGGACCCCGTGCTCCTGCCATAGAGCTCACGGCGGCCTCTTTCCTGTCACACTTAATCCGACAAGAGTCCGGGTCGCGGCCTGCCGTTCAGACGTCTGCAGTGGCACCACCTGCTCCTGGAGGATGCTTCCTCCTGCCCTTCCCGCCCCGGGGCCTCCACGGGGACAGCTGCACTGCTGGTGACGGCCATGCAGGACACTGGAGAGAAGCCAGACCCCACATCTTTGCACAATGACAGCAGCGCCAACCACGAGGGCCTCCGCCTGTGGGGACCTATGGGGACAAGGCCTCAAGGCCACCCCATCATGGGGAATGGCGAGGCCCAGGGCCCCTGCCCATGGCCACAGGGCAGCAGGCTGGGAAGCATGGCTAGTTCTGGGTGACCGCGGGCTCCCCACGTGGGCCCCTTGCCCAGTCTGGACCAAGTGTTCCCCCAGGATTAGGGCCTTCCTGGCTCAGGGTCTCAGGACCATGTTGCCAAGCGCCGGTTCCCACCTTTGCTCCCTCAGCCCCCGGACAAATCCATGTCTGTCACTCAGGGCAATGCTTCCCCGTAGAAGTGGTGGCGTCTCGCCTCTCGCCTGCCCCTTCCTCTCCACGGTTAGAAGGAGGTTCCAGAACGCTGAACAGCCGGGCCACTCAGGGCTCCCACAGCCAGTCATCTGTGCTCAGGCGCCTGGCTGCGGCCTCTGTCTGCCCAACCACCCTCCAAGGTTTGGGACTGGCTCATCCTTTGTGCAATTAATCACAGTCCCAAATTGTAAATCAGAAAGGATGCTCCTTCACGCAGAACCCCAGTCCCTCCCAATCTGCCCCAAAGTGGGTCCCAGCTGACCCAGGAACAGGCTGGGATTCCGTGGTGGACACCGTGGAGACCCGTGCCAGCCCTCCTGTCCCTGGGCTCGGTTCACCAGGGAACCGCCCTGAGGTTCCCAGTCCCCCCGAGAAGGTGTCCTCTGGGGGGGGAGGCCTGCCGGGGGACGCGCCACAGGGCAGCACTGTCTTCACAGGATACTCTCAGGGCCCTAAGTCTTGCTCTCAGCCTCTCCCCTTCAATGAGAGTGAAGTCCAGGTGCGTCACGGGCGTAGATGTGAAGCAGGCACGAAGCCTGCATCTGGACTGGTGCGCAGACAAGGAGCTCCCCGAAGTCCGCGTCAGAAACAGACAGACAATCCAATCGGACGAGCAGGGCTGTGGTGAGGCATTCGGCAAAGGCGTCCAGAACGCCCGGCAGCACGTGGACGGCGGCCTGCATTGGGAGCCACCAGGAAAACGCACATTAAAACCGCAGCCTGTCAGCCGGCCGAAGCGGGACATGCCTGCGCCAGCCGGTGCCGAGAAACCGGCTGGTGGCGCAGCCGTGACGTGGCTGGGTGCTGGGACGCGGTGCGGAGCTTCCTAAACCACCGAACACGCGGTTAGTACGACCCACAGCGGCACCGGGACTTTATCCTGGAGAAATGGAAGTTTCCTTCACAGAAAAACCCATGCATGGGTATTATAACCTTCTATTACGAAGATTTCATTCATTTATTTGACACAGAGATGGGGGAGAGTGTGCACGAGCAGGGGGAGGGGCAGACGGAGAAACGGGGTCCCCACCGAGCAGGGAGCCCGATGCGGGGCTCGATCCCAGGAGCCTGAGACCATGACCTGAGCCGAAGGCAGAGGCTTAACTGACGGAGCCCCCCGGGTGCCCCCGATATAAACTTTTATCCAGAATCGCCCCAATGTGGGACGCTGGTGCTCTTCAGGCAGTTCAACACGCCGAGACCCCGCACCGCGGGCCGCAGCTGCGCAGCGGGTCCCCGGTGACTCTGCCGGGGGCCACGCCGGGGGATAAAGGCTAGTCCCCGGAGGTCACGCAGAGGACTCACTTATGGGACGGCCTTGAAACGGCAAAACGTAGAAACGGACAGACCCAGAAATGCCAGGGGCTGGGGACGCACGTGCGGGCGTGAGTGTGTGAACAGGTCTCTGAGTGTGCGCGTGAGTGTGCACGGGGGTAGCTGGGGCCTGCGAGTGTGTCTCAAGTGAGCCCGTAGTGGGCGTGAGTGTGCGCACCTGTGCGTGCCGGTGTGTACACACATGCGGCTGTTCCCCTCTGTGCACACGTGTGTGTCCACATCCGTCCAGGTGCCTGGCCTGGGACCGACAACCTCATCGTGCTCCGGGGTCAGAGTGCCGTCCGGTCGAGAGCGTGACGGAAGCAGCGCCGGCCCCGGGAAACGGACCCTCGTCCGAAAGCGGCCGCTGCGCTCGGCCTCCTTGGCCCCGCCCCGCCACGGCCGGAGGGCGCCGCGCAAGCCTGGAGTGCCCGCAGCCAGGTGGGTCACCGCGGAAGCCGGGTCCCCGTGCCACGCCCTCGTAACATCCGGCCGTGAGGACTGCAAGCTCCTTCTAAACGGAACGCTCGTCCGAGAACACACGCAGCCCCTCGACTGACCAGAACCGAGCCACGACCTGTCGCAGCTGCCGCCATCGCCGAGCAAAGCCCACGCCAACCGGGCGCGCGCGGCTTTACGAGCGGCAACCGACCCACCGCCGCCGGACAGGTAGGGCCCCCGTCTGGAAAGCGGCTTGGGAAGGAAAAGACCGTCCTGCCACGTCAGAGCCGGACTGTGTCGTGCTTGAAGACAAACCGTTCAGGACGACAGAGCTGAGTCCCGTGAATCCTGGAGCTTCGGGGCTTTCCTGAAGGGCGTGGAGTACCTCACGTCTCTCGGTGTGAGTCCCTGGTCTGCCCCACGTGGCGCCACGCTGCCACACGGAGACAGCGCTGGGGACACGTGACCTGCCCCACCCCACAGGTCGCGCACCTCCGCACGACCGGCCCGCACCAGTGGGGAGCGAGTCGGGGGGGACAGAGCCAGACGGCCCGGGGCTGCGGGGCTTGTGGGGAGTGTCTCCTGGGCTGGGGGGCATCCCGTGGACAAAGCAGCAGTGCAGGGCCCAGGCGAGACGCAGCTCGGCCACCAGTGGCCCGGAGCGCTCAAGCACAACGTAGGACGACGATGCCGCCCTCCAGCGCCCCACGAGGGGACGGAATCGCAGGTCGGAGCCGTCTCTGCCAGACGAGCTCGCGGCCGGCAAGTGCTCCTCGGCCGCCGGCGGCTGCAGGGAGAAGCTGCTACGGGGGGTGACCGCAAGCACCACACAGCCGCCCAGCGGCAGCGGCCGTTCCTCCGGAGGACAGAAACGTGGCTCCAGCTGGCTCATCCCCTCTGCTGCCCGCGGACACCTCCCGCCTCTGCTGCACGGCCAGCCCCGGCCGCCGACTCCCACCGGGCCCCCGCGGGCAGCCGTGGACGTGAGGATGAGGGCTGTGGGGAGGGCGGCCCCCACCCTGACCCAGAGCCTGCGGGTCTCCCGGCCGTGGTTCTGCTCTGACCGACTCTGAAGGCAGCTCAGTTCCGGAGGCTGAGCGGAACACGGCTGGTTTCTCACACGGCGTGGCAAAGAAGCCGGGGAAAGCCCCGTGGGCCGCGGACAGCCACGCGCCCCCGCTGAGGGGCTGGCATCGGGGTCGGGTGCCGGAGAGCTGGGGGGCTTGGAGCTGCCAGCACCTTCCCTCAGGCCTTGGCGGCTCATTTTATCCTCAGGAGTTTCGACGACACTTCCGAGCACACATTCCCACAAATAGCCCATCACACAGAAAATGAACACCCAGAGCTTGGCCCCTTCAGGGTTCCTGGGACAGTGGCTCTGTCCCTGACCTGCAGACCCCTCGCAGGAGGCCCCGGCCCAGACGCCTGCTGCCCTCCCCCGTCCCTGAGCCTGCACTGCCCGGCTCTTTCCCGTGAGCCGCATCTGGTGAGCCGCAGGTGAGTCCTTCCCAGAGGCCACCGCCCGAGGGAGGTCAGTAGAACCTACGTAATCTGCTCTGATGTAAGTGAAAAATGAACCAGCACCAAACACGCCACAGCCTGTCCCATGTGGCCGTGCCTCCCTCCCGGGCTGGCTGGCCCCGTGCCCTCTGGCCTCTTCAGCTCGGTGTCCTCCCCCCAACCATCGCCCAGGCCACAGAAAGGAGAAATTCAGGTCTCAGGGCGTAAGGCCTCCCCACCCCCGGGGACGTGATCGTGGGGAAGGGGAGGCCCTGGTTTCCCATTTGTTCTCATGTAAGAAGTCCCACCAGGGCTGACGCCAGCTGCCGGTGGAAAACCAGGTGCGAAATTCCTGAAAATGCGACAGTGCACCTTTGCTGCGTGGTACTGCCCGGTATGAGGCACTGTGAGCCTCTGTGAGTGGACCCCGGCTTATCGGCTGTGGCCAGGCCTCACACGTGCTCTCCACGGCCACGCTCTCTCGGCAACACCCGCAAACTGCCTCAACCTGGCCCTAGCCCTGGGGGGTCTGCCCCTGCCCCTGGGGTCTGGCCCTGCCCCTGGGGTCTGGCTCTATTCCTAGGGGTCTGACTCTATTACTGGGGTCTGACCCTGTCCTCGAGGGTCTGGCCTCACTTCCGAGATCTGGCTCTGTTCCTGGGATCTGACTCCTCCCCTGGGCTAGTCCTTCAGCTTGGTCAGTCCCAGGGCCCTGAGAAGTTGAAGGACTGGACAACCAGTCAGGCCACAACCCCCACGGTTTCCTTGATCAGAGGCTCACTGGGCACAACTTGGAGCCAGGCCCACTCTGGGAGGGGGCATGGCCCCGGGCCTGGAGGCAGATGTCAAAGTCCAGCAGGGAGACCCCATCTGAGAAGGTGAGCATGGAGGGGTCTGGTGCCAGGACGGCCCGAATAAGCAACCAGGACAGCGTCCCCAGGGAGCGAAGCCCACATCCTTTGACCCTCTTGCCCGACGTTTATGTGCTTAGGGAGCATTAAAACAGCACCAGTGATTCTTACATAAATGGTGGGAATTGGATGTAATTGGATAAAGATGCTTTTGGAAATGTGTTTATTCGACTGACGACACAATCTGGGCGACGTGCCATCGGCTCCGTCTGCCTTGGGGACCCGTGTGTGGGAGTGGCCAGGCTGGCGAAGCGAATCACCCGAAGCCGGAGGCTTAGACAACACACACTTGTCATCCCAGAAGTGTGACGTCGCGGTGCCTGCCACTGTGCTCCCTCCAGAGACCCCGGAGCACAGCCCCCTGTTCCTTCCAGCTTCCCCTGTCCTGGGTGTGCCTCCCCTGGGCCCAGCCACCCGCCTCTCCCCCCGCCTCCAATCCCCCTCCGCCTCTCTTGGGGACACGTGTCACTGGGCTTGGGACTCCCCTAATTCCTTAACTCAATCACACCTTTACAGGACTTTGCCAAGCAAGGTCATGTTCACAGGAGCCAAGGAAGGGTGGGACCTTGGACATATCTTTTTGGGGGACGTTATTTAAGTGACCACGATGTACCTTAACTGTATTTTGCTATAATAAAACAAAGAAAACATCAAACTCGCAGGACACCACATGGTGAGATTCTGGCCTCTGCAGGCCCCCTCTGGCCTCCTGCCCTGCCCTGTCCAAGAGTGACACCCAACCAACACAGCAGGTGTCCTTATGGCACACAGGCCCGTCGGTGGGCCCCAAGGACGGAGCGAGGCCCTTGCAGACGTCCAGCTTGGTGCCCTTCCTTAAGAGTGGCCTGCAAAGTGGCAGCCTTGTTCTGAGTGATTTTGATGGATCTCAACGGGAACATGGTATGAAATCTCAGAAATGCCACTGGCTTCCCAACTCAGGGAAACAGGCTGCTGTGGAAACACCTGCAGAACGCGGAGCTGATTCGCGGTGCCCGGTGGCGAGAGGAAATCCGTCGCTATGGCTCAGGGTGCAGCAACCAGGGAGGCCTGAGCCCTGCACCCGGGGCAGCGTGGTGGCCGGGGGGCTGTTCACACCACCCCATCCCAGACCAATGAGCCCAGTGCTCCACAGAGCTGGAACCCCGCGGTGGGCAGTCCAGGGGCAGGGAGGGCAAGGTGCCCGCGGGACCCTGGCCGCTAGACCCACAGACGCCTCCCACCCTCAGTCCCCAGACCTGCGACAGTCCCCGGGCAGGGCTGCCTCAAAGACGGCCAGTCCTTCACAAGCCACCCGCGAAGGCACGAAGCTGTACTCTTAGCTCACGCCGCACACGGAAATTAATTCAAAATGGGTCAGGACCTAAATGTGATAGCTAAGACTCTTGGAAGACAACACAGGGTGAGGTCTCCACGACACGGGCCATGACAGTGATTTCTTGGACGTGGTACCAAAGGCACAGGCAACAGAATAAAAAAAAATAGATAAATCTGACTTCATAAAAAAATTTCAATTTGCACATGAAAAGACACTATCCACAGAGTAAACAGGCAACCCACGGAATGGGAGAAAGTATTTGCAAATCATATATCTGGTGAGAGACTAGTATCCAGTATATACAGTAAGTTCCTAGAATTCAACAACAAAAAACCCAGTGAAAATACAAGCAAAGGCCTTGAACAGACATCCCTCCAGAGAAGAGGTGCCGATGGCCCATAAGGCCGTGAAAAGATGGTCAGCATCACTAGTTGCCGGGGAAATGCAGATCCAGACCACACTGAGATGTCACCTCACAGTCAGGAGGACAGCTAGTTTCAAAGAAGCTGGAAAATATCAAATGTTGGGAGGAGGTGGAGAAAATGGTGAGAACGAAACACGGTGCAGTCTCTGGTAAACAGAATCGCCACGTGGCCCGGGGATTCCATGTCTGGGTGTGCACGCAAGAGTGGAAAGCAGGATTCAGGGAGATACCTGCACGCTCACGTTCACTGCGGCTTGGTTCACAAGAGCTAAGCTGTGGAAACAAAACGAGCATCCATCGATTGATTATGGACAAGCAAATGTGGTGTAGGCACGCCCTGGAACGTTATTCAGCCTTAAAAGGACATGAATTCTGCAACAACATGGTCGGACCTTGAGGACACTATGCTCCGTGAGACCATCAACCACAAAAAGACAAACACATGATTCCACTTCTAGGAGGTTCTTAGAGTGGTCAGAGTCACGCAGACAGCATGGAGAGAGGTGGTGCCAGGGGCTGGGAGAGGGGAGAAGTCCGGGTGTAGTAGGGACAGAATTTTGTTTTTACAACATGAAAGGCGTTTCAAAGAAGAACAGTCTGTGATGGCTGCAGAAGCTAATGTACTGAATATCATGGAGTCGTACACTTAAGAACAGTCAAGATGGCAAATTTTACTTTATTTGTTAAATTAACATATAACGTATTATTTGCCCCAGGGGTACAGATCTCTGAATCATCAATCTTATACAATTTACAGCACTCACCATAGCACATACCCTCCCCAGTGTCCATCACCCAGGCACCCCAACTCTCTCTCCCACCAGCAACCCTCAGTTTGTTTCCTGAGATTAAGAGTTCCTTATGGTTTGTCTCCCTCCCAGTCCCAACTTGTTTCATTTTTCTCTCCTTTCCCCCAGGACCCCCCACCCGGCCTCTCAAATTCCTCATATCAGGGAGATCATATGATAATTGTCTTTCTCTGATTGACTTATTTCGCTCAGCATAATACCCTCTAGTTCGAACCACATCATTGCAAATGGCAAGATTTTGGGTTTTGATGGCTGCGTAGTATTCCATTGTGTGTATACACCACATCTTCTTTATCCACTCATCTGTCAACGGACAGGATGGAAACTTTGATGCTACGTGTATTATAGCATAGTATTAAAAAGTTGGGAAAAAATCCAAACACCTAGTAAGATACTTGAAATGGGTTTTCAGTAAGTGATATACACATTTTTGAAAAACACATTCACGAACAAATAACAACAAGACATATAAATCCTATCAGTAATTACATTAAATGCAAATGGGTTAAACACATACTCAAAAGGCAGAGACCAATCAAATGGATTTTTCAAGTGATGCAACTCTGCGCCGTCTGCAAGAGACACACTTCAGCTTCAAAGACATGGACGGATCGATCGCAGAAGCATGGAAGGTGTGCTCCCTGCAGATGGTGACTTGGAGCAGCCACACTAATGGGAGACGAGGTCGAGTTTAAGACAAAAATTGTTACTAGACACAAAGAAAGACATGTTTAGGTGACAAAAGCCTTAATCCTTCAAGGAGGTAGAAGAATCATAAACGCACACATACCCCACAACATGGCCCTGAAGACGGGGCAACAAATGGCTGAGTCAGGGGGTCAAAATTCGGTGCAGCGATTGTGCACCTGGTCCCCACCATCTATGCTGCATAGGATGGCAGGACAGAGGATCAGCTGGAAAAGTGCAGATGGACAGTTCAGGGAGCTGCCTACCAGACACCCAGAAACCCCACCCGACAACGGGAGCCGTGTTCTTCCCACGTGTTCCTGGCACGTCCTTGAGAACTCTCCAGATTAGGTAGTAAGTTGGGCTCATAATTGTTCCAGGATGTTGGAAAGGACCGAACTTGCACAGGCTGTGTTTCTGACTTGGCGATGGAATGAAAATCGAAACTGATGACAGAAGGAATCCCAAATGTCTGGCCGTTGAGCAGACCTTCCTGATAACTCGGGTCAGGGACGACGGCACATGACAAAGGCCAAGAGACGCCACGAAAGCTGCGCCCTGGGGAATACGGGTCTTAACAAGGGGAGAGCGTGCAAACTAGTCATTCAGTCTTCTGCCTTTAGAAGCTAGAAAAGGACGAGGAAGGTGAGTGTGGAGCGAGGGGCGGGCAGGCAGGGCGTCTGCCTTCAGAGCTGAGAGCACGGAGGTCCAAGTGGGGAGCAGGAGAACAAGGCGAAAATCAGCCAAGCCGAAAACAGTTTGCCTGAGGCGATCAGTGACGCGGACAGCCCTTTAGCTGCACAGAGAGGACGCCAGTGACCGGCGGAGCCTCGTGGGAATGAAAAGGACGACAAGGAAATGAGAAGAAAAGCCACACACGAAAATAACCCAGGTAAGGACGGACATGTCGCGGGGAGGGCAGCCCCTGACACGGCCTCGACGGGGACGAGGGTCTGGACTACACTACAGCCCAAGGGGTGGGAGGAACAGCGTGCAAACCTCCAGACAGGAGCCAGCCCAGGTGGCTTCCGGGGAACTCTACCAAACAGTCAGAGGAGAGTTAATTCCAGAATAAATAGGCAGGTCTGAGTCTCACCATTGTCCAGCCAACACCCGCAGAGCTCCCCCATCGTCGGAGGGCGCTCTCCTTTCCAGAACACGGGGGTGCTCGCGGACAGAGCAGCCTCTGGGCCCGAAGGAAGTCTCAGGAAATCCAAACTGGGCGGCGTGTTCTCCAACTGTTCTCCAGATGTTAGTAACAGAAAGGGCTCCGGAAAGTCTGCAAGTCTTCAGACGCCATATAGCCTGGAGTCAAAGAGGAAATCAGAAAGGAAATTAAGAAATATTTGGAACTGAATAAAACATTTTAGAATTTGTGGGATGCCACTAACCTCGCCCCTAGGGGTGCATGGATCACAGTAAATGCTTCTTTTAGGAAGTAAAGAGTCTCAAATCAATGAACAGCTTTTACTACAAGAAACAAAAAAAAAAAAAAAGGAGAAAATCAAATGCAGAGTAAGCAGAAGATTGCAAAGATCAGAGCAGAAGTCAATGAAATAGAAAAACAGGAAAAAATAGAGAAATCAGTTTAAGAATATCAATAAAATTGATAAACTCTTGCTAGAATGAGCAGAAGGGGGGCAGAAAACACCAATTTGGGAATGAGAAAATTATTTAAAATTAAAGAAAACATTGGAGAATCAGAGTTGATTCAACAAAACTTTCACTCTTTGAAAAATGCAGTAAGTGGACGGAACGGCGAGTAAGAGTGTGCGTGGTGTGGTGTGACCCGGGCGGCCACCTGTGTGCTCCGGAGCAAGCCCTCGGCAGTTCCCTGGCCGTGCACGCAGTCCTAGGATGCCCCGTCCCACCTCTCGGTGTCCACCCGGGACAAATGACGGCCCGTCCCCCACAGACTTGAACAGGAGCGCTTGGAGCAGCTTCTCCGTCCTGGCCGGAGCTGGGAACAAGCCGTCGCCGGGCAGTGGAGCACCGGCTGCGCCACGTCCGTGTCCAGAGCCGCGAGAGCGGGAGCTCCGGCTGCTGGCTCTCACGCAGGACGGTCCCCGAGACCCCCCCGTGTGCTCCACGCACAGCAAGTCCCATGCAGGCGAGACTCCGCTACGGGTCAGGAGGGATCTGCGGCTGCCCGGGGCTCAGAGTGGGGCTGATGGGGGTGGGCACACCCGGGGGAGACAGCCGACTGGACCCCGGTTGTGGTGCTGACAGCCGGCGGACTGGGTCCTGGCGTGCGTGCATTTTATTCTGTGTAGATTGTGCCGCGATGAGGCTGCGCGGCAGGGTGAGTATTGGCCGTGACCCAGTGCCTCGCCACGGGCCACCCGCGGTGCCAAGGATGCCCCGATTTAGCCTCTTGGCCTCAGGCCCTCCTTCCCGAGCTGCTCCGCACCCCGACACTGACACGCTTCCATCTGGGAGCAGCCCTCCCTGAAGACCTCAGGTCACACCGTCCACGCGTGGCCACCCTCCCCTAGCGCCCCCACCCCTGTGAGTGAGTGATGGGTCCTGCGCCCCCGGAGGTCCCAGTGAAGAGGAGCCGGCCTCCCGCCTACGGTGACCTGCGCCGGCCCGGAGACACCTGGCGGCAGGTGCAGAGTGACTCCCAGGACGGGGACACCGGGATCTCTGCCGTGGGGACAAAAGATCTGTGTTTCCGCGCTGCGCCTGTCCACCCCGGCCCCCAGCCTGAGCTCCCTTGTGCCCAAGGGTGACCAGCTCGCCCCGCAGTGGCCAGCACCAGAGCAGAAGGCCTTTGGGAGCACGTGAGGGGCAGTGGACATGCAGGCGCTCCAAGGCCAGGCGATGCTCACTGAGCCAAGCCCGGTCCGGTACAGCCTGGGTCAGCCCACAGGCTCCCTCTGACGTCCTGGGCCCAAGGTGGCCTCCGCTGGGACCGCCACACGGGCCTCAGCTAGCATCAGCCCTCCCGTCCACGTGAGCCTGGAGATGTCCCCATGACAGGGACCCCCCCCCCCACCCGTCTGAGCCCCACCCCGAGCAGAGGTGCTGCTCACTAACAGCCAGGAAGGTCAGGGACACCGACGTGGGCCTTGAACCCAGAGCATCTGCTTAGAGATCGAGGCCACCAGAGAAGCCCAAACACCAGCCACAGGGGAAACATCTTCTGGGGCCGCACTTCTCTGTTCCCGGAGGAGGCGGAGGCGGAGGCGGCCCACCGGCTGCGCAGGAGCACGGAGGACACAGTGCCTGACGCCACGTCCCTGCACGTGCTATACCGCAAGACCCGCACAGGCTCGGCTGGAAGCCGCGGGGGCGTCTCCGTGGACACGGGAACAACCCCCACAAGTGCCCTGTTGTATTTATGCGCCTGGAAGACATTTGATGCCTTGGAGGGTCTCACCTATGTGTGTTCATCTCTGTGATAATGTTTGTTAAGATTTTTAATTGAAAAAATCATAGAAGTCACTTATTTTATAAACACAGAAGCACTTGAGCTCAAGACATACTGGGAGGAAGAGGCGGCTGAACCTCGTGGGGACAGTCCTCAGAGGCTGTGAGTCCCCGCGTTGCGGGACGGAACCAGCGTTTCCGCCGACTCTGCCAGTGCTCGCCCTGCGCACCCGACCACGCTGGTCCCGCTCCGAGAGCCCGCTGAGGGCCAGAACCACAGCAGGGCCCCTGAGAGCGGGGCGTGGAGCTTCCAGCTATGCCCTCTGTCCCCTGCTGGCCGTCCAGCGACCTCTGTCCCCTGCTGGCCGTCCCACACCCTCTGACCCCCGCTGGTTGTCCCCCATTGTCCGCAGCTCACGCAGCAGGACCTGAAGACAAGTGACCAAGCACAACGTTTCGCACGGGTGCGCCCTGCAACGCTGTTCGTGATGGCCAGAAGGTGGGAACAAGCCAGTGTCCACCGGCGACTGTCCAGGCAGACACGGGGGTGCCGCGCCCCCATGAGCAGGAGCAAGGTGCAGACACCGCAGCGCAGTGAGAGAAGCCACGTGGTGATGGAAACCACGGATGAGACGTGTCCAGAAAAGGCAGATTCGCACACAGAGGGCAGGTTGGCGGCTGCGGTGGGGGACGTGGCTGATGCGCTCGGGGCCGATGAAGGGGCCGGGAGGGGGGTGGTGGGAGCTGGGCCGACAGAGCCAGAGTGGGACGTGAACGTCACCAGATGCCATTCCTTCTTGGTCCTAAAACCAGGACAGCGCTCAGGACGCGTGGTCAGCGGTCCGTCTTGCCGCCTCTCCTGACCCCGGGCCCGGGCTGGGGAGCTCGTCCCACCCCCCGGTTTAGCCGCAACAAGGTCCAGATCTGCACGGGGAGACATGCTGCTGCCCCAGCCGGGTCCAGGGAGAACCCCTTCCGGCCGCTGTAAGACAGTCATGGAGGGGCGAGGCAGGGGAGCCACGCACGGACCTCCCTGGCTGAGGAGGGCGGTGTGAGACCAGGCTGCTCTCACACCACGTGCCCCCACCACAAGGAGAGCTGAGGTGCTGCCCAAAGGACCCCCAACCCAGGTGGAAGGTACCCCGGCCCCCAAGGCACAGGGCCCGGCTTGTTTCACCCACATGCACAGCTGCCCCTCTGGGCCCAGCCCCTGCCTCTGCTCCATGGGCACCCACGGGAACCCGGCAAATGCCTGGCAGACAGATTGTCCATCACCGGGTCCTGTGGAGAGGACGCTCCCACTGCTGTCCGTCCCGGACCAGAGCGCCCACCCAGGGATGTGCCGGAGGGGAGGCCGGGCGTCGCTAGGCAGAGGCGGGCTCTGGCGTCGGAGGAGGTGAGGACCCTGGATGGACATCGGGCGGACAGAGACGCAGGAGAAGGCGCAGGACGCCCAGGGAGCCTCCTCCCCAGCGTCCACCGGCGCGCGCCTGGCTGTCCATCCCGTCCTGGCTGGGAGGAGGGCAGGGCCGGGGTGTGAGCCAGGGCACAGCCTCCGAAGGGCTGTGCCCTCGCCGCTGAGTGAGAGGCCGTGGGTCCTGGAAGAAACACCAAGGCCACCAATAAGCACGTTCGCTGTCTCCAGCCTGAATCCCTGCTGTGTCCTCCCTGGGGACCCACTGCCCTGTGGCCGGGCAGGGCTCAGCCGTCCCATCCCCATAGCGGGGAGCAGATGCCCCGCGGGCCATCGGTGGTGCAGGGGTCCTGTCGGCCTAAACCTCAGCCCCTTTGGGGGACCGCTCCGCCCGGTGCCCATCGGAGCTCTGCTCTTTCAGACGTGGTGCCCGGGGCAAGAGGGACCCGTGCCTGCAGCTTGACGTCCACCCCTGTGCCCACATGCACCCAGGACTCCGGAGGGTCCCCCGGCAGCACCCCGACCCTGCCCAGAGCCTGGAGGTCACGCTGGAGTCAGAAGGTCACGGCAGGCGTGGCTGCCTCACAGGGAAGCACCTCGCAGCCGTGACAGAAGCGCCGGAGGAAGGCCGGGCGGAGGTCGGCAGGAACCGGTGCTCCGCGGATGGCCCTCAGCCTGGTACCGCCGCACGGGGCGCCTCCTTGTGAAACGTGAGGGCGCAGCGTCCCGACTCGCACCACGGCCGGGGGCATGGAGCTCCCAGGGTCTCAGTCCTGGACCCCGTCTGTCCCAGACCTCAGCCCTGGATGCCCACCCTGGATCCCCGCCCCAGACCCTGTCCCCGATCCCCACCCTGGACCTTAGCCCCGGACTCCAGCCCCAGCCCCCCGGATCCTGCCCCACGGGCTAGAGGGTCCGGGTCTCTGTGTCCCCCCACCGCACCCCGTGTCACCATGTCTGATGGGAAGA
Organism: Mustela erminea; assembly: GCF_009829155.1. Taxonomy (NCBI): domain Eukaryota; kingdom Metazoa; phylum Chordata; class Mammalia; order Carnivora; family Mustelidae; genus Mustela; species Mustela erminea. The sequence continues at coordinate 91,525,839 of NC_045627.1, read as the reverse complement.
GCCACAGAGAGAAACCGTGGCGGCGGCCTGACGGGCTCCCCCACATCCCAAACTACAGCCTGACCCGAGGCTGCCGCCGCAGGAGGTGCTGTTTTCAAATACTAAAGAGCTGCCGTTGGGGCCCGTGCTGGGAACGCACGGACGGACGCTGGGGGCCGTCAGCACCGGGGACCCAGGCCCCGAGGGGACGGTTTCTACACTGACCTCAGCCCGTCCTCTCAAGCAGGAAAACGGGTCCCACTGCCGCCGAGAACGCCGCCCCACAGGCTGCCCCCAGGACCCCGGGCGGGGCCTCTCCCCGCGGATCGGCGCCCCTCAGACCCAGGGCAGTGGTGCAGACGAGGGACGGCTGCGAGGTCCTGGGGGCGCTGGTGGGGCCAGGGTGCAGCCAGGACGTGACCTGGATGAGGCCAGGGCAGACCCGGGCCCCGGCTTCCACCTGCCACTCTCTGGGGCAGAGCACACTTCCCCACGCAGAGCGGGTGCGTAGCGAGGACCCGGCCCGCGGACGGAAAGACTGCTTTTCCGGGTTCCCGGCTCTGGATCTCCTTCCAACTAGAGGCCCCTGAGTCCAGGCCCGCTGCTGGTTGGAGGCCGGGCTCAGCAGGTGGGGGGAGTGTCCCTGCTCCGGGGCCGGCCTGGGCCCGAGGCCGCTTGTGGACCGTCTCACGGGTACCCGTTGGCGCGCACCGTGCTGCTGGCTGTGGCCCGACCTCAGCGCTGGGAAGCCCAACGCACCGTCCAGCCTTGGCAGCGGCTTGCCTCCTGCTGGTTTGGGAGCGGGCGAGGACAGCGGGTCACGCGTGCTCTGAACTCAATGCGGCCCTGGGTCCTCACGGGTCTGGCCGTGCGTCCCACGCGGGTCCTCACACAGGCGGCCTCGGGGCGCACATCTGCTCCGGCTGGCAGAGGGCGGCCCTGGGGGGGTGGGACAAAGACCCACGCCCACACACCCCCAGGCTCACGAGTTCACAGCTCAGGCCCCTCCCCTGCCGCGGCCCCCACCTCCGGGCTTCGCTGTCGGAGGTACAGATAATGGGGTGAAAGCGCCCGCTTCTCCTCCGTCTCCTGGCACCAGATGCCACGACACGCCTCAGACCAGTGACGCGGTCTTGTAGTGAAGGACGAGTCGACCTTACCAGTCCACACGGTTTCAGTTTTCACCACGAGGGCCTTAAAGCACGTGGAGTATCACCTGCGCGGCCTCTCGGGGCGACGCGGTTGCGCACGGGCAGCGTCCCCAGCACAGAGGGACAGACTCGGGCAGACAGACAGCCTGCAGCCCCCGCGGGCCCCAGGGCCTCCTCATCTCCCTGCAACCCTACGGTGTCGGGAGTCGGGATGGCGTGGGACCATCCCCACCAGCCCATGGTTCAGGGCTGTCGCCCCACACGTGAACCGTGGCCACCCTCACACGCATCCCTGCACAGTCCGACCCCCGTGGAGAGACGTGCACGTGCTCAGGCTGCCAGTGAGCGGCTGCTCTGCCGGGCGGCCTGGGACCGTGGACAAGAACCCACTCACACTCTCGAGGTCCCGTCTGCTCTTAGCACACACTTGTCCAGCTGACCCTTGGCTAGAACGCGACTGTCACCTCCCCACGCGGCTCTGCCCCCTTGCGTGGAGGTTCGTCCTCATCGTCCAAGGCTGCCCAGGCACTGCTGGTGACCGTCCCTGTGTGCTCCGGTGCCTCGGAAGCTCCCCGGAGAGCGCAGACGTGCAGCTCCCCGATCGGCTCCGAAGGCCCCTCAGACGATGTTCGGTTTTGTTTATTCCCAGCATCTGTGACCTTCAGAGGACATTTTGGGGTCAGGGTTAGTGTCTGATGTCTTCATAACGAAGCAACAGGAAGGTGTCCTCCGGGAGCACTCCCTGCAGCGTGGAAGCGGTGCCATTACTCCAAGAAGACGATTCTAGGGTGTCCCTGAGCAGTGTGGGGTGGCCGGTTCAAGCCACCACAGACGGAGGCCACGCCGGGCTGGACGCCCTCGGGAAGCCACCTTGGGATACAGAAGGACACACCTTCCCGGGTGAAAAACCCGAGGCTGCCAGGGAGCCAGATGGTGCTGGACGTGGCCTGGGTGAGCGGCACGGCCCTTCCTGCGCGTCGCCCAGCGGCAGGTTCTGAGTTAGGAAGAAACCACCTCCTTCAGTGCGAGCACCGGCCCCCTGCCTCCCAGTAACTGAGAAGCTCCTCCCCGGCCAGCCCCCCACAGCCTCTTGGCCGCCCGTGGGACCGCCCAGCGCTGCCCGTGGGACCGCCCAGCGCTGCCCGTGGGAAGGCTCAGCGCCGCCAGGAGCCTTCACCACCTGCACGGAGCAAGGCGCGTGTTGAGATTCCCGGGTCGCTGAGGGGGGCAGCTGGGCTATTTTTAACTACATCCCCTGGACTTTTTATAGAAGAGAAAGGCCTGGCTTTTTTCTTGCTCCACAGCTTCTGCTACTAACGACAAAATCTATCCTCAAAAATCTAAGCAAATTTTCAATAAAATTCGGTGATAAAATTCCGGTAAACTATGTATTTGTACCTTTCTGAGCCGGAGTTCTTTTCCAAAACCGACGGGGTTTGGATCATTTATGCAGTAGACTCTTCCAAGACGTTTTCATCCCAGGAAAAGGCCAGACCCGGCCTCGGTACACGGTTGTGGGTGCAGAACAGCCCGAGCTCTCCCGAGGGCTCCCCACCCCCGGAGAAGCTGCCTGAGGGGCAGAAAGTCCCCCCCAGCCTCCCCCAACTCGGACCCCTTCCCCAGGCTTCTCCCCTTCGGCCGGCTGAAGCTGGTCTCCTGGCACTTGGAGTCCCAGGTGCTGATCCCGAAAGGCGCAGCAGGGACCCCACAGCGCCCAGCCCCTGCTGAGGTTGGTGGAGCCGGGACTGGCCAGAGGGCCGCTGAGGTGCGGGGGTGGGGGGCAGGGGAGGGAGGTCGTCCCTCGGCTTGGCCGCTGTGTGCGCCGGCCCCACCCCGAGCGCGGGGTAGACAGTCAGTAACTAGCTCCCACACACTTATGCCCTGGCCGGGCCAAGACCGGGGCGGGGCGGGGGGTCCCGTCTCACTGGACACAGGTTAGAGCAGAGCCGCAGGCCGGTGGACACACAGAGGTGCAGCCCAGACGCATCGGAGGCGGGAGTGGCAGCCAGCCACAGGAGGAAGGTCACCCTCTCCAGGCTGGCCCAGCGCGCCCCACCCTGGCCTGAGCGTCCCAGCTGTGTGGAGCCGGACACTGCACGGACAGGAGGAGGATCGGCCCTGGTGAGGGGTGAGCGACCCCCGGCTCTCCTGGGGGAGGGCAGCCGTCCGGACGGACGTGGCATAAGATGGGCCCTCGGGGGCTACCAGGGAGCCGGAGGGGTTGTCAGGAAGCTGTGTCCCTGGTGTGGCCTGAGCCCCACGAGGGGCAGGTTCCTTGGAGAATGACCACAGGTGGGTGATTAACTCACAGCCCCGGGGTCAGTGGACAGAGGCCGGGAGGGTCAGCCTGGCTTGCTGCCCCCTAGTGGTCGCTGCTCTTCACGCTGGGGACAGAGACCCCCAAGGGGCTGAGCGAGGACAAGGAAAGGGGCTGACTGCGCTCCCTGCCGTGCGCCCCAGAAGGGACAGTCACCCGGGGAGCGCAGGATGTGCCCTCTCACGGCCCCGAAGCAAGTCCCGGAAATCCAACACACCCACTTAAACCAAGACGTCCCGGTCTCTTGACTCCAGCGCGACTGTGAAGACGTGTGTGAGAAGCCGCACAGCTCCCGCCGGCGGCCGCTGAAGCCTTTGCCCGACGGACAGTTCACTCGCCGGTAAAGAAGGCAACGAGCTTTCGGACACTCGTGTCCAACTGTGGAAGTCGAAAGCCTCCCCCCCAACCCCAACCTTCCAACCAGGCTGGCTGGCAGCCCCACGGGGGCCCCAGGGCAGGACCGGCAACCTTCCAGACCCACGGATGCCGGTGGCCCCGTGGCCGCGCGTCCTCGGTGCTGGACCCCCATGCCTTGAGGAGCTTGATTCATTCTGGCTTCTAATTATTTTTTTGGCTTCGTTTTTATTTATTTCCCTCTGTCTCGTTGAAGTAAAACAAGCCGTGCGTGCTGCTGAGGACTCCCTTTCCCGGAACGTGTCCATGGTCGGCCGGAGACTACCACGGGTGAAGGATCCACGGCGGGTTCCAGCCGTCCTGCTGCAGACGTGTGGCACGAAGCTATTTTGGTTCACAGTAAATAAGAGTTTCCAAACAGGTTGTGCATATTTTTCAGCGAAGCTTCGGTTCCCGGCGGAGAATGTCGCGCATTTGGAAGGCAAACTTCCGAGGCAATGGTCGGCATGTGCCGGAGCGCCCGGGCCGGCAGGAAGGAGGCGGTCCTCTCGGAGAGCGAGTGGTGTGTGCAAAACCGCCGGGCTTTTACCGACGAGGTGCACAGGGAAGTTCGAGAAATCCCACATTTCAGACTTGCCGTCAGCTCCTCCAGACGTGCAAGTCCGAGCAAGCCTGACGGTCAGGAAGGAGCAGAGGAGCCAAGTGCTTCCTGGCCGCCCGGGCTCCCTGGATGCCTGGGGGCTGCGTCTCCAGCACGAAAGGCTTCTTCTGCGTCGGGTCCTGACTGGCTCACGCGGAAGCTCACGTCTCCACGTCTCCAATGGGTGCTCCTTCAGAAGCAGCCATGGCTCCTCGTCTGGGGGTCGGTGCCAAAGGGAAGTGGGCCCTGCGCCTTCCTCTTAGCGGCCGGTGCTGCTGGGGCTCCAGCTCTGAGGGGGGACAGCTCAGGGAGGACGGAGACACTTGACGATCTCACGGTGACACGCGTCTGCTCAGGTTGCAAGAGGGGAGCTTCGTGTACCCGGGGCGATGTGTTGGCCGATGTGGGGAGGGACCTTTGAAAATGAAAGCTGTGCACTTTGTGATCACCCCCGTCAGTTCCTTCAGACTCGAGTCGTTGGTTCTCCGTTTGCTTGGTTTGGAGCTGGTGGTTTCGTGAATCAGTTTCTTGGTCAGAGTTGTCGAAATTCTCCCCGGGATCGAGCGTGTGATCCTAACGTCCCCAGAGGCCGGTGTCTGCGGGACTTGTCAGGGTCCTTTCCTGGACGGCCTGCTGGTGACTGGGAAGCCCGTCCGGGAGGAATCAAGAGAGGAACCGCAGTGCCGGACAGTGCTGCGGCCGGGGCCGATCCGGTGCGGGTTCCCTCGTGACACACGATGCGCCGATGGGGGAACCCGGTCGTTTCTGCAACGCACCACCGCTTGGAATCGTCATCATTGGAAATACGACTGATTGTAGGGACAGTAGGAACATGGACAAATTTCTAGGTATTTTTAATAATTTTGTATAATTTCTGAAAGACCCGCATTAGTAACAGGAGCCCAAAGAAATACCACCAAGCGACGTCCGCCGCGACCGGCAGCCCTGCAGCCCCGCCTCAGCCCTGCCCAGCCGGAGTCTCGTCTGGCGGTGTGGGGTCCGGCGGGGCTCACGTGCACCGTCCGGCTCGCCTCCGGCAGCGAGAGCGCCTGGCCTGTCCCCGCATTCTGGCAGGTCCTTTCCCGTGTCCTCACGCTGGTCTCTCGCAGCCACCGGCCCGCAAACGCTGTGTCCCCAGGGTGGGGGTGGGGGGCTCTGTGGGAGTCCCGCGGACTCTGGGCACCACACCCGCAGGCCGGTGACCGGATGCTGGGGGACGCAGGGGGCGGGGGCAGGCAGGACCCCGGACAGCGAGGCGGACAGCTGCCCTGACGGGGAGGGTGCGGCGCCGTCAGCTGGGGGGAGTCACCGGACAAAATCCACTCACAGAGCGAAGGGCACAAAGCTCTTACGCTTTTCATTTTCAATCACGCTGCACCCGTGAGCCCATGTGGTATTTGCTTTGGGTGGGAAGGTCACTTAAATTTTTCATTTTAATGGCTCAAAAATACGGCTGCTACTGTTGCCTACTTGTGTGTTTTCTTGGAGGAGACTGGAAGCTCCTCGCCAAGAGACAAGTAAGTCGCTCAGTAATAATGGAACAAGGCCAGCGACGAATGCTTCATTTGTCACGAGTCCATGAATATTTCAGCAATAACTGGAGGCTCCTTGTGTTGCAATAACAAGGCCTCGGGGGGCCTGGGGGCAGGGGGGCCGGGGGCGTAGACAGGCCGGGGGCAGGGGGCCGGGGATGTAGGCCCGGGGGCAGGGGGCCGGGGGCATAGGCCGGGGGCAGGGGGCCGGGGGTGTAGACCTGGGGGCAGGGGTCGGGGGCAGGGGGGCCGGGGGCGTAGACAGGCCGGGGGCAGGGGGCCGGGGATGTAGGCCCGGGGGCAGGGGGCCGGGGGCATAGGCCGGGGGCAGGGGGCCGGGGGTGTAGACCTGGGGGCAGGGGTCGGGGGCAGGGGGGCCGGGGGCGTAGACAGGCCGGGGGCAGGGGGCCGGGGATGTAGGCCCGGGGGCAGGGGGCCGGGGGCGTAGGCCCGGGGGCAGGGGGCCGGGGGCGTAGGCCCGGGGGCAGGGGCCGGGGGCGTAGGCCTGGGGGCAGGGGCCGGGGGCAGGCGCCTGGGGGCAGGGGGCCGGGGGCAGGGGCCGGGGGCAGGGGCAGGGGCACGGGGCAGGCGCCGGGGGCGTAGGCCAGGGGCAGGGGCCGGGGACGTAGGCCGGGGGCAGGGGCCGGGGGCAGACGGGCCAGGCCTCCTTCCCTTGATTGTGTTGGTGGCGCTCGTTGGAGTCAGTGTCGTGTCCCAGGTCAATGAGGAAAGATATTTATACTCAAGATGACCCGCGAGGCCTCCGTCCGCTCACCTCCCTGCACGGCGAGGCCTGTTCGCTCCCAGAAGACGCTGCCGGCGTGGCCGCTCCTGCTGAGACGCGGCAAGCACCCGCCTCACCGTGTCCCCCTCGCGGTGTGGTCGGTGTCGCCAGCGGCCCACGTGGCAGCGGCCGCCGTCAGTCAGGGCGAGGGGCCTGCGGGGACCGGACGGCCTGCTCGGGACGCACGTGTGGGGAAGTCGGTCACAGACACACAGTGCGCTCACACTCGCCCACGTTCACAGACGCTCACCCTCGTGTGACACACTCACAGACGCACACTGCGCTCACACTCGCCCACACTCAGATGCGCACGTGTGTTCACACTCACCCTCCAACACTCGCGAATGCACACGCGTGCTCACACACGCAGCCCACCGTCCTCGGAAGCGGCTGGCCTGTGTCCGGGGGCCCCAGGGCACAGGCTGGTGGCCGGAGGTCTCGCTGCGCAGAAGCGTCCACACTCCCGGCTGGTCTTGGTGGAACTTCAGCCCTCGTCCTTGTGCCGGGCTCCAGGAATGTAAGTAAAGCCGACATCCGTCCGCCCATTCCCAAACCTCCCAGGACCTCCGCTGACACCACCAATAGCGCCCCTCTCCCTCCCACTCGCACAGCTGGAGCATTACGAGCCCCTCCTGGGTCTCAGGAGCAGGCTTGTCCCCTGGGGGACAGTCCCCCTGCCAGTCGGGGACACAGAACCTGGGGCCTGATCTGGACCGTGGGGACTCACAGGTGTTCCTCAGGGCACGGGCTGCGGTGTCCCTGTGGGGGGGCCAGGCCCTGGGACCTCCGCAGTGACGCAGCTGGGCTTCCCGCTCGCAGAGGCCCCGTTCCTAGCAAGGCGTGGTGAGAGCGGCGTCCGGACAAGGATGCTGACGCAAGCCAGGCAATCCGGGGGTGGCCGTCCTTGCCGTGAGGGGGCAGCTGAGTCCCTCACCCACTCCGAGCTCTGTCCACACTCCCGTTCGCCTACGGGCTCAGCTGCCTGGCCAGACGGGGGGGGACACGTGACCCAGTGGGTCAGACGCGGACTTGGGGTTGAGGTCGCTGAGCTGGGTCGCCCCAAGGCCAGGGAGCATCCCCAGGAGGCACGTGGCTGTGTCGTGGGCTGGCCTGGCCACAGGCCTGATGGAAGGTTCCGAGGGCACGTGTGCTGGGGAAGGGCCTTGGGAGCACGACGCGGCAGGCAGGGGGGAGGCGGGGGAGGCAGTCGCCAGTGTAGACGTGCGCTGCTGCTCTGGCCCCAGGGCCGAGTCCTGCTGGGACCCACGAGACGTGGAGAAGCCTCAGGTTCCACCAGCCTGGGCAAGGGGCTCCCAGCGGCCCGACCCCCTAGGTGGGCAGGCCCACAGTACTTCTGTGTGAACTACAAAAAGCCACCCTCCCAGGATGACTACAAAGCCTCTCCCGGGGCTGTCAGGCCCCAGAAGGTGCTGGCGCCTTTGTGCTGGGGAGACAGTCCGCCCTGACCCCGGCGGCCAGGCTGGCGTGGCTGGGGAGGATGGGCGCCTTCTCCGCCCAAGGGTCTTGGCCACGCGGCCACTTGAGAAACGCCGACTCCCTCTGACCAGGGGATGTTCGTAAGGAAAACCGTGAGGTGACAACCCAGCTCAGTCAGCCCCGTTAGTGAGGCGCCCCTGAGCTCGATAATGGGCTCCTGTAGGCGTGACCGACCCGAGCACCCCCGGGACAGGAGCGCAGGACGCCACCGCTTTTGGAACCCCAGGTCTGCACGGCTTGCTAGCACAGACCCTGTGGGCGCCGCAGTCCGCGGACCGGCCGGAGGAGGCAGACTCACCCATCGCGCCAGCGTCCCCCCCGCGCCCCCACCCCCGGTCTGGGCCTCAGTGCAGCTGCCGGGACGGGAGGGACGAGCTGAGCCTCTGGGGCTGCGGCGGCCGGGGCCGGGGCCGCGCCTCAGGATCCAGTGGGGAGCCGTCTTCGGAGGGTCACAGCGGCTGGGCCACCTCAGAGCCCAGGGACAGGCCGTGGGGGCAGAGCCGCAGGCGGGGACAGCGCTGTCTTTGGAGCAGCGGAGAGCAGCTCCAGCAGCCCCACGAGGCTGTTGCGGAACCGACATGGCTGCGAACCCCCAGTGTTCCTGAGCACAACAGGGCAGCCTCGGGACGCCCAGCAGCAGACGAGAGCTGGGCCTGAGAGGGCTCCAAGCGCGTCCTCATGGCACACCCCAGAGGCTGACAGGCGGCAGAGATCCCCCCGCTGGAGGCAGCAGCTCACCCACGGGATGGGGGCCCCTTCCCAGAGGCTGGGGCTGTCGGGCTTGGGACTACGGCAAGTAGTGGGGTCTTCGTGTGTGGAAGACCCTCCAGGGACCAGTGTCCTCGCTGTGAGCCCACCGTGGGCTGTCCAGCGACAGGGTGGGGCCTGGTCACAGGTCGGCGGCATCTGGCACTCTCACCACAGCTGGACCCTTCCCAACGTGAATTCCCGGCTGGGCGCCTCGTGAACCTTCACTGATCTGCTCACTAGTGGCTGCCTCTCTGTGATGCCTGGGAAGCCTCGGGTGGTGCTGGCCCAGCCTTGGGACACTCACGGCCCCTCAGATGCCCCCAGCACATGGGCAGACTGTCCCTCCCTCAGATATGGGGATGGAGGCTAGGTGGGGGCCTGGTGACGGCGCCGACCAGCTCGTCGCTCTGTCCCCCTCAGCCTCGCGCGGGTCTGCCTGCAGCTCCCAGTCCCCCAGCAATGCCCTCCCTGGTGTGGCTGCCGCCTGGGGTGCCCCGGCCCCGTCCACCAGGCCGGGGGTAGCACCAGCCCAGCCCAGCCCAGCAGCATTGCTCCAAGAACGGACAGCACCCCTGGGCGCCCACGAGTCCTGGAGGGGCGTTCGGTCCTCACGCTGGGATCACCTGCAGGACCAGGGGGCTCCATGGCACGCGCCTCGGGGCCGGTCGGGGCTGGACGACCAGGAGCAGCGGTACAGCCCGTCCTCTGGGGAGGGCGCGTGGTATCCTTGGGCCGCGGTCCTGGAGGGTGGGCTGCGTGGTCCGTGCGCGAGGATGGTGGGCTCAAGGCTGACACTCCCGTGCGTTCCCAATTTCGGTGAGTGGAACTGTGGAATTTCCTATTTTACCAAGTTGCTGAGTCTCTGTCACGGCCAACTGACCTTCCCTTTGAGCAGCGGCCTGTGCTGTCTCGGCGCAGGAGAGCAGGACATGCTCGCGAGCCGCAGCACAGCTGGAAACACGCAGCCCGCGCCGTTTGGAGGTTCTTCCCTTCCCACCGGAGGGGCGGTCTGCGCGGACACGGGCCTGCACGGACACGAAGAAGCTGAGCGGGAGCCCTTTGCAGCTGGACTTATCTGAGCCCAGGAGCCAGATCCGGACGTCGGAGCGCCCAAATATCCTAAAGCCACCCGAACACTCCCCACCTCCCACAGATGTCCTCGCCAGCCTCGGCGCGGCCCCCACAGTTGCGCAGGGTTCCCAGGTCACAGATGGAGAAACTCAGGCTTGACGGCGGAGTGAGTGGCCTGCAGCCGCCCGGGAGGAATGAGCGGTGTGGGGCCTGCGCCCACCGGGTCTGGCTCCGGAGCCTGACCCAGGCCACCGTCCCACGGCGACTCCCGGGGGTCCCAGGCTCATGGTAGGTCGGAGTTCTGCCCTGTTTGTGGACCCAACGAAGACAGCCCGGCCTCCTGGTCGGAAGGGGCCAGGCCCCCAACGGCCCTGGGCCAGAGGGACGATGCCTAGAGAAGTCCTCCTGGCAGCACCAGTGCGGATCCTGCCGGCTCCGTCTCCTCAGTCCCCAGGCCACGGCCACGGCACCTTCCCAAAGTGCATCCCAGGTCCTCAGACCTTAAGGAGCTCGCGCAGCAGAAGTAGGTGCTGCCTGTCCCTGCCACGCCAAGGACTCCGTGAGCTGCTACAGAGGCCGTCTGTCTGGAAGCAGGGAGTGTGGTCTTCATGCGAACAGAAGCCCTCTGCACCACGGATGGAGGCCACGGACTCAGCCAGCCACATCGTAACTGGCCACTCTGGACGGGGAGGGACAGGGAGGGGCCGTGGGCAGCAAGCCGGGTGAGAGAGAGCAGCAGACCCCTGGGGTCCAGGCCCACGGCCCTGCCTTCCCGAAATAGGTCACTTTACTTCTTTCCCCCACTTCATGCCTCAGATTCCTTTGTGTCACCAGTTACACGAAGGGAATCTTGGACATCGTCGTATTGTTTCTGACTTAGTGGAAGCAGCGATACTCTGTCCTTAGGGCGTTGGAAAATGCTCATTTCTTCCTAATCGATTCAGAGCTTTTAATCAAGAGTGGACGCCGGATTTTATCAAACGCGTTTCAGGCACTTACGGAAATAATCATTATTTCCTGTTTCGGCTTGTTACATGCTGATTTACGGAATCCGTGTCCGAGTGTTGAGCTGCCTTTGAATTCCCAGGATGAGCCCGTTCCTGTGCTGTTAGATCTTGTTGGCTGACGTCTTATTTATGGAAGGTTCTGCGTTGACTTCACGGGCGAGACGGGTCTGTACCTTTCACTTGCCTGCTACCTTGTTGTAGCGATGTTGTTCTGTCTTCATAGACATAATTTGGAAGTTTTCCTTCTTTTTCTGTGCTCTGGGACTGTTTACACAGCATTAATTATTCATTCTGTTTAAAGGAATCAGTATCTTTGTATTATTGAGGCTCTGTATCCAAGAACACCCAAGTCCCTGTCCCCTCTCCAGTCTCCTGGGAACAGCTTTCCTGGGGGATTCTGTGGCCTGTGTCCCGTGGTGCTGGGTCTGTGCCTGGGGCACCGGGCTGTGTCCTCCATGGTGACGGGGCCGTGGAGAGGCCTCTGTCTTCTGGGTGCTCTACTCCCTCACCTTTTCCTGGGAAAGCATCATAAAAGCAAGGTACTCGCCCATGGGTTTTAAGTTTCCATGAGTTTTAAGCTTAAATCTCTATGCAATTCCTCCTTTGTCATTTATTATTTTCTATATTTGTGTTTCTCCCATTTTTCTCAGCTAGCACCGGGCTCCCTGGGAGCTGGGTTTATTTGGTCCCTCTGCGCGCCTCTTTCCTACATCGCCGTGTGACTTCCTTCCTGCGTGTTCATGTGGATGTCCTTCCTTCGAGCACTTGAGTTGGATGGTTGGCGCTCTGGTTCATAGCCAGATATTCGTTCTCCCTCAGAGGACGGCTTTTGGCAGGACACGCGTGCCTCCCTCCGGTTCTGTCGGAGACGGTCTGTGTGACGAGCTTGTTTTCCTTGGGTCTCAGAGTCGGCCGAGACGCAGGTGTTCTTCTTTGGCGAGGAGGGCTGTTTGCAGTTGCGTTTTAATGTCTGATTTTGTTGTCATGATCCAACAATGTTCTCTGCACTGTTTCAACTTTGGGGACTATTGAAGGGTTTTTTGGGAACTTCACCTGGGAAGTTTCCTTCTCTATGTCCAGCACAAGACACAGATCTCAGCCAGTTGTCTCCGGCGGAGACAGAATCTTACACCTGTCTTCTTGGCCCATTTTAGGTAAGACAGAATACAGTTTCTTCTTATGAATATTTTCATACCTTTTCTTTTTTTTGATGCTCTCTTAATTTTATTTTAACCTTGCTGACAGCAGGACTCTCCGTCTCTCCCTCCCGCCTGGTCCCATCTGTCTGACCCCTCGGGGCCGCTGGGGTGTTGGTGGGTCTGTAGCAGCAGGTGACTTGTTTGCTTTGTGTTCCAGTTTGAGTCTTTTTCCATCAACAGGTGAGTTTCCGGCCCGTAGCGTTGATGACTTCGGTCTTATTCTATTTGATGTATTTATATTTATTGGTTTCATTTATGTTTTATGTTTATTCATATTTTTGTATTTTTATGTGATACTTTCTGTCTTTATTATCTTTAGCTTTTTCTTTCCCCAGATGATCTGTGACTCTAGTGCTGGGGTTCGTGTGGGTCTCGGTGGAGGCCGCGCCCTCGTGGGAGGCTTCTCCCTGGCCGGCTTCTTGGGCGGCTGCACTGGCGTCCCGGGCGCCTCCTGCTTCCTCACCCCTGCCTTGACTTTTTTCCTGGCTTTTCCCCTTCAATACATTTTTTTTTTTGCAATAATACCTTTTAAGTCTCCGGGATGAGGTTGAGCCTCGCTGACTGGGGCCCGGGGAGTGGTCGAAGTACAGGCCCGGCACCCTCAGAGCAAGCCCAGAACTGAGGGACCCCCGCCCAGTCATTGGGGAAGGACGCCGGTGCCCGCGGCTCTGGGACTGTGGCCATGGGGGCTGCTTGCCCTCCAGCTCCAGGACACACGGCTCGGTTCCTGCCCTCCACGGCGCCGGTCAGGAGGGACCCATCTCTGAGCGGCTCTGTCATCCTATCCACCCCAGGCACACTGGTGGGGGCTGCTCCCAGCCCCCCGGAACTCTCTGGAGCATCTGAAATCCTGTCTCCCGGGCAAGGTTGTTGCAGCAGCAAGGCCCCTCCTTCCTGGTCACCCTGCGAGACCCTCCTGCGCGGCCAGCCTGGTTAGATGGGGATGGGCACCACACGGACGCCCGCGCCAAGGTCCACACCCTCCCCTGCCTGAATGAGCTCTCGTTCCCGGCAGCTCCGCCTGGCATCACTGCCCATCCCTCTGCTCGGGAGTGGCCAACAGCCAGGCACAGAAGGCCCCCTGATGGCCCCTGCCCCGACCTCCAGATGCCCCGGGCCTCAGCCCCCGCGTGCCCGCGCTGCCAGGCCACCCGGCTGTCCGGCCGGACTCCAAGGCCCAGAGCACAGAGATGCGAACACATGAATAACTATTTGAGGTCTCCTAAAACAAGCAATGGCCAGAGGACACCACATGAGCTGCTCTAGGCCAGGCCTAGGGGCTCCTGAGCCTGGGGTGGGATGAGCATCCGCCCAGCCAGCAGGGAGAGCTCAGAGCATCTGGGCATCGCTCAGAAACCGCACCCCCCCAACTCGTGCAGGGTCTGCCTCTGCCCTGGGCGCAGGGGCTCTGCATCTCTGCCTTCATCCCGGCACACCTGTGGGAGGCCCAGTGCACAGCGAGGTGCCCAAATGTGGGCTCCAAACTGCTCAAGCGTCCGGGCTCTGCTTTCCCCCAGGGGTCCCCAGTCTGGGTCCGTGAGCATGAGGGTTCCATCCTGCCTGGGTCTCCCAGAAGTTTCTTCCTGGACTTTTCTGCCTAAAGCGCTGGCTGTGACCCTGAGCCCTCTCTCCCTGAGGCACCGGGCGTGTGCTGAGCCCCCAATGCGGAAATGCGCCAGCAGATCTCCGTGTTTGTGGACGTTTCAGACGGGCTGCCCCCTCCGCCAGGCCCTGCTGCGGACAGTGAGACAGAGCTCCCCTTCTAGCAGGTTCTCCTTGCCTTGTGCTTGCACACAACGGAAACCCTTCTGGGCCTCTTTCTCACCCTCAGACCGGGGCCTAAGTGAAAACCCATCCCCCCCGGGGGCACCACTGCCAGTGTCTTTGGAAGGCAAAGCCTGGGGTCCCAGGGGTTGGGGGAGGGACTGAGTCCCTCCCACAGAGGTGGGTCAGGTGAGAGACCTTCCTGTAAGTTCTGTACAAACAAGACAACACACCCAGAATGGAATCGCTCACCCCAAGCCCCAGGTCACAACCCGAACCCAGAACCGGATCCGTAGAGCAGCGAGGCGGGAGCGGCCGGGTCGGCCCTGGGCGGGTCACCTGTCCCACAGGCCCCTGCGTCCGTCCCCTAAAGAAAAGTCGCCGTGCAGTGACCCGCCCGCGTTGTGCTGCTGGGACGTCCTCGTCCCGCCCCCTCCTGCCTGTAAGTCCACGTGCAGCACCTCCGAGGGCCTCCTGTCTGCTGGCTGGGACGCCCGATTTTCTCTCTCTCTCTTTCTTTTAAGATTTTATTTACGTATCTGAGAGAGACCGAGCACAGCAGGGGCTGCAGCGGAGGCAGAGGGAGAGGCAGACCCCCCGCTGAGCAGGGAGCCCGACACGGGGCTCGATCCCGGGACCCTGGGATCATGACCTGAGCCGGAGGCAGAGGCTTCACCCACGGAGCCACCCAGGCGCCCTCCAATTCCTGAATTACTGAACAAAGCCAGTAAGAGCCTTAAAATTTACTTGTTGAATTTCATTTTTTAGCAGTTCCAGGAGAAGCTGCTGTTTTGGATCTTGCGTGGGTCCCTGCGCTCAGCCGCCGCGGCGCCTGGGGTGGGAGGGAGGTGTGCGGGCCGACCCGCACCAGAGAGACGCAGAGGTGTAGTCTCCCTCGGTCCTGCCGCCAGAAACAACGGGGGCACCCCATTTTGGGTGCGGGGGAGCCTGGGGGGCTGGGGGTCACCGAGGTGGGCGGCGTGGGTGCCTGCCGGAGGCTCAGCAGCTCTGGGCTCACAGGCGGACCACGCATGTGGCTGAAAACTGGACAAAGTGCCGGTTCCCGGGAACAGCTGTGCAGACAAACTCAAGAGGAGCCACGGAGTGTCGGGAGCGCGGCCCAGGCTTCCTGGCGGCGGCCCCGGGGCTCCTTCAGCCACTGGGATTCCGTGTGCCACGTCACTACCCACAAGAGGGGACGGCAAACCCGGCCAGAGATCCGGGGCGGCTGGAACGGGCCCGCGCTGCTGGCGGAAAGGGAAACCGCGAGCCTGTGGGAAGCAGCCGGCGGTGTTGCCGCAGCCTGCACCCGCCCCGCGCGTCAGCATCTGCCCCAGAGAAGCAAAGGCAAAGCTCCTGCAAACACACGGGACTGGCGGGAGCCGTGTTCGTCGCAGCCCCAGCAGGAGCGTGGGTGCACGAGGCCGGAGCACAGCTCCCGCCGGGGCGACACGGGCGTGGACTGCTCGCGGCCGGTGCTACACAGATGTCTCCACGGTGACATCACTGTGATCTCCTCACGGACATGTCCCCGCTCTAGCTCGCTTCGTGGTCAGGACACAGCAGATGAGACGCGTCACATGTGTACAAACAACACGTGTGTGCGCAGGTGTTTGTTAAGGGTGAGTCTACCGGTGAGCGCGTGATCCCCACCGGTCCTGGGATGGAGCCCCGCACCGGGCTCCCGGCTCGCAGGGAGTCTGCTTCTCCCCCTTCATGCTCTCTCTCTCTCTCTCCCCCAAATAAATAAATAAAATCTTAAAAAAAAAAAAAAAAAAACAGTGACTTGCGATTTTCTGCTGCACGGGGGTCTGAGCCCCTTACCCCGCGCCGTTCGGGGCCAGCTATGCTACGCAGCGTATTTGGGAACAAGCTTCATGCACGGCCACGTGCACAGTCTGGACAGCCCCGTGCTGCGTGAGAAGAGCCAGACGCCAGAGAACACGGGGTCAGATCTCACGCGGAGCCGGACGCCAGGCCGGCCGTGCTGAGGGAGGCGGGGGCAGATGCGGTCCACGGGCGGGGGCAGTGGCTGGGACAGTAGGGCCTCCACGGGGGGACCGAGTGACCCGCAAATGCATTTGTCAGAACTCTGAAAATGGGACGTTTAAGGCCAGTGCGTGTCACTGCAGGCGGATGGTGCCACATTAGAGCGGGGACAGAGGGCTTGAGGCCTTAGTGTCAGACGAGCTTGGAGGCCAGGCAAGTGCCCGAGTGAGACAGGGACGCGCTTCCCAGTGACCGGGGGCAGCCCACCGTGAAGACGGGACACGCGCTTCCCAGTGACCGGGGGCAGCCCACCGTGAAGACGGGACGGCCACAAACACCTCTGCGCCCAACTGCAGAATCGAGTTCACGGAGCCGGGGGCCTGGACGGGAACCTGACCACGGACAAACGAAAGCCACGCCGTGGCCCCCTCAGCTGATGGCCGGCACAGCCCTGCAAACGTCCGTGGAGGCTGGGAGCCGAGTACACGTCTGTGCCCGGAGGAGCCTCAGGGAGCCCCCGGAGCACACGCGGCCAGGCTCCCCGCGCCACGGGAAGCAAGAACACCACCAGACCACAAACACCCCCATCTGAGCACCTGACTTCTTTAGGAAACTGTTGCGCCAAAGAAGAAATGAGAGCTCTCGTTACAGAACATCCGGCAAATGACATGGAAAACCCCACCGTCCAGTAAAACAGCCAGAATTCGGAAGTCAGCAAGGGGACAGCACTGTGCCGGTTAACGTCCGCCACGCCGACAGCACAGCTCCGGCCCGGACCCTCCGGACGGCTGTCCGACCTGGGGACGCGGAGGTCCCCCTGGGGTCTCTGCCCTGACGCCGGGCCCCGGGAGCGCCCCGTCTCAGTGCCCGCATCCCACCCCCGCCCTCGGGGCTTCTCCCCAGACCCAACCGACTGCCGTGCTGCCCGTCTCCTTGCTAATGAGGGAAAGGGCACGGGGCCTCGTACTTCCTCCGTATTTGTGTAAGAAAACATGTTTCGACAATTTGAGAATTAAACCAGTGTCATTTTTCAAAGTGATTTTGTTTTTAGGTAATCTCCGCACTGAATATGGGGCTCGAGCCCACGATCCTGAGATCAAGGGCTGCTCACTGCACGCACGGAAGCAGTCAGGCACCCGAGAATCAAGCTTTTGCACTACGTACCCGAAATGACGCACCCGCGGTGCTCGGACAACACGCCACACCCCTGCTTAGTTCATTAACTAAGGAGAAAAGGGGAAAGTGATGTAAGTAGGCATCCGACTCAAGAAGAACTAGAACACACGGCCGAGTTCAGGGACAGAGCGGAGGGTAAGAATGAAAGAAAAAATAGTAAAAAACAAATTCTAGGATCAATAAATATACCCGAAAGCTCATTCTTTTTTTTTTTTTTAAAGGAAAATAATAAAGTAGAACCCAGCTAGCCTGACCAAGAAGACAAGAAAGAGACACAAAATAAAGAAACCGTAGGAAAAGAGCCCAAGACACAGAGGGGTTGAGAGGCACATGTTCACGTCTGTGTGTTCTCAGGTCTGGGTGACACGGACGCGGTTTCAGACACATACCCACGGGGCTGGGAGGAACCAGTGACTGTCCCACAGCCACACGCACGCCCACGCACTCCCCGCACACACCCACAGCCCCACGCACGCCCACGCACGCACCAACTCCTGCTCAAAAAAAAGAAGAGAACGTGCCCAGTTTCCCAAGCGCCGGCGAGCTCGAAGGGACAGCTGCCGTGTCACAGAAGCAGTCCGCGAGCGCAGAGGGACGGGCTTCTGAAGTCTGGACGGACACCCTGGACCCGCTTCCTGTGGCAGCGCAGAGGCAGGGATTCTGAGGATCTGGTTAGCGGCACCAGACCCGTCCCCCGGGCCCCAGGAGGCAGCAGCCCAGCATCCCCCGCTCGCGGACGGCTGGCTCTGGGCTGAGACCCAGCACCCCTGCCGTGGGAGCCGCCGTTAGAGCAGCCCGAGAGGACGTGGGCCGCGGGCCCCCGTGTGGAGGAGGGTGACCAAAGTGCTGATTTGAGGGTCACCCAGCTGCGTGTCAAGGACCTCCTGCTGCAGGCGGATGCAGACGCCATCAGGAGGCCAGTCCGGGAGGCCCGAGGCCCGTCAGGGGAAGGGCGGCCCACGCCGAAACCCTCCCGTGAGCGCGGTGTGTCCCTACACGGGCAGTGCCGTGCCCTCGGAGGGGTGCGTCGGGGCCGCCGTGGCCTGTCCTCGAGGCGTCCGGGGTCAGAGCACCGGCGAGGAGGAGCAGCAGCCAGGGAAACGCACAGCGCCCCACGAGTTGCACACTCAGTGGGAAAGAGCAGGTGGGGCTGACCGGAACTGTCCTCACTAATGAGACGCCATCTAGCAGAGAGAGGTCGGCGTCCCTGTCTTCAGGGTTAAGGCGACTGTGTGACTAGAGGCGTGAGTTTAACGTTTAATGCTCTAGGATTTGGAAAATCTCTTACTATGTGACGTTGGGAGATACTTCCATGGGGGGAATAAATGTAACCGCCGTGCGCACGGTGCCAAGCGTCTCTCTGAATAAACCCACATCCGAGGGCGCTCTGGGAGCACAGAGCGGCCGACCGACTGGCCTGAGCCTTCCACCCCCAAGACGGTGCGTGACTCCAGAGCCCGAGTGAGACGGAGTTGTGGGTTTCAGAATCACGTCT
This sequence comes from Mustela erminea, assembly GCF_009829155.1. Classification (NCBI taxonomy): domain Eukaryota; kingdom Metazoa; phylum Chordata; class Mammalia; order Carnivora; family Mustelidae; genus Mustela; species Mustela erminea. The sequence goes on along the minus strand of NC_045627.1, from coordinate 91,507,134 downwards.
GGGCAGAAGCTATTTTATCAGACATGCAAACACACACACATGTGCCACACACCACCCTGTATGCACATGGGTACATGTGTGTATGTCCTTTGTCATGCTTCAAATTTTAAATCTTACGTAAGAAAACGTACACCCGACGCCGGCCAGAAATCCGCCCCGGGGTCTGTCTGCATCTTAATCTTGAAAATGCAAAATGAAACCCTGGTGAGGACATCAGCTGGGAGTGTCCCAGGGAAAAAGGAGCAGCTTAGGTTTAACAAGAGAAATGTCTGTTTCTTTTTCATGTGAGGCCGTCCAGGACCGAGCAGCCGCCCCACAGCCGGGAGACCCAGGCTGCTTCGTCCACGTGTGGAGGTCATCACCTCACGGCACAAAATAGCTGCGCAAGCTCCAGCCTTCATGGCCATATTTCCACCAGCAAGCAAAAGGAGGACCCACCAAGGGGTTGCTCTCCCTGTGAGAATCCTCCCCTAAAATTGCTTTAAAGTGACCAGAACTTGGTCACTTGACCACACTGGCTACAAGGGAGGTGGGAAGTGAGGTAGCCTTCTGCTTGCCAAAAATCGGAGCCTGTTCCTGGGGCAGAAGCAGCGGAGAAGGCGTAAAGAGAGACAAACAGAACGTGGAGCAGCACGGACTTCTGCACCGTCTGGGAGGCGACGCAGCGGGGAAAGCTGACCCTTGTCTTCTCTGGCTGCCTTCCCGGGCTCATCCCGCAGCGCCCGGCTCCTCCGGGTGCCAGCGGCTCACAGCTACCCCGTCCTGCTGCCCCAGGCCGGTGCTCCTCCCCACCCAGCTGGGTCTCAGCTCAGTCCCACTGGCCCTGGGACCAGACGCCTGCACGACCGCCCGTGGTATTCTGCAGGCTCTCCGCTGCGAATGGCGACTGCAGGGAGTTTGGAAGGGAGTACAACCACGTGCCTGATGCTCCAGGAAAGAAAGGGCCCTGCCTGCCCCCTCTTCCCTCGGAGCCACACCCCGGTCTCCCCAGCCTTTGGTTCCCTCTGCCTGGCCCAGAACCGGGTGGACACGGACTCGCAGAGAGGGTTCCTGCATGCCCGGTGCTGCTGCCCTCCCCCGTGCACGTGCCTACACGTTGCTGGTCGGTGCCCCGGCTCGGTCCTCCTGCCCGCAGGGAAGCAGCCCATCGCGTGCCCACAGCACACCGGGCTCCCTGCTGGCTACGTGTGCTGTTTCCACTTCAGGGCTAACAGGAACCGAGCTGCAGTGGACATCCTGGAGCACGGCTCTCTGCGGACACGTCATCTAACTTGGGTTAACCCGTAAAAGTAGATTGTGGGGCTTTAGGGTAGCAGCTTGTCTAACTTCATTAAAAACCTTCTGTTTCTCAGCACCATGTTTCATTCCCACTGGCCGTGGGAGAGGGTCCCCGTGGGTGTATCTCACCGATACTCATCATGGTCAGTCTCTTCCGTTTCAGCAGTCCGCGTGGGTCCACAGCAGGATCTCGCTGCGAGTTAGATCTGTGTTTCCTGCTGACTCTTCCGCTGTCCAGCGCCTGTCCGCATCTTCTGCCCAGTTTTTGGTGTGTTGTCTTTCCTTAGATTTACTGGCTTTTAAATCTATGCCCTGGGTGCAGTTCGCACGTCAGGTTTATTTGTCACGAATATTTTCTCCCATTCTGTTCATTTTCTTACAGTCTTTCGAAGAGCAGGGGTTTTGTTTTTGAGGAGGACAGCTCTGTTCTTTTCCTGGATGGCTTCAGTCTTCGTGCCCTGGCTAGGACGCTCCCGTCTGCTCCAGGATGCTGCACTATTCGCTTTCTGTCCCCCCCACACGGCCTGTGACCCGGCTCTGACGAGGGCTGCCTGGCGGGGCAGGGGGCTGCGTGTCCCGGCGCCTACCCACCTCCAAGGCGTTCTGGCACCATGGTGAGAAAAGACCGTCCTGTTCCCTGCATCAGCGTGTCGGCCAGGTCAGCCGACCCCGCACACGGGATCTGGTTCTGACCTCGGTCTGCTCCGCTGGTCTACACTGTCTCCTGTACTGGACGGCCTTCCTGTCACTCTGGAGATGATGGAGTGTGAGTCCTCCAACGCTGCTGTCCCCTCACGGTCGTCTTGGCCACTCCAGGTCCTCTGTGTTTCCGTGGACGGGTTAGGGTCAGCTGTCGGTTTCCAGAAAACGGTCGGCTGGGCTTGCGGCCGGCGTGCCCCTGGGCGGGAAGGGCCTGGCGCTCGCAAACCCGCGTCTCCCGCCCTCCGCGGCTGGGCGCTTCTCTCAACCAGGCTTTGCGGCCGCCGCGCCGGGACAGTCACCTCTTTCGTTCAGTTCGCTCCGCACTGGTCTGTTTTTGATGCTCTTCTCAGCGGGGCGGCTCTGTGCTCCTGGTGGGTGCGGCCGTTGGGGACCCGTCCGCACCCACCAGCTGGCGCTGCCCCATCCGCTGACTTCGCTTCCTCAGCCGCTGCGGGTCTGGAGATGCCGCAGGACTCTCCACCGCGCGTCCCATTAACCAATGAAACCGTCAACCCGAAAGGGCTCGACGGTCTCCTCCGTTAGAAACCAAGTCCTGCCCGGAAGCCCGTGCCCCCGCCTCACCGCTTTCCCTCAGAGGCCGCTACTGCGCACCGCCCTCCCTCGCCCACCCACCGCTCCCCCGTCAGGAAACGGCTATTCCGGTCGCTCGAGGCCTCGCCCTTGTTCACCCCAACCGCTCCTCTCGCGGACCTCTCGGCCACGTCTGATGCAGCGGCCCGTCCCCCAACACCCCTCCCTCGGCTCCCCGCGGCCCTGCCCGCCTCGCCCTCCACCTCTCTGCACCCCCCCCCCCCGCACAGCTCTTCCCGCCGCTCCTGGCCGAGGGGTCTCCAAGGCTGGGGGGTCTCCAGCCCCGCTCCCCCCGGGCGCCCGTCCACAGCCGCACGCGTAGGCGGAGGCGCGCAGGCCACCTCCAGCCCAGAGCCTCGCAGACGCCCCGACGGAGCGGCCGCCCCGGCTCGGGAGCCGCAGCTGGGCTCAGCCGGCCCGCGGGGCGCGACCCTCTCAGGGTCCGAGCCCCAGACCCGCATCCGGCCCGCCGGGCGCGACCCTCCCAGGGTCCGAGCCCCAGACCCGCATCCACGGTCGCGGCCGCTGCGCCCCCGCCCAGGGCCGAGCAACGGTGCGCGGGATCCGGGTCTGCAGGACGCACGGGAACCGCCCCGGGCAGGAGTCCGGGCAGGAACAGTCGGGCCAGACCCAGGGGCGTCCCCGACCTGGGGGCTGCTCGGGCGGGGGCGCGGGGCGGCTGCAGCATCTCCCCGGGAGGGTGGGGGGAGCGGCGCGGGGCCCCGACGCGAGCGCGCCCTGCCCTGGCTCCGCATCCCCCGGCCGCGGGGCCGCGCGCCCGCCCCCACGTCGCTGGCGGGAACGCGCGGGACGGAGCGCTCAGGGCGGGGCCCGGGCGGCGGTTCGCCCCCGCCTAGTGTGGCCCCGTCGCCGACCCGTAGCGCCGGCCGCGTCCCCTCGGTCGCTAGGCAACGCCCCGCCGCCGGCGGCCGGAGGAAGCCCGCGGCGCTCGGTGCGGCGCCATGGACCTGGTCATCACGCAGGAGCTGGCCCGCGCCCAGAGCCAGCAGGGTGGGCGGGGGCCCCGTCCCCGGCCGGAGGGACCCGGAAGCCCCCAGGACCCTGCCCCCGGGGAGGCGACCCACCCGTCCCAGCGGACCGCAGACCCGGGGCGGCCGGGGGGTTCCCACTGGAGGCGGTCCGGCCCGCGCCCCCACCCCCGCCGCCGGACCCCCGCGGCCCGCGTCGTCGTCCTCCGCGGGGGCTCGGGATGCCTGCCCCCTGCTGCGGACGCTCGGGCCTGGTGCAGACGGGGGCGGGCTGGGGCGGGGTGCGGCCGCGGGGGGCGGAGGCCGGACGGGGCGGGGGCGGAGGCCGGACGGGGCGGGGGCGGATCCCGGGCCGCGGGGGGCGGAGCTCGGACCGCGGGGGGCGGAGGCCGGACCGCGGGGGGCGGAGCCCGGACCTCGGGGGCTGGAGCTCGGACCGCGGGGGGCGGAGGCCGGACCGCGGGGGGCGGAGCCCGGACCTCGGGGGCTGGAGCTAGGACCGCGGGGGGCGGAGGCCGGACCGCGGGGGGCGGAGCCCGGACCGCGGAGGGTGGAGCCCGAACCGCGGGGGGTGGAGCCCGGTCCGCGGGGGCCGGAGCCCGGACCTCGGGGGCTGGAACTCGGACCGCGGGGGGCGGAGGCCGGACCGCGGGGGCCGGAGCCCGGACCTCGGGGGCTGGAGCTCGGACCGCGGGGGGCGGAGGCCGGACCGCGGGGGGCGGAGGCCGGACCGCGGGGGGTGGAGCCCGGACCGCGGGGGCCGGAGCCCGGACCTCGGGGGCTGGAGCTCGGACCGCGGGGGGCGGAGCCCGGACCGCGGGGGGCGGAGCCCGGACCGCGGGGGCCGGAGCCCGGACCGCGGGGGCCGGAGCCCGGACCTCGGGGGCTGGAGCTCGGACCGCGGGGGGCGGAGCCCGGACCTCGGGGGCTGGAGCTCGGACCGCGGGGGGCGGAGCCCGGACCGCGGGGGGCGGAGCTAGGACCGCGGGGGGCGGAGCTAGGACCGCGGGGGGCGGAGCCCGGTCCGCGGGGGGCGGAGCCCGGGCCGCGGGGGGCGGAGCCAGGACCGCGGGGGGCGGAGGCCGGACCGCGGGGGGCGGAGCCCGGACCGCGGAGGGTGGAGCCCGAACCGCGGGGGGTGGAGCCCGGTCCGCGGGGGGCGGAGCCCGGACGGCAGGCCCCTCCCACACTGGTCCCCGCGCACAGCGGAGCCACGTGCGCTCTCTTCTCTGCGCCCCTGCAGACGAGGCCTCCCTGAAGAGGGCCTACGAGCTGATTAAGTCGGCCAACCTCGGGAGGTCAGAGTTTGACCCCATGGAAAGCTTCAGCCCCGATCTGTTTGTTTTGTGCGCAGAACAAGCCCTGAAGGTACTGAGGGCGGGGCGGGGGCGGGGGCGGTGTCCTAGGAGGGTCGCTGTTTCTGGGAGCCGGAGGCGGAGCCGCGGAGAGCAGGCGCCCCCGGTGGGGGTGGGGCGATGCGGTCCTCAGGTCTGTCTTCAGAGCCAGACACCCCTTCTGGGGTGTTGGTGGCAGGACTGCGGTGTCTTGCAGATGGGGCACCCCGCCCTGAGCGATGACTGCCTCCGGATGTACTTCAAGGTGAAGGGGCCCGTCACCCAGTTCCTGGGCCGAGCGCACCTGTGCAGGGCCCAGCTCTGTGCCCCCAAGTCCACGGAAAACCTGGTGAGAGACGCCCCAGAGGGCAGGCCTCCATTGGAGGGTGAAGCTTTTCGGGGCGCAGCCAGCCCCCCACTGCACCCCCCGCACTAGGTCCCTGTTCCTAAGCAAATGCTAACGGCTTGTGCCGCTCCGGGTTTTCCCCGAGGCTGCCTTGATTCTCTCAAAATGTTACATCTTGTGTCAAAAGACTTACAGTCTCGCCGGCTCCCGAAATGGCTCCCGAAATTTCAGTCGGGTCAGGCAAACCCTCAAGAACTCCAGGGGAAGGTCCGCGAGCGATTCCTTGTCAGTGCTGGGAAACGGGCCTGTTCCCCGCCTGTGCTTTCCCCAAGTTCCTGTCTGACCTTGGGCGTCTGCAGGCTCCCGCTCTGGTCGTGCCCAGGACAGCTGCCCTGGACCTGGGCCGGGTGTGCGTGCGGACTCGCGAGGTGCCCCGGCTCCGGCTGCTCTCACACAGGCTCCCAGGCCAGTCCGTAGGCGGCTTAATGTCCACGGACGTGGCGACGACGAATGACTGATGTTTCAGTGGCGAATTCAATATAATGTTGAATTTTTATGTTGTTTTAGGAGGAATTTGAAAATTGTGTGACTCAGTATATGAAGGCAATAAACTTTGCAAAAGCAGAACCCAGGTAGGCGTAATAGAATCGGCCGTTTCTAACTGGGATTGGGTAAAAGGTCCAGGACCAGGATTTACCACGTGCTTCTGCCTGTTGAGACTGTGGGGGTTGTCCTTGCGTGCCCTGCCGAATGCTCTGTCGCTAACGCGTAGGTCTGGGCCGAGCACAGAGTCCCTTGGCTTCACCCTTTTGTCTCCTGCGGTTCCTGTGACCACATGGCGTTTGTCTGTGGGAACTTCTCCCTTGGCCGGTCTCCATGGCCCTCTTACTTTCTGGGCCTCTGTGGGTTCAGCATCAGGGTCCCTCCCTCCCCGGCCCCCGCTCGCCCACGTCGCCTCTGGCAGACGGGCCGAGGCCTCACGTGCACAGCGATTTAGCTGCAAGTCCCGCACACTTTCCTACTGAAGGTTTCCTTCATCAAAAAGAAATGTTAGAGAAGCCGTTACGTTTGCACGCAACGTGGTAGTAACTCGACCTATTTGAGTAGGATGCACCGCTTACGGGAGGTGCAGGTGGAATCCCGACTCGCTCCCTGGGTGTCCGGATCAGTGCTCTGACGGTCTCCTCCCCAGGCCCCTGGGGCCTTACAAGGCAGAGCTGGCCTCTCAGAGGTCCCCTGTGGGACCTTCACTCAGGTTCCTCCAGGCTCTGTCCAGCCTTCAGGAAGAAGCCCACCGTCTGAGGGGTCCCTGCTCCCCTGCCCACCCCGCCTCCTGCTCCACTTTGCACTTCACGCTCAGGCATGGGGGCTTTGGTCCCCAAAGTTTCTGCTCTTCTTTTTTTTTAACCTGCCAGACCCTTTCCCTGCGCTGCTGTCTGGTCTCAGCAGGATGTTCCTTCCTCCAGGAAGCCTTCCTTGATCCCCTCTGCACTTGCCTTTTCTTGTCTATCTCTTGGGAACCAAAGGAGACCTTGCTGGCTGGTGCGTTTTCACAGGGAGCCTATCACTTTTGGAATGACCGAACGGGTGAAGGGCTCTCTAGTCCGGCCTCAGGACTCACGTGGCCAGGTCATCGTGGCTGGACTTGACCTGTAGCCTCCACACCCTCCTGCATAGGCCGTGTGGGTGCGATTGGCCCAGAGCGGCTCAGATCGCGTTGTTGCCTTCTGCTGGAGACAGAGGACTCGGGGACCCAGGACTGGCTTGGGATGGGCTCCTGGTGGGCAGGGACCTGCTCTCGGATGACCTTGGCGTGCCCTGCAGGTACTACTTCCTGGTGTATAACGCATCGGTCCTCTACTGGCAAATGGTGAGGCCGTTCCTCAAGCCGGGCTATCACCACCATCTGCTCTCCAGCCTCTCCCAGGTTGTCAGCGTGTTAAACCAGACTGCAGAGGAAGACAAGGAGTGGCGAGCAGAGCTGATGCTGTGAGTCGGACGCCCGGCCGTGGGTCCCTAAGCAGCGCACCGGCAGCCTCTGACCTGTTGCCTCTCCCGCTCGCTCCTGGCAGGAGGGTCATGTCCCAGGGCAGGGCGGATATCACTGCTTTCTAATCTGTAGCTACAATTACGTTTGTGTGTGTCTTGTCTGATGAGGTCTGCAGACGAAATCACAGCGTCCTGATCACGGGGGGTTATAACAAGACGAGTGCTTGGACTCAGAACCCAGGAAATGTGAGCTTGGGTCATGATCCTGGCTTGTGGTTTTAACTCGGTTCAGTAAATTGTTAATGGGGTAGACGTTTTAGCAACATAAAACTCAGCCAGGATGGCCCTGTTTAGGGAGGTGTGTGCCTAGTGCATCACCGGAGAGACAGCCCCGAGAAGCCACGGTGAGATCACACGGTCAGCGTGTGATCCTTGTGCTGAGGGGACCAGGGGGCGAGCAGCCAGACTTTCCCTATCTTTGGGGAGCACGACATGCAGGCCAGAGACTGGGGGAGTGTCTGCAAGGGGGGCCTAGGGACGGGCCCTGAACTTGGAATCCAGAATCCATAGGCTTTCCTTTCCCTGCTGTATGGCTGTTTAGGAAATAAGTATAAGTACGATCTTAACGAAAAATACTATTTTAGATGTTTGAGGTAGTTACAGTGCAGACATTTCCTTTCCCTGCTGCCAAGGGTAGCACAGCTCGCGGACGCTGCCGAGCCGTGTGCCGCGGGGGCGCAGTAGGGAGCCGGCGGAGCCGTGTGTCTTTCTGAAGTTTGCGAGACGTAATAAACGCACAATAACCTGGTTATTAGACATCTGCGGTGGGAAACGGTTTTACCAGGTTTTAATATCTAGTTGGTTTATATTACCCAGGGAGCTCCTGGACTGTTATCTCCAAGCCGGAAAAAAGGACGAGGCCGCAAAATTTTGTGTCACCGCAGCACCGTTCATAAAAGCCAACGTGCCGCACAAGTACCGACACATCTATTCCGTCATGGTGAGTTGGCACATGAGAGAGGCGGGCAGAAGGAAGTTCTTAAATGTCGTCTTTGGGGAACTGTGTGTAACCACGGCCGGGTCCCTCCACCGAGAGAAAAGCACACGTGCGTTGTGCATCCGTTGACAAAAAACCAAGATCTTTGCCTTCGTTGTGATCTCGGACTATTTCACTCGTAGCAGAAGATGTGTTACGGTTAAGGAATCGTAAACCCCAGAGCGTGCTCGGGGAATGTCATCTTCTGCTAACTTTGGCGTATGGGAAACCAACTTGGCTTCTCCATGAAAACTAAGTATAAAATGTAATTAAGGAAGAGGTACTTACTCGTTCTAAGTATTATTTTAAGAGAGAAATAGTTGTAAAATAATAACTGATATCGGGATTTCTACCTAATCATTTGTTTACACCGACGGATAACTCCCGTCCGCCTCGTGACAGGTGCGACATGGACTGGCGGACGAGCTCCAGTTAGCGGAAGAGAAGACAGCCTCCACCAGCCTGGCCGTCACTTACCACATCAACATGCTGAAGGCGTAAGTGGTTTAGGGGTTTTAGGTGCCGACTCAGGGTCTGTGGCACCTAGAGGGGATGTGGCCGTGCCGGGGGGTGGGTGACGGTGGGACAGGAGGGAGAGGCGGGGCCCAGAGGACGGGACTCTGCCTCCCTTTACCTAGAAGTGGCCAGAGAGGCTGCCAGTGGGTGAGCGTAGCTTCTAAGCCAGCGAGGAAAGTGGTTAAGGAGCAGAGGCACTGGCGGGGCGAGCTCTGTCTGAGAGGCCCTTCCAGATGAGCCTTCACACTTGACCTTGACATTGAGCAAAACAGGAGGGGTTGACTTGGATAGCCCCTGACGGTAGTGGTCCGAAGTGGAGGAAGCAGGGACCCGGGTGCGGGCAGACACCTGCTCGAGCGGCCGGAGGGGTGAAACAGGAGGAGAGCCGCCGTGTGCGAGGGAAGAGCCGTGGGGAGATCCAGAGCGTGTGAGGCGAGGTCCGCGGGGAGATCGCTGTGTGTCTGAGTACAGGGAGGCGGTTTGCCGCCCAGGGTCCTGAGCAGGGGAGGCACCAAGGGCCCAGCCAGCCTGCAGGGTTGCCCTCCTGGGGCTCTGGTTCCGGCAGAGGCCTGTGTGGGGAGAGACGGCCTGTTCTGGGAGCGAGGGGCGTAAGGAGGTAGGAGAAGTCATCTTGGACAGCGAAGCATCGAGGGACGAGGCTTTTTAAGGCCTCTGTGCAGTGGGAAACACAGGTCCCTAGACCTTCTGTGTCTCTTAGGGTAATTGGAACAAATCTGACGTAACGCTTGAATAAATTCTAGGAAATTGGACAAGAATGAGTTACCTGAAGATGTGGGTGCAGTTCTGAAGGAGACCTACGGACATTTAAGTTCTTACAACCACCAGCGCTCCCCTGCGGTCCGAGAGGAGAAGTAAGTGTTCGCGTTTTTCCGCCGTCACGTCTACGTGGTCATCGGACCGCAGCAGGGTCAGCCCCGGCGGAGAGTCTGCTCTTGGTTCGGGCCTCGAGGTCTGTGCTGTCCGGGGAGCGTATGGGATATGGAACTTCAAGTCGTACTTTTAAAATCAAATTCAGCTTCCCAGCATGGGCACGTTTCAGGGTATTGACACATCTCACAGCTTTCTGAGCAGCCGTGAAACGTGTCGCGGCCAGACTCCTCTGCCCGCGGACTTTGCTTTCCAGTCTGCGCCTTCCTCCATCCCCTGGCGCCGCTGGCGTTTGCAGACATCCCGGCCTGGGTTCCCGGCCTGGGTTCCCGGGAGCGGGGAGCTGCGCCAGCGGCTGTCGGCAGGAGCAGGAGGCGTGCCCTGGTGTGTGCCGCAGGGATGACGGGCGGGCTTCCCCGTGACTCGGAGGAAGAAGCGCCAGCCCTACCCTGCGGCGGTGGTGGCTGAAGTGGCCTCCCTGCTCTGGTCCCATCTGTGTGCCCCGATTACCGCGGGGCGTACCGCTCCGCTGTGGGGCGGCCTCTGAACGACGGCCTTTGAGTTCTCAGTGATTGTCCCTCCTCCGCACTCCCGACTCACGAGACACTGTGGCCAAGGTCTGTAATCATTACTTGTGTATTTTTTCACTCTGTCACTCATTCCTTAATTTTGGGGTGTTATGGGTGGAACTGTGTCCCTCAAAAAGACCTATTCAAGTCCCAACCCTTGCTTCTGGTGAACATGATTTTATTTGGAAACAGGGTTTTTACAGAGGTCATCAGGCTCGGGTGGGGTCATACCGGCTTGGGGTGGGCCCTCATGGGTGGCTTGGGTCCTCGTAAGAAGAGGGAGGTCTGGGGTGCAGATTCTCATGGGGCAGAAGGCCGGGTGACGCCGGGGGCAGAGGTTAGAGCATCGTAGCTACAAGCCGATGAGCACAAGGCTGCCGGCGACCCAGTAGGACGGGTCTTACCCTGGACCTCAGGCTCCTTGTCTCCAAAACTGTACGAGATGAAATTCTGTTGTTTAAGCCAATTAGTAGCTGGTAGCCCATCACTGCCACCTCCGGAAACTCGTCTAGGGGGTGTGATAACCAGTCGCTGTGTCACAAGTTGCCCCGGGGCCAACGGCATACGACACACGCCCGTTGTCTCGCGCTGCCTGCGGACGGGCATCCCGGTGCCGCTGCCATGCGGGGGTCGGCGGGGCGCGGGGGTGCTCTGTCGGAGCCGGCTGGGGACCGCTGACCTGCGCACGGGGAGTCGGAATTGTGGGGGACGTGGTCAGGCGCCAGGCTGCGCGTTCCTAGAGGACGGGGTCACGCAGGCTGTGAGCCAGGCCTCTGGAGGCCGCCCGTGGTAGACTGGGTGAAGGGGCCCCAGATGTCTCCTGTCCGTGTTGTCACTCTGGAGGAGCTCCTCCACGGCTCTTGCATTTATACAGACTTAATGGGGGGGGGGGTGTCTATACATATTTTTAAATTTATTTTTATCATTGCGGTGCCTGGGGACGCAGTTGGTTAAACATCTGACTGTTGGTTTCGGCTCAGGTCACAATGTCAGGGATGTGAGACCGAGCCTCTCGTCAGGCTTCCTGCTCTGTGCAACGTCCATTCGTGATTTTCTCTCCCTGTGCCCCACCCCGAGCTCACGCCCTCTAAAACAAATAAATCTTTGAATGGATGGAATCCATCATTTTTCTCTTATTTCAAATTGAACATGCAATAATTATAAGGAGTTTGGAAATGGATCAGTGTGAACCTCCAGCATTAACATCTCACAGGTTGTGAACTGCTTTTCCCATAGAAATTGTGAGGCTGTTCTACATCACAGACTGTCTGCAGCGAAGTTCTTAACGTGGGTGTTCAGGCCCTCTGGGGAGTCAGCCAGAGCTCGTCGGGTCAGAGAGGCCGTGCACACGCATGGCACGCATCTGCACGGCTGCCGCGTCCCCTCCGGCCGGCCGTGTGACAGCTGGGCCCTGCCCTGGGGTCTCGCTACTGATATGGGCAGCTCCAGGAAGTTTCTAGAAATGGGACCCTGGGGTACTTGAGACATGCTGCAAAAGCCGTGTGGAGCCCACCTGTGAAGACCCTGGCCTCTGACCTCTCTGGTCGCCGCAGGGCAGATTGGAGGAGGGGACGTGCCACTGCTCCCTCCCTCGGACTGCCGCTGTTTTGTCCTGGGTTTCCTGGCATTTTCCCCTGTATTAGTTTCCTATACACTTGTTTTGCCCAGTTTTTTAATAAGGGCATAAACCATTTCATTACTGACTCGCAGAAGCTTTTTCTGTTTTAAAACTTGGGCCCTCCAGCTCCTGTGTTTACCCCTTGTCCCAGTTTGGGTACCTTTTAGGTGTTTAACATTAATTTTTGATGTACAGAAATGTGGTATTTAATATAAGACTAATTCGAACTCACATTTATCCCGCCAGTCAGGGGCCTGTTGCTCAGTCCTTCCCCAGCAGCCCCGTGAGTCGAGGCTGACCTGGGTCCCCCAGAAGTCCAGGGCCGTGTGCTTCCGCCCAGCGGGAGCCAGCCTTGGCCTCGGGTCCCCACCTCTGCCTCGGAGCCCAGCAAGACCCTCCCACCCTCCAGGTCTGCAGATGGTCCTTGCCCCTGCGGTGTGGCTCGGGCTTTCCTTTCCCAGGAACGTCTGCTTTTCCTGTGTGTGGCCCCTGGGGCTGCGTCGCGGCTCCTGACGCTGACAGCTCAGTTTCCTCGGCTTCCCGCACGGTCGGCCTTCGCCAGACGTGCTGCTCGGGCTGCAGGAGGGGCCCGTCCCGTGCGGCCTGGGCTCCTGTCTCACTGGCCGCAGCTGCCTTCTGTGTTTGCTTGGGGTGGTTCCTTGTCTGACGGCCTGCGGCTCCGACTCCGAGGGAGGGGCTCTGCTGACTGCCTTCCACCCGGGCTTCTGTGCCCAGAATTCTGGGCGGGAAAAATGTTCTGTTTAAAACTTAAAAAAAAAAAAGGACTGAAACTCTGTGATTTGTACCTTTTCGAGTTCTCCCTCTTAACCTGTGCAGTGGGTCCAGGCGGCCAGAGGTCCGGGAGCACGGAGGGGCCGGATGTCAAGAGGCGAGGCCTGCCGGGCCCTTGGGGCTCCAGGGGCTGAGCAGGTGGAGGAGGCGGCGGGCCGGGACAGTGGGAATGCAGGGGGCGGGAGGGTGGCGACACTGGACTCGGTTATTACAGCAGACAGTCCACCTGGGGTCCCAAGTAAGACGGCGATGGCTCACTTGCAAAGGGCAGAAGGGGCACCGGCTTGTCCCAGGGGACGTTTGGCATGTCTGGAGGTCGCTGGGGGCCGTGGTGGGGAGCCGCTGCTGGCATCTGGTGGCCGGCAGCCAGGGGTGCTGCTGAGGTCCTGGGTGTGCAGGTTGGGTCTCCCGAGCCCAGCGAAGAACTGCCTGGCCGGGATGTCAGGTCGAGGCGGGGGGCCCGGGCCCGTCCTGCTCCACTAGCCTCAGATCACGCCGTCCGGTCTCCAGCTCATTCCCCAAGTTGCCCTGGCCGTCACGGGTCCTTTGCACTCCCAGACGACGTTAGCATCCGCTTGCCGCTTTCTGCAGAGACCGGGACCAGCGGTGCCTCCGGATGTGTGTCCCGTGGCCAGAGGAAGGGCTTTGAGTCAGGAAGTCCGTGTCTGTTCCCTGTGTTGCTCCCACAGCTCTGCTGAGTCCGACGGTGACGTCGGGTGCTGATGGCTGTGCGGGGCTGCTCGTCCCTGTCCCCTTCTGTGCTTGTACCGTCTGAGGGCACAGGAGGAGGAGCAGCTTCCTAAGCGGACCGAGCTCTTCGTTTCCGCCAAGTGTGGCATCAGGGCCTGGCGGGGGCCGGGCTTGGGGACGGTGGCCATAGGTTTGTTTGGTGTTGTCTCCCGTGTGGGGTTAACCAGCGACCGCTGCCTCCCCTGTCGGGTAGAGGAGCACGCGGCCGTGCCCCCTGACGCCCGCGCCGACACGGGGCCCTTCTGTTTCCTCACTCGCAGACTTCTTCTGCTCTTCGAACTGGCCCGGCTTTCCCTGGCCTTGAAGTGTGAGGAGATAGCCTCCGCCTGCCTCTCCGACCTGCAGAGTGTCGACAGCAGAGTAAGTGGCCGGCGGCGCGTGCTCGGGGAGGGCAGGGAGGGAGGGTGAGGCCGAGGCCCGCAGCAGGGGTGTGGCGGCGAGGAGGCACCGGTTGTGCAGGGGTGCAGCCCCTTGGCAAGGGGGTGCGGCTCGTGCCCCCAATCTCGCCGCCCTTGAGGCCGCGGCCCAGGTTGCTGCCGGCTGCCCCACGACTCACCGGAGGGGCTGCCAGTGTCTCGCCGAGTTGCCGACCCACAGCCTGTTGCCAGCCCCATGACTGGACACTCCCACCCGTCCCTCTGCTTTCACAGAAGGGGCTGGAATCAGCATTTTGTACCTAAAGCTTTTACCCGTACTTACCTTTTTTTCCTGTACTAAGTCCACGGACACGAAAGTACTCGCGAATTGCACTTTCAAGGTTTAAAAATACGTGTTAAAATATTGGCTCCAACAAAAGACTTACCTCCCTGCCCGGGCTTCCCACGGGTGCGCACCTCGGCGTGTGCCTTGACTGCGGGGGCTGCGAGGGCTCTGGACAGAACCGAGGCTCCTGGGCTGCCCGCGGTGGACGCGGCTCCCCGACACCAGCGGGTGCCGCGGTGGGCGCCGCGGCCCGTGAGAGCCCGAGAGGAGGGAGGGGTCGCCCGGATGCTGGGGCCGTTCCGCCTCCGCCACGTCCTGCACTTGCCCCTGAGCACCTGCCGTGTTTGGTCCCAGAGTCCCTGTGAGTCGCAGACCTCGGCTGCTTCTCTGACGTTTGCCACCAAATCCAGCCCCAGCGCAGTGTCCCCTCCGTGGCGCGGGTCGTGAGACAGTTCCGCGGGGAGAGCCGTCACGTCTGTGGTTCTCTTGGTCTGGAAATTGTTCTGAAGAGGAAGGAAAACTTCACCCGGACCGGGACGGCCGGTGGTCCTTGGACGGCACTGCTGGCTGGGAGGGAGGCTGGGGTGCGCGGCGGGGCTGCGTGCGGCGGGGCTGCGGCTGGACGGCGGCGCGGCCGGAGAGCGCAGGGGCCGGAACCAGCGGAGGCACATTTTTGAAGGACTTCAGAGTTCTTTACGGAGTCATTCCCATCCTCTGTTTCCACACAGAGTGGCCCGACCTTAGCACTGGGGTGTCCCCCCGCTCAGCCCACCCGCAGACAGCGACCTCCCACGAGAGGGCCGTTCCCCCAGGGCGGTGCTGCTGCGTGGCCTGTGGTATCCGTGGAATCGCCGAGGCCCGCTTCTTTCTTAAACGCGGAGCTCCAGTGCCGACAGCCCCGTGAGTCGCGCCTCTGGGACCGCAGCTCCCTCCCTCTCCTCACTGGCCCTTTGCAGCGTACTCCGTATTTCTTGTTCTTGGGGTTTGTAGGTATTCTGGCGGACTCGGAGAGGATGTCTTCACCTTTTAAGTGAAGGATTCTGTGTGTCCATTAAACAGCCTCGGTGTTATTTGGTTCGTTTTCATCTGTGTGCTGAGAAATGTGTTAAGTGTCTTCCTACAAATATGAGCATCTCAGTTTACGTCGTACGTTTGTCCTTTCTCACGGGTACTGGCTCGTCTCGGTTTGGAATCGTGCTGTTTTCCCGGTAAGTTGTTCGTCACGTGATTACACCTCGACCTTCTTCGTGATGGTGACGTTTCTGTCGTCCATTTTCCCTGTGAGGGCAGGGACCCGTCTGACCTGCTTGCTGCTGTGACCCCTCCCAGCGTATGATGTCTGGCACTCAGGAGGTGCTTGGCAAATTTTGTGGACCAGGTGAGCAGATGTGAAGGTCATTACGGTCTCTGTGAAGTGGGCGTGTTCCGGTTTTCAGGGTTTGTCAGCTTTTTCTTCGTAGGGTCTCTGTGCAGGGACGGGCCGCGTGGTTGGAAAGTCCACATGCCGGGTCACTCTCAGGGGGTCCGGGTGGGCCAACGCCGAGCAAGAGGGCAGAGGCGCAGTGGAGAGGGAGACGACTGAGCGGCAGGGCCTGGTAGTTCGCCACCCGGAGGGGACAGTAAACAAAGACAGCCGCGTCGTTTTATGATACTTCAGAAGAACGGGAAACTTTCCTTAAAAGCGGGAAAGATATGAAAGTGACATCGTGAAAGAAATGAACTTTTTTCTGGCCAAGTTGGAGTAAAAGTTTCTCAAGTCTGAAACAACTAAAAAAAACAAACAAAATATGAGACACAAATCTTCAAGGGACCAGACGGCGGAGAGTGAAGGAATTCGGGAGGTGGGAGGTCGCAGCTCGGCGCAGGGGTGGGTGCAGGCGAAGCCCGAGACGGTAGCCGAGCCGCGGAGCCGTGGGTCGCCCGGAGGCCAGAGCAGTCCCGGTTCACAGGACAGAGCGCCAGGGAGCAGCGAGCCGCACCAGAGGGGGGGTCCGGACAGGCCCGAGGCCCCCCTTCGAGTCTTCAGCTGGGATCCGACTCGCGCCCGTGCGTACGGGACCCGTGCACGCCGGCGAGGGAGCCACCGACCAGGAACAGTCTGACCGGGAACACAGGGCTGAGAATCGCTCCTGGAGTGCAATTTAAAGCAGTTCGATCTAGGTCCTGATGCCTGGCCACCACACACACCCACGTAAGCACAGTGTTGCTTATGTCAGCAGCCAGTGCCCGGGACCCAGAGCCAGTGCCGTTGCTCTGCAAGCCTCCCGACGTAGTCTCCAGCTCTGCGGCTGCTCCTCGGGCGCCCATGGGCCAGGGGTCAGGGCCAGTGCTGCTAGAGTGCTTGTAGCCCAGCCCTAGTGCCCAAAGAGATCCCCATGGCTGCGACCTCCCCTGAGGGAGAGAAAGGAATCAGGAGGTCCCCAGCAGCCTTCGCCACCACGGACCCCAACAGACCTTGAAACTAGAGACCAGCAGCCTTGACCGTTGAGGAACCCTACCGTGTCTGCTGAGGCTGACCTCGGCTGGCGGAGCTGCGTGGGGACGATGACACCGGGCCTTCCCTGCGCTAGAGCTGCCGGCCACGTCTCCCTGGCTGGCATTGTCACCCTGCCCCACGGGGGAGGGTCTCTCCCCGCCGGAACTGGACTGCACCGCTTGGAAGACTTCTTCATCAGATGCACAGACATCATCACAGACACACACAACAAGGAAACACGACGCCACCAAAGGGACACAACAATTTTCCAGTGAGGTGCTCCGAAGAAACAGGTTTGTGAAGTGCCAGGGAATTCGAAGTGATTGTTTCCAGGAAGCGCAGCTACGAGAGAGAGAGACTCAAGGAAGTCAGGGATAAGGGGAACAAAATGAGAAGTTCAGTGGCGATGAGGATTTCTTAGAAACCCTGGTGCTGAAGACCCAATACAGGGAATGAAGCGAGACGCGTAGTGGGGAGCTTTGGTCGGGGGCTTGATCCAAGCAGAAAAGAGAATTTGTAAACTGAAAGGTCACTTGACATTTCCCCGAAGAAACGAAACAGTACAGAAGGCCGACGTGAAGTATGGGTGCGCGTCCCGGGGGTCCCAGAGAGCAAGGGACGAGGAAGAGGCAAGAAAACAGGTTTAAAAAAATAACGGTTGAACTTTCCCTAGTCTGGAGAAGAGGTGGTCGTCCAAGGACACGAGGCTCACAGGTCCCAGAGAGATTCAACCCAGCGAAGACTGCACCGAAGGATCTTAGAATCCAAGTGCCGGACGGTTTGTTGTACGAAGTATTATTATTATAAAGGAGTTTTGAAAGCAGCAGGAGAATCACGCTGATTCATCCAAGGGAGTCGCCGTGAGGCCGTCGGAGGGTTTGTCGGCAGAGACCTCGCAGGCCAGGAAGGGACCGGGCGACGCATTCCGAGCGCGGAAGGCAGAAGCTGCCGGGCAGGAGTGTGTTGTCCCGCGAGGCTGTCCGTGAGCAGCGGAGGACGGAGGCAGACGGGAGCGGAGCGAGTTCTTCACGGGAAAGGACAGGGCGGGGTCAGAAGCGCACCGGTGCGGGCAGCGGGGACGCGTCGGCCGGCGCTTCGGGGGCCGGTGCGGCCGGAGCCTGGCCCGTGCGGTCTGGAAGACAGAGTCACTCGGGACGACGCGCCGCAGTGACTAGGTAACGGGCACGAAACATGAAAATCGCGAATTGTGACGTGGGAAACATGCCGTGTAGTGGGGAGTAGTGACAAGGGAGTTTTGTGTGGTTGCAGGAGGTTGAGCAGACGCTCGCCGCGGGGTGTTTCCTGGAAGCTTCGGCTGCCTGCGGGGCGGGGGAGAGGAGGGGGGGGTTGGGGGGGTGGGGGGTGGGGGGTTGGGGGGTGGGGGGGTGGGGGGGTGGGGGGCTGGTGGAGGGGGGAGGGGGGCTGGTGGAGGGGGGAGGGGGGGCGCCGCAGCAGAGACACCGGCTGGCGGAGAGGAAGCCGGCAGGGGTGAGTCGTTTCCTGCTCATGGCGACGTGGCGGAGAAGGACCGGCTTCTCCCCCGCGGAGACGGGGTGCCGAGTGCACGGCGGGTCGAAGACGGGCCCGGCCGCCCGCTGCCCACAGGAGGCCGCTTGGGGCCGCGTGCAGGACGGTGAGCGCGGGAGCCGGACCCCCGCGCTTACCCGAAGTCGGAACAGACTCCGCGGGACAGAGAATCGTTCTCTGGTGAGAAACGTCGCCCAGTCACGAGGCCGGGACCGCCGTGCGTGCTTGTGTGCCCTGCGTCGGAGCACCCAGGGCGTGGGCGAGTCTTACCACACCTGGAAGCAGAAGTGAACGGCGACCCGGTAACCGCAGGGTCTGCGGCCCTTCGCCGTCCCCAGGGACCTGTCCCTCACACGGACCTGATGGGCTTCGTAGACGCACACAGAACAGAGGCGACTCCCACGAAACCAGAAGTGGAAGCACAGACGGTACCGCTGACACCCCAGGGACGTGAAGGGGCGTAGGACGGCTGCGCCCCGAGGAGACCATAACCCGTGGGTTCTGTTCCCAGAGACACAAACCTACCGAGACAGAACCGCGAGTCAGACTCTGAATGGGCTGACAACTAGCAAGCAGCTTGAGCTGGTAAAAAAAATCCCCGACGAAGAAATGCCCAGGACCAGAGGACTTCACCAGGGAATTACACCAGACGTTAAAGAACTGATGCCGGTCCTTTATGAAGTGTTCAAAAAAAACCCCAAAAAACTGAAGAGAAAGGAACACTCCCCTGCTCACTTTTAAGGCCACCACTGCTCTGATAGCACAGCCAGAGAAAGACACTACAAGAGAAGGAAAGTGCGGGCCGGTGTCCCTGATGGACATGGAGGCCAGCTCAGACTCAGCGCGTCATGGAGATCAGGTGCCCAGAGCGGGCGTGACTTCTCCCGAGGACGCAAGGCGGGGTTAGCGCAGACGGGTCCAGTAACTGTGGTGCCGCACCTCAATGTGAAGAAGGGTAGGCACCACGTGATAATCTCAATACACGCAAGAAAAGCGTTTGTCGAAATTCAACATCCTTTCGTGATACGACGCTCAACAAACCGGACACGGAGTGATGTTGTCTCCACAGAGGTCTCCTGCGACCAGCCCACAACTCACATCGTACTCTGTGGTGAAAAGCTAAAAGGAAAGTTCCCCTAAAAGCTGTCAGAACTAATGAGCAAATTCAGTAAAGTTAGAAAACTCACAATCAACAGAAATCTGTTGTTCCTGTGCACTAAAACTAACCATCCGAAAGAGAACTTGAGAAAGCAACTCCGTCTACGACAGCATCACACTCAACGAACTGCTCAGGAGTGAGTTTAACCGAGGACGTTAGGGACCTGAGCGCCCGGAACTGCGCGGTGTTCATGGAAGACGTTGAGGAAGACACAAGTAAATGGAAAGATATTCAATGTTTATGGATTGGAAGAACTAAAATTGTTAAAATGCCCATACTACCCAAAACCATCTACAGATTCAATGCAATCTCTATCAGAATTCCAATGGTCTTTCTCACAAAAGATTAAAAAAAAAATCTTAGGGGCGCCTGGGTGGCTCAGTGGGTTAAGCCGCTGCCTTCGGCTCGGGTCATGATCTCGGGGTCCTGGGATTGAGTCCCGCATTGGGCTCTCTGCTTAGCGGGGAGCCTGCTTCCTCCTCTCTCTCTCTGCCTGTGTCTCTGCCTACTTGGGATCTCTGTCAAATAAATAAATAAAATCTTTAAAAAATAATCTTAAAGCTTGTGGAAAGCCTGTGGGGCCCCCGGAGAGCCGCAGCACTCTCGAGAAGGAAAAGCGGAGCTGCGGGTCTCCTGCTTCTTCGCGTCCCCGTTAAAAACGACAGGAATCGGAATCATGGCGTACTGGCTTAGAAACAGAGGCGGAGAGCCGCGGAATAGAATCGGGAGCCCAGAAGTCAGTGCACACGCATAATGCCAACTGGTGTTTGGCAAAGCCCCGGTAGCACACCTTGGGGAAGCCGGGCGACCTCGTACAGAGGCGTGCGACTGGACCCCCCCTTTCAGCACTCACAAACACTGACTTGAGATGGATTAAAGACCTTGAAGACCTGAAACCATTAAGCCTCTCCCATGCGCATACATAGGGGAAGAACTTCTTGACGTGGGTCTTGGCGACGTTTTGACTTTGACAATGAAAGCAAAAGTAAACAAGAGGGACTACATCAAACAGCAAAGAAAACGGTCGACCGTGGAGCAGCAGCGTAGGGCGTAGGAGGGAAGCCCTTGCCGACTGGGTGTCTGAGAAGGGGCTGGCACCTAAACCAGACAAGGAGCTCCTGTAATTCAGTAGCAAAACCCCGAGTACTCTAGTGAATGAAATGAGCTGAAGACCCGCGTAAACACTTTCTCAGAGAAGAGACCCGGGTGGCCGAGCAGTACGTGAAGAGGAAGTTACCATCCCCCACCGTCAGGGGCTAAAATGGAAGCCGCGGTGTCCCCTCACAGCCGTTACAGTGGCTGTCAGCAAAGACACAGGCGGTAACAGGTGTTGGCTCCCACCCCCTTCAGATGTCCAGGGATGTGGAGAAAAGGAAGCCCTTGTACAGTCGAGGCGGGAAGTGAAGTGGTACAGCCACGACGGGAAACTAAAACCAGACTGCGGGAGACCCAGCGACGCTGCTCCTGGGAATACGCCCGAAGGGACGTGAACCCAGTCCCTGGACCAGCTGTCTGTGCTCCGCGCTCGTCGGAGCGCTAGCCACGATAGCCACGACAGGGAGATAACCTGACGCCCGCGGCGAGCGGATAAAGAGAACGTGTGCGCGTATACGGGTGCGCACACACACACCACACACACCACAGGGCACACGGAGGCAATCCTGCCGTGTGTGACAGCGTGCACGCGTCTAGAGTGTCGTGCCGAGTGAAGGAAGCAGACGGAGAAACAGAATAAAATGGGCCTTGCAAGGGCCTGGCGTGCAGGGAGGAGACGCTGGTCGGGGCACTGGCTGCGTCGGAGGTGCTGGTGTACAGCTTGATGACTGGGCTGCGCATTGGAAGCTGCCCAAAGGGTAGATCTTGGGCATTCTTGCCAAAAGGAAAAAATAAAACAAAATACGTGAAGCGATTGATTTGTTAATTTACCTCATTACGGTAATAAAACCCTAATGTACACGTATATCATCGCATCTACACCCCACACATACAAATTCGTCAGTTATACCTCAATAAAAACTTTTAAAAGTAAAGCAGAACTGACATTTCAGAGGAAAAGATTAGCACTACCAGAATGAAGCAGAGGAGAAACACGGAAATAACCGAGCTCCCGCGAGTCGTGGGGCAGCTTTGGGCAGACGAACGTGCGCATCGTCGGAGTCCCCGAGGAGAGGCGAGAGAAGGACCCCGAGACACGATGGGTCAGAATTCCAAACGCGGTCGTCTTTAAAGGGGGACATGGGGGACTAAGGAGCCCCGGTGAGTCCGACAGCTAACTCTTCGTTGGAAACGATGCAAGCCAAGACATGTAAGCGCGACATCTTTACAATATGAAAAACAGGAAAGCTATCTGCCTAAAAATGTACGCTCCGAAAGTATCTTTAAAAACCAGATGTAAGGGGCGCCTGGGGGGCTCAGTCAGGGAAATGTCTGCCTTAGCCCAGGTCGTGATCCTGGGGTGCTGGGATCGAGCCCTCGTCGGGCTCCCTGCTCGGTGGGGCGTCTGCTTCTCCCACTCCTTCTGAAGGCTCATGCTCTCTCACTCTCAAATTTTAAAGAAATATTTAAAAATTTAAAAAAGAGCTAAATATTTATTAAAATGTACCAAATCTGAAAGAGTGACTCAGACTACAGGAAACGTAGGGCAAGCTCTTCGTGTGGAGGCCAGCGGCGCGGCAAGTCCGGGTCTGCGGAACATAGAGAGGGGCCCGGAAAGGGCCACCACGGGAGCAGGAGTGAAAGACCCGACAAATATTTAACTCTCCTCAAAAGGCCATTGACTGTGTAGAGGGAAGATACCGATGTGAACCCCCAGACTCTGTCCGGGTCGACGGCGGCGCTGGCGCCGTCCCAAGCAGAGGCCCGGCAGGAGCGCTCCGGAGACGGGCCGCGGGTCACAAAACCTGTGCGGAGACGCAACGGCACCAAGATCGGGCGTCGAGGACGGCCGCTGCCTGGCCCGCGGGGGGACGGTGGCGGCGCCCACGTCAGCCGCCGTGGCGCTGGCTTGAAGGATGCGATGCTCCACGGGGCGAGTCCAGCGTTAGACCCGCGAACGTACGGCCAGTTGCCTTTTGACAGAGGCGTGACGGCGTTGGGTGGGTGAGGAAGTTGCCCCTTACACGATGGCGCTGGAGCAGCCCATGTCCGAGCCGGAGCCGAACCGAACCAGCGAGCGCACCGGCCCCCACTTCCCGCCGCACGCGGACGCGAGACCTCGCGTGGGACGAGCGTCGGGAGACGACTTGCAGAGCAGCAACAGCGAGTCTCTGTGATCTGGGGTTCGGCAAAGACTTCTTAGATTCGGTGTCGAGCGTGATTCATACAAGAAGTCGACACATTTTGCTACAATGAAGAACCTTCGTTCAGAAAATGAAGCACCGAGTAGGTCCTGAGTGAAGGTGTCCGCGAGTCGTGTCTGACCAAGGGCTGCGCCCGGCTGTGCAGGGAGCGCTCAGTGCTCGAGAAAACAACCAAAAAAAAAAAAAGAAGAAGAAAGAAAGAAAGAAAAGAAAAAAGGAACCAGAGAGCTCTGGGCAGGCACTTTCCCCGGTGAAGACCGTGGACGGACCGAAGAACGGACTCCGAGAAGCGCTGGTTGCCCGGTCCTCCACGCTCCCACCGCACGGCGCACTCCTGCACCCCGGGTCCGGGACACCTGCTGCGTGTCCTCCGGTTTTGACAATTCTCATGCTCTCGCTGGGGACAGCGCCAGATCCCACGCTGAGGGACTCAGTCCCGCAGAACTGCTCCCCCGCTTTGGTGCCCCCAACTTCTGTCCTTCTGCTCTACAGATGAGGGGCTCCCACAACCCCCTCCTTGGGTTTGATCCGTTTTCCAGAGCAACTCACAGAACTCAGGGGAACCCGTTTACCCATTTATTACATAATAAAGGTGCAGAGGAGCGGCCAGAGAGAGACGTAGGGGAGAGTTGGGGGGAGGCGTCCTGAGCAAGGGCAGAAGCTTCTGTCCTCGTGGAGACGGGTGGGCCGCCCTCCCAGTGTGTGCACGTGTTTGCCAACCTGCAGGCGCCCTGGACCCTGTACTATTGGGATTTTACGGGGGTTTCCTCACATAGGCACGATCCAATTAGCGATGCATTTCTGGAGGCCGGGGGTGGGGCTGAGGGCCCCCAGCTTGTCGTCAGGGCTTGGCCTTTGTGGGACCAGCCCCCAGTCTGTGGAAGGAAAGATGCCCCCAGTGCTCTAACACTTAGAGCATCACAAGCGTTTCAGGAGCGCTGTGCTGGGAACCGAGGCGGAGACCCGTGTGCACTCTGGACTAACTCGTGGCGACACACGTCCTAGATGGCTGCACGCACAGACCGACCCCACTCGGCGTGGAGAGGCTGTGGGGACGCCACAGCTCTCGGGCCAGCGGGAGTGCAGAATGGCACAGCGCCTTTGGAAGAGCTTAGCAGTTTCGTAGAAGCAAAGTGAGGCCCGCGAGACAAATCCTGGGTTCCTACTGCCCACGCCTCGGCCCTGCCAAGCAGGATGCTCTCATCCCAGCCCCGCAGGGAGTAAGTGAAAGAAAACGTGTTTGCCAAGGGTTATAAGCATTTATCTGAAGTTGGTGTAATTATGTAAAAATTCAAGGTCCAGTGAAATTATCTTTTTTTCCCCACAATTAAAAATGTATAAAAAATGTTTGCTTTCTCACTTAAAGCTTTGCATTTGGGGGCACCTGGGTGGCTCAGTCATCAGGGCTCTGCCTTCAGCTCAGATCGTGGTCTCAGGGTCCTGGGATCGACCCCCACAGCGAAGCCTACTTCCCCCTCTTGTGTTCCGTCTCTTGCTGTGTCTCTGTCAGATAAATAAATAAAACCTTAAAAAAAAAAAGCTTTGCATTTTGGGGGAATATTTAAAGTTTTTGTTATATGTCTTTGTATTCTCTTGTTTTTGTTGTTGAATTTCTACCTAGTACGTTAGTAGTATTTTAAAATGGTCTTTGAGGTTAATGAACGTGTGTGATTGCTTCCCTTAAAATCTCCCGTATATGCAGAGACTGTGTGTGTCCCGCAGGATCCTGGGAAGCTGATTGAAATCGAGTGCCTGGAGTGTGAACTGGAAGCTTCGAGTCTCGAAAGTAAACTTAAAGTCTACGTCCGCGCGGCTGTCGAGGTAAATCCCTGAACAGGAGACGGCATCACTCAGCAGTTTGTGCATTTCCTGGAAGCTGCCGGCCCCTCGGATCACGGGGACACAAGGGCATCTGCTGTTTAACACAGTAGGTTTGGACCAGCAGCCCCGGCCAGGAAAGGAATCCAGAGATTGTATTAGACTACTCGTTAATGAGAATTTGGCAGCTTAAAAGGAAAAGCAAACGGTTGGCACCGAGTAGTGATGGCTGAGGCGGGAGCTCCTAGGGTTTGCTCGAGGCGCCCCAGAGAACCTTCCAGCCAGAGAGCAGCAGCCGGCCGCGGGGCTCTGTCCCCCGCACCTGCAGCAGGCTCCGCGCCTTCACTGCTGCCTGGCGGATGTCTGTGTTCCTCTTGGACTTGCTCATGGGCTTCTCTAGCCCTGAGCCCACCTGGCACCTGGCAGGAGCCTGACCAGGGCAGCGTCGGGCATGGTTTCCTGAGCATCCCGGCCCCACGTCTGGCCATGGGCTGCAGCAGCATGGGTGGCCCGAGGGGCTGCAGCGGGCGCTGTGTCAAGCTCAGTCCCTCTGCTGCTGCCCACTGGCACCTGTCAGGGCGCATTGGCTGCCAGCTCGGGAGGCAGAGTGAGGGGAGGCCCTGAGGCTGCCAGTAGCCAGAGGCCATGGGACCAAGCTTCGGGTCAGCAGGCAGCCCCAGGGGACTCTGAGGAAGTGTGGGCCGTAAGCCGGCTCCCCACATCCTCAGATGTGAGACCAGAGCCTGTCTGGTGGGAAGGGCGCATGTAGCACAGGACAGAGGAGGGGGTCTCTGGGTCGTAGACAGAGCCGGCCACAGGCCACTGTGGTCACGGTACCAGCTCGAGAAGTACACACCCTTGGATGGAAGCAGCTCGTGCGAGAGAAGCACCGTGTGGGTGTGCGGGGCCCATTCCCGGCCTTTCAGGGAAGTGTCTTACAGACAAGCAGCCCCTTGTAGGGCTGGTGACACAGGCCCTGGCCCCCACAGCCACCCGAGCCTCCAGCTCCCTGGGTGGGGCGCGGGGTTTGCCTCCCGTCCGCACAGGCGGCCCATGTGTCTCGTGCAGATGCAGCTGAGCATAGTACAGAGGCTCGACGTGGCCCTGCAGCGAGCCGTACGCCTGGGCGAGCCTGGGCCCGTCCACGTGGTGTGTGCTACGCAGTGGAACACGTGTCTCCCTCTGCTGCAGCACAACCTGCGGCGCCAGCTGCGGAAGCCGCTGAGCAACGTCGCCGATGTCCTGGAGAAGGCGGACAGGTAGTCTGTGCCCCCAAGAGGTGGGTGCTCGTGTGGGGAGGCCTGGGGCGGATCCCTCAACACCGGGAGGAAGCTGAGGTCCGGCTCATGTCCCCCAAAAGTGGTGCCAGCAGGAAACTCTACCTACATCAGAAAGGGCTTGGCCGGTGGTGACGGGGTCACGAGTGTGCCCTGGGCAGGACAGGGTGGCCCTCCCCACTGGCTGACACAAAGTTAGGGCCAGCCCGCGTCCCGGCACCGAGGCTCTGACTGCCCGCGGCCACACGCCGACGGCAGGATTCAGGCAGGTCCGACCTCCTCCGTAGACCAGTGCCGGTGCCCTGTTGACTCCGCTCCACGGGCTCTGATGGAAGAGCCTGCTACAGCCACGGTGTGGTGCCCGCTGGCCATGACACCAGAGGCATGATCTGGGGTGTGGGCACCAACGGGTCAGTGCCGAGCTGAGGGACTCCAAGTCTGTGGTCCGCACTGGGTTGGACACATTTGTCCCGCACTTGCTGAGCCGCTGTCCTGGGCCGGGCAGGGCACTGCGCCTGGAGACGTGCTGCGGGGTGTACAGCCGAGCACCGGCACCCGCACCGGCACCGGCACCCGCTCTGTTTCAGCAGGCGGCTGTGTTGAGTGCTGGGAAGGTAGTAAAGCAGGGAGAAGAGGCGCAGGGCTGCTGTTCCGGGCTGCGAGGCGTCTGGTGGCAGCGTCCGCCCATCTTCCTTTCATGTGCTGGGCCCGTCCGTGGCGCCTGGAGCTCCAGCCCCTCCGCGTTTGGTGCCGCGCTGAGCTTATCTCGACCTCATTTCTTTCTGCGCGTCCCTTCGGCTTCCGGCTGCTCCTTCCCTGCCTTCCTTGAGGTTAATTTTTAGAGTTCGGCTCCGCTTGCCCCGCTGGCTCGTTTCTCCACCCTCCCTCCCAGGGCGCAGGGCTGCTCAAGGGCCAGTAATGCGGGTCCTCAGGCAGCCGGGTCTGTGCGGGCCGCTCGCGCACCCCGGCCCGCACGGACCGTAGAGCTCTGCGGCGCCGCTCCCCGCGTCCGCACCCGCTGCCTGTGCGCCGTCGTGCTCGTGGGTCTCACGTCTGCACGCAGCGCGGTGCGGCTCCGGCATGAACAGATCTTCCTCCCTCGCGGAGCTGCCGTCCGTCTCGGAGCCCGTGGATTTGTTCGTTTGCTTGCTTGCTTGGTGCTAAGAAAATCACAGAGGAAGCGGTAGTTTCTCACGTTTACCTACTCCGCTGATCCCGCCGGCTCTTTCCTTCCTGCGCATCCTGGGTCCCACGTGCTCTGTTTCAACCCGAAGGCCTCCCTGCTGGCGATGGACCTTGTGGGTCTGAAATGACTTTCCCTCACTCTCCGCTTGGAAGACTGTCGTCGCTGGCTGTTGGGTTCTGGGTTTCCAGGTATTTTCTTCTTTAAACACCTTGGCAAGGTTGTTGTAGTTCTTCTGGCCATCCGGATTCCTGATAAGAATGTGCACTGTTTTCAGGAGGGTCGGGCCCTTCGCCGTACGTGCCTCTGCTCCTGTTTTCGGAGTTCTGACCTCGGTACCCTTGGAGCCTTTAACGCTCCTCGTTGGGTCTGCTGAGATGTGCAGACGCGGGCCCGGGCCTCTCACCAGGAAGCATCAGCTGTTACCATTTGTTCTCTCTCTCTGCCTCCTGGGACTCGGGCTTCGCACGTGCCCTGGACACGGCCCCCAAGTCCCAAGCCTCTGCTCCTTTTAAAAACCGACTTCAGTCTGTCCCTCCGAGGCATGATGTCTAGGCTGTGGCTGGCTCGGTTGCAGCCTGCTGTGGCACCAGCAGGACCTTTCCAACGTCGCGTGTCCCTGTTCTGAGCTCTGGTGTCTCGGTTCCTGCGGGTTCTCCTCTCCGGAGAGTCCGTATCTGTTCCGTCCCTAATATCGTCTGCCTTCAGGTTTTTACAATACGTTTATATTTGCATTTTAATATCTGCATTGAAGGATTTATCTGGCAAACCCAATGCCTGGCCCGGGCCGTATCCACTCACAGGCTGCTGCACGTCCGGTCTCCGGCCCCACGGAGCCCCTCACCCCATCCCGCCTGTGGCTGCAGCTGCCCAGGCTGCGCTGCGATGGCACCTCCTTGGCCCCGTGCTCTGCAAGACTGTCCTGACCGTCCCTCTGTGCAGCGCCCCATGCTGTGTGTGTGCTGTCGGCCTCAGTCGGCGCCCCAGCTCGGTCAGCCCTGGCCGGGTCTCCCGCTGCCCAAAGGAGCAGGATTCAGGGCAGGGCCTGCCCCAAACTGTGACACATTCTGGGCAGGGTCTGCACAGCCTGGTTCCCTGAGGAAGAGCAGGGACCTCAGTCTGGCACCAACCAGGGACCCCTCACGGACGTGGGTGAAGCCACAGGCATTCCTTGCCTCCGTGTCCCCAAGGTCACAGCCGTATCACATGGCATTCATACCTCTGTCTGCGCTGTCAGCTCACGGGTCCTGCAGCGCCTGTGTTCAGCCGAATCTGTTGGATTTGTTGATGCTGGTGTCCCTGGGCAGTGGCTGTGGTGTGGGTCTCTGCCTCTTGTTGATGGAAAAGCTCTGAAGACACTTCCGTGACATGTGCAGACACCGGCAGAGGAAGCAGCCGGAGCAGCAGCCAGGCAGGGGGCAGGCCCCTTGGGGGGTGTCCCTGAGCTGCTGAGACCAGAGCAGGGCCCCATCCTGGGGGGCAAATGGCAGACTTCTGTCGCGGGCAGCGGGCAGCAGCGGGCAGCAGCAGGCACGCAGGTGGGACGGTTCTGATGGCCAGAGGCAGTAGCGGTAGCAGCAGCGTCGCGAGCCTCCCGTGTCTGCTAAGACCCTACCCAGCAGGTCCCACTGCACGGTTCCCCGTCCACTGACCTGCTGCTCCTCAGCCCCGGAGCCCAGGTGCTACAGCTGCCCTGCAGGGGCCTCCCTGCTTGTCCCCGATCGAGGCCTCCAGGCAAAGCCGGCGGGAGCCGAAGCACGCTGGGAAGCCCAGACTCCGGGGGGGTCTCACGGCAGGTCCGTGCGCCCAGGCCTGCGTCACACCGTGCTGTCTTCCCCAGCCTCATGGTCCTGCTCCGCTGCCAAGTGCACATGGAGATGGCGCACATTGAGGAGGATGAGGACCGGCTGGAGCCGGCCATCCAGCACCTGCAGAAGGCTGTGCTCCTGGACAGCCTCGGCCTCTACCGGGACAAGCTCACCAGGGCCTTGAACCGGCTGCGCCTGTGCACCATGCTCTACCAGTCCCCCGAGCGTGCCGAGGACAAGGCCATCATGGCCATTGAGCAGGTACTGACCCGGGCTCCGTGGGGCTGCCCAGGGATGGGGCCGGCCGAGCAGCCCGGGACAGCGTCCGTTTAGGTGATGTAGTGGCCCGCGCATCACACCGTGTCTTCCTGCCGCAGGCGAGGAAGGCTGTCCCCAGAGACAGCGTCAGGAAGAAGCGGGCGCTCCTGGTGAACGCGGGCCTGGCGCTGGCCCCTGACACCTTCCAGATTGTGCTCGACAGCGAGAATGAGGCCAAAGGTACATGCTGCCTCGCCCCTGGAGCCCAGCGTGTTTCTGCTCAGGAGCCGCCCTGAGCCTCCTGCGTCCGCAGGCTGACCCCCAGCCCGGCACGTGGGGACCAGGCTGCGCCCGCCCAAGGTCTGAACCCGCCCGTCCCGGCCTTGACATGCGTGCAGTCTGGGTCTCAGCTCGGCCACTGTCCCCCAGGACCTTGTTCACGGCAGGACTGACCATCGTGCGCTGGAGGCCGGGGCTCCTGATGAGGGGTCGGCAGGGCTAGGAGCTCCCCCCGGGGCTGGGCGGAGGGTGGCTTCAGCCCCTTCGGCAGACGGAGTCTTCCCCGTGTCTTCACGCCATCTTTCCTCTGTGCCTGCTTCTCTGGCTCCAGAGTTCCTCCCTTTTAAGGACATCTGTCGTAACAGATTAGGGCCGGCCTCACGATCTCATTTGAACTGGATTGCCCCCATAAAGACACAAGTAAGGTCACTAGGGTCCTGGGGTTAGGGCTTCATTGTACCTTTCTGGGGCACAGTTCTGCCCACATCACGGACGTGCCCAGGGCATCGCATCCTGTGGACGGCAGGTTCGTGCCTGACTGGGGAGCCCACCCACGGCTCTGCCCTCGCCGGCCGGCATGCCCCAGCGCTGGGGAGCGGACTGCTCTGGGACGTGGCCTCTGTCGGCCTCAGGCTTCTCTGGGGCCTGCTGGTGCCACCTTGGGTTTCCACCTTGCCCCGGCCGGTGTGGGGCTGTGTTGGCGGTCCCGACCGCTCCGTGCCGCCGGCCTCCCAGCCAAAGAGCCCACCCACGGCCCAGCCCGGTGAGGCCTTCAAGGGGCTCCTAGGGCCGGCTGCCGGCGGCTGGTGTGTCGGCTGCGAGGCGGCAGCACGTGCCACTGGGCACGGTCCACCACCCAGTGGACCGTGGGGTTAGGGGGTTGTTGGGCAGGGGCCGCCGTGAGGGAGAGGCCCCCAGACCACGGAGCCCAAGCTGCCGGGCGTGGTGGCTGTGCTCACGGCGCAGGGTCCCCGGGACAGAGACATGGCGCCTCCCAGTCCTGTGGCCCCGAACATTGCCATGTGAGCCTGGCATCTCCGCGTCTACCCTCAGTGTCCGTGGGGAAAGTCAGGGGCCGCTTCACCTACCTGTTTGCGAAGGCGCGGCACCACATGGTCAGCGTGGAGAAAGCCGCCGGGCACCTGCGGCGTCTGGGGGCCGAGAACGACAAGGAGAGGTGGGTGATGTGGCGCGGGCCCCAGGCGCCGGCTGGGCCGGGCTGTCGGGACGCCTCCGTGGGCCGGGTGGTCCTGAGGGAAGCACGTGGGCTCCCGCCGCCCCATCGCGATCCACCGGGCGCCCCCACGCTCGGGTTCCTAATGTCGCCCCCTGCTCACCTGTCCACCACCTCCCGTCTGGTGAGCAGAATCCAGATCTGGGCCGAGCTCGCCAAAGTGTCCCGGAAGCAAGGCGTGTGGGATGTCTGCCGGGCGGCGAGCCGCTTCTGCCTCCTGTACCACAACGTCAAGGTGAAGAGGCTGGCGCGGCCGAAGAAAGGTACCCGGGCCCGGGGCCTCGGAGCCACGGGCAGTGGCTGCGGGGCTGTCCGCACGCAGACAGGGGCTGTCTGGCTCCCGCCAGAGTCTGGATCCAGGTCGTGCGCCCATGCTGGACCCCAGCTCACGGGGACCCGTCGACCGAGCGTGGGCCGGGGGGCTTCTCGGGACTGTGGGGGCGGCTCCCTGCAGCAGCTCTGGTCGAGGGGACACTTGGGACCCAGGGACGTGCCAGGGGTCCCACATGGTCAGGGACGTGGGTGCCGCAGGCTTGGAGGGCGGGGCTTCTCGAGAGGCCAGACTGCGTGAGCCAGACCAGGAACGCGTTGTGGGGGGGGCAGGGGGGGGGGGCGGGGGGGCTTTCGCACCCCCCCCGGGGGCCCGCCCACAGGGGGTTTCCTCCGGCCCCTTCCCGGCTGGGAATCCCTGTGTGTTGTTTGCTAGTGAAGACGCGCATGTGCGACCAGAGCTCGAGCGTCGCGCTCTCCCTCAGGGAAGAAGAAGAGGGGAGGAGACAGCCCGGCCCAGGACGCCTGGGGCCCGTCGGAGGTCACCCTGCAGAGGCAGACGAGCCCCAGCCTGCTGCGCAAGTTTGCGGAAGTGGGCTTCATCAGCGCGGAGGTGCGCCCCTGCCCCGTGGCTCGGGGTGCGCACTCAACCCCCCCACCCCGACCGGCTCCTGAAGCGCCGTGCAGCGGAGGGACGCCTCCCCGGGTTCACAGATGGGTCACGACCTTGTGTCAATCCACGTCCTTCCGTGGAAGCCCTTTCTGCGTCTGCAGCCGTTTCGCAGGCACGGAGGCGACGGCTGGGCTCTTGGGGCGTCCCGTCAACGGCTCTGACTGAGCTGTGCGTTCCCTCTGCTTGCGCCAGAGCGGGGCTGGCCCCTCTGGGGTTCACCGGCACGTCCGCAGTGAGCACACGCAGACCCCAGGGTGGGCGCCAGGCCGGGGCCGCCGTCTCCACTGCACCTGCCCCCCTCCCAGGGCAGCGTCCCCAGTGACGTCTCGTCACATCATTGTTCTCGGGGCCACCTTGGCCTGTGTGTCTTGGGGTCATTGGGGGATGTGGCTAGAGCCCTCACTGGAGATCGTGTCTGGGCCGTGAGCCGGGGACACGGTGACACCTGGGGCAGAGCCCGGTGCAGGGAGCCGGCAGCCGGTGGGGGCAGGACCGTCACGCCCCAGCCCTGTGTGCGGCCCCTCCGCCTGTGCCGGTGCCCTCGGCAGCCGCCGGTGTCTGTGCTCACTCGTGCGGTGACTGGGGGTCCGAGTGACCGGGACGGTGGTCCGAGAACGGGGCCTCCTCTTCCTGAGACGCTGTGTGCATGGGGGACGTGGGGCAGATGGGGGGTGGGGAGGACCCTCTGGAAGACCACAGGTTCATCACAGGGCCTGCCCCCCTCAGGCCTGACTGTGCACCCCCCTGGCGCCCGGTGCCCGCGCCTGTGACCGCTCGTGCTGCACGCTTCCTTCGCAGGGCACGGTGCACTTGCTGCGCTCCGAGGGTGTGGAGCTGAACAACCGTCCCCGCCCCCCGGAGGACCTGAGCCAGCACTCCGCCGGCTACACGGTCGAGTCCCCGGAGGACAATGCGCAGTGGATCATGTACCAGTAGGTGGCCCGACGGGGCCCAGGCGACCCCAGCAGATGCGGGCACGGCTTGGCCACGGAGCACGGGCTGGGTGGCCGGGGACGACAGGGCCCAGACTCGGGGTGTCTGTGCCCAGACCAGGGCCGTGGCTTGTGTCGCGTGTGACACACGTGGCTCCTCCCAGTTAGTGTGTTACCAGAGACGGGGAGGAGCTCACGGGAGGAGCCGTGGTCAGCTCTGCCCACGGCGTCTGGGCTCAGTCATGGTGCGCGTGGACGGGAAGGAGCACTTTGTACAACAGCCCAGAAGACGTGCCACGTGAGCCACCGCCACGGAAGCACTCATAGCTCGCGGTGCTGGTTTCACGGTGGTGGGTTTTAGTCATGTTTAGTCTAAAGCTGAGTATTCCTGCAAGAGAACGTGGTACCGAGTGGGCATCCACGCATCTCGGAGCCGCGGCCAATTCTCCCTCACTGGGGCCCGGTGAGCCTCTCCCCCGCGGGTTCCACGCAGTGAACGGCTCCTGTGGGGGGCGGCCCCCGCGTTCAGCGCTCGGAACGTTTGTCTTGGTGTTTGTTACGTGGACGGCGTCTTTGCCTCAGTCCTCGGGGGGTCCCACGGAGCAGAGCCCAGGGCCCCGTCCCCGGGTGCCAGCTGCGACGCGGCAAGGGCCTGCCTGTGCTGGAGGAGGCTCCGTAAGCCACGGCCCAGCCACGCCCGACCCACGAATGCTTCTGTACAGCCTACGTGCTGAGTGCTTTTGATGTATTAGAAGTCTGTGAAGTAAACTAGGGAAAAATGGGCAACAGAGACTCCCACGGCTCACAAAGCCTAGGATACTTGCCATTGGGCCCCTTACCCTAAGGCGCTGGGACCACAGGTCCAAGAGAACGGACTGTCCTGCAGAGGGCGAGGGGCGGCTGGTGGCCCAGACGGAGGTTTGAGGCAGAGTAGGGGTGTGATTTGGGAACTCGGAGCCGAGGGAGGACGTCCAGCTGGGGGGCAGGATATGCTGGGCAGGGCTGCGCCCTGGGAGGGAACACGACAGGTTCCAGCAGGCAGCCCCGGCAGGGGCACCTTTGTGACCCCAGATGCTGCGGAGAGCTGGGCCGTCAGCAGGTGTCGTGTTTGCGCCTGTGACGCCCGTCTGAGCAAAGGCTCGGCGGGGTGTGCTGTCCACAGGGCCTGGATTGAGGGTCTGTCGCAGAGCGCCATGAACAGCTGGCTGCGGTCTGCCGAGATCGGACGAGAGCTCCAGGAGGGCTGGATCGTGCAGAACGCGGTGGTCTACGTCCTGAACCACAACTACCACCTCATTGTGGCCGGGCGGCAGAGGGAGCTCGTGGACACCTTGGACCACCTCCTGAGCATTGTCAAGGCCACGGGCCATAGCGGGTAGGTGTGGCCCGTGGATGCTTCGTGTACTCCTGGCCTCCAGGGCTGTCTCCCTCCTGATGCCCCGAGACTTCGATTCAGGCCTGGCAACTGTGGGGTCACACATGAGTCTGTTGTGGGGCGGGCGCCCCGAGACCCGTCCTTCCAGTGAGCAGCGGGGCTGCGGTTGGCTGGTGTGCGGCGGTGGTGGGGACGCGGGGAAACCCGAGGGCTGCTCAAGCCTCCACAGGC
The DNA here is from genome assembly GCF_009829155.1 of Mustela erminea. Taxonomy (NCBI): domain Eukaryota; kingdom Metazoa; phylum Chordata; class Mammalia; order Carnivora; family Mustelidae; genus Mustela; species Mustela erminea. The sequence continues at coordinate 91,473,235 of NC_045627.1, read as the reverse complement.
TCTGACTCCGAGCTGCACATCCCGAGCAGAGGCTCAGCCCTGCCCCCACAGCGCCCCGTGCAGAATCCCGCCCGCCTAACTGTTTTCCAAACTGAAGGGTTTTAAGGAACATTTGCTGAGACCCGAGTCCCCTTGGAGAACAGACGGAAAAAGCAACCCCATCTCGGAGTCTTGTGCTGGTTTTGGAGCGGGTCGGAGAGGGGTAGGATCTGTGCCCGTGAGTTCTTGTCCTGCCGGACGTGAACGAGGAGCTAAAACGAGACTTCGGAAAGCGTCAGGTCTGGTCAGAGTTTTCCGACAGGGATGATGCTTCCGAACGCTCTTTTCTTGTTGCTGGTTTGGCTTTTGGTCGAAGCAATAAGACGTCAGAGCTTCGCATCGGAGGCTGAGGTAGAGACGGTGCCGTGGGTCGGGATGCGGCAGCGTGTGTGGATTTTTGTACGTGACAAATAACAAAAGTGGACCCTGAGACCCAGGGCTGCTCAGCGGGCCCTGGGACGCCCCTCCGACTCGAGCGCCCACTGGGACACCGTGGACACCCGCCTCTCCCCTCTGGGCCGCGCTCCTGCAGATTGCTGTTGTGGACGGGGAGCAGACTTTGAGTCCCTGATTCCTGGCACGGGGAGGCCATTTCAACAATTCTAACCTGAGCCACGACTGGGCCGGATGGACAGATGTCCCGGCCCTGAGGAGCCCACCCACCTGACATGGTGGGCCCCTCTCAGTGCAAAGACCTGTGTTGGGGGACTGAAGTGTCCCCGTGTGGCCCTCGTCATAGCCAGTGTCTCCTGGAAGGTCTGAGAACAGCCCCATGGCCTAGGGCTGAAACCATGAGCGCCTGTCGTCGGGTCCCGTTAGATGGGGACCGGGACTCCGGAGGCCCCGCGTCTGCCTCTGTGCGAGCGGCCGCGCCCTCACCGCCGGCACGTTGCTTTCCAGACACCCCACCGTGCTGGCCATGCTCTGTAACACGCTGGCCCGAGGCTTGATCATTAAGTGGATTCCAGCCCACGTGCCAGAAAAATCGAAGAGACCCGTACGCTCCAACCTGTTTCACGCCCCACTGGACTCGGTGGCCAGCTCTGAAGTCAGGACCGCCGTGGAGGTAGAAGGACCCCGCGCGAGGCCGGGGGACCCGCACCCCGTTAGCGGAGGGGGCGGGTGGCGGAGCAGCTCGGAGCTGGACACAGGGCGCGGGCAAGAGGGGAACACGCAGAGCCCTGGAAGTTCTGGGGACGCTCCGGGCCCCCGGGGGGGAGGGGCTGGGGCCGCCAGCATCGGGACTGGCATCTGCTTCAGCCACTGGTGCGGCCTGACCGGGAGCCGCGTCCACTTGTCTTTAAATCATTTGGGTCTTGGCTCGGGCTTCCCTGTCACGTTCGGGCCACGTGAGTAAGGACCCGTCCACTTTAGGTCTGCGAGTTTGCCCTGAACCCGACGGACGGGCCTGTGCCCGAGGAGGTGCTGCCCATCAGCGCCCGGCAGCAGCTCATCGCCACCTGGGTGAAGGGGAAGCAGCTGCTGCAGCAGCAGGTCGGGCCGCGGCTGGGCGTGGACGAGCAGGTGCCGCGGCCGCGGGGTGCGGGCCGGGGTCGGGGGGGCCCGGGGGCTTGAAGAGGCTGGTCCACATGTGCCCGGCCCTGCAGGGTAGGAGCCTCCCGCACAGGACAGTGGCGCGCGTGGGGGAGGGCTCCCTCGTCCTGTAGAGGAGCCCCGCCCTCTGGGAAGGTCTGTCCCCAGAGAGGTCACTGCCCTGGGCCGCAGCATCTTCTCCTTAGTTCTGTGGCCTTACCTGGAGGTGCACCCAGGCCAGAGGGAGCCCCCCGAGCTGTGAACCTGAGACTGTGGGAGTGGGGCGGGGGCCGGCAGGTTTTGCTCCCACAGACGCGGACCTTGGGCTGGTGGGCAGTTGGAGCCGCACCCGGGCCACGGCCGAGCCCTTCTGCCTGCTGGCGGCTGAACACGGATCTTGGAGAGACCCTTCGGGGGCTCTGGTCGTTGCCGCTGTGCTGCCGTGGCCCGGCGTGGCCCGGCACCCCTGGGCTGAAGATGCTTCCTTCCCCCAGAGTCCCAACGAGGACATCGACTCGGTGACGCAGGTCCTCGTCGCTCTGGAGATGTACTCCTGCAACGGGCTGGGCCTCATGGACTTCGCCGTGCCCCCGCTGGCCCAGGTAGGAAGACCCTGACCCGAGGCCGTTCACTGGAACCTGCAGCTCCAACATGGAGCCAGGGTCAGGGGGCCTCGCCTGAGGGGGCAGACTGGCGTCCCGGGGCGTGACCACGTCCTTGCCACAGCACTCAACACCCGGGTGCGGGGTCCCCGGTTCGGGCCCATGTGGGAGCTCCCCTGAGTGCCTCCTCTGGGCTCGGCGCCGGGCACGTCGCCGCACTCACAGACGCGCCTTCCCCCGCACTGCAGCTGGTGAGGACGGCGTCCGAGTGCGGCTGGTCCGACCCGCTGGTGGAGCTGCAGACCCTGATGCGGCTCACGCGCTTCGCCCACGCGGCGCGCGACCATGAGCTCACCATGCTCTGCTCGCAGAAGGCCACCCAGATGGGCATCAGACACCTGCGAGCCTGCGACCCGTGAGTGCCCCCCTGACCCCACTCGCTGTCCTGGTGACGCTCATTTCCTGGCGCCTGGGGGGGCAGGGGACGTCCCGTGGAGCCTCCGTGTCACACGTCAGTGTGCGGGGCCAAGGAGCAAGGCCGGCGGGGTCCCCGAGCGAGACACCACCCCTTGCCAGCCTCACCTGCTGCTCCCCATGGACCCGGAGCTCTGACTTGGCCCCTGAGCAGGTCACGGGCTGACCAAGGTCCCTGCCTGGCGCCGGCCGCAGCTCCCCTGGCCGCAGGCACGCGGAGGCCTTCCCTCCCCGAGTGCGAGGCTGCCTCACGCCCGCTGCCGTGGTGGAAGTTTCTGAGGCAAGGACAGGTTTCCTTGAGGTTCTTTTCAGGCTCTTTCCTGGAAATGATGAAATCACTGACCCAAGCGTATGTATGAAGACATTCATGGCGGCCAAGCAGCCAGTCTGGCATCCCGAGGCCAGGCCCCAGCCGTGCCGGATAGCTCCGCGTCCCCAGGCTTGGACCGCGTCGCCATTGCAGGCTGCCCGCTGCCACAGGCCGTTTTTTGGGGGGGGGGTCTGTCCCACACGCCAAATCCCGGGGACGGGGACGCGTCTACCCGAGGTCAGCCACTCCACGGCCCTCCTCAGACCCGCCTGATGCACGTTTGGGGCCACAGGTGAAAGCCACCCGAGAGGTCTGCACGCCATCAGTCAGCCCGTGGCCAGGGCCTCAGCGCAGGGGGCCGGCACGGTTCGCCCGAGGACCCTGTGGCGCTGCCTCACTCCCTGCCCGGGGCAGCTCTCTGCTAGGCATCACGGCTCCCACGTTGATGGGAGAAACTGAGGCAGGTCGAGGGCGATTCACGGGCCCTGCCGGCAGGTGCAGAGCTGGGATGGGGCCCCAGCGTCTGGCTCTACAAGCCCACGCTCCTAGAGACCACTGGACGCCACCTCTCGGACGTGAGCACGGCACCCTCTCTGTCAGCAGGGGCGCGCTGGAAAGTTCCAGAAGAAGTCAGCCGCGTCCCTCTGAGCGTGTGTCCCCAAGACGGGTGCCACACTGGGTGACTGACGGGACTTCTGGAATGCGGGGTGGCTGGGGGCAGGAGAGGCCCCCCTCCCATGAGGCGACTCCAGGGGCCTGGGCCCAAGGAACAAAGTCTGATTCTGGAAAGTCCTGGGAAAACCATCTGAATTGGACTAGGAGCCTCGTACCTGGTTAGTTCACAGTTTCCCCCAAAATCAGACGTCGTGGGGGCAGCTCTCGTTCTGAGAACCCGCCGCCCCGCAAGCAGAAGACAGGCTCACGCACTCCGTTCTACCCACTCCCTGGGGGTGGCCCAGCGTGGTGACAAGGTTGGGACAGCCTGGGCCCCCAGGACCCGCCCTCCTCAGATGGGGCGGCAGAGGCCTGGCATGGGGAAGGGGCGGGTCGAGGCAGGAGACCCAACGTGAAGAGGAGCTCTGACCACACGGGGACACAGGAAGGTCCTGGGGCGGCCAGGGCGGGGACGGGTTAGAGACATGGGGACCGAGGGGCGTTCTCAGGCCCTGCGGCTTGAGGGCTGCAAGGAAACTCCGCCCACCCTGGCTCCTGGGCGGCCTCCACGGAGCACGCGGCTGCCTGCGGAGCGCCCACCCGGCAGCAGGTGGGCCGAAGCCCTGTCCCGAGAGCCCCCAGCAGCGTCCTGGCCACAGGCGTGAACAGGGAGTTACTGGGACGCAGGACCGCACGATGGTCCGAGGAGAACAGGAGACAAACCTCGCGGTGCACCGGGAAGATGCAGCGCTCGGAGGTAAGGCACAGCACTGCTGAGGGACAGGAGCCACACCGGACCGAGCTCTGCTGGGCACAAACTCGGGGCAGAAGAAGTGGGAGGAAATGTCATGGGACATACACGAGAAGGGACAGACGCACAGAAAATGTGACAGACGCCGGACGACATGTGGGGAGTTTTACTTTGGGAGCCGTAGCAGGAGCAGAGTGCCCTTGAGAAAGGAGCCTGAGTGGGGCAGAGAGCCCCTCGCGTGTGGCCCCGCGGACGCCGAGTCACCACCGCCAGTGCCCAGCAAGGCAGGAGACAGAAGGGCCGCAGGCTTCTGAGAACCCATCACCGGAAGGTGGAGCTTTCTAGTGGAAATGATTCTAAAGACCTAGAATTCTAACTCATCCAGACTTTCAGTCACGTCTGGGTACGGAAGCCATTTTTAGACGGGCAGAGACCTAGATTATAGACGTGCCACACCTGTTTTTAGAAAGTTCCTTGAAGGAGATGCTCCAGAAAAACAAGGGAATAAACCAAAAAAAGGGAAAAATGTGGGATGTTGGCAATAACAGATTCAACCCAGAAAAGTCGTCAAGCTGTGCCGGCCCTGAGAGAGCCACCTGTGTAAAGAACAGTGGGACGGAGGCGGCCCGCGAGTCAGGGCGGTGAGGGGGGACCCGACGCGTTGTGTCACGGGAAAATAATACAACCGAGAAAAGCCAGTTGGAAACTCCAGAAGAGCCGAGAGTCATACACAGCCCGACTCCTCGGGGGAGAACATTTGCGTTATCATGGTGTTCACTGGTATTTTAGTTTTAGGACTAACATTTTGACACAGGAAATCTCTCTGTGGTTATCGGGTCTGACAATACAAAAGTAGAAGTCCTGACGACACGCTTTAGCAGGCAGGGGAGTGTCTAGAAGGGTGGAGAGGGCTGTGGTAACGTCCTTGCTGGAGAAGGTGCGCGGTCGGGGTCGCCAGCTCAGGGTCACGAGCCCTTACGGTACAAAGATGATGAGCAGGGGAACTAAAGTCATGCTATAATCAACAATACTCCTAAGTTGGGAAGACGGCAAAGGGGGGGTTCTGAGTGACTTGAGCTTCCACGGCCGGCTCTCAGAGCTCCACAGGTAACGTGTGGCGTCCGTCCGCGGGGCGGCTCGTGCGAGGGGAGGGTCCGGAGACCTGCACCTGCCTGCGGGCAGCCAGGGCTAAGTATGTCGCAGTCATTCCCTCCGGGGAGCAGCCCTGGGAGCCAGATAGGAGGCCCTTCTTCCCAGCCATGTGCAGGTGCCACCTGGATAGAAATCCAGAAGGTGTTTTGAAAAGAGACACTGCAGAGACGTTGTAGGAGTTGGTATGGGCGAGCTGCTGCCGTGGGGCTAAAACGTCCTTTGCTGCCGGCTGAAGGCTGGTCAGGAGGAGCCGCCAGGTAATGAAGGACGTGGGCCCTGGCTTTGCCATTCTGCATGGGTGATTCTTAAATTGAGTTTTATCTTAAAAGGACAAGTCTTTTACTAATATAAAAATTCGTTTCCAAAAATTCATTTGTAGAACGTCGCTGCCCTCTAGCGGTGGCTGGAGTCACGGCACCCCGTGGACTTGCCTACGCAGCCGCTGGGTTCGACTGCGGTTCTGACCGCTTGTCCAAGCACACGGGGTGCTCGCCGTGTCCGGGTCACTCAGTGGTCACTCAGAGCACTGGACCCTGAGGCTGGGCAGGATCCGTGGTCACACTCGGCCACACGGCGTGCACTGCAGATGGCTCATCTGTTTTACTTACACATATTTCAAATTTTTGTGCTAATTTTTGCATTTTGCTAGTTACTTGAAGAAACTCTATGTGGGATTGGTCACAGAGTAATTTTATAACAGCACTTACATTCAAGAGTAAATGTAATTTTTAGTTCTTAATGAAAAATTTCAGTTGCTAATCAACTCATATTTTCACCTCCAAGTGTTCAATTACTAGAATAACTTTCACATTCACACTATCAATGTAAACGAATATACATTAATGAGAAATTTCATGTGGATCCCTAAAATAGACAGAAAATAGATTAAAAGGAAGTAGCCTAAGAATATTTGGGGCATTTCTACTTTGTTCAGCATTTTTACTCAACATAATCATCAATGTTGGGTCTTTATATAAATTTGAAAGTCCCTTTTCTACCCGTTCTGGCCATGGTATAGTAGCGGATGTTATAGTCTTACTCTGTGAAAAAAACCAAGACAAAACTGTAAGGCTTAACAAAATACATGAAGCACTGATTTTTGGGCATTGGACAACAGATGGTCCAAAGCAGAAATTTTTGCAGGGGGGACATCAAAAGTGGGCTGGCTCCACTTTCAGACTCACTCTCTGCCAGGTGGGGCTGCAGCGCTGGCCTAACCAGCACCGAGCGGTGGAGCCCAGACAGAAGCCGTACTGGAGTGGGACAGGGATCCGCGCAGGGGGCCGCCCAGGCAGCAGGGTTGGTGTGAGAGAGGAGGTTCCTGACGGAGCACGCGTGCTCACAGGCACTGACATGTGGGCTCTAAGATCAAGAGAGATGGTGGAATTGGCCAACAGGGGTCAGGGGGGCTTCACTGATCTTGCCAGGCAATCATCGAGATCACACCTTAAGAATAGGGCTATAAGGGCTACTGTAGCCTTGCCCTAAAGAGCCTCCCTCAGATCTTGAGAAGATAAGCGGAACCGCCACTACATTACCTGCCTGTCAGAAGAAAACGCGCCTTCCTTTCAAGGAAGGCAACACCACCCACACGCTCACCAGTGCTCTCAACAGTACAGCCCTTCAGTGTCCAACATAAGATAAAAAATTACTAGACCCCTGGGAAAATGAGAAAATGTCCTTCCATACCAGGAGAAAACACAGTCAATAGAATAGAAACAGATGCCTGTGTGAGGGCTCAGTGGGGTTCAGCATCGGTTTTCAGAGCCGGGGACTGAGCCCCACATTGGGCTACCTGCTCAGTGGGAAGTCTGCGCCTCTGCGTCTCTCTCGGCCCCTCTCCCCTGTTCTTGCCCACACTTTCTCTCTCTGAAATAAAAATATATCTTTACAAAATGAACTAGAAGCAGTCAACAGACCCAGATATGACACAAATTTTGGAATTAGCAGACAACACATTTAAAATTTAAATTAAAACAACTATTATAAATATAAGAATATATTTTTAGTGGAAAAACTAGTGTACAAGGGGGGAATTTCAACAAAGAAATGAAAAATGTTATGAACTAAGTGGAAACTCTAGGACTGACAAATATAGTCTCTGCAAACATTACTGGGAAAGCTTAGTGTCCGAGGAGGAAGTGGTAGTAACTCTGACGGCAGATCTACACAGCACTGAAGCCGAGGCACAGGGAGAAAAACCAGAAAAGCAAAATGAACATCACGTCAGCAGCATGCAGGGCAGAATCAAGTGGTCCAACACACACCTAGTGGGAGTCTCGGGACAGAGGCAAGAAAGGGAGGCAGAAATATACGTACTTACATTTTCTCAAATTCAGTTAAAAATATCAACCCAGAGATCCAAGACTTGCAATGACCCCAGGCAGGATCAACACACAGAAAACAACACCGTGTTCACTGTAGTCAGACTGCTGCAGACCAAAGTGACGAGAAATCTTTAGAAAGGAGTCAGAAGGCAAACAGATGCACTACGTACAGGAAAGCAAGGTCAAAACTGCAGACTTCTCTGCAGAAACAATGCAGACTGCCCAACGCTTTAAGTGCTTAAAAAAACAACTGTCAATCTAGAATTCCATGTCCAAGAATAGCCTTCAGGAAACGAACTCAAAATCAAGATGTTTTAAGATAAACTAAAGGTAAAAGAATCCATTCCTAGAAGAGATGCCAGAAGAAATTCTTCAGGCAACAGGAAGACGAGAGAGGCAGAAAGTTGGCCCAAGAAGCCCCGGAGGGCACCCGCAGTGGTGAATGTGTGGGCGCACACGAAAGGCCTCACCTTCAGTTCGCCGGTCCTTTAAAGGACACTTGCCTGTTTAAAACAAAGTACATTGAATCGTGGGATCATTAATAAATGTGGAAGCGAAACGCATGGCCACGATGGCACAAACAATAGAATGAGGCACACAGACGTTCACTGTTCAGAGCTCGGACGCCACCCGGGAAGTGATGCGACGTTAATTCAAGGTAGACTGTGCCTGGTTAAGGGTGTATGTTGTGATCTCTAGAGCAAGTCCCTAAAAATAATTAAAATCCAATAGAGGAGATAAAATGGAGTGCTAGAAAATATTCAGTTAACCCAAAACAGCGTAGGAAAGGAGCAACATATGGGACGAAAGGACAGCAAGGCGAAGCGGATGATCCGCCCCGACCGCACCCATGTATGCACGAAACGTAAGCGGGCCAGCGCTCTGGTGAAATGCACAGGCTTTATCCGCCGGATCCAGTAAGTAAGACCCAACTAGAAGTTGTTTTCAGAGACACATCCAGAATAGACTCAGGTGGCCCACGGAGGGAGTCTACCTGGGAGCCAGTATATTTCTCTTAGAATAAATCCAGGGCCCCCTAAGTGGAGTTTCAGGGATTTGCTCCCCTCCAGCACTGCACAGGGGTGACCTCTCAGTGTACGTGGTGTCGTATGTGCACAGCCCACAGTGTGGCTGAGATAGGAAACCTGGGGGGAGAGGGAATCCCACAGCATTCTTGACGTTGCTTTGAGTTGGAACCGTGTAGGACTGGGCTCTCAGCACACAGACGACGGCCTCTGGGACCAGACACACTGGGGCACACGGGACGGGGCCCATGACTCTGGGTGGCGCTTGGCCATCCTACAAGGGCGGGTTCCAGCAGACAGGCTCACTCACTGCTGGCCTTCATGTTCCCGGTTTCAAGAGCTGGAAACCAGAGACGTGAGTGAGTCGTTTCAACACCAACTCATGATTCTGTGCCGTGGTTCCGTGGGTTGACCGGATTCAGCTAGTTAGCTGTGGCGCAGGGGCTTTCATGAGGTTCCTGTGGATGTCCTCAGGGCTCGTTAGCCTTCCTGCAGGGCCCCTGTCTCCCCTGAAGGCCGTCCTGCATTTGAGGCCCTTCTCTGTCTCCAGGGTCGAGACTGAACTGGTGGCGGAGATGCTGAGCACCACAGCCTGCATCCGGGGCAGGAGCATCATGGAGAACCTGAAGGGGAGAAAGCAGCTGCGCCTGGCGGCCGCCAAGGCCTTCATAGAGAGTGCCAAGTACGCCGCGCCGCGCTCCAGGCCGGTGGTGTGGGGTGCGCGCTGCGCGAGGGCCGTGAGCGGCGACTGTAGTGCTACGAACGGACGGGCACGATGCTCAGTGGGGACAGCCGCGGAGGCCGGCTCTCCCTTGGTGGCCCCATGGCCAGGGCTATCTCACGCTTCGTGGTGACACCTACCCCCCCCCACCCGCTTGGGCATGAGCAGGTCACCCCAGGCCGCGTGGCCATCGGAGGGAGGGAGCGCCCGTACGGAGGGCTATTTCACGGCACCCAACCGCGCCCCTCCCCTGTAAATCCAGGAGCCTCACGTGTCGCTGCTGCGTCGTCCGTCCCTGTTTACACCTGGCCAGGTCAGGAATTCCCTTTCAGGTTTGGGGGCATTGCAAGGAGCAGCGCCCTGGTGATGGTGGCCGCGAGGCACTACTGGAACACCTGGCTTCCGTTCCTGTCCTCCGCGGCCAGCAGGAAGACAACCAAGAACATCCTACAGCGGATCATCAGCATCATCAACAGGACAGAAGCGAAAAAGCAGGTGGCTGTGTGGGGCCACGGCGGGGCAGGCCTCTCCCAGAAAGGCTGGGCAAGATCCCCAGGAAAGGCAGACCCCACGGAGCTCTTGAAACCAGGAACATGAAGGCCAGCAGAGTGGGGGGCCCGGAGGACAAGGGCATTTCCGAAATCCCAGCTGGGCGAAACCCCGCCCCTCCCTCCGCCCCTAGAGAACACGGACCCGTACCCAGAAAGCTCCAGCAGGAGGGAGGGAGGCGCGGAGGAGGTGGGAACAGAGCAGGAGCCTCAGACAGCTGCGGAAAACCACGGAAGAGCCGGCGTCCTGGCCTGGCTCTACCCAATGCCCACCCCATCACCAGCGTGGGCGGCCTTGGTAAAGGCCTTGTCCCTGTGTGGCCCCCTCTGTCCACCAGCCCCTCGGGCTGGCAGAGCTGGGCCCAGTCCCAGCTTGAGAGGGAGTGTGCAGGTCAGTGAGGACTGTCTCACTCGCCTGCTGACCACGTGTGTCCTCTGCCCCTCCTGGAGACTCCCAGCCCTAGGACTCGGCTCCCCACAGGGCTTCCAGCACCTTTCCCGTCTGCCAGGAAAGCCACACGCCTACGGTTTTCAGTGGGATCCTTCCGAAACGAAGGCCTGCAGGTCCAAGTCGTTGGCAGACAGAGGTCCGTGCCCAGACCAGGCAGGAGCCCATGGACAGAGCTTCTTGAGCCCGCAGTCCCCGGCCCAGTGATGCCTCCGAGGCCAGCGGACAGACAGGCTCTGGGAGGTTTGGCGGGGACCAAAGTCAGAACCGAAGTCAGATGTTTAACTGACTGAGCCCCCCAGGGGCCCCTATACCTCATTGTGGTTTTGATTTGCGTTTCTCTTGCACTAAGGATAGAGCATCTTTCATGTGCTTATCTTCGCTATCTGCATGTTTTCTTTGGGAAGCGTCTTTTCAAGTTCCTTGCCCTTTTTTGAATTGGTTTGGTTTTTGTTGAGTTGTAAAGAGTTCTCTGCACATTCTGGATATTAATCCCTCGTCAGACAGAAGATGCGCAGATTTTTTTCTCCATTTGTTTGACTGCCTTTTCACTCCCTTGGTGGTATCTTTGGATGCACAGAGGTTCTTAGTTTTGATGAAATTCAATTTTTTTTTTTCTTTTTGCCTATGTTTTGGTGTCACATCCATGGAGCCATTGTCAAATCTAATGTCATGGAGAATTTTTCCAGTATTTTCTTCTAAGAGTTTTATAGCTTTACCTCTTGTGTTCAGGGGTTTTTCCCCCACTTGAGTTAATTTCGGTATATGCTGTAAAGCAGGGGGACAGCTTTGTTCCATCGTGTGTGAAAGTCCCGTGTCCCAGCACCAGCTGTTGAAAAGGTGGCTCTTTTCCCGTTGAATGATCTTGGCATCCTTGTCAAAACTCATTTCACCATTTACAGAAGAGTTTACTTCTGGGGTCTTTCTTCTGTTCCACTGGTATGTGTGTCTGTCGTAATGCCAGGGCCACACTGATTTGACGACTGTAGCTTTGTGACAAATTTCGGAGTCAGGAGCTAGGAGCCTTGCAAGTTTATTACTCCTTTTTGAGATTGTTGTGGCTACTTGGGGCCTCGTTGCAATTCCACATGAATTTGAGGATTGGCTTTTCTATTTCTTCTAAAAACGGTGTTGGAGGGGCGCCTGGGTGGCTCAGTGGGTTAAGCCTCTGCCTTCGGCTCAGGTCATGATCCCAGGGGCCTGGGATCGAGCCCCGCATCGGGCTCTCTGCTCAGCGGGGAGCCTGCTTCCTCCTCTCTCTCTCTGCCTATTTGTGATCTCTCTCTCTGTCAAATAGATAAATAAAATCTTTTAAAAAATAAAAAATAAAAAAAAATAAAAACGGTGTTGGAGCTTTGAGGCGGGTGTGTTGACTCTTTAGATCACTTGGGGTAATACGTACGGTTGAACATGTGAAAGCCTTTCTATCCATGAACATGGATGTTTTTCCATTCATATAGGTCTTCCTTAATTTCTTTCAGGGATGTTTTCATCGTTTTTGGCAGATACGTCTTTTACCTCTTTGGAAGTATTTAATTCCTTTAGGTGCTAGCATAAATGATTTTGCTTTCTGTCTTAGCTCTGGCTGCTCTAACAACATGGTGCATGACTGGGTGGCCTACCCAACAGAAGTCTGTGTCATGTCCTTCTGGAGTCCGGAGTTCTGAGACCAGGGAACCAGCGTGGCCTGGTTCTGGTGAAGGCTCTCTTCTGTCTTGCATCCGTCTGCCTTCTTGCTGTGTCCTCCTCTGGGGGCAATGTAGGGACAGAGCAAGATGTCTTCTGTCTCATGTTATGGTCTTATGAAGGACCCTGCCCCTCATGACCTCATCTAACCCTAATTACCCCCCACTGGAGACGAAGACTTCTACAGGTGAATGCGGTAGTGGTGGGGGACACAACTAAGTGCACAGCACGTTCCTAGTTTCCTTTGTGGATTGTTAGTTGCTGATATATAGAGAAACCACGGACTGTTATATTGTGTCCTACAGGTTTTCTAAATTGATTTATTAGCTCTAATGATTTTCTTGGGAACTTTTGGGGATTCTTCTATATGTAGGATCATATCATCTGTGAAAGGAGAGAGTTTCACCTTTTATTCTTTTTCTTGTCTTGTTACTCTGGCTGGAATTTCCAGTAGAATTTTGAACAGCAGCAGGGAAAGCATCTTCATCTTGTTCCTGGTCTCGGGGGGAGCTTCAGGTGCTCACCACTGAGCGCAGTGTCAGCTGTGGGGTTTTGATAGATATCCTTCATGTGTTGAGAAATGCTTCCATTTTTCCCAGTTTTCTGAGATTTTATGAAAAGCTGTTGGATTTTGTCCAATGCCTTGTTCCATCAGCTGAGGATCGTGGCGTGGGGAACGTGGTGGTCCTTTTCCTCCTGCGTTCTACGAACGCGATGAGTTGCATGGACGATGTTACATGGAAGACTCGTCCTCCCGGGGTGAACCCCACGTGGTCATGGATTTGATTTGCTAAATTTTGTTGAGGATGTTTCCCTCATCTAAATTCCTAATGGGTATTGGTCTATGATCTTTCTTGCTGTGTATTTGTCTAGAATGCTCTCAGAATCAGTTTGGAAGTATTTCTTGCACTTTGGTGTTTGAAAAGTTGAGGAGGATTATTGTCAATTGTGTAGACATTCGGTAGACCCCAACCACAAGCCATCGGGTCCAGGACTTTTCTTTATTGGGTTGTTTCTGATTATTGGCTCAGTTGTTACTTGTGTATGTTTGTTGAGATTTTCCATTTCTTATTGAGTCAGTGTAGGCAACGTGCATGTTTCAAGGTATGTGCCCATTTCTTCCCGTCTTAATAGTTGGTTGGTGCGCTTCTTATCTCTCCAGGGTCGGTGTTCAAATTCCCGCGCTCACTCCTGATTTTGGTCATTTGTGCCTTCATTTTCTCCTTGCTAGTCTTGCTAAAGGTTTGTCAATTTACTTGATCTTTTCGTTGACTTTCTCTGTTATTTTTCCAACCTCTATTTTGTCGATTACTTTGTTCTACCTGCCTTTATTACTACCTGCCTTCTGCTGGCTTTGGGTCTAGTTTGTTCTTTTTCTAGTTCCTTCAGGTGGAAAGTCAGGTTGTTCACTTGACATCTTTCTTCTGTTTCCATGTCGGCATTTGCAGCTGTAAACTTGCCTCCGAGCGCTGCGTTTGCATCTCCTCCAAGTCATTTGTGTTTGTTTAGAGGGCGCACAAGCAGCGGAGGGACAGAGAGAATCCTAAGACTCCCTGCTGAGCATGGAGCCTGCTGGGGCTCGACCCCAGGACCCAGAGATCAGGACAGTCAGACTCTTAACTGACTGAGCCACCCAGGCATCTTTCCTAACATCTTAACATCTTAACATCTTAACATCTTTCTTTTTTCTAATGTGCTTTTGATCCCATCGATTTCAGCCTCTAAAATGGGTTTGGACACTTCATGCCATTGAGGAAGCTGCTGTCTGAGTTGGGGGTGGTCTCTGCGTAGGGCTCTCCCGGGCACTGGGAGCTTCTTCTCCTGGGTGAATGGGACTTTGCTTTTTATGTCTTAGTGTTTCAGAAACTTAGTTGCAATTTCTGTAATTAGGTACTGAGCCAAATAAACCTCAAAACGGTGAAGGAGTCACAACTTCCTGGATATACATGTCCTTGTTTCGACTGCAGGGAAAGAGGGAAGTGCTGCTGCTTCACCAGTGGCCTACGGCGGACTCCCACAGCGGAGGGGTGGCAGAAGGTCACTTTCTCCCAGGTTTGTAGACACGAGACAGACACAGCCACAGGCACAAGAGAGGCAAGGGCTCTGCGCCATAACTCCGGCAGCCTTGCATGAAGCCTGCTCAGTCCGGACGGAGACCACAGGGAGTGTTGCCTCGTCACTTGGGGTGTGATGGGCAACAACCTCACGGAGCCCCCATGGTGTGCACAAGGACGCCAGCTAGGGGACCCCGTCCCGGACGCCCTGGAGTCAGGGGGTACCCGGCAGGCCCGTCACAGTCTTGCACTTCCGCACAACGAGGCGGAGATGTCGTCTTGCAAAACCAAACCAAAACACAAACTGAACTAGGAGGTAAAACCATATTTAAGAATTCGTGTTTAATTCTGCGGAGAAAAATCATCATCCTTGTATCTGGCAGTATTTGCTGGGGAGTGTAAATGCTGGGGACCGTCTCCGGTCCCAAGGACTTCAGGTCTGTCGGAGAGAGAAACTTGATTTAAAATGATGAACAAAAAGTAGGACCATGTGTCACTGACTTTGGAGCACTGAGCCGCGACAGTTCCCACAGGCTCCCCGCAGAGCGCACCCGGGCTCCTGGCGCCGATGGAACAGAGGGGGGCACAGGGCAGGACCCCCAGCCCGTCAGGCCTGAAACGACAGGCAGGAGCAGCCCTTGTGGCCCAGTCCCAGAGGCTGACCAGCGTCTGGGTCCCACTGCTGGGTGTGGGCGGCAGGGACCCTGCATACTGAGAGCCCCGTGCTGGCTGTGCAGAGGCCTCAGGGGCACACAGGTTCCACGCAGCGGGTGCCGGTGCCAGCAGTGTCCCCGGCCATGGCCTTTGTCTGCTCTGGGGTCCACCCTGCAAACAGAGACCCCGAGGGTCCTGCACCCACGGCGGGGCCTCTGCTCAGGTGGGACCCCGGGGGTGCATAAGCTCGGGCACGCCCTGGGGTGTGCGGTGGCAAGTCCACAGGACAGTTTTGTCTCTGTCCCTCCGCAGGCCGTTTCCACACCCAAGGGTGCGGCCCCGGCCGCCCGATCCGTAGAGCCGCAGAGGAGGGACCTCCGCAGGACCTGGGGGCGGGTGGGGGGCGCAGAGTCCGAGCTCAGCAGGGGCTGGCGGCGTGCGGGAGGCACCTGCGGGAGGAGGAAGCTCCGTGGGGCTCCGTGAGTCCGACTGGGCTTGGTGGTGGGCCCCGGGCCGTCCAGCCTCGCCCCCGCACAGCCGCCTCTCCCGCCGCAGGTGCCGAGGACGACCTGACGCTGCGCGCCGCGCTCTACGGGCTGCTGTTCCACTGCCACGCCGACCACGGGGACTGGGAGGGCGGCCTCAAGGTGCTGGACGAGGCCGTGCAGGTGCTGCCGCGGACGGCCCACCGCCTGTGAGCGCTCTGCCGGACCGACCCTCCCCTCCCCTGCCCCCGCCCTCCTCTCCCCTCCTTCCCCCTCCCCACCCCCTCCCCCCAGAACCTCCCTCCCCTGCTCCGGCTCTAGGCCTTGCCCTGTCCGCTCTCTTTGCCCCGCAGGGAAACCCAGGCGAGGCTCAGCCGCACACAGATGCGAGGAACTCGGGCGCCGTTGCTCACCTTCCGTTTTGTCACTAGGAGAAGGGACACGACCTCCTTAGTTTTAGATGCATCGTCTGTGTTTGTTTCTCCTTCAAGCACTGATTTTTCTTTTTTGCTTTGTTTAAGCTTGATTTTTAAACATATGGTCATGGTGAAAGCCAGACTCGGCCAGAACTTCACCATGGAGATCCAGAAGTTCAAGGACGAGAGGGAAGGCTATCAGGCGCACATGTGGCGCCGGCTGGCCTTGAACTCGAGAAGCGCGTCCGGGCAGCTGGTCTGCCACCACAACGCCATCCGGGCCCTGCAGGTCTGACCGGGGCTTCGGGCGCTGGCGACTCAGCTTCTGGGGTAGAGACGTGACCCGTGGGGGGAGGCTGAGCCCCTCCTCGCCCAGCAGAGGAAGTGAGGAGGGCACGTGCCCTTCTGAGGAGTCAGGGGCGCTCTTCCGTCGCACCGCCCCAGCGTGGAGGGATGCACCTTGCGGGGCGCGGCCTCCTGTTCTGCAGGGGGGTCCACCCGAGGAGGGGACGCCCGAGGCTGGACCGGGCTGCGGAGGGAGCAGGGCTCCGCAGCCTTCTGAGACTCCCCACGCCAACAAGAACCGAGTAGACTGGGAGTGACACGGGGTGAGGGGCAGAATCGGGGGAGGGGAGGTGCCTGGTGCAGAGCAGGTGGGACTCAGGGAAGGACAAGGAAGCCCTGGCAGGGGGGACTGAGGTTGTCTTGAAGACGCTCCCCGGCCCCACATACCTGTTCCAGAGAGCA